>NC_072404.2:118430000-119049687 GCF_028858775.2 Pan troglodytes | reverse complement strand
AAATTTTAGTGCTTTTCCAAGCACACGGAAGCTAGAACATGAAAACCATGTAAAATAGATTCTAAAGATATGAACATAGTTGTGAAGATGGTTTTGTGCTAAATTTCTTGCAGGTGGAACCGAATAACAATTCCCCTTCCTAACGCAGCACTAACCCGGAACACCAGGATTCGCTGGAGACAAACAGGACCAATCCTTGGAAACATGTGGGCAATTGATAATGGTTAGTGTTTATGCCTGTCATAATCACATGCCATTGATGTAGAGTCTTCCTGTGCTTTTGTTCGTCAGCACAGACTTAATCACATTTCTAAGTCATGGTCTTGCAATTCATTAAACACCCTTTCTTCCATTTCTCCTTTGCATTCTGTTAGAAGCCCGGGGATGTGCAATCAGAAAAAAAAAAAAAAAAGCCAGTGAAGTCAGCAGTATTAGATGCTAGAATGTTTCAACATACATAAATAAAAAATGCATAAAACCTTGAAACTGAAATTCACAGTTGATGACAAAGGATATCCTAACATTTTCTTTGAATGTTGTATAAAATTAACATAAATATTGATCATACTGCATGTATTAAAATAAGACCCATTCTTCTCTTAGTAACTACCACAACATCTGGAATGCTTTTCTTTTACATGCAGACAACACACAGAAGGAAACATCATCTCTAAAAAAACTAGTGAAACTTTTACCTCCTTTTCAGAAAATAGTATAGAAAGAAAAGTTGGATATATACCTTTTTAAATCTTTTATCTTTCTTTCATTTTCAAGTGAATTTTTGGAATTTTGCATCATTTTAAAGTCGATACCACTTATGACAATGACAGAAGATATTTTAAGCTCTTGGGTTGCATGTCTGTACATTTCTTATACTTGTTATTAATCACCAACTCTTTGGTTTTTGTCTTTCTATTTTTATTTTTATTTTTAAGGATTCAGTGGGTACAAATGTAGTTTTGTATATGAATATATTGCATAGTGGTGAAGTCTGGACTTTTAGTGTAACTATCACCCAAATAGAGTACAACGTAATTTATCATCCCTCACCCCCCTTCCATCCTCCCACCTTTCTGAGTCTCCAGTGCCTATTATTCTACTGTCTATGTCCATGTGTACACATTGTTTAGCTCCCGCTTATAAGTGAGAGCATGTGGTCTACAACTTTCTAAGTAATATCACTTAGGATAATGGCCTCCAGTTCCAGCCATGTTGCAGCAAAAGACACGATTTCGTTCTTTTTCATGGCTGAGTAGTATTCCATGGTGTGTTTGTGTGTGTGACATATTCTTTAATCATCCATTAATGAAATTTTAGTGGATTCCATGACTTTACTATTATGAACGGTGCTGCAATAAACATACAAGTAAAGGTTTCCCTTTAATATACTGATTTCTTTTTCTTTGGGTAGATACTCAGTAGTGAGGTTGCTGGATCAAATGGTAGTTCTAGTTTTCATTCTTTGAGAGATATCTATACTGTTTTCCAGAGGTTTTACTAATTTAAATTCCCACCAAAAGTGTCTAAGAGTTTCCTTTTCCCCCACGTCCTCACCAGTATCTGTTATTTTTTTACTTTTTAGTGATACCCATTCTGATTGGAGTAAGATGGTATCTCGTTGTGGTTTTAATGTGCATTTCTCTGATAATTAGTGATGCTTAGCATTTTATATACCTGTTGGTCATTTGTATGTCTTCTTTTGAAAACTGTTTGTTCATGTCCTTTGTCAACTTTTTAATGGAACTATATGTTTTTTCTTGTCAAGGTATTTGAGTTCACTGTTAATTCTGGATATTAGTCCCTTCTCAGATGCATAGTTTGCAGATATTTTCTCCCAATCTGTAGGTTGTCTGTTCACTGTGTTGATTATTTCTTTTACTGTGCAGAAACTTTGGGCTTAATTGAAGCCCCTTTGTCTTTTTGTTTTTGTTTTTGTTGTCTGTGCTTTTGAGCTATTAGTCATTAATTCTTTGCCTAGGCAAGTGTTCAGGAGTTTTTCCTAGATTTTCTATATTAATCCATTCTTGCACTGCTATAAAGAACTACCTGAGACTGGGTCATTTATAAAGAAAAGAGATTTAGTTGTCTCACAGTTCCATGGGCTGTACAGGAAGCATGGCTAGGAGGTCTCAGGAAACTTACAATCATGGCAGAAGGCCAAAGGGAAGCAGGCACGTTTTACATGGCCAGAGAAGGAGGAAGAGAGTGTGAAGGGGGAGGTGCTACACACTTTTAAACAAACAAATCTTGTGAGAACTCACTATCACAAGAACAGCAAGGGGGAAATCCACCCCCAAGATCCAGTCACCTCCCACCAGGCCCCTCCTCCAATACTGGGGACTACAATTTGACATGAGATTTGGGCAGGGACACAAATCCAAACCATATCAGTTTTCTTCTAGGATTTTTATAGTTTCATATCTTACAATTAAGTATTTATTCCATCTTGAGTTAATTTTTGTGTATGGTAAGAGATATGGGTCCAGTTTCATTCTTCTGCAAATGGCCATCCAATTTTCCCAGCACTATTTATTGAATAGGGTGTTCTTTCCCTAGTGTATGTTTTTTTGAATATTGTTTAAGATCAGTTGGCTGTCTGTAGGTGGCATTATTCTGGGCTCTCTATTCTGTTCCATTGATGTATATGTCTATTTTTATACCAGTACCATGCAGTTTTGTTTACTATAGTCTTGTAGTATAATTTGAAGTGAGGTAATGTGACGCCTCCAGCTTTGTTCTTTTTGCTTAGGATTGCTTTGGCTATTCACTTTCTTTTGGTTCCGTATGAATTTTAGGATTGTTTTTTTCTAATTCTGTGAAAAATGACATTAGTATTCTGATAGGATTTGCACTGAAGCTGTAGATTGCTTTGGGCAGTGTGATCATTTTAATCATATTGGTTCTTCTAATCCATGAGTATAGGATGTTTCTCCATTTGTTTTTGTCCTACAGGTTTTTTTTTTCATCAGTGTTTCATAGTTTCTCTTGTAGAGATCATTCACCTCCTTGGGTAAATGTATTCCTAGGTATTTTGTTTGTAGCTATTGTAAATGGGATTGACGTCTTGATTTTATCCTCCGTTTATTATCGTTATATAGAAATGTTCCTGATTTTTGTACATTGATTTTATATCCTGAATCTTTACTGAAGTCATTTATCAAATCTAGGAGTCTTTGAGAGAATTTTTTAGGATTTTTTAGGTATAAGATCATATCATAACCAAACAGAGATAATTTGACTTTATATTTTCAAATTTGGGTGCCTTTTATTTCTTTGTCTTGCCTGATTGCTCTAGATAGTACTTGCATTACTATATTGAATAGGAGTGGTGAAAGTGGGCATCCTCATCATGTTCCAGTTCTTAGAGGGAATGCTTTGACTTTTTCCCCATTCCATATTATGCTGGCTTTGGGTTTGTCATATACGGCCTTTATTATTTTGAGGTATGTTCTATCTACACCTAGTTTGTTGAGGGTTTTTATTGTGAAAGGATGCTGAATTTTATCAAATGCTTTTCTGCATCTATTAAGATGATTTGCATAGGTTGAGCCATCCTTGCATCCCTGGAATGAAACCCACTTGATCATGTTGTATTATCTTTTAGATGTGCTGTTGGATTCAGTTTGCTAATATTTTGTTAAGGATTTTTGCATCTATGTTCATAAGGGATATTGATCTGCAGTTTTCCTTTTTTGTTGTGTCCTTGCCTGGCTTTGGTATTGGGTTTATACTGACTTCATAGAATGAGTTATGAAGGATTCCCTCCTCAATTTTTGGAACAGTTTTAGCAAGATTGGTACAAGATTTTCCTTGTGCATCTTGTAGAATTCAGCTGTGAATTAGTCTCATCCTGAGAGCTTTTATTTGTTGGGAGATTTTTTATTACTGATTCAGTGTCACTACTTGTTATTTGTCTGTTCCGGATTTCTATTTCTTCCTGCTTCAATCTTAGGAGGAGGTACGTTTCCAGGAATGTATCCATTTTCTCTAGGTTTTCTGGATTGTGCACATAAAGATGTTTATAGTAATCACTGATTATCTTCTATATTTTTGTGGTAGCAGTTGTAATGTCTCCTTTTTCATTTTTTATTCTGCTTATTTGAATATTCTCTCTTCTCTTCTTGGTTAGTCTAGCTAGTGATTGGTCAACTTGGTTCACCTTTTAAAAGAACAACTTTTTCATATGGTTGATCCTTTGAATTTTTTTTTGGTCTCTATTTCATTTAGTTCTGCTCTGATCTTCATTATTTATTTTCTTCTGATAGCTTTGGATTTGGTTCATTCTTGATTTTCTAGTTCCCTGAGGTGCAATATTATGTTGTTACTTTGTGATCTATTTTTTATGTAGGAATTTAAGGTTATAGCCTTCTCTCTTAGCACTGCTTTTGCTATATCTTAGAAGTTTTGTTATGTTATGTCTCTATTTTCACTCATTTCAAAAATTTTTTTAATTTCTGTGTTCATTTTGTCATTAACTCAAAGATCATTCAGGAGCAGGTTGTTTAATTTTCATGTATTTGTGTAATTTAAGAGTTTCCCTTAGAATTAATTTCTAGTTTTATTCTACTGTCGTTTGAGAAGGTATTTGATATGATTTTGATTTTTTAAAATTTATTGAGACTTGTGTTGTGGCCTAACATATGGCCTGTCCTGGAGAATCTTTCATGCACTCTTGAGAAAAATGTATATTCTGTGGTTGTTTGGTAGAATATTCTGTAAATGTCTGTTAGGTTCATTTGTCCTAAAGTCCAATTTAAGTCCAGTGTTTATTTGTTGAATTTCTGTCTCAGTGATCTGTATGGTGCTGTCAGTGGCATGTTGAAGTCTCTTACTATTATTGTATATATTGCACCCCATCTATTTTCTTAGGTCTAGTAGTAGTTGTTCTGTGAATCTGTACGTTCCAGTGTTGGGTGCATATATATTTAGGATTGCTACTATATCTTCTTGTTGAATTGATCCTTTTATCATTTTATAATGTTTGTCTTATTTTTTTCTTGTTGATTTAAAGTCTGTTTTATCTTAGATAAGTATAGCTGTTTCTGTTCATTTTTGGTTTCTGTTTGTTTGGAATATGTTTTTCCATCCCTTTATCTTTAGTCTGTAAGTGTCTTTACCAGCTAGGTGGGATTTTTTGTAAGCAGTGTATGGTTGGATTGTGTTTTTTAATCCATTCTGCCAATCTGTATCTTTTAAATGGAGCATTTAATCCATTTCTGTTCAAGAACTATATTGACATGTGAGTTTTTATTCCTGTTATAATGTTAGTTGTTATCTTGTTGCTTTGCAGTCTCGTTAGTGTAAATGTTTTATAAGACCTGTGAGTTTTATACGGTCATTTGTTTTTAGGATGGTGAGTATTGATCTTTAATTTCTATGTTTAGAACTCCCTTAGCATTTCTTGTGGGATTGGTCTAGTGGTAATGAATTCCCTTAGCATTTGCTTGTCTGGGAAAGACTATTTCTTCTTCGTTTATGAAGCTTAATTCTAATAGAATACAAAATTCCTGGTTAATAGTTTTTTTCTTTAGAAACCTAAAAATAGGATCCCAATCTCTTCTGGCTTATAAGGTTTCTATTGAGAATTCCACTGTTAGTCTGTTGGAATTTTCTTTACAGATAATTAGACATTTTTCCCATGCTAATCTTAAGATTTTTTCCTTCACACTGTCTCTAGATAGTCTGATGACTATATAACTTGGTGACATCCTTACAATGTATTTTTCTGGAGTTCTGTGAGCCTCTTAAATCTGGATGTCTAAATCTTTAGCAAGTCTTTAGGGATGTTTTCCTCAATTACTTCCTCAAATAGACTTTCCAGAGTTTTTGCTTTTCTTCTCCCTCGGTAATACCTTTGACTCATAGGTTTGGACATTTTACATAATCTCTTATTTCTCAAAGTCTTTGTTCATTTTTAAAATTCTTGTTCTTTCTTTCAGTCTGACTGTGTTAGCTTGAAAAACCTGTATTCAAGCTCTGAGATTATTTCTTCTGCTTGGTCTAGTCTATTGTTAAAACTTTCAACTATGTTTTGTAATTCCTTCAATGAATTTTTCATTTCTAAAAGTTTTGTTTGGGGTTTGGGTTTTCTTAAAAAAAAAAAAAAAGACGTACTTATATCTTTGGTAAATTTGTCATTCATATCCTGAATTGATTGTCTGATGTTTTTGTGTTGGCTTTTACCTTTCTCTTGGATCTCATTGAGATTATTTAAAATTAATATTTTGAATTCTTTATCTGGTATTTCAAGGATTTCATTTTGATTAGGATCCATTTTACAGAATTAGTATGATTTTTTAACACTCTGTTTTTGCATGCTTCCAGAATTGTTCTGCTGCTTCCTTCTCATCTGAAGAAACTGTCTCATTATTTTTTTTAATTTACTTTCGTTTGGATGGAATTTTTTTTCTCTTGAGGATGTGACTATAATGTATGCTGTGTAGGGTCGTTTGGCCTTGGTTCTTGAGCATTCAGTGGCAAAGACTCTCTATGAGTTCATTGGTTATAGATATCCTTAGTGTAGTGGCTTTATCAAATGCTGATTGTAGTAGTGATGTACTGGGCATGAAGAGGCAATAATTTTCAACCTACTCTTTTTAAATGTTTTTGGTAGTCAGGCATGGCACATGCCTGTATTCCCAGCTACTCAGGAAGCAGAAGCAAAAGGATCACTTGATTTCAGGAGTTTGTGGCTATTGTGTACTATGATCTCATCTATGTATTCTAATAGAATACAGAATTCATGGTTAACAGTTTTTTTCTTTAGAAACCTAAAAATAGGATCCCAATCTCTTCTGGCTTATAAGGTTTCTAACAAGAATTCCACTGTTAGTCTGATGGAATTTTCTTTACAGATAATTAGACATTTTTCTCATGCTAATCTTTTTTTTTAATACTTTAAGTTTTAGGGTACATGTGCACAATGTGCAGGTTAGTTAAGATTAGCTATGAATAGCTACTGTACTCCAGGACAACATAGCAAGATCTCATCTCCCCAAAGACCATGGAAGCTGAGAGTCCAAAGAAGGAGGCTGACAAATTCAGTTTCTTAGGAAGACACCCTTAATAAGGACTTACAAACAGAAGTTGTAGTTTTGGGAAGCCATGATACAAGATGGTGAATCCCTGCCTGATTGTTTGGTTTCTTATTTTAATTACAGGTAGATTAATAGCATTCCTATTTTCAGAGAGCATATAAGTTGGCTGAAGGCTTATACTACAAGTAAGTAGAAAGGGAGAAAGAGAGGAGAAGGGACAAAATGTCAATAGCTAAGCAAATTTAGCATAGCCACTGATTTGAGGTCAATTTTATAAAATGGAGAAAATGCACACCCTTGTTTAATGTTGATTTTCCATGTCTTAATCAGGTCTGTTATTTTTTAATAATTTAGACATTGAGAAATGACTAAATTCTTGAAACTGGAGAAAAACTTTAGACAAGATAATTTGCTGATGAACCAATGTGAATTATTTCCCAATATTTATCCAAAAAGCAGACAAATGGAAGGCCCACTCTCAAAGACCTTATGAGTTATATGGATATAAACATAGTGAATTTGCAAAAACATCTCAAGATGAAGGGGTTAAAATGGCGTTTTTTCATTGGTAGAACATTTTGCATAGCATTTTAAGTATTGCACCTGTTCATTAGCTCTAGGGAGTAGGCATTTTCCTCTAGATAGCAGAATATGAGTGACTTTTTCTTGCTGTCACACTTTTTAAGGATTCTATAATGAACCTTTATTACTTTGATAATCATCAAAGTGGTTTAGAAACCAATAATGAAAAAGTATATGAGAAAATTAAGAGTGCGATGAAGCACATGTAAGCCTATGAAAAGAATGTTTCAATTTCCTAAAGAAGGCTGTTACAACACAATTTTAGTTCAGAAAGTGTTCACTACACATCCTCTGAGTTCCCATGCTTTGAGTGGAATCATGCTTTGAGTAGAATGGGAAAGGGTAAAGATATATGGAATGCACATGGTTAGCAAGGTATGTTGAATGCAAAACCTGGTGCAGAATCTCTTTAATTCTGTTATCATTCTATGTGAGGTTTTCACAGAAACAGGACCCACTCTTTGGCTTCTTTTACAAGGGAAGAAAAGGACACATACTCCTTCCCAAGAGAAATGTGTGCTTACTTGCCAAAAAAAAAAAAAAAAAAAAAAAAACACCATGAAATCTCTCCCATTTCACTATGTAATTCTAGAATTATGTCAGAGAAAAAAATAGAGAAAAACATATCAATATCATAATTCTGTTAGGTATAGTCTTCCTTCATGGCAGAGTCAACTTCTGCTAGTGTGTAAAGAAATTACTTTGGAAATCACCCTGAAAATCTTAGCCAAATGGAAAGTCCTAAAGCAAAGTACATTTCTTGTCATTTTAAACATTTTTTCAACTTGACTATATTACCGATAATAGTGAAGAAAGCTATTCTATCCTATTCACACTCTTAGGAAAAAAGAAGCCTGTTATGAGTCCTAATGGCTTCATAATTAGCAGGAAGAGATGACAATAAAATTCTTAATTGCAACTTTTTTCATTGACTTGGAATGTCTTAATTTATTGTTGAATTTTTTATGATGGAGGCTTTTTGAACTATGACATGGGTGCCCTATCTCTTAGAGCATATCTTCCTTCAGCCATAAAATCAAGTGTGCTGGGAAAACAATCCATATGCTTTTCCAGGCTGAAGAAGAATGGAGCCAGCCCCTTTCTTGTTCCTTGGTGCACAGTGGAGCACATCAAAGCAACAGGACAGGAGGGTGTCAAGGAATACTTGACCTCAGTATGGTGCTGATTATAACCATATAGTGCTGGGTACCATGCTAAGCATAATATGTTTCTTCAATTATTTCCTCCAAGGAGTATTATTATCCCACTTTAAGGAACAGGAATATTGAGGGTTAGACAGGATAAATTACTTATCAGAATTTCCTGAGTGAAGCCAGAATTTGAAGCCAGGATTATCTGACACCTGAAACCAATACCTTTAATGACTCAGCCTGCTGTCTAATCTCTTCCTAAACCAGCAGTTTCCATCACCAAGAGCTTTCCATTGGCCTACAGTTCATTGAATTTGAATTACTCCACCTGTTAATTGGCAGGTATTAAGTGCTTATAGGAGCATAGGCTACAGGAAAGTTTATTTTACAATAAAATTTTGTAAATACTTTGAAATGACTACAGGACAGAGAAGAAAATGACAACAGATTATAAATTTGCTTATGCCTAAAAAATTGAACACATGAGGTTTTATTGCATCTTGAATTTCTCATTAGTTTAATACCACTTTTACACCATTTGGTATATTGTTAATTTTGCTGATTAACAAAAGAATTAATAATATTTAAGTGTATTGGAGTCTGAGTATCTCAGAACCGACCATTCAACAATCAGTAGCCTTTAGGCTCAACAACATATTCTTAACTCCTCATTTCCAGGAAGGATAGATTAATATTTAGAAATATATGTAACAGTCATCCACAGTGTTATAGATTTTCCCCTGATAGAAATGAAAATTATGGCGTGACTTCTTCATATTGTGATATATCAGATTGGTCCTTTTTAAATATTTTTTTTCTACCTAATGAAAATAAACTTTGTAGAATGTTCAAGGCAGAAGCGCTAATATTGTCTAATAGACTCTACTAAGGAATTCAAATCATAAGCTCCTATCTTCTTTGATATGAAATGTTAAAATCTTAAAAGGATTATCTGTATAACTTGTGACTGTTTCAGCAGCTTTGTAACTAAGCACTTACCTTATCACACAGCATTCCATATGTCACCCTGGGTTCCTGCACACAACATACACACAAGGGGCCATATTTCATGAGTATTACTTCACAGAATTGTACTGGTAGTGTTCTATGTTTTTGTAATTATGTTCTCTTTTTCCCTCCCACAGTTTATATTGGCCCGTCATGTCTCAAATTCTGTTCTGGCAGAGGACAGTGCACTAGACATGGTTGCAAGTAAGCATCTTAAAATAACACTTATGCTTCTCCTTTTTGGTGTGTAATGTATATGTTGAAGTCTCAAGTCATTTAATAATCTTTTTTAGGATCGGGGATCTTTTTAAGACAAAAAATTGGATATTTCTATTAGAACTTAAGTGTAATTCAAATGTATTTTAAGTGATAATTAATACATTTTATATTAGGCTAAATTGTGGACAAATTTAGCATTCCTCATGTGAATTTGTGAACAAATTGGAATTCCTCACAGCTTGATGGCTGCCTTTCCTGCCTGTAGTTACATCCTTTTCCATAAACTTGTTTGGGTGTTCATGAGTCACATTGTAATTCGTAGCATGCTTTGTAAATGATTATAAAAATCAGTAATGACCCATAGATCCAATGCTAAAGGAAACTGGACCGGACCAAATTTAGCAGATTTGATAAGCAAATTCATCATCTTTAAATATAACTTAAGCATCTTGTTTACTTTTGAAAATCATTTGAGTCTTTAATAAATTATAAAGTATTTTACAAAACAATGCTGTTGAATATGAAGTCTGAAATTATACATTAATAATGTAATATCTAATTACCACCAATGAATTATTTTATGTTTATACCAAAAAATGGATATTCACATTTATTATGTCATTCTTATATTAATATTTAATTATAAAATATTCTGGGAATTCCCAAAACCACAGGCAATCTGTAATAAAGATAAGTGTTCAACAGCTGATCATCTAGTCTACTTTTTCTTGTCCCTCCAACAAAAAGAGTAATTAATCAATTAGCTAATTAGTTAATGAGTAGAGAGCTCATAAAAGAGCTTTGAACCTGGATCATTTAGAAATTGTAGGCTGGGCATGGTGGCTCATGCCTGTAATTCCAGTACTTTGGGAGGCTGAGGCAGGTGGATCACTTGAGGTCAGGAGTTCGAGACCAGCCTGGCCAACATGGTGAGACCCGATCTCTACTAAAAATACAAAAATTAGCTGGGCATGGTGGCGTGCATCTGTAATCCCAGCTACTCGGGAGGCTGAGGCAGGAGAATCACCTGAACCCGGGAGGTAGAGGTTGCAGTGAGCCAAGATCGTGTCACTGCACTCCAGCCTGGGCGACAGAGTGAGACTCCATCTCAAAAAAAAAAAAAAAGAGCCAAGCACTTGTTGACATTGAGATTAGTGTGGCTTTTTAACTTTCTAACTATATTTCAGTGAATTTAATTAACAAAGAGATCACTTTTCCCAATGGAAATTTTTTATAAAGTATGTGAAGAATTGAAAAGCTTCCATCTATATTTCAAAACTGAATATGCATCCCTGTGTTTTCTAGTAAAACTACCAACTCCCATTCCAAAACACTGGTCATTAGATCTATGAAACATTGGCTGATATTTTCCTCAAGTTGTTATGTGCATCCATTATCCATAATCAGACCATCTTCTTAGTGTATTTCAAATAAAATTAACATGAGGCCAGATAGTTTTGCAAATCCTGATGTTGTCCCAAAAAGTTTTGGGGAAAAAAATTACCTAGAATGACAACTTTTATTTTCAAAAAATAGAAAGTGGTATTTCTAAAAAGACCTATCTATAATTACAGTAGTCATACTTCAGACTTCATTTTATGTGTATCATATTCCTCTTAGAATTAAGCGGTTTCATTAAGGCTACCATCTATGCCACCCATGGTGGATACAAACAGAAATCTAAATGGTAGCTTTATGCTTTTGGACATTGTTCTTTTTTGACACATTATTCCGAATAGTCACAGTCTTTTCCTCCTTCTGAGGTTTTACAGAATATTTTCACCATTTAGAACTTTAGTGTTTTTCCTTATTTCTAACAATGTTTTATGTAATACTCATTGGGTTTGTTCACTTACGGCTGGGCTAAAAGTTTGACTACTACCTCCTTTTCCAGCAATGTGTACCTTATTGAATTTGAGCAAAATCACACAGAAAAGAAATGTATATGTAACACCACTTACTTCCTTTAAATAAATCATTGAATCTGGGACCTTTGCAACTTTATATTTTTCTCTCCTCTTTACTCCACCTCTCCCCCGTGTTTTACTGCTATTTGCTATCAAGATTCTACTCGCTCATGTTCCCTCTAACACTTTCTGGCCTGTGTACAATCCCAGGCCTGGTTCTCTAAATGGACACACTACTAACCTGATAAGCCCAACCCTGTTAGAGATGCTAATGAGGAGACAGAGCATTAGAACCCCTTTCTTCACGAGTGTCATCCATGTAGCTTAACAGTGGGGTGATTTTCCTGACATTACAGGGTGACTATACTGCTAAATTTAAGCATGTGTAGATGGATTAGTAGCAGACATATTGGGACTCAGGAGAGCCTCGTGTCATACCCGAAATCACCAATGTGTGTGACCTTGTTGTTTTGCTGAGAAACAAAGACTACAAAGTTTTTTGTTTTTTTAAAAAATTATTTTTAAAAAACTACTTTATCTTTATCAGCATTATATCTCAATTGAATAACCTTTGATTAAAAGTAGACTTTTAAAACGACTAAATGGAAAGTGACTCCAATGTGAGTCATCTCTAAACGATCACCAGTTTCTCCCAGTCACTTGTCCTGAGAAGACACATTTAAGATACACAAAAATGTAATTGCCCTAAAATGCACTCTGGAATAGATAGTCTTGCTAAGGAAAATTAATTCCAATTCGTGACTGTGGTAAAACACATTCAGTTTCCTGACTTTAAAATGTGTTCAATTTAGCTGATTTAAAAAATTCTTTTTTGGAAACAACTTGGCTATTCAGTCTAAGTTCAGTCTAAGTCCATTAGACAACATGTGAAAGAAGGCTCATCCAGTAAATATTGGCTTTCCTTTCATCCCCTTATTGATGCTACTTAAGATACCAAGACAACCTTCAAACTTCATGCTACAGTAGTTCTTAGCATTTTAGGCTCCAACTTATTTGGTAATCTGATAAAACCTGTGGACCTTCTCCCCAGAAAATCCAATATACATAAAACTGGGCATTTGATTTAGCATATTTTTACATTCCATGGACTCCCTGAAAGGCCAGCATAGACCCAAGTCTCAGTAGTACTGCCAAAGAAGTATCCTGAGTCATGCCATAGTATCACTTCATTGGTACACTTGCTTTGTAAAGGCTTGTTTCAGACTTCAGCAAGCTTTGAATGCTCCCATGAGAATCCCCCACTCAAAAAGATACCAATTGAGCAACATTATAAATGTAGTGAGAAGGAAATAGCACAGTAAAAACAAATAATTTGAAACTATTTCCTGATGAATAATCTCCTTAAAACGTAGATGTTTCCATTGCTGATTCATCTGTGATGAGGTTTTCTCACTGATAGAAAACTTGGGGCACTCCTGTATATTCTAGTCAGCTAATATAAATACAGCACATTCTTACATAGAAGCAAGCAGGTGGTTGGGGAGTGGGGAAAGGTTTGTTTTTCTTAAAGTGCCACTAATTTGGGAGAGTCCACTGAGAGGCAACACAGTTCTGCTAAGGACATCTATCTAGGTCAAGGGTGTACACATTCCCTTTATATATTTGAAATAGTTAAAGATAGATTCATTTTCCAATAGTTTCTAAATATTTAAATTAATTCCTATCACGAACATAACATGTATTTTAACATTTGTTCTTAGAAAAAATTTATTCTGGGTATCTTATTAGAAGTGCTTTATGCTGTTTCTTTTATAAATTTAATGAGTGTTATTATGAATAAAATTATACATAAACCTTTTACAGATATTCTAAGTTGGAAATGTGTATGAACATAGATGTATTTTAGATAAACTGCTGAATTACTGTTTTAATCGTAGGCTTTTTATGGGAGGGCTGTGCAAAGACTGTATTTGTCTGGAATATTTACAGTCGATTAGCCCTTATCAAGTCTTTAGATTCAGTAGTCTCCAAAGACTAATGAGCCTCATTTACCATTCAATCAAATCCTAGTCTCTGGACTTCTTCCTCCCCAAAGTAGATTCAAGAATCTCCGAAACAGCCAACAGTTTAAGATTTAATTTCACCATATTTCTTTCAGGTGTGACCCTGGATTTTCTGGCCCAGCTTGTGAGATGGCATCCCAGACATTCCCAGTGTTTATTTCTGAAAGCTTTGGCAGTTCCAGGCTCTCCTCTTACCATAACTTTTACTCTATCCGTGGTGCTGAAGTCAGCTTTGGTTGTGGTGTCTTGGCCAGTGGTAAGGCCCTGGTTTTCAACAAAGATGGGCGGCGTCAGCTAATTACATCTTTCCTTGACAGCTCACAATCCAGGTGAGTGAAGGCAGGGTAGAATACATACAAAAACCAGATACTAATGTTGAATTTAGTTATACTGTCAATTTTTATTTCTTATATATTTTCTGATAGACATCTTCTCATTTTTAACTAGGGTTAGAGGGAGCCTACAGTTTATTGATAGTTAATTTGCCCTAGTTTTTAGTAAATTAGGAGGCTCACCAATGACTTGGATATTAATGACTGACTAGGTTTTTTAAAATATGAAATGTTAGCATCAAAACTATGTTCTTAAGCCAAGAGCTAGTTAATTATTTATGTAGTTTTATTGATTTGACAGCTTGTGGAGGCTGATTAGATTTACTCTACAACTTCCCTTCCCCCAGTGTCTAATAAATAATGCAGTAAAGAAGTGATTGGCATTTCAAGTGTATGTACACAAGTACATAGTATACAAGTGTGCATAAACATCCAGTTATATTTTTATGGATCTATCTGTACATAAAATATGTATATCAACATGTACATAAATATCTACACATATTCATATATCTAACAATGAAATTACTTAACATTTTATAAAAGAGGGGTGAGTAGAAACATAATTTGAAATTCTTTAAAGACCAAAATGAACATTATGATTAAAAATGTTTATGCATACACTAATTATAGACAATTTCTGTCTAGGTTTCTCCAGTTCACACTGAGACTGGGGAGCAAATCTGTTCTGAGCACATGCAGAGCCCCTGACCAGCCTGGTGAAGGAGTTTTGTTGCATTATTCTTATGATAATGGGATAACTTGGAAACTCCTGGAGCATTATTCATATCTCAGCTATCATGAGCCCAGGTATGTTGGAAAGCATTTGGAAAAATGGTTGTAGAGTGAAATCTTCTCCTGGGGAAATCATAATTCAAATGGTATAAAATTCTAGATATTTTTCCATTGACAGATGGAGCGCACAAAGATTGATGTGTCTTGCAGTGAAAAACTACCAAGCCGACCCATCCATTTGTCCCACTGACTTCTGATCATTTGAAGGAATTTATTGTCATAGTTTTAAACATGGATCTAAGGGAAATATTTTGATGCTTATAAGCATCAAGAGAAAAGTAGGCTGGGCGCAGTGGCTCATGCCTGTAATCCCAGCAGTTTGGGAGGCTGAGGCAGGCAGATCACGAGGTCGGGAGATTGAGACCATCCTGGTCAACATGGTGAAACCCTGTCTCTACTAAAAATACGAAAAAAAAAGCTGGGTGTGGTGGTGCGCACCTGTAGTCCCAGCTACTCAGGTGGCTGAGGCAGGAGAATTGCTTGAACCCGGCAGGCAGAGATTGCAGTGAGCCGAGATTGCACCATTGTACTCCAGCCTGGCGACAGAGCGAGACTGTCTCAAAAAAAAAAAGAGAGAAAAGTAATTAACACTATTTTCCTTATTTAACTATAATGTAAACTATTACACAGGATTAGAATATGGCACTAAATTATAAATGCTGTTGATAAATACTAGTGATATATTTTAATATGTTGTAATAAATTATATATATCTTATAACCAATATGTTATTAAGATTTACATGTAATATACTTAAGTAATGAATACAAGGAAATTTTTTAGCCTGTATAGTGTCTCTGGCAAAAATGGGGTGTTAGGGTTTATTTAAAGCCCTTTCTTCAGGCCATTTCTATTTTTCTTTAGTGTATAGATTTCATCATATATAGTATCAGTTGTCAGATTTAAGTCTTACTTGAAGCTGGGCTATCTTTCAATGTTGGCAGAATAGTAACACCATTAGTGGTACAATTTTAGGTGTGTCTAAAAGATCCTTTCCACTCCTAAAACTTATTGAGCTACTCACTGAAATTCCTTTAAAAATATCAAGGGACGAGGAGGATGGGGAAAGCTTAAAATTAAGGTTTAAAGTTAAAATTCCATCAGAGTAGTTGATACTGTGGCTTACATTCACAGTCACATATAAATGGACTAACATTCCATTTCACTTCCTGGAAGTATATTTTAATCATGAGGAGATGAGAAAGACAGAAGGATTTGGACACGAAAGTTTGCATTGGCACCCTGGAAAAAAGACAGGGTTAAGGAAAGTAGGAGAGAGGGGACTGAGGATATATTTTATATATTTTACAGTTTTGCCTAGAACTGCCTCCATATTTAAGTATTTGCAAATAGATGAGAACTTTTATTTTCATAGAAAATGAAGTAGCATGTAACAGATAATGATTAACATCTATTATAACTTATAAGTGTTATACATTATAAAATTTTAAGAATGCACCAGCTGTATTGGGTATTTTCCCTGTATAGGTAAAAATCTAGTGCTAAACTCAACTTTCTTACTGAGTAGAGACAAATTAATCCTAAAGAAACCTTTCATGGACTCTCCATAGTAACCATTAAAAGAAAATTAAACAAAAAATCAAGGTAACGATGATGAAAGCATGAAGAAAATATCACCATCCTAAGTTAAGTTGGCCTAAAGCACAATTTTTTCTAACAAAGATGGACAGCTGCAAAATTCAGTAATCAATCTATATCATGAAATTTAATTAATCTTTGTTGATATGAAAAATAATTACACATTTAATGTGCTATTGCAAAGGTGCGTTTAATCTTGCCTGCCATTTGACAGCAACATTTTTCTTCTAAGAATCAAGGTAGCTTTTCAGTATTAGATATGTGCATGGCTTGAAAGATTAAGATCAAAGTGGAGTTTTTTTAAAAGGAGAACGTGGTAATGGTAGCAAAAACGCTTTAATTTTCTATATATATATATATTTATCTCTGTCCATGAGATTCTTCCTCCCGCCCCCTCTATCTTACAAATATTAATAAAAGGTGACATGGCAGAAGGGGAAGTTGATATATTCTAGATAACAAATTATATTTTATATGATAAATAATACAAACCATGTAAATTCTTCATAAGAAAGTTAAATATATCTTGATGCCTTTAGCTATTTGCTGTATTTCCTTCAGTGTAAATTGCTGCCTGTAATTGCCGTGAATTCCATATTGCTTCTTTATGCCACTGTTGTTCAAAAATGAAGTGTGATTCATAAATTAGACATGCTAGTTGGCTAACCACTATTATTCCTCAACTATTTTAAATAATTTGCTTGCCTATGATTCATTCAGTAAATAAAAGAACTCTATCTGCTTGTTATTAATAAAAATTTAATATATCTAAGTTAGTCTTTTAATTCAAACTGACTAGAATGTCTTTTGAACTAATTGGTATTTTTATTAATTTAAAATTATGTATCACTGGTGAGACTAAAATTATCCTAGCTTTTCTTCTTAATTATAGGGCTTGTTTTTACTCTAAAATTACTATGAAGTCTAATCTTAGCTTATTTTTATGTCTTGATTATTATATTTAATCTCCTCTTTGTTCTATCATGTCATCCAATTCCATAGTGTATATCATGGTAAAACATTTTTTAAGCAATTTGATCTTTATATTTGGTCTCCTCTTTGTTTCTATATGTCACCCAATTCAATAGTACATATTACTATAAAACATTAAAAAAAATCTATGAGGTTAGGACCTACAAACAAAAGGAAAATTGAGGCAGAAAGTTGACTTAAGTCTCTGTGTTCTCTTCTACGAATATTCTGATCAGACAGTTCCACAGCTATTCTAACCAGCCACTATAATTTGCAAAGAGAGGTGAAATCATTAGGAACTCCCCCTACACCCAAAGATACGATGTAGAAGTTAAGAACAAGGCTGTAGAGCTAAGTTCCCCAGGTCCAAATCCTGGCATTAGCACTTATAGTCTGCTTAACCTTAAAGAGATTAGTTAACCTCCTTGTGCCTCTGTACTCACATCTCTATCAGGCATATACTGATAATACGTACTATGCAGCAAAAATTTGTTGAGTCCTTATTATGTGCCAGATACTGCTCTGGGTACTAAGGCATAATAGTGAAAACCAGACAAAAAAGTTTCTGGCCCTTGCCATAAGAATAGCATTATTCTAATTTCACAGATAAAGCTGCTGAGACACATAGAAGCCAAGTGCTTTATCTACAGTTGCAAAATCATTAACCATTAGGAGTCAGAGTGGGAACTCTGGCCCAAGAGTCTGATTACAGACCTGTAGTCTTAACACCTCTGCCGTGAAAATATTGGTCACTTCAGTCACCAATATCACATTCATATACACTATTTTCCTTAAAAGTTGCTTGGGAAATTCTAGTTTCCAGTTGTTATGTTAAAAAATAATAATTTATTTTCGTGAGAGAATATTAACTGTTTTTATAATTAATATGAAGAAAAATTATAACTTTCTAATAACATAATGCTAAACAAATTAAATTATTAAATCGATGACTGATATCTTCATTGTTAAACCAGTTTAAATATAGTTTATTTAGTTTCTTTCTATATATTATGTAGTTTTATAAATATATGCATTTGTTTAATGAACAGATTTGAAAAATTAAAATGAAAATTACTAAAATACTTAATTTAACAAAACCTGACTCTTCTAATAAATTTACACTGATGAAAAATTTTACAGATTTTAGAAAGTATTTAAAACTCATAAATGTATTATAGCTATGTATTTTTAGTTTAAGAAGTGTTTTTAGGGCCAGGCACAGTGGCCCACGCCTGTAATCCCAGCACTTTGGGAGGCCGAGGCAGGCAGATCACGAGGTTAGGAGATTGAGACCATCCTGGCTAACACGGTAAAACCCTGTCTCTACTAAAAATACAAACATTAGCTGGGTGTGGTGGCATGTGCCTGTAGTCCCAGCTACACGGGAGGCTGAGGCAGGATAATCACTTGAACTTGGGAGGCAGAGGTTGCAGTGAGCTGAGATTGTGCCATTGCACTCCAGCCTGGGCAACAGCGCAAGACTCCATCTCAAAAAAAAAAAAAAAAAAAGAAGTGTTTTTAAAGTTTTATTTCTGTATTTGCATATGGATTTTCCTTTATTTAGAAAATATGTTTTCTTCTATTGGAAAATATGTTTTCTTCTATTGCAACAAGTCCTACCAGTTCTGTACTGTTTGTGTAATCAATGGTGATAGTCATGTTAGTCTACCCCATATATCCATGTACAAATTATTTAAAGGAAAAATAGGTAATTATTTTTTAAATAACTTTCAATATGTAAAACAGTACATTCCCAAGAGGTGGTTTAGCGTGTTTCTTCACACAATAAAAATATGAAAGCCAATCCAATTTCTCAGTAAATTCAGCCTTAGATGTTGAAGTTTTAAAATAATTTCTTTCTAAGTTATTCCACTAGTCACCTGGCTTAGGAAGTTTTTATTTGCTCATTAGTTAAAAAAACAAAACAAAAAAAACAACAAAAAAAACCTCAGCCCTTTCAGTGTGTCTTTAATGCAAGCACCTTTCCTGGTGTTTAATTGTACTTTGACGGTGACAAATGTTCCATTTGCCATTTGCTTCACATCTCACCTGTGTATGGATGCGATCAGCATGGTACTGTGATTTATGGAGCTTTCAAGTAGGTGTCATTGCAGTGGCAATTAATACATGGTTCCCACTGCTGTGTACAATAATTGCTCCTGGAAATTAGATATTATTCTTAATTTTCTTCCCCATTTGTCAGATGCAGGTTTATTGTCATAGCTGCCATGACACAGCAGATGACCTCACACATTATGCTAAACTCATGGGAATGAGGAAGTGTCCTGGTTCCAAACAGCCAAAACTGTAATATGTGTAACAGGCTGTCCAAGATCCTTTACTAGACTATGGTGAATACTGTCACTTTGACCACCATGTTTATTGAGAGCTTTTTCAAAAGCAGAGGAGTGAAAGCAAAGTTACATTTTGGGGTGTGTGTGGAAGACTTTGTTGGAAACAGACAGGAAACTGGACATCTCAAAAAAAAATGTTTATAATCATGGGAGAACTATTTCTTTAATACTATACTTCAGGGGGAAATCTATCCCACTATAAATATTTGTGTTTTAAGATACAAAATAATCTAAATTTTGTCTTTTTTTTTCTCTAGAATAATCTCCGTAGAACTACCAGGTGATGCAAGGCAGTTTGGAATTCAGTTCAGATGGTGGCAACCGTATCATTCTTCCCAGGGAGAAGATGTATGGGCTGTTGATGAGATTATCATGACGTCTGTGCTTTTCAACAGCATTAGTCTTGACTTTACCAATCTTGTGGAGGTCACTCAGTCTCTGGGATTCTACCTTGGAAATGTTCAGCCATACTGTGGCCACGACTGGACCCTTTGGTAAGGATTTCATCATTGTTATTGTTACAATTTGCACTAGGAATTAGAACATGAGGATGATCTTCCAGTCTATTCAGCATTTAGTCATTTGTTGACAAGTATTTACTAAATAGGAACTACTTGAAAACAGAACTACTGTTTTCAGGTTGTTACAAGTATGTCTACACAACCCTACTTGTTTGTCTACAAGTAAAATGTCTTGTAGGACCGAAAACAAAATACTGATAGATTTAAATAAACATAAAATTTTCCCATATTTATTAATCTCAAATTTTAATTTCCCACAATTACATATTTAAAAAAAAAAAAACCTCTTCAAAAAGTGTTAGTTATTAAAGTGATGACCATATTCGCCCTCAGAGGCCCATGGGGTTCATAATGAAACATGAAGTCACTCTAGTGACTATTTTAATAAAATTTATCATGAGTAGCTCTGTTTTCATGCTCTCTTATATAAGTCCCCAGAAGTATTTTTAGCCATGATTGGTTAACTAACATCTCCTTTTTAATCCATGTTATCAAACGCTATTGGACCAGTGACTCATATAGTTAATGCCAGTGGGGTTTCAAAATTGTGGGATAGCCTAATTAAGTTACCCTTCATTTTTAGATTTTTCCTCCTGTGGTCATATGCGAATTTAATTATACAACAAACAGTCAATAATTTAAAGGTGATTAGTACTTCATGTACATCAGTAGGATAGTACAACAGTGTTGAGTAGGCTCAGGAGCTGGCTACTTTACATAGGAAACTCTCGAGAGGCTTCTCGGAGAAAGCTACCTTTGTGTAGTTCACATGGTAGATATAACACATTCTACTGATTAGAAAGTGGGAGAACATGGAAGCTCCAGCCACATAAAGATCTGGAGGAAGAGAAATGCAACTACAGGAAACTGCGGTGCACACAGTTCCCGCAGGCGAGAGTGACCATGGTGTATTCCAGGACCAGGAAGGAGGCCAGTTGTCCTGGAGACCAGGTAGTGAGGTAGTGAGTGTCAAGGAAACCAAGAGATGTGCAGAGGCCAGATCTTTTAGGGTCTTCTAGGCCCAGAGATCCTGGACTTAAACACAGTCCTGCATGATTCCAAAACCCACAACCTTCACCACTGTGTATACTGCCCCTCTCTAGGTTCCTTTAGGACTGGAAATATGGTTGAAGAATAATTTTCTAAAAGACTTTTATTTTGTATTGAGTCATGGTCAGACCAATTTAATTCCTTCAGATGAATATCACTGAAAGCTATTCACCACTGTTGCCTCCAGAGAGCATATCATAAATGACCCATCAGTGACCTTATCATAATTAGAGGCAAATTTTACACACTATTGTACAGAAAATTACCTTTGATGGGACTTGTGCATGTATAGTCAGATCTCACACACAGCAGGCTAAAATTCTAGCATCAAAATGACAGCTAATGGAATGGAAGTACAGCTGGTCACTTTTCCTGCAAGCACTGTCAAACTGGATAGAATGAAATTCCTAAATTTCTATAAGACAAAGTAGGGAAGGTTATATTGCACATTTTCTTTCTGGTTTTGTTTTGTTTTGTTTTGTTTTGTTTTGTTTTGTTTTGTTTTGTTTTGTTGAGACAGAGTTTCGTTCTTGTCACCCAGGCTGGAGTGCAATGGTGTGATCTCAACTCACTGCAACCTCTGCCTCCTGGGCTCAGACGACACATTTTCTATTTGATAGCCTCAGATGCTTGTTTTTACAGATGTTCTTTCTTAGTCCTGGAGACTTTAAAGAAAATAAACGATTAAAGCAAATAAGGTGTAAAGGTGTAGAACAAAATGAGATTTCTTAGAATTTTATGCTTCTGAACATTTAAATTGACCTGAATTGACAGTAATTCAAACTGATCATGTACCATAAACTATATCCTTCAAGTTTGTATAGAAGAGTTTTTTCCTAACACTTTTAATATAACAAAGAATCATATCATGAATGCAAGTCCTGTATCATGTTTATTTTCATAAATAGTTAGCATCTGCTCAGATAAATGCAAAAGTTGCTGAGCATTTTAATTTAACACTTGCATTGAATGCATGATAACAGCAGTTTAATTTCTGTGCTTTGATCAAAACCCTAAGAACAATATCCCTTCACACAAGTCTGATGAATATTCTTAACCCACCGCCGCTTTAATTGGTGGAGATACATTTACTTTGTGAAAGTACAATCACAGTAATTATAGAAAAACCATAAGAAAACATAAATAATTGTACAATCCCCATGGGCACCTTGAGCAGCACCATAGGAGTTTTATTAACAACCACATGTGAGCAATCGATTTGACTTTCTGATCTTCTCTGAAGCAAAAAGGAGTTGTCTTGGTTATGAAACAACAGAGAGTATACCCTGGTGGTGATAATGAGACTAGAGAAACACATTAACCACTTTAATAAGGACATGAAAAATGCTTGCTTCTCATTAAAATGAAACAACATGGAAGATCTCAAACTGTTCCTATTTTCTTAGCCAGTGAGTCAGAATAAACCCCTTTTAGTGACATTGTTTTCTCTCTGCCCCTGTTGAGGAATACATTGTCCAAGATTTAATGTGAATTCACCTTGGGGATGTTTCTCAGAAATACTTGTTACAAAATTAAAATTTAAGTGATGATATTGACCAACTATTTATTATAATCTCATAGTCCTAAAACAAGCTGTCATTTTTTAAATGTAAAACCTTTGGAGCATATTGTCCTATTAAGTAAAAATTATTTAAACATATTTAAGTATGCAGTCTCTGCCCTTCAATGACCTTGTTTCTCTCAAGGGAAATTTTGAAATATATATGTGGTCTTACAAATGGCTGGTGTTAAATTAATTATTGTTGGTTTTTCTCAGCTGGTTGTTCATTTGGTTCTCATTTTCTAACTCATGACTTTCCGTGAGCATAGACTGTCGTTACTCAGAGTGTTCTTCAGGGAAAACTTGGACAATTGCTTTTTCATTAGAAGAACTACAGTCAATATGCTACAAATCACTTTCCAGTATGTCATCCTAGAGCACTTTTTTCCAGTGGAGAAATGAATTGCTTTGAATTCTTTGAATACTTTCTTCCATACATAGTATCTGAACTCAGAACTTCTGTCTGCTTTGGGTTCTAATATTCCTTAAAACCTCTTACATATACTTTAAGATCACTAAGGGAAAAATTCTAATTGAAGTTTATTAAATATTGCATCTAATACTATTAGTGATAATACCAAGGGAACATTAACATTCCTCTGCCCCATCTAATAAACCAGCTAGATACAACAGGTTTGAAGGAAATTGCTGTCGTATTAAATATAGAGTTTGGGTTTTAAAATGTGTACAGCTGAGGCCAGGCACAGTGGCTCATGCACTTTGGAGGCCAAGGTGGGCGGATCACCTGAGGCCAGGAATTCAAAGACCAGCCTGGCCGACATGGTAAAACCCCATCTCTACTGAAAATACACAAACTAGCCGAGCGTGGTGGCACATGCCTGTAATCCCAGCTATTTGGGAGGTTGAGGCACAAGAATTACTTGAATCCAGGAGGCAGAAGTTGCGTGAGCCGAGATCATGCCAGTGCACTCCAGCCTGGGTGACAGAGCAAGACTCTGTCTCTAAATAAATACATAAGTGTACAATTGAGAGAGAATAGTTGTTGTAGCATTTAGAATTGGCAATTGTTTTTAGGAAATATGGTGTGGTAGAAACATAGGCTTTGAGGTCGTAGGCCTGATTTCAAATTCTCACACTGCCACTTAGAAGCTTGTAAAATTAAAGCCAGATAATTTTAACTAAAGAGGAATTTTGAGAAGTATATATTTTGATGTAGCTGCTTTAGGAAGTTTGCATCAAAGCAACTTTATCAAAAGAGGAAATAACTGAGTTTTGTTAGTAATGTATGACAGACATCCCTGACTTCTAACTCCACCCAGAATTTCTACCCATTCATCCCATCTTTGCCTTTCATCCCATTCATGAGCTAGTGCCATCCCTAACCCTTACTCCAACTCTAACCACTGCCCTATATCTGAGCTTCACTCCATTGCCAGCCCCTAATAATGAACTATTAGTTGGGCATAGAGTGAGAACACCAGTCTTGCACATTCTTTTATAATTTCTAGAAGGTGACGTATTTTAATGATTTCTTTTTTGAATTACCATACCTGTTCCCATATCAATCAAAACAGTAACATCAAAAGGTCACATATTCAAGGAAATTTGTTTAGCCTCTTTGAGCCTGAGTGGTTTTTTTTTCTTTGCACCTTATCTTTTTTAATTTTTTTCTTTATTTCTTCTAAAAAAAGGGGGATACATGTGAGCCTGAGGTTTTCATCTGTAAAATGGGAGCAATGATACTTACTCTCAAAATTGTCATAAAGATTAAATGAGATCATAGATAGCAAATACCTACCATGAGCCTGCCATTTCCATTCCCTTCACTGTCTCATTGAAAGGAAGAAAACTGGTATCTATAAGGTCCACATAATGAGCAACTTTTTTGAATTTTAGAAGCTAACAGATGTTATTTTGCCTGAGCAATACAAAAGAGCATTCTCTGAAATTTAAAGAGATCAAAAAAGAAATGTTAAATAAAAGCTTTATTGTATAAACTAGATTTGGTTGAGGGAGAAGGTTGAAGCGTTGTGCAACAGAAAGCTCATAGTGGTGTACTTATTTTTGCCAGTACTTTCCTATCTAAATGCCAATCACCATCACTACACAGATGGATTACATTCTAGCAACACTGAATATGTTATCATAGAAAGTATTTTGTGAATGGTGAGTGATTAGGTTACTAGGAAATCCCATACCTGAAGGATCCTAAAAGCCTGTTTATCTCATAATGTAATTTAAACACAGTTCATTTGCAATAAAAAGGTAGAAAAAAGTACTATGACTCTACTAATAATTAAAGCAAGAATTAAGATAAGAAAAGCTATAGTTTTTGTTTATCATTAATGATGTGTGAGGAACAGCAGATATAACTAAAAGATTTAAAGATGGATACCTGTAGAAATGTTCGAAGGGCCTCTTGGGTACTTTCATGGGCATAAAAGACAGAAGGTACTCATTCCTTATGTCTAATTTTATTTTTTTTAATTAAAGCTTTCTTTTTTTTTTAAACACAAGTAAATCACTGGTACTAGTCATCCGTTGGTCATTTTTTAGAGAAAGAAATTTCCTAAAGTAGTGAAAGTACAAAGAAAGTAAAAGAGCAACATGAAAAAAGTGAAATCAGCTGTGAATTAGAGAAGGCATGAGGATGCCAGGCACGGTGGCTCACACCTGTCATCCCAATGGGAGGCCGAGGCGGGTGGATCACCTGAGGTCAGGAGTTCGAGACCAGCCTGGCCAACCTGGTGAAATCCCGTCTCTACTAAAAATACAAAAAGTTAGCAGGGCCTGGTGGCGGACGCCTATAATCCCAGCTACTTGGGAGGCTGAGGCAGAAGAATCACTTGAACCTGGGAGGCAGAAGTTGCAGTGAGCCGAGATCATGCCATCGCACTCCAGCCTGGGCAACAAGAGTAAAACTCCGACTTAAAAAAAAAGTAGGGTGGGACATGAGGAAAAAAGGGTAACACTGAGTGGTATGTGACGATGTGGTGGGAGGATCTTTGAAGCCTGATTTTCCACACCAGCATGATCAGCCCGAGAGAGTAGGAAGCTAGAGGTGTAAAATGAAGAGAACAGTTGCAGTGTGGGTGGCCCAAGTCAAAGGGAATTGACAAATGCTACATGTTCAGGACATTTTAAAAGTATATGTTCATATTTCATGGGGTATTTATGAGCATGAACAAGAAAAAATTATTTGTATATTTTATGAGAAGCAGCAGTCACCCAGGCAAAAATCCCAGATTAAAAAGGATCCTAAAAGCCTGTTTATCTCATAAGTTAAATACAGTTCATTTAGCATAAGAGCTAGAAAATAGTACCGTGGCTTATTAACAATTAACCAGTAATTTAGTATTATATTATTATATAATAATGTGACAGAACTGAATGCTAGGTGGAATTTTAAGTTACAAAAGATGGGTTATTTGTTAAGGTACGTGTAGGTTATAAGGACCATCAGGAATCCACAATAATGTGTAGTAATGGGTAACTCAAAGAGTTTTCCAAAATGACCTGGAGAATGACCATCAGAGCTCATGCTGCACAAACCTGCTTCTGTAGGGACGTTCAGGCCCCAGAAGGATCTGCACACAGTTAGCAAGCATTATACCACACATTTTAAAATGAGATCTACCTCTCCTTCTGCTACCTTTTGGTTAATTTATTGAAATAGGAATATGTGTTTGCAGAGGTTTGAATCAGAATCTTTACTACATGCAGATCTTTATTCCTTTAGACCAATCTTGGGAAACTAGTCATTGTTTGCCTGATACTAATGTAAGGATTGTGTTGTTGGTAAACATGAGCAAAGGAGGAGTCAGATTAGTGCCTAAATGCAATATTAGATAGCTGTATTCCTTGGTTTACAAGGAAAAAAATTACTGACAATCTTTTATAAAATGAATCAACCTATAGAATAACAGCCAAGTAAATTTTGTTAGGATTTTCCTTTCACGAAACATTAACCTGTAGCTTATACAGAAATTTTGTCTTTTAAATAGTTTATTAGCAAGCTTAGAGTATTCTTGGAATTGTTTCTTACAAAGACTCTTAAAAAGAGCAGTAAATCAACTGAAATTGTACTGCTGAAGGAAGTCAGTCCGGGTGAGATGGCTCCCAGGAGCCACCTCAACGACCATTTCACAGTAAATGATTGTCTAGGAAGCTTAGCAGATAGATAGGTAAATACATTGAGTGGCAAATGGAAAAGTCACTTCCTATTATTCTCAACAGCTGTGAAGAGTATTCTCAGTATTGAAGACTTTTGGTGCCTCTATAAAATTGCTAACATAATGGAATAGATTTATAAGTGAATTTCTAAGCTAGAGCCTATTTATTTAGCTTTTGCACCATGAGGATTTCATTACCTGAAGTTTTTCATTTATTGATAGACTAATTTATACATTCAGCTATTTATTGATTGATTTACAAGCACTATTTGTACTAAAAGTGTAGCAGTTAGTGTTGGAGACGAAGATAGAAAGGCCCTTTGCTTGTGGACCTTACATTCTAGAGGGAAATAACAAGTATTCAAATTCATAATAATATTCCAGACAGTGATAAGTGCTGTTAGGGTAAGAGAAATGGGGTTTTATGTGGCAGAAGTGGAGAGTGGAGCTATTTTAGGTAAGAGGGTTAGGGAAGCCCCCTTGGGAGGCATTACAGTCTAGAATAATGAAAGAAACAACTATGTAAAAGCATGGAAAAAGAGCTTTGCAGGCAGAGGGAACAGCAAGGCAGATACCCTGAGGCAGCCAAGAAACTAGATCATATAGCTTCATAGGACAATATAAAGATTCTGGATTTTACTCTAGTGTTACAGGAATCCAGCAAATAATTTGGAGCAGGGGAGTGATGTAATCTTCCTTATGTTTAAAAAATATTTGTGGTTGCATTGTGGAGAATAGGGGTAGAGGATAATAGAAGGAGCAGTAGAAGGAGCTCAGCTAGGATGCTAATAATGTCATCTGCATGTTCTTAGGATAGGATGGTGGCAGTGGATGAATGGACTATTTGAAGATATATATTAGAGGATGTAGTAATGATCAGGACCTGCCTAAGGGATGGATTTAATGGCCATATTCTAAAACTTATGCCATGTTGATGTCCACGGGGTTAATTTTTAAGTCATGTATTTCTCCAAAGTTAGAGTTCTCTAAAAATTTTCTTTTGGACTAAATAGCTGAGTGAGGTTTCAGAAGTAAGGAGACAGACCGCTGAACAAATTAATGGCAAGAAAAGTCTACATTTGATGGTTTAGATTTGTGCTTCTTTCTGGTTTGTTGAAACAGGAATTTAGCAGTCTGAGACAATTATTTTTATTTTTATTTTTTTGAGACAGAGTCTCACACTGTTGCCCAGACTGGAGTGCAGTGGCACGATCTCAGCTCACTACAACCTCTGCCTCCCAGGTTCAAGTGATTCTCGTGCCTCAGCCACCTGAGTAGCTGGAATTACAGGCGCCTGCCACCACACATGGCTTATTTTTGTATTTTTAGTAGAGACAGGGTTTTGCCATGTTGCCCAAGGTGGTCTCAAACTCCTGGCCTCAAGTGATCCACCTGCCTCTGCCTCCCAAAGTGCTCAGATCACAAGCATGAGCCACGGCACCCAGCCTAGTCTGAGACAGTTATTTTCTATGGACAGTGGTTCACAAAATCTTGATAGGCCTTGGTTGAGCCATGTGGGTCAGCCTCTGCAGCCTCCTCCCCTGCCTTGCTGCCTTTCACTCAGTCTACTCCAGTCACACTGCACTTCCTTCTCTCTACACCAACAAGCCAAGCTCTTTCCTCTCCCAGCACCTTCGTGTGAGCTGTGCCTCTGCCTAGGAACCTCTTCCATTACTCCTTTTAGGCACAGTGCTTGCAGCCTCCAAGCTTTCCAGGAGACTGGGAAAAGTCCAAGGGCTGCAAAATTGTGTATTATCTCAAAAATGTGAGAAGAAACTCACCAAACTAAAATGAATATATTTTAATTAAATGTCTACAAAATACAACATTAGGCTAACTTCATTAATTGCTAAATTTAATATTCATAAAATTTCAAGATGGAAATAATTTGGTCAGATTCCTGAGTATGCTGAGAAATCACAGCCAAAAGTATATTAAATGCATTACTAGTAGCCAAATAAAATTTAAAGGCAATGTTACAAAATCCATTTGACTACTTTTTGCAACCCAAAATACTTATATTTAACGTGAGACATAGGTGCATTTTAATATGTTTGCTGTGAAGTGAGATGAAATTTCAAAATTAAAAGTATCGAGGTCCTACAAAAGTCTTAAAATGACTCTGTTTGAGTATGCTCTAAATAAGGCATGTGGTTGCACAGAGTTGGAAGGAAAAAGAAAGATAATTTCAAAGATTCCTCGTGTATTTTCTCTCTCCCCTCCATGCTAAATGTTTTCAGCCAGGGCTGTCAGGCCTGACTACATCAACCAGTGTGTTCTGTTCTAAAAGGAAGTGATGTTCAAGGAAATAGAGGAGACAGAAAAGAACTGAGAGAGACAGGAGTGTATTGAAAGGGCAAATCCTAATGATAAGTGGTATAAATGTGGATCAGGTTAGGCCAGGCGCGGTGGCTCACACCTGTAATCCCAGCACTTTGGGAGGCTGAGGCAGGCGGATCACTTGAGGTCAGGAGTTCAAGACCAGCCTGGCCAACATGATGGAACCTCATCTCTACTAAAAATACAAAAATTAGCTGGGTATGGTGGTGCACATCTGTAATCCCAGCTACTTAGGAGGCTGAGGCAGGAGAATTGCTTGAACCCAGGAGGCAGAGGCTGCAGTGAGCCAAGATCGTGCCACTGTTACTCCAGCCTGGGCGACAGATGAGACTCCATCTCAAAAAAAAAAAAAAAAAAAAATGTGGATCAGGTGAGTTATCTTCAACCAAAATCAAATCTGGAGATAATGTGGATGCAACATAAGAAAAACAGGAGTCAGGGAGTTATGGATAGCCTGAGATCAGAGATGAATTGAAGTTGTGTTAGTCCATTCTCACGCTGCTGAGGAAGACATACCTGAGACTGGACAATTTATAAAGAAAAAGAGATTTAATGGACTCACAGTTCCACGTGACTGAGGAGGCCTCACAATCATGGCAGAAGGCAAAAGGCATGTCTTACATGGCAGCAGACGAGACAAAATGAGAGTCAAGCAAAAGCCTTATAAAATCATCAGTTCTCATGAGACTTACTCACTACCATGAGAACAGTATGGGTGAACCCATCCCCATCATTCAGTTATCTCCCACTGGATCCCTCCCACAACACATAGGAATTATGGGCACCACAATGCAAGATGAGATTTGGGTGGGGCACAGCCAAACCATATCAAAAGTTGTGGACAGAAGCAGGAGGAGCTGGAAACAGCTAAGGCTCTTCTGATCACCTTCATTCCCACATTAGTCGCAGGGAAGTGTTGCCCCTGACAACTCCTCTACAAACACACACACACACACACACACACACAAACACACATATACACACACTCTTACTTTCCTGACAAAAGATGGGCGGGCACCACGAGAGCTGTGAGGATTGATTCTTCCCTAGGTGCATGGTCTCCTGCAGTCGGTCCCTCTCTGACCCTTGGTCTCCCTCTTTCCCTTCTTCTCTGGGGTCCACAGCCCATGCTGTGCTTTGCACTGACTTCCCCTCCAGCAGGCACCTAGCAGAGGTTTGCTTTTTTGTCCGCAGATTGCTCCAGCTGACGCGCATTTTCTAAAAATGCCGTGACGTGGGCAAAATGAAGACTCATTAACATAAACTTGACAGAAATCTTTGAAACCATGATCTCACCAACAAATTTCTATAAACTTTAAAACTATATATTTGTTAAAGTTTTTGGAATTAGCTGCTGGCATCTGGAATGTTGGGTAAATTGGCCTAGTTCCACAGGAGACACAGGCGAGTGGCCGGGCTGAAAATGGAATCTGGACTTCAACAGAAGGGGTGGAGGAGCTGCTCTCTGTGGCTTCTGAAAGAATCTCCCATCCCACAGCAGCACTGCTGTAAGTGCACATAGCCCAGTTAGAAGAAGAGACAGCATTCATTTGTGGTCATCATGGCCATTGTGTACAGACAACCTGAACCTCACAGTGGACACATTCCCCCCAATTCTATCTCCCATGAAGTTATCTGACCCTTGAGAATAAACTGCCACTAAGCACCCAATTTGATGTGAGTTTTCATTGGATAGCATCTTTCTGTAAATGCTGAATTTTTTTTTTTTTTTAATTTGAGATGGAGTCTCACTCTGTCGCCCAGGCTGGAGTGCAGTGGCGCAATCTCAGCTCACTGCAGGCTGGTTTCATGCCATTCTCCTGCCTCAGCCTCCCAAGTAGCTGGGACTACAGGTGCCCGCCACCATGCCTGGCTAATTTTGGTTTTTTGTGTTTTTAGTAGAGACTGGGTTTCACCATGTTAGCCAGGATGGTTTTGATCTCCTGACCTCGTGATCTGCCCACCTCGGCCTCCCAAAGTGCTGGGATTACAGGTGTGAGCCACCACACCCGGCCAGTGTAAATACTTAATTAACAGCAGCCAAGAAACTCAACTTATGCTTTTTACTGACCTAAAAGTTTATCTAGCTTTAAGATTCTAGCCCTGAATTGAATAACTTATGTGTAAATTTCCAAACTGAGAGAATGGGAATGGGAATGAAAAAGCTGAAGAATATACACTGTGAACTTTAAATAGGAAAGGTAAAGATAAGCAAAACAACACAGGTGCTAGGGACAAAAAGTATAAAAAGAGCCTGAAACAGATGCTGAGAAGTACATGTATTCCAAAAGATTTTTGATTCCTGACATAACCCAAAAATCTTAACTAGATGAATAAGAAGTTGTCTATCCACTTAGAAATCCATAAAGACATTTTAAATGAAGTATTGGGTAAATACATGCCAAAATGCATTGGTAGAGAGATTCCAAATTTGTTTGGAGCTGTAGCTTCTGCCTCTTCTACGCAGAAGGAGAGGCTAGAGACCAGTAACAGGTGGTACTGTCAGAGGCAGAAGCCCATGGGAGGGTAAAATCAGTGTCTCCACACATTGAATACCATAGAATGGGGACCATCATGGAAAACCTGTTCAACTTACAAACGGAAAATTACAACCACAATAATTTAGAGTGTTATTTTAATTTTCTGCTCTAGTCCTTGATGGATCAAGCAAACAAAAAATAAGTGAGAACATAGACAAATTAAGAAGGTAATTGTCTTAGTTCATTCGTGTTCCTATAAAGATTACCCGAGGCTGGGTAATTTGTAAAGAAAAGAGGTTTATTTGGCTCACAGTTCTGCAGACTGTACAAGAAGTACAGTGCCGACATTTGCCTGTGGTGAGGGATTCAGGCTGCTTCCACTCCTGGCAGAAGGAGAAGGGGAGCCAGTGGGTACAGAGATGACATGGTGACATGGTGACAGAGGAAGCAGGAGAGAGGGCAGGGAGGTACCAGGCTGTTTCTAAGAACCAGCTCTCAGGGAAACTAATAAAGCAAGAACTCACTCATTACCTCAAGGACAGTACCAAGCCATTCATGAAAGATCCACCACCATGGCCCAAACATCTCCCATTAGGCCCCATCTTCAGCATTAGGGAACAAATTTCAAAATGAGATTTGGAGGGACAAACATCCAAACTATAGCAGTAATTAACAGGCAAGATTTAGTAGATAAAGATTGTACCCTACAAATAAAATGTATATATACACACATGTATATATATAATAAATGTGTGTATATATATATATCTGAAAGGAATATATATATATCTCTCTGAAAGGAATATATATATATATATCTGAAAGGAATATATATATATATCTGAAAGGAATATATATATACACATATATATACATATATCTACACATATATACACATATATGCATATATATACACACACATATATATATAGATTCCTTTCAGATGTCCAATAGACATTTATGAAGATATCATGAACTAGGCTTAGAGACAGTCTCAAAAGATACCAATAAAACATGACACCAGAATCAGGGACTATAACAGTCACATATTCCACTACTTAAAAGTTTTAAACTTGTGTTTCGGGAGGACAAACCTCCCTAAAGAAACAAAACATTACAACAAATTTGAAACAAGGGAATATTTTCAACACATATGACAGACTATATATCCTCAATGTGTAAAGAACTCTTACAAATCAGTAAGTAAAAATAAACCCACTTTAAAAATGGGCAAAGTCCATGAAAAGGCTTCACACACACACACACTATATATGTAGCCAATAAACATGAATAGCTTCTAAACTTCTTTAGTAATCAAAAAATGTAGATTAAGAGAGTGTAGGCGTAAAGTGACCAAAATAAAAAGTTCAGTATTGACAAGTAGTAAGCAGTGGCACCTCAGTCATTGTTGATGTTCTTGGTAAATGTAACTTGGTGCAATCTTTTTGGAGGGGCAGCTTGACAATAAGTGTCAACTTTTTAAGTGTGTATTTGCTTTAACGAAGCAATCTGCTTTTGGGAATTTATCCCAAGAAAATAATTGGACAAGTGCACAAAGATATACAAGGATGTATATTATAGAAGCATTTCTTATAATAGTAAAAAGTGAAAACAACCTCACCAACTTTTTATAATTGAAGATTGGCTTGATTCATTAAAAATCAAAATGTCTCACCATATTTTGTCAATATAGAAAGATGGCAATTAAATGTTGTAAAAAGGAGTAAAGCATATTTACTATGATTTCATAATTTTTTAAAAAAAGAAAAGTATGTGTGTGTACACATGAGAAAAACTGTCTGGAAGTATTTTTACCAAAACATAACTGTACATTTTGTGGTCATCTCTAGAAGGTGGAATTGCCCATTTTTACCTTTTAAAAAATGCTGCTTTTATATTATCGGGTTGTTTTTTCCAATAAGTATACAATTTCTATAATCCACTAAAATAATATGGTTGTTTGTTTTGAAATGTAATATCATAGAAATAACAAGTGAGTTAAAATGCTGCCTTTAAGCCCACAACATCAACAAGTTTTTCTGCCTAATCTAGTAAACGTTTCTTTGATGATTACAAGAACATAACCAATAAAAGAATGATATCAGAGAGGCGTACATTCATTCACCTCTTCTTCTTCAGATGAATATAACTTCTGAATGGTATCAAAACAAAAACAACATTGTATGGCTCTTCTGTTTCTCTAGAAATAAGCTCTGCAGAGCTGTTTTTTCTGTGGGACCCTTGAAAATAATAGAATGTTGCTTAGATTTCTAAGAAATGTAAATATGGATGCATTAGCTTCTCTTATGGCACATGAATAGTGAGATTTCATCCATATTGACTTATACACTAAACTGCTCTTAAAGAGATGGGCTCAGTTGCAAAAAATGGCTCAGTTCCCTAGGTAGCTTGGCTCTTTGACATGAATTTGCTTTTAAGGAACTTTGTGGCTCAAGTATTCTACCACTTACTTTGGCTATGTGTCTCTGCCTTTCATATAAAAGAGCTTTTTTTCTGGAGATGGGAAAGAGGCTCTGGGAAAAATGCAGAAACTGATTTACTTAAGTGAAGATAACCTCAAAACCTTGTCGGTATTCATTACAGCATTTAAGTAACTATAGTTTTGTTAAACTTCCCTACTCCCCAGTTGAGGGACCTTACTCACATGCTCATTTTATTTAACAAACATTCTTTGGGAGCCTTTGATACACAGGACATAGTAGAAAGGACTTCAAAGGAGAAACCAGAAGGCCTAGTTTCTAGCTTTTTAGTAACTGTGTGACCCTGAGGCCAGCAACTCAGCTTCTCCATTTTCCTTCTCCATAACACAATGTTAAGGATCCCTAATGGTCTCCCAGAGGGTCTTGACTCAAAGGTCAAGTGAGATAATCCAGCTGTTAGAAAATCGCGATGTCCAAAACAATGTGCTTCTGTGAGTTGTAGGCAAGGTTCTGAGGGCTTTAGGGGATGCAGAGATGAGTAAGATATGATCCCTCCCTGTGGACAGGCTTCCGACCTGATCAAAAAACAGATCCTCAGCAATACATGAGATTAAGCAAGGGAGGGCGAGGCAAAGGAGCTGTAGTATGGACTAAGCAGAGAACTGTGGAGACTCAAATTCCACTAAGCTCTTATCCATTTGGCCAGTGTCATGGCCTACTAGCCTTCTTGGAGGTGGGAATAAAGAAGGCTAGAAAGGTAATCCTGTCCTAAGTGGAGTTATCCCCATTCTCTCATTAAATCTTGCAATTAGATGTAGGAGCTTTATTTTTGAGGCACCCTTGCAAGTCAATATAAATAAAGCCAAGCCTCCTGATTCCCAATGCCTTCTCTCTCCAGAATTTCTCCCCAAAATGCTGATGTGGGCTGTTCTTTTCTGTTCCTATGATTGTAACAGAAAAGAAGTTCAGCTTCATGTTTGCCTTTATAAATATGTCTTGATTTAGACAAGCAGCAAAGAGGAGCAGTTTTGTAAGTTAAAGGATCATAGTCTGTGAAATTCATAGCCTGTGAAAAAAAACAGACCCGGTATCACTGCCAGTCTTGAATAAACCAGAAACAATCAAGTAGACTAATGCTATGAATGATCTGGAGTTTAAAGTGCTTTTCAGTGTTATTTTGCTTCAGATTAAGGCATCAGGATAGATATCATATGGTACCAGGAAGTATGACAGATGTATCACTTAGAAATGCGTTCAGCTCTAGATTACAACAAACACAACAAGAAAAGACTGACCGTGACATAAATGAAAGTAAAGAGGCTTATCTGTCATTTGTCACAAGCAGTCCTAGAATAGGCAGTCCTGGGCTTGTGAGCACCTTAACAAGGACACTGGGGACCCAGGCTCTCTCACTTTTCTGTTCCACAGTCTCAGCAGAGAGGTCTTTATCTAATAATGTTCCATTATTGTCACAAGATGGCTGCTGCCCCCTAGAGAGGAAAGATGACCATAGGAGCAACAGGGAAAAGGATATGGCAGCCAATTCCATTGATTCCCTTTTAAAACACTTATAATGAAAGCCAAATGGATAAATTCACCTTCCACCTTTTACTTATATCTCATTGGTGAGAACCCACTGCTGGACACATGGCCACCCCTAGACCAATCACTGGATAGTGACTAAAAGGAAGAGGCTGTGACTGGCAGCTGGATCAGTCCACACCAAAGCATTTGCAATAGGAAATGGGAGACACCAAATAACTCTAGATTCCTATTCTACCAGTTGAACAGATACAGTTGCTAAGCAAAAATTTGGTTATCATTGTTTAACTGCCTTCATTTTGCTTATTTAATCTATTATTTTATGTAATTTTTATCTTGTTTCTTTCTTGGTGTCTTGGCACCTTTAAAATCTGTTATCAGCTATTCCAAAATAGCTCACAGAGCACATGACTCTCCTCAGCATTGAATACTTCCTCTCTTCAGCCAATTTCATAGTTACATTTGTAATCATGCAAACATTAGGTGCAGGCAATATTTATAAAACACAGCATTTCCTTCTGTTTCTGTATAGAATTATCAGGACAGGAAACCATCTCAGAAGGGAGAAATTTACAAGATGCTGATTGTAAAAATAATCTTAAGTTATTTCAGAAATTGTCAGGTGGGGAAATACTGTTCATGGCGTGAGTGAGAAAGCATTGTTGGCTCTGTCATTTGCAGACCCTTCAGCCCATGTACTACCAGGCACTGTTAGGCTTTCTCCCCTGATGCCCAGGAGACTGGTGTATCTTTAAAGCAAACAATTTAAATGAAGCCTAGTTGGCTGCCTCTAAGTATCTTCCTCATAAAGGATTTTAGAGAGACATTTAACTCTTGAAGCTAAAAGCAATGCCTATTTCTTACAGAGATAAGCATTTGGGATTTCTTTTGCCTACTTAAAAGACCCTAGGAGCAGTATAGACAAGTGTGTGCCTCTACGGCTTACTATGATTTTTATTCTGTGTTGATTTCTTTTATTTTTCCAATATTGCTAAAAATTGCATTCTACAGCTTGATATTTTCCAGATTGCATCCTGTGGATCCAAACACATAACAGCAATCATGGTTTTATATTTTTAACATCAGAGTATCATTGCATAGTAACTGAAAGTTAGTGATTTGTAAATTCACTGTAAACAAAACAAAAATTAAAAAAATTATTCCAAACTGCAGTGTTTTTTCTCTCCCAATCTTACAGTAACAGAAAAACAAAGATATAGTGTCTTTGGTTAAGAAGCTTTAGAGTCAGGCAAAGCTGATTTCCCATTGAGTATCCCATTTACTAGCCCCATTTTCTCATCTGTTAAAAAGAAATAATTACTCCTACTACACAGAGTTACTGAAAGATGGAAGTAAGGAAAGTAATGTGGGTATTGTGTCTTAGGACATGGCCGAGATTCCACAAATGGTAGACATCTTTAACAATAATAATAAACAAGTTGTGGCATTTGCTGTCTCTTAACTGGATTTGCAAGACTGCTTCAGAATAGCAGAAACAAGTACTGTGATGGACAAACCTTAGTGTGATTGACCCTGGGAATATTTACATTGACTCATGTAACTATAATATAATATGTCTATATTTTAATCTTCTGTGATAGATTACAAGCTCCTGAACAGTTTTCTCTTAAAAAATTAATTTGCCTGCCTTCAAACAGTTTGCAATTATGTAGTACTTAATTGGGACCCGTGACGTGAATTTTACTGATTTGAGACACAACCATTAAAACTATATTATGATGTTTTCAGTAAAGGCCATTTGAAAAATAAGGAAAACAAAAAGAAAATTGTAAATCGCAAATTTCCTGCCACCAAACACAGCTACTGCAAACATTCTGGTGAATTTCCTTCATGCATAATTTTACGGCTTTTTAAGACTTATTTCAGGCTGGGCGCGGTGGCTCATGCCTATAATCCCAGCACTTTGGAAGGCCAAGATGGGCGGATCACCTGAGGTCGGGAGTTCGAGACCACCCTGACCAACATGGAGAAACACTGTCTCTACTAAAAATACAAAATTAGCCGGGCATGGTGGCACATGCCTGTAATCCCAGCTACTAGGGAGGCTGAGGCAGAAGAATCGCTTGAACCAGGGGGGCAGAGGTTGCGGTGAGCCAAGATCAAAACTCCGTCTCAAAAAAAAAAAAAAGGCTTATTTAATCATATACATTTTAATGTGATTATATTATCTATAAGTATTTGAAAGATAGATAATGTTCTGTCAAGTGCTCTACCATTTTACTTAAGCCTTCCATTTTGACATTGACATTGTTACCAATTACTATTAGCAGTAATCCTGTAATACTTTTCGTATTTTATAAAAACTGTCTCTAAATTTAAAATTATTTTCTCAGGATAGATTTCAAGAAGTGAGATTAATGAGTCAAAAGGTTTATATTCATGAGCAATATATGAGTGGGTACCCAATTTTAGGTACATTTGACAACTGTAGATGTTAACTTTTTAAAAAAAGTTTCATCTTTGAAAGCTTGTTTCAAATTGCATTTATTAGATTGACCGAAATCCATTCTAGAATTTGGCAAGGTTTAAGTAAGTAAAATGAAATTATTTTGGTATATAGTGTGAAGTGAAGACTTTAATTTTTCTCTAATACATTGTGTTTAGAATTTTCTGATTTCCATCTCTGTCTCTTTCAGTTTTACAGGAGATTCTAAACTTGCCTCAAGTATGCGCTATGTGGAAACACAATCAATGCAGATAGGAGCATCCTATATGATTCAGTTCAGTTTGGTGATGGGATGTGGCCAGAAATACACCCCACACATGGACAACCAGGTGAAGCTGGAGTACTCAACCAACCACGGCCTTACCTGGCACCTCGTCCAAGAAGTAAGTCTAGTTTCCTTAAACCTTGTAACAGGTAACCTTCTGCCTTTTACCTAGGAAGCCAAAAAAAAAAAAAAAATTACAGTTCTAGAAGTTTAGGTTTGGTTGAAAAGAAACAGTGTTATTTAATATTAGTAACTTAGAATTAACATAAAGTCAGCAAAGGATTACAAAAATGCCACATTCTTCATGACAGATATTAAAGAATAATTGGAAATAAAAAAGAAATGAAAATAACTTCCAAAACTGGCTACCCTCAAATGATGTTTTGAGTATTATTTTCTCTATCCCTCTTTCTTTATAAATGTGTCCCTTTCTTTATAAATGTGTCTTCATCTGTCTCTACCTATAGGTAGACCATAGTAAGAATGTGGTATTTCTTGTCTTTAGAAACAAAGAAGAAATATATAGATCTTGGAATAAAATTCATACATATCCTAGCAATCTGCCATTGCAACAAATGGATAAATATCATAGTGAATAAACTAATTTTTACCAAATGCCAGTGTTATGATAACAGGCCTAAAAACAGAATCCTAATCCATGTCTGTTTGTATGTGCGAGTATTGGGAAATACTGAATTTCTTTATGGCACCTCATTTGAAATTATTTCTTACATAATTTTAAGACTTTCTATGAAGTTTTAGCTTCATGAAAAGAAAAATCATGGATTGTTTCCATATCACAAATAGTTAAGATTATGACATTAGATTTCTCTGAGGTCTTTTTCACTTACAGTGGGTGAGTAGACATATTTCACCTGAGGAAAACAGAAGCTGGGTTTGATTTGTGCCTAACTTTCTTTCAGGAATGCCTTCCAAGTATGCCAAGTTGTCAAGAATTTACATCAGCAAGTATTTACCATGCCAGTGAGTTTACGCAGTGGAGAAGAGTCATAGTGCTTCTTCCCCAGAAAACTTGGTGAGATGACATCTTTAGATATGGCTGTCACTTTAACTTTGACTATCCCTTTTGATTCAATTCTGTCTCTATTGATTCAAGTATGACTTGAATATGAAGGCAAGTTAGGCACAATAGCATGATGTTTATTCTTTTTATTTTATTATCAAAAGACCAAAACCTTTCATTTATGTGAATGATATTTGAAAAAGAGAGCTAATGACAAATATGAAAATGTGGTTTCCAAACTGTCCTAGCCTTCTCTGACCTTCCTACTTGCCCCAGCTTTTTCTTTTTATGGGAGAACTCAATGAGTCGGTTACTTTCAGTTTGACATACAAAAAGGAATATAGGAATCTAGAAATTCAAGTAATTTGGATCGCAAAGCTGTTTTCTCGTTGCAAACCCTTACTTTTGAAATCAAAAGCTTAATATACACCCTTTCTCTATTCATGTTTTTTCAGTAACACTAAAAATTATCTCCCAGGAAACAGAGGCCTCAGTAAACTAGGAAAAAAGTTAAACATTTGATAGTGTGAAAGAAAAAAGCACAATAGTTTTTTCCCAAATATTACCTTGTTTTGTGTTAGATTGATCACTCAAAAAGATGTAATATTTGGGGAAAAAATTAAACAATTCCTGGTTCAGGATGAAATCACCCAAAGAAAAATCCTTAGACTAGAAATTAGAAGGCCTGAATTCTCAGTATAGCTCTACCAATGATTAATTAATCACGTGATCTTAACCATTCACAACCTCTTCAAGGCCAGGTCCTTGTAAGTATAATGAAAAGGTTTAATTACATGATCTTACAGGTCCCTCCAGTCCTGTAGTTCTAAGATTCTGTAATTTGTGCAGAAGAAAAAGCATAAAAGAGATAAGTATTATATTATTCTGTAGTATCTGCCTAACAATCGCTCTTTTGTAAAAAGAAAATTACTAAATAAACCTTCTCAGATTATTTTATATAAAAGTTAGACTCTACACAAAAACAATTGGTTAGATACCAACCTAGAGTTATTTTTATGCCTTTAGTTGAAGATTGAATTCCTGCATTATGTAAAAATGCCTATTTGATTATTTTGAAGGATGCATTATTATGTCAGTTGGAATACAATGCTTGAAATTTGATTTCCACAGATTTTTCTGTTTCCAACTGTGAGCCATTTCCTAGATACTCTACTAATGCTTTGTATAACAAGTTGCTACTTTCTCTAGCATTCTACTTTTTTATGTCTACTGCTGGGAATATAATCAAGAGTTTTATTTAATTTCAATGGTATTCCAAGCATATATGTCAAATGTATGCAAAACAACACTTCAAACAATGGAAATACTGGTCATACTCAAAGCAGAGCTACTGAGGTTTATTTTTTCATTATTTTACAATTAAGTATATTTCCCTCACATAAAAATTGTTTTTTACTCATTGACATGTGAAGCACACTTTCAAAATTATGATGGTAAAATACTACTGATAGTGTATTTTTTTTTTTTTTGAGACAGAGTCTTGCTCTGTCACCCAGGCTGGAGTGCAGTGGTGCGACCTTGGCTCATTGAAGCCTTCATTTCCCGGGTTCAAGTGATTCACCTGCCTCAGCCTCCCAAGTAGCTGGGACTACAGGCATGCCCCATTACACCCAGCTAATTTTTGTATTTTTAGTAGAGATGGGGTTTTGTCATGTTGGCCAGGCTGGTCTTGAACTCCTGACCTCAGGTGATCCACCCACCTTGACCTCCCAAAATGCTGAAATTACAGGCATGACCCACCGCGCCTGGCCTAATAGTATATTTTAGAGATGTCTTTTTGTCCCTAGAAACATTATGAACTATTGTTCTTATTTAATGTAGCTTAGGCAAATTCAGAAAGTGTTGTCCTTATCAGAAAAGCCTTTGCAGGTTCTTTGACACTCAAATTGTGTGCTGCATTATTATTTTCTAGCTCAAAAGATAGCAACACCAAGCTGAAAGTTTTAGTATAGTCAGAAAAGGTTAATTGTCTTCAGTGTTAAACACACACTGAAAGGAAATATATTAACCCATAAGCGTTTAAATTCCCTGGAGTACCTGGCAGGTAGTAGTTGTGCTTATTGGACATTGGGGAATTAAACAGAATTTTAACTTGATGAGCCTCAATGTGCTAAAGATATGTTTTATTTTAAAGTATCTCTTTTAATAAATAGTTAATATTATGATGTCAGATAAATTTTCTACTAAATTATTCCCCAGACCATTTACCTTTAAGTATATGTAACAAGTAATTTAATTCTGCTTTTCCAAATTTCCTTCAAAGCCCTAGAAAAAAAAAGTGAAAATATTTTTTTAAAAACAACCCAGCAGAATATTTATCTTAACATTCCTACTGACTAATATTTAAACTAAACATTATTGCTACATTTCAAAAAAAAATCATATTCTACTAGTTATTGTCATTTTTTTGGATCTATAATGCTTAAAAGCTCTGCCATAAAAATAAAGTATATTTACATTCCTTGGAAGTCTTGATAACTTTATTTATTTTGATAATTTTAAACCTTTGCAAATAGCAGGTTTTTCTCAAGCATTGGGGAAAGGGAATGCAGTTTGTAGCAGTGATCTTTTTTTGGCCAAATCTTTGTTCTGCCGTTTTGATTTAAACGTATGCAATTATAAATTGAATACATAAAAGCAAATGTGGTCCCTGCATTATCACATATTTGTTAACTTTGGGAAATGTGCTAGATAGGGCAACTTAGAATGGAAATACTGAATGTATATACCTGTGTAGAGAAATTATATTGTGTATGAACATTTGTTACCTAATGAAAATTAATTTTGTTTTTATGAGAGACATTTACATAAGAACATGGCCTGATGAGACCCAAACAGCTATCAGTCGCTGACTTCATAAACAAATCAACACCTAATGAGTGAATGAGTTTCAGAATAATTGGGTAAATGTAATTACAGGAACTCTGAAGGTGGAAAATACAATTTAGTCAGCCTTCATTTACCTTGATTCCTCAGGTAACCTAACTATGAAGAGATGATTCAATACTGTTTCATTTCAGTCTTCAAGTTATATGGGAAGGAAAAATCAAATAAAGGGGTCAAGTTTTGTTGCTTTGGGGAATCCGGAGAGTTTAGATTTTAAATGCAAGTCAACTTCATTTCATGACCCACACAACAGTAGTTCTGCCTTCAGACTCAATCCAAAGTGGACAAGATTTTCTTCCTAAGATTACTTAGTTTTGAGAGGGAGAGAAAGAAAAACTTGGCAATTTAAATATTTGTATTGACTCGTCATCTAGCATTAGGTATATCTCCCAATGCTATCCCTCACCCCTCCCCACCACAGTCCCCAGAGTATGATATTCCCCTTCCTGTGTCCATGTGATCTCATTGTTCAATTCCCACCTATGAGTGAGAATATGCGGTGTTTGGTTTTTTGTTCTTGCGATAGTTACCAGCATGGCACATGTATACATATGTAACTAACCTGCACAATGTGCACATGTACCCTAAAACTTAAAGTATAATTAAAAAATAATAATAATAAATAAATAAATAAATAAATATTTGTATTGAGGGAGAGACACAGCAATGATACCGCTGCAGATCAGAGACTTTGCACCTTGTCTTCTCACGTGTGACAGCTGGAGATTGCTCACACAACTAATTTTTTTTCTCAATAAAACTGAAGCCAATTTTCAATCTCTTTTTCTTGCCTTTTCTCTTAATTAACATTAGCACAATAAACTGTGGATTGTGGGTTTTTTTTATTATTATACTTTAAGTTTTAGGGTACATGTGCACAACGTGCAGGTTTGTTACATATGTATACATGTGCCATGTTGGTGTGCTGCACCCATTAACTCATCATTTAACATGAGGTGTATCTCCTAATGCAATCCCTCCCCCCTCCCCCCACCCCACAAATGTCCAACAACGATAGACTGGATTAAGAAAATGTGGTACATATATACCATGGAATACTATGCAGCCGTAAAAAATGATGAGTTCATGTCCTTTGTAGGGACATGGATGAAACTGGAAACCATTATTCTCAGCAAACTATCGCAAGGACAAAAAACCAAACACCGCATGTTCTCACTCATAGGTGGGAACTGAATAATGAGAACACATGGACACAGGAAGGGGAACATCACATACCGGATTGTGGTTTTAAATGGAATTGTCCCCTTGAAGTTTTGTGTCCTAAGGAAATAGTATCTTTTTTAAAAGTTCATAAGATGCATATAAGGATTAATTTACATAGGAAAACAATTTAGAATGTGTCTGCATGTGACTGTTTAGAAGCATAAACTATGTAACCTAAGACAAGTTTCTGAAACCCTTCCCCATGCCCATTTTCACATTTGGAAGTGAAAAAATCTCAAATTAATGGGGGCCACGGGTTTTTTATAGGCATGTAACTGTAAAGAAAATAAATTGTCACTTGGTCAACATACCAGCAGAGGAATCATTATATTTGAGAGCTGGAAGGGATCTTAGAAATTAGTTTGCCCAAACCTTTTATTTGAGAGGTGAGGAACTACAAGCCCCTGAAGGCTTATATTTCTCACTAAAGGTCACACAGCTGCTAAGTTGCAGAACCAGAGTCCTGGGGGCCTTGTCCCCCAACTACTAGTACATTCTTCATTCCGTCACCTACAGAAGCCATAAGCAGGCTGCCCTTTACTGACCTGTTCATCCACTCATTGACTTACTGTTTTAGCAAACTTTTTTGGACACCTACTTTATTCTGTTCCTGTGCAAACTATGGAGACTAAAGATATTCCTATCCCCAAAGAGCTCACAATCTAGTCACCCATGGCCGTGGACTTGAATCAGATTAAAATCTATCTTAAAAGAGTAAACTCAGCTTTCCTTTTCAGGATGACAAGGTGCATAAGTCTTATTTACGTCTATTCTGTAGCGCTCTCTGCTCTAAGATAATGCATCTACTTTTATAGTAGGCTTTTCTAAAAACCATTTCTTAGTGGGACTGTGAATATTGTGATGGCTGTTTGATTACAAATATAAACTGATTACCATAGAGGAGATGGTGCATCTGTCCCATCGTATGTTCCATGACAAGCACTGATATGCAGCAACCCTGTGTCTACTGGATGCATCTCTGTGAATCCTGGTATTATCCTACTAGGAATGAAAATACAACCTATTAGTCACAGATCATTGATAAAATAAACAATAAAGGCTTAGTCGGAATTTTAACAGTCTGTTATGTACTTAGGGAGTACTTAATATGTGGGTAATTGACGCAATAGACTTTAATGGATCATTTAGATCATTCAGATCAAGGGTATCTGTATATAGTGTGCTTGGGAAAGGTTCCTTCAGTGGAACTGAGCATACACAGTAATTTTGCGAATCATGTTTTGTTTCTTTGTTTCATTTAGCCCTTTGACCAAAAGAACCACAGGTCCCTGAAAATTCCTACAGGTGAAAAATATGCTATAATTTTAAAAGAATGTTTTATAGCAGTCAATGAATAGACAGACACCTTCTTGACATTACTCTCAAAATATCCACTTCTCTGGACTTTATATTTCGTTTCAGTGAATTAAGGTCCCAAGTGTTTCTGTCTGTGTAATGAACTGTTTAATTTTCATCCCCACTTAAGATCAGTTTATCCATGAAACTCAGGCAAGTTAGTGTTTCAGAAATAAGCAGGATTTAGCATCCAGATATTCTTCTTTGTAATATAGTACATTGTGGTATGTCACCTCAACCCCAAAACAATACCCCCAAACAAAACTTTTGTCTTATATTACGAACTAGCTGAAAATGTTCTAATAACTACTGTATTTATTGTAAGAAATTCTATTACTCTAAGGTTAAACATCTTACATTTTTGTCTATAAAAGGCTCAGTTGGCAGGGCGCGGTGGCTTACGCCTGTAATCCCAACACTTTGGGAGGCCAAGGCGGGTGGACTATCTGAGGTCAGGAGTTCAAGAGCAGCCTGGCCAACATGGTGAAACCCTGTCTCTACTAAAAATACAAAAATTAGCCAGGCATGTTGGTGTGTGCCTGCAATCCCAGCTATTTGGGAGGCTGAGGCAAGATAATGGCTTGAACCCAGGAGGCGGATGTTGCAGTGAGCCGAGATCGCACCATTGCAATCCAGCCTGGGCAACAGAGTGAGACTCTGTCTCAAAAAAAAAAAAAAAAAAAAAAGAAAGATAGGTTCAGTTTAGTAGATGTCTTTATTTTTTAATGTTCTTTCTTAGTACTTTTTCTAGCAACAAATCTGTGCAACCAACAAAATCTGATACTGTGTTTTTCTTTAAAACATCTCAAATTAAGATTGAATTGCATCCAATAGACAGATTTCTCTTTAACTTTCTTTCACGATAGAATTGTTGCATTGAACAATAATTGAGTGGAAATTAAAGAAAAATGATGGCAGCTAAGCTCAAGTTCCAGAAAGTTAGTTAGCTGAAAGATTTTGGACTCTGACATTCTTTGCTAATGTCACTGCTGAAAGGTTGAAACAGTTTTTGTTATACCATACCGTGTTTCTAGGTCCAGTGCTACCCGTTTCCGCTGGAGCCAGAGCTATTACACAGCTCAAGACGAGTGGGCTTTGGACAGCATTTACATTGGGCAGCAGTGCCCCAACATGTGCAGTGGGCATGGCTCATGCGATCACGGCATATGCAGGTATGTGCACCAGAAAGCACGATGAGGTCCATGCTTCTCAAGATTTGTGGCTGGAGGATACCACAGCAGTTGTCATCAGAGTGACATGGAGAGACCGATAAATAATGACATAGCCAAAAGAAACAAGTCCTCCTTTCTGTTTGTATTTTAGATGTAAAAGCTATTGTTGCATTAAAATAAGTATGAAACCATATATTCTAAATCTCAAACTCTAACCTCAAGACAAGGCCTCCTGAGCTTCAACGTCAGAGTTTATTAAAAGAGCCTTGCCATTGTTTCCCTTTTCATCCACTGAGAATCTTAGAGCACTAGTCAAACCCTGCTGCATGCCATCTTACACCACTTCACCAGAAGTTCAAGGTTGTATACATGGGGAGATGGCGATTATTGCTAATGAGGACAGAGGAACACACTCGAATACCTAAAGACTCTAAAAAAGGCATAGTTTAATCAGAAAAAGGAACTATAAAATGTTGCCTGAATTATATGTTGGTTGAGCAGACAGACATTTATATGTGATTTTTTAAGGCAATAGGGAAATCCCACTATCCCTCAGCCCCCCACAAACACACACTCACATGAGCACACACACCAATGTCCTTCGTAAATACTTGATGCCCAAATTCTACCCTTACAGCATTATTTCTTTTAAGAAAAGATTCTATCAGTTTTAAGGGGAGTATGAAAAACTGAGGGTTGTTACTACCACATACCCAGATTAACACTGTAGGGAAAAATCTAGTGTGAATGATAAGACCTGAGCAAAAGTAAGACATGGGAAATGGTTGAGGTCAGGGGGCCATTGCATTGGCAGGTGAGCCTGTAACCTGCCTACTCAGCCCTGCTCTCTCATAGGTGTGACCAGGGGTACCAAGGCACTGAATGCCACCCAGAAGCTGCCCTTCCATCCACAATTATGTCAGATTTTGAGAACCAGAATGGCTGGGAGTCTGACTGGCAAGAAGTTATTGGGGGAGAAATTGTAAAACCAGAACAAGGGTGTGGTGTCATCTCTTCTGGATCATCTCTGTACTTCAGCAAGGTATGACCAACAGCTGGGATAAGTCATCGGGGCAATGGCTAGTTTAATATGAGACTCTGAATTCCAAATGTACAAATATGAAATGGTTTTATTGTTCCCCACGTTCCCCGCTTTTGACTGGGCTCTATCAAATTCCTATTCCTTAGCTATGTCTTGGGAAATTCTTGTTGTTTTTTTTATTACTGTTTTTGGTTACTAAAAAATCAGGTTAAGCCAGTTTAAAACTTCTATCCTCCTGTACCTGATTTAAATACCATTGCTTTCCTTTCCTCCATTTCCAGCCAGGCTTGTGTATTGAGGAAGTTTGCGTAGGGAAGGCTTTTGGTCTCTTCTCACCCTGGCCTTTGGAGGGTGTGTCAGTGTGAGGCCTGGGGGCAAAGAGGGGATGAGCTTAGAGGTTACGGGCAGCAACTCTGGAGCCAGATTGCCTGTTTCCATCCAATTTGACCACTTTATGATTCTTTGATTTTTTTTTTTAACTATTTAAGTTCAGGGGTACATGTACAGAACGTGCAGGTTTGTTACATAGGTATACATGTGCCATGGTGGTTTGCTGTACCCATCAACTCATCATCTACATTAGGTATTTCTCCTAATGTTATCCCTCTCCTAGTCCCCCACCCCCCAACAGGCCCCAGTGTGTGATGTTCCCCTCCCTGTGGCCATGTTCTCTCATTGTTCAACTCCCACTTATGAGTGAGAACATGTGGTGTCTGGTTTTCTGTTCTTGTGTTAGTTTGCTAAGAATAATGGCTTCCAACTTCATCCATGTCCCTGCAAAGGACATGAACTCATCCTTTTTTATGGCTGCATACTATTCCATGGTGTGTATGTGCCACATTTTCTTTATCCAGTCTATCATTGATGGGCATTTGGATTGGTTCCAAGTCTTTGCTATTGTGAACAGTGCCGCAGTAAACATACGTGTGCATGTGTCTTTATAGTAGAATGATTTATAATCCTTTGGGTATATACCCATAATGGGATTGCTGGGTCAAATGGTATTTCTAGTGATTTTTGAAGCACATTATTCAACCTCCTGGTGATTTAGCTTCCCCATCTGTAAAGCAGGGATATGGAATGTCTACCTCATGAGGGTTAGTGTGTAGATTAAGTGAGTTAATATTGGTAAATCATGTAGAACACTTCATAACATATAGGAAGCACTTCTGTATGTGTTTATTAAATCTGTCAATCCATTAATTTTAGGAATATGATTGGAAGAAGGAGGAATAGTGATGAGAGTAGGGGTATGTAGAGCTGTTCCTAGAGAACTGACCGGCTGTCTGGGGCGGGCAGACATCGCAGGTCCTATTCTGACTTGGTTTGGTGGCTGCTGGTGGCATCTGCTGATATGGGACTCTGTATGAAAGTTTTTCTTGCAGTAGTCAGCTTCCCTAGTGGTAGCACCAGATTAGGCATGCAGATTGCTAGAAACCAACGAAGGACTGAGGTGCCAACCAGAATCACTAAAATTGATGCTCTTGGAATACCTCAACCTGTGTCGCTTGGTTAGGGATGCGAGAGGGGTAACCACCTCTCTCTCCTCCCTCACTGCAGTCTAGGCAGGACATTCTTTTTCTCTTTTCCAATCTGTCTCCTTATATAGTCTTGAAAGGGACTAAAAAGAGGGCAGGTCCAGTATCCAACCTGAGCAATGTGTCTAACCCTAATCTTTAGAATGTGGAGTGTGTAATATCACTTCTTTCAAGCAGGTAATATAGCCACCAATTCTGAGGCAATTTGGAGGTGTCCCACTTTACAGCATGTAACAAGTAGACAGGTGTGAGTGATATGCTACAGGGCTGATATGTTGCAGAATCTGGGCAGAAATCCAAGATGTGTTAATTTATGCAAATACAAAAATAGCTGCAGGTTTTGTTTTAATGCAGGTGAAGAACAAAGAAACAGCAAGTAAACAAGATAGAGGATTATAGAAAATCAGGAAAGGAGTCCATTTAACAGTATTTCCTATCCGTTGACTTGGAAGGTCCTCCCCTGATGATTATTGTTAAAGATAATAGTCGCTCAGTTATCAAAATGCATTGCACATATCTGGATCCCCTGTATAATTGTTCAGAAATGGAAAGGTTGTGGTCCTATAAGCATCAATTTTAAAGTAAGATTGTGACTCTTTTACCAGTATGTACTCAGACACCCCAGTAAGCACACATACACATACACACACACACACACACACACACACATTTTAACATGTAAAGGGTTACATATCAATATTTCTTCCACTTAATTCAAGATGATCTCTGAAGTCAGACAGACTATCTGGGCTCCAAAATTTATTGATTGGTTCACATTGCAAAGTTATAACAACTGTCTGTATCTCAGGTTTCTTGACTGAAAAGTGGATATTGAGAGGAATAAGTAAGTCGATGCAAGTAAAGAGTAAAGAATAATGTTGGGAACACAGAAAGAGATCATATGTGTTAGGTATCATAGCTGAATTTTATGAGAATAAATTCCAAATTTGTCTTATGGAATATTTTCATATTTATGCCCTGCAACTAACTAAAAATCATCATTTCAAAAGTAAAATTCTCTGCCCCTTCCAATTCAGCTTTCCCCCTAAATTTTTATCAAAATATCCCTGGGTTATATTTTACTTTTTTCTGTTGATTCATTCAGAACTGTTTTGAATTCTAAGTAAGAGGAACTATCTTAAGTAAAAAAAAAAAGGGAGAAATTTGATTTATGGGAGGGAAAACACAAGGAGGGCTTAAATGGGACTGGTGCAAGAGAGACCTGGAGCCAGTAACTTTGAAGCTCACAGAACTTTCCCCTTAAGAGTAGACCCGATTTGAAAGAGTAGACGCGTTTTGCAGGCCAGCTCTCACTATGAGAATGGAACCACAGCCACAGGGCTTTCCAACCAGCTCCATAGGAAAAAACAGGGAAGACTCCTGGCGGCCAGTCACAGTGTCCTGGGAGGAATGGTGTGCTATAATTGTATAGCCAGATTCATGCACTCACTTGTTTGGCAGCAAGGTGGATACACTGTCTGGCAGCCCCCACCAGCAAGCATGTTGAAGTGAAGGGGCAGTAACCCAAAGGAAGGGCTCCTTAGACCATTTGCCCACCAGCCTAGATCATATTATCTAAAACTTATCACCACCCAGATGTGGTGGTTCACACCTGTAGTTCTAGCACTTTGTGAGGCTGAGGTGGAGTATCACTTGAGGCTAGGAGTTTAAGAGCATCCCAAGCAACATGGCAAGAGCCTGTCTCTAAAATAATAAAATAAAATTAGCTGGGCATAGTGGGGCATGCCTGTACTCCAAACTACTCAGGAGAATGAGGCAGAAGGATCACTTGAGCCTAGGCGTTTGAGGTTGCGGTGAGCTATGATCACACCATTACACTCCAGCCTGGGCGACAGAAGACGACCCTGTCTCAAATAAATAAATAATACATGCATACATACATACTTCATTCTTTCCCTATCCGATCACAAATATTCAAGATGGTCTCTGATACTCCTGCTCTAACTACATAGCTTATATTCGTTTTCTAGGCATGAGCCCTTTGCTCCAGCCACAAAGCTCTTCTCACCATCCAAATTTTTGCCACTGCCTACCATTATGCCTTTAATCTTCTCTGCATTCACATAAAATTTCGGTGTCTTGTTCAAATCCCACTGCCTCCCTGAAGCTTTCTGGAGCTCTGGCAAACTGTACTTCTCTCTTTTCTTAGAATTCCTCTCTGATTTTTACATATAAAGATCATATTTAAATTTTCATCCTCACAATACCAAGCAGAATGTGGAGTCCCACAGACTGAGCCAAACTCTGGCTAAGGTGTTCAGCTCAGAAATGCATGTCATGCACTAGACATTTACAAATCAATACATACTCTTGAGACTAAATAGATTGGAAAATTAATAAGTGATCATATGACTAAATGGGGCTTGACAAGAAATCAGAACTGGGTCTGCAGCCCTCAGTTGCCATTCCTGTCTCTGCCAGAAGTCTGTGAATCCCTTCATTTTTGTTTTTATAACACATGGTGTTCTGCCTGGTATAATTGTTGAAGAAAGACTGAATAAATGAATGAAAAAAAAAAGAAAGAAAATTGGGAAACAATAAAAGATTCTAAAGAAATGGTTATTTTCAAGTAAATAGAATTGCTTTCTAGTGACATTTTGATTAATTTAGAAAGACTTTAATGGAAAGCAAAAGGTGATTAGTCATGAAATGTTTTGGAGGTTTTGTTATAAAAGTTCTAGATTCTGAAAGCCTTACCTGTTAAAACTTGTTTTATTTTAGCTAAACCCTTAAAGCAGTAAATCATTTTAACCTAGAATTTGGGGGGAAATTGGAGGCCATTTTCCATATACCAGGAATGGCACAATATTATTACTCCAACACATATGCGCACACACACATTACATGTGTTTACACATATACACATAAATACATTCATCACAGCGTAACAGAAAAACCGCAAAGCATATGTTACATTGAATTCTGAATTCTGGCAAAAACTTTGCCATGAGCCATTTCCCTTTTCTTTTTTCTTCCTTTAAAACAATGTTCAGCATTTCAGGTCACCAAACAAAAGAAAATGATTTGTGCTATTCTCTAGGAAAAAACACTTTCAGTGCCAAACTAAGCATTTGTGTGATATTTTCCATCATTTACAAAAATCCCACAAAACATTCTTTCAAAACCTCTGAAGACTAACACCATAGTCTCCTGGAAAAACAACACTACTCTGAATTTCACAGTAGAGCAATCATTTCAACCAACTAATTGTGATAACTGGATTTTTATAATTCCCCTCACCTTAGATCTTTATCCTTCTGGCTCATTTCCACATGCCAGATTTTTCATAGGAGTTTGCTGGACTGGAATTAACCTGCTAGGTTCTATAGTTTTTCTTCCAAAAATCATTCTTCCTGTAATGATCCTGAGGGTTGAAAATGCTAGGATCTCTGAGTTGTCCTCACAATATTTCAAATCAACAACAGGAAAAATTAAGAGGCATATATAACAACTTAAAAATGCATGTAACTTACAAGATTTCCTCAAATACATACCTAAAATTGAGACTTCCAAAGAATGAGTTTCTGTCTCTGAATTAACTTCGGTTCTCATTTTGCTAGCACCCTTGTTTATTTTGAAAACTCTTAATTGGCTTTAGACCTATCAGTAGCAGTATAGTCTTTTAATTAACCCCAGTTATTTCCCCTGTGACTTCTAATAACCGAAACCCTTTCTTAATTAACTTAGTGGATTAGAGTTTAAATCCTAAGTGTGAGAGCCATTTTTCTGTAATACTATGTATATTATCTCAGGTTTTCTTCCCGACTTTTAATTGAACTTCCTGGGAACTCTCAGACAGCAGCTCAAGAGAAATCCATGGATGAGCTTTGGAAGAATCTGTTTAGGTGGAAGACTCTCATAAGCAAACCTTTCTTCAGCCCCATTAGCTGAAATAATTTTGAACAACAGGAACAATGACAAACCTTGTTAATTTCTATCTGACACCTCACCACAGGACTGTGACCTGCAGGGGACTCACTAAGCAAAGGAAGCACGTTCCTGGATTTCAGGAAATTTGTAACACTTTTAAGACACAGAGACCATTTAGTGGTTGCAACAATTTATTTAAATGATCTCTCCTAACTTCTGTTTGTGAGAGAGAAGGGAAGGAGACTAGGATCCTGAGAGATTCGATTCAGGTACTCTTTATTTTCTTTTTTGAGACAGAGTCTCACTCTGTCACCCAAGCTGGGGTGCAGTGGCCTTATCTCAGCTCACTGCAACCTCCATCTCCCAGGTTTAAGTGATTCTCCTGCCTCAGCCTCCTGAATAGCTGGGATTACAGGCGTGTGCCACCATACCTGGCTGATTTTTATATTTTTAGTAGAGACAGGGTTTCACCATGTTGGCCAGGCTGGTCTCAAACTCCTGACCTCAGGTGATCCACCCACTTCGGCCTCCCAAAGTGCTGGGATTACAGGCATGAGCCACCGCGCCTGGTCTAAAGTACTCTTTCTTTTTGTCAAGAAGCTTCTACCTTGCCTGGTCTACTTTAATGCCCACAGGACAGGAGGGTCAGGGGCATATCTCTGGAGAGGATGTTCCCTCTGTAAGGCATGCTGTGTACTAGCAAGTTCCATGCAACATATTATTTCATCTAATTGTCACAACACCATATGAGGAAGGTATTATTATCCATATTGTACCTTTGAGGAAAATAAAAGCTCAGAAAGGTCACACAGCTAGTGATCAGTATGAATAATGGGCTGAGATTCAAACCCAGCTCCAACAGATTTCAAATAGATGGTCTTTCATCTGCATTGTTCTGCCTAGAGGAAATATGCAAAGGAAGGATTTGGAGTGTTTTCGTTAATTTTTTGTTTTATTATACTTTAAGTTTTAGGGTACATGTGCACATTGTGCAGGTTAGTTACATATGTATACATGAGCCATGCTGGTGCGCTGCACCCACTAACTCGTCATCTAGCATTAGGTATATCTCCAAGTGCTGTCCCTTCCCCCTCCCCCCACCCCACAACAGTCCAGAGTGTGATATTCCCCTTCCTGTGTCCATGTGATCTCATTGTTCAATTCCCACCTATGAGTGAGAATATGCGGTGTTTGGTTTTTTGTTCTTGCGATAGTTTACTGAGAATGATGATTTCCAATTTCATCCATGTCCCTACAAAGGACATGAACTCATCATTTTTTATGGCTGCATAGTATTCCATGGTGTATATGTGCCACATTTTCTTAATCCAGTCTATCATTGTTGGACATTTGGGTTGGTTCCAAGTCTTTGCTATCGTGAATAATGCCGCAATAAACATACGTGTGCATGTGTCTTTATAGCAGCATGATTTATAGTCATTTGGGCATATACCCAGTAATGGGATGGCTGGGTCAAATGGTATTTCCAGTTCTAGATCCCTGAGGAGTCGCCACACTGACTTCCACAATGGTTGAACTAGTTTACAGTCCCACCAACAGTGTAAAAGTGTTCCTATTTCTCCACATCCTCTCCAGCACCTGTTGTTTCCTGACTTTTTAATGATTGCCATTCTAAGTGGTGCGAGATGGTATCTCATTGTGGTTTTGATTTGCATTTCTCTGATGGCCAGTGATGATGAGCATTTTTTCATGTGTTTTTTTTAAAAAAAGCTTTTTAGTACTCCTTGTGTAATTAGCAATTCCCAAGGGTCTCTCATAACCCAGCCTGGGAATCAGTAATGTAGACATTAACCAAAGGTATCCAGCAACAGTTACCGTAGTCGGATCAGAAACAACTAAATGGCATGACTCCCCTCTCTCCACAATAAATGGGGACGAGACCATTTCCACATAGTGCTAAGATGTCCATGTGAATTTGGAACTGAAACAACAAAATGCCAAAGAACTCCCAGATTACTGAATTTGATTTTTCTTCTTTTCTGAAAGGCTGGGAAAAGACAGCTGGTGAGTTGGGACCTGGATACTTCTTGGGTGGACTTTGTCCAGTTCTACATCCAGATAGGCGGAGAGAGTGCTTCATGCAACAAGCCTGACAGCAGAGAGGAGGGCGTCCTCCTTCAGTACAGCAACAATGGGGGCATCCAGTGGCACCTGCTAGCAGAGATGTACTTTTCAGACTTCAGCAAACCCAGGTAACTACCCACCTGATGGTCCTCGCATTAGTTTCCAGGAATGGTAAAGGTTAAATCATTGTTGATGTGTTTCCAAAATGTTAACTGTTACAAAAATAGACAAACCTATAAAAATTTAACATGAATGATAACCCAGTATATAAAGATTTTATTTCACTTAAGTGACTGGACAGAAAGCATTTGTATTCATGTTTGAATTTTTAAAGATTTTTTAAAGCTTGTGACTAGAAGAAAAGCAAGATACGTAACCACTGTTTGCTCAAAGAAACCATGGAATATGGGGATGTTCCATGCTCATTTTCCCATTTGCAGGCTTCTTTGATTATTTTTAATACACACACAAATTATGCTTAGCTCTTAGATTTAACAGTAAGATGGATTTTTTTGTTAAAATGTTTCACATGGCTGCACCCAGGGCTATCCCTAAACAGTGTATAGAGCTCAGATTTTCTAAAAATTTTGCCCTGGCCTATCCCTGTCTTAATTTTGATGTATTGGGAATATATGTAATAAAATATCTTAGGCAAAGACTGTTGAAGAGTTTGGGGAGATGACTCGTGTTTAATACTAATACCAGTACCAGGCAATGTATTTATATGTATTTAAATTTAGTTCTTTTGCAATTATGTAGTATTTTGAAATTCTGTATTTATATTTTATATAAGTATTAAAGTCTATTCAATGATAGTATTTTAGAATACTCCTTTTTATAATCTCTGTATTTTCATTTTAACAAAAAAATAATTTTTTGTATGTTGACTACTATTAAGTTTTAATATATGGATCTTGTCCCTGTTTTCATTTTACAAATGAGACTTGTTTATTGAAAAAAAATTATTTCAGAATATATAAACCCAGTTCTTACAGACTGAATATGTTTTAAACATTTTACTTAAACATACCTATTTTGTAGATTGAAGGTTCATAAGTATGACTTTTTAAAGTATTAGGTCATTTAAAGGTGACAGAACTTTCCATGATAAAACATAAGTAGACATGCAAACAGACCAACAGAAAGCATTTCTTCTAAGGGATTTAGGGGAGAAGGAGAAAACAGAAAAAAGGCAACTGGATGAAACGAGAGATATCATAGGAAAAGGGTGGGAGATGAAGCCTTGTGAGATTCTCCTAGATGCAATATAGTAGAGAGGGAATTGATAATGGTGCCAAACTGGCTTAAACAATAATTTTAAATAACTCAAATTATTTTTTCCAAGTAATATGTGAATCTGAAATTATTGAGAGTTCAGTAAGATGACTAGGTAACTTTATAGGTAAATAAAAATGTAATGGCTTCCTCAAATTGCAGAATAGCATGTCTTTGTGATGAAAAATTATATACACAAAATTATCTTAAAATATAGTTTTACTAACATGAGAATGTACTTATGATGTAATGTTAAGTTTTAAAATGTAGATCACCAAATTATACATATAATGCCTTGCCTATATAGAAGATTATAAGCTGTGATGAGATACATCAAAATGTTAACAGAAGCCAACACTGTATAGTAGATTATGGGCAATTTATGTTTCATTTCTAATGCATTTTTATGTTTTCCCACAATGAGAAAGAATTCCTTTGAAAAAAATGTTAAATGTTATCTTCGTGTAATAATATTAAACAATTTTATCTTGATATTTCTTTAAAAAGTTACGACCATTGTCATGGTAGTCAAAAGATATAGTTCAATGATTCAAACTCAGTTGAAATATTCTCCCTCTTCTCCAAAAGATACAATTCCAAATGAAATAAACACGACCAGGACTAAACCTGCCTACAAGGTTAAACCTCAAATCTGATATGTCCAAACTTACAAGCTTTTGAAAAATATTGAGATCAAACCAAACAAAACTTTTCTCTTGTTGTTACCCTTGTTGTTTTAATAGCTGAAAAAAAAAAAGCACAGCTTTTGTTTTCCCAACCGTAAATGATTTACTTTTATTCAGATTTGTCTATCTGGAGCTTCCAGCTGCTGCCAAGACCCCTTGCACCAGGTTCCGCTGGTGGCAGCCCGTGTTCTCAGGGGAGGACTATGACCAGTGGGCAGTCGATGACATCATCATTCTGTCCGAGAAGCAGAAGCAGATCATCCCAGTTATCAATCCAACTTTACCTCAGGTATTCTCCTATGTCTGAACTCCAAGAAGACAGATAATTATAAAAGTGAATGGCATAAAGAACTCATTTCCTTAAGGATTTAGTGCTTGACACTGAATGTATAATATAAGTTTAAGGGCTTGTACTTAATTTTTTGTTACCTCTCTATGCTACCACTTCACAGATAATTTAGATGTAAAAAAGACTGAAGTCTGGTTAAATCATCAAGCAAAATCGTTAGTGTGTTTATAAAATGATTAGATACACAGTGGTAAAATACTTTCAGTTGTTGAATCATCAGGAGAAAAAGTTAATAGCAGTAAAAAAAATAGAGATTCTTCTGTGTTTTCCTAGAAATGCAAATGGTACATGGCCCAGCATGTCATGAAATGAAAATTCCTTTCTTGTTTTCAAAGCTATCAAATTGCCTTTTGTTTTATTTGTATTGTTTCTATTAGAACTTTTATGAGAAACCAGCTTTTGATTACCCTATGAATCAGATGAGTGTGTGGTTGATGTTGGCTAATGAAGGAATGGTTAAAAATGAAACCTTCTGTGCTGCCACACCATCAGCAATGATATTTGGAAAATCAGATGGAGATCGATTTGCAGTAACTCGAGATTTGACCCTGAAACCTGGATATGTGCTACAGTTCAAGGTATTTATGCACAAGCTTCTTCCCAGAGCAAGTTAAGGAGTAAAATATCTTCTAGATGTATAAGTGGAACTCACAAAGAACACAAATTTTTCATATTCTATTAAAGAAGGGACTCACCTGTACGAAAGCTTAACAGTGTTAGAATTGCGAAGCTTTTCAGCTCTACTCGAAAGCAGTTATTACTTTTTAAGGAGTCCCAAAAGTTGTGGGTATACCATTTCTTTAGGTACTCAAGGAAGTCTACCAGAATTAAAAATAAAATTGACTTTTAGAACTTCAATCTGATTGTGACTTAATGAATCTCAAGCTTCTAAACGATGACGAATAAGTTGTCCTTTTCATCTTACTAGTGGTATTTGAACTTACAAGGTATTTTATGCTTTTGCTGTATTATTTTCAAACAAATTATCTTACTTAAATTCAGTAAATTTTTACTCCAGTCATCATTGTTCTCTTAAAAGCTTCTTGTTTTTCAGCTCTGTGATAACATATCAACATGTATAGCAAGTATTTACTTTGACAAGGTCTTGTTTCAGAACGCTAATCAAAATTTCATTGTGTTTATAATAAAATCCCATAGGTGACTTCTGGGGTTGAAAGTAATGCAGTTTTAATGAGCTAGCACAACTACATGGTCCTTACATAATGGCAGGATGCAGATGCTAAATAATTTACAAATGGAATTATTAAAGAGATCAGATGTTTATAGGCAGCTCTTCAAATACAATTTCCACAGGTCTGTAAACAAGGAAGTGAGTCATAAATAATATGATTAGTAAAATGTGATCCTTCCTTGTTTAGATTCTGATGCTAAACTACAATGGAAAAATATCAATAACAATATATGAATCTATATTCATTTGTTGGTAATACCTAAAGTAATAACAAAATAACGTTAATAGCAAATATATTTGCAGAATACTATGCTGTTTCTCATCTGACACCTTTTCTATTTAATTAATCACAAACCATGGTTGTGTAGGTATTAAAGTCTGCAAGATAATATTCTGAAATTTTTAAAATCTAAATTTAAAAAATAGTGTTAAATATTTCAAGCATTTAAACAATGATCAGGAATGCATACTGCTTAAGAAAAATCTTAATTCTCTACCATTTGACCCAGCAATCCCATTATTAGGTATATACCCAAAGAAGTATAAATCATTCTACCATAAAGACACATGCATGTGTATGTTCATCAAACCACTATTGACACTAGCAAAGACATGGAATCCCACTAAATGCTCATCTGTGGTAGACTGGATAAAGAAAATGTGGTACATATACACCATGGAACACTACACAGCCATAAAAAAGGATGACATCATGACTTTTACAGCAACATGAGTGGAGCTGGAGGCCATTATCCTAGGCAAACTAATAAAGGAACAGAAAAACAGATACCACATGTTCTCACTTGTAAGCGGCAGCTAAACAATGAGAACACATGGACACATAGGGGAACAACAGACACTGGGGCCTACTTAAGGATGAAAGGTAGGAGAAGGGAGAGGATCAAAAAACTACCTATTGGGTAGTATGCTTATTACCTGGGTGACAAAGTGATCTGTACAGCAAACTCCCGAGACACACAGTTTACCTATATAACAAAATTCAGATTACAATGGATTTTAAAATGTTGAGTGAAGAGGTCTACACAGTGAATACGACCTTTCTCTCAATTTGTTTAGCTCTGTAGTTAGAGGGAGACCAAAAATCAGGGAGAATTTTTATTTTCTTTTGTTTTATTTTTATTTTTAAAGATAGGAGAGACTTAAACATATGTATCTGATCCATAGAAGGTACACAAATAAATATTTGTTGAAGGTAGGCCTAAATCCTGAATGGAAAGTTTAAGATAAATTTTATGTTTAATACAGCTGAGAGTATGTCTACACTACCCTATATCTGATTTCTAAAGCACGAACTTGTCACAGAACTTCAAGTTCCAACAACTTGTCTATGTTAGAAACAACAGCAATCATGGCAAATTTAAGACAAAAAGTTAACTAGGCATGCCCAATGTGGCTGCTCTCACCACACACCAACCAAAGGCCATTGTTACTATTGAATAATGCAGTAAAAGGAATTTGTGTTAGAAGAGTTTAATCATGCATCTGAGAGGGTTAAGTTTTTAATTATATTCTTGATGTTTTACTATATAAACTTGGATAAATAGTGCACAATAAAATTTCTACTAACCAAATTATAAATTCTCTGAGAGATGCTTTCTAGCTGTGAGTATGGAAATAAAGAAGATACTAAATCTTCTTTTTAAAAACTAGATAAAGCTACCTTACAGTCATGAGGATTAACTGATTGACCTCCTGAGCTATGGCTCAATATTATTAGCCCATGTCTCTCCCTTTATGTTTTTGTCGTATCATGTTCTTTTCATTCCTGATTACAATTTTCCTTCTAAAAATCAGACTATTCTTATTTAGTAAAGTCTTTTACAGCAAAATTTGTGGCTCCAGCCAACAAATGAAATAAGATGTGAATAAGCCATTCATATAAGATGGCAGGTAATTAAATGAACATGAGAAAAAAAGTTCGACATTTATAATTATGAAAAGTGTAATAAAATTCATTTACACATTTATTTGGAAATAAACTGTCTTAAACTATAATACCCAATGCCTAAACTGATTCATTTGGACTCAACCAATACAAAATAAGCACAGATAACTAGAAAATTTTAAGTGTTTCTACATTTTGACTCCTTAATGCTACTCTCAGGAATTTATCTGGTGATGACAAATCAAAGAAGAAAGGTATATTCTCTGCAATGCTATGTATAACACAATGTGGAGGAAAGCTCTAGATGTGTAATAACTTCAACTGTATGACCAAAATATAGCTTCCCTATAAAGATCAGAAGAGAAAATAGAAAAGAAAGGACAGTTATGATAGGCCAGTGGAATTTAAGTTGTATTTTTACCATTTTTTAAATGTTGTTAATCCTATGATGACAGTCCTCCATACAAGTACACCAAACAGTAACAGTTTCATTTCTGGATTATGTTGCTTATTTGATGCTGTGATAAACACTCAGCTGTTTCATCTAAGTTGACACTGATTTTATTTTATATTTATTTATTTATTTATTTATTTATTTTTTGTTGAGATGGAGTCTGGCTCTGTCACCCAGGCTGGAGTGCAGTGGCGTGATCTCAGCTCACTGCAACCTCCACCTCCCAGGTTCAAGCAATTCTCTGCCTCAGCCTCCCGAGTAGCTGGGATTACAGGTGCCCGCCACCACGCCGACTAATTTTTGTATTTTTAGTAGAGACAGGGTTTTACCATCTTGGCCATGCTAGTCTTGAACTCCTGACCTCATGATCCACCCGCCTCAGCCTCCCAAAGTGCTGGGATTACAGGCATGAGCCACCGCACCCAGCCGGTTGACACTGATCTTTAATGAGCTTTGGCAAGGAAACAGAAGGAGGATGCTTGTTCCACTGAAACCTTCCTGTACTGAAGAAGACAGCTGCTTCTCCATCTTATGGTTTCCTCTGTTTGTACCCTCTGAGGAGGGAGAAAAAAGCAGCTTCTTGGCATATCTTTTGTCTGAGACTCAAGAACCACAGACACTGTGCTTCTCTCTTCTCTCCTATAATCGCAAGAAATCCACAAAATGAGTCCAGTTTTCTAGTAAAAAGTACCTATTGTTTGCTTAAACAAAGAATTCCAGAATCTATTGAAGGGTCTTGGTTGGGACTGAGCTCACAATTCCTATCATTGTAAATTCAGTGCAGACCCATTAGAAGGCACCCTGGATGCTGTAGCATCTAATTTGTTGAGTGATGACTTAGAACCAAAATCTTGTATAATTCTTGTCCTTCCTTTTAACAGCTAAACATAGGTTGTGCCAATCAATTCAGCAGTACTGCTCCAGTTCTTCTTCAGTACTCTCATGATGCTGGTATGTCCTGGTTTCTGGTGAAAGAAGGCTGTTACCCGGCTTCTGCAGGCAAAGGATGCGAAGGAAACTCCAGAGAACTAAGTGAGCCCACCATGTATCACACAGGGGACTTTGAAGAATGGACAAGAATCACCATTGTTATTCCAAGGTCTCTTGCATCCAGGTAAAGTAATCATTCTTAATGGGTTTGGGCCATTAAGAAAGACACAGTCCCAAATGCTATAACCCTAAATGTTGTAATCCTGAAAGATCACAACCCCAAAAATACAATTCTGGGAAAAATAATTTTTAAAACATTTATTTATATCTTAAAAGGGGATTTATCTGAGAAACATAAAAACATGACAGAACACTTCATAGGCCACTTTACACAATACTTATTTTTGCAAGCATAAACATTCAGATATACTAAAGACTGTTGCAATGGCTTAACATTTATGAGCAGACAAAATGTATACATAAAGAAATAGGTCAAAAAGCAAAATGTATAAATGTGTATCACCATGGTGGGTAATTGTTTGCACTCAGCTTTATAAATGTGGCCATCTGAAATACTGACAGACAATTTAACTCTTTTGATGAGGTTGATCAAAAACCTCAATGGGTCACCACTGCATATGTAGTCACCAAAAAGCTGAGACCTGAAGAAATTTTATCTTTCACAAAAGCAGATGTATGAAAAAGATGTCTCTCCCTTTACTGAGGAAGTTTTTCAGTATTTTTAGGTACACCCACATACACACAACATCAACATTGCACTTTTGTGGAGTCAAATTTGCAAAAAACAAATGCATGAAACAAATTATAACTCTCTAAAAGTCCTTACATAATTTACACATCCTATATTGGAAATGATGTGAAGATATAGCACATCAAATAGATAGCATAGCAAATAGGCACAGTGTGGGGAGGGCGGAAGTCCTGTGACTGCATAATTTGGTGGGGGAGATTTCTTGTATTTTTGGAGATTTCTTGTATTGTTTTCACTTCTATGATCTTCAAAACACTCACTACGCTTATATTTGGAGACTGGTTGTGGTCGACAATGTTTGTAGGGATATGCTGTCTGAAAATCTGGTTATTGCTCAGCCATTGCAATTAAGCAATTTTCTGCTTTCACAGCACCAATAATAACTAGCTTTTACACTTTTGTCTGTCTTATTTGTCAGAGTACGTGTGAAATATTGTTACATGTACATAACGCATACTGATTGTGTCAGGATATTTAGGGTGTCCATCACTTGAGTACAGTATACTTTTGTTAAGTATAGTCACCCTTCTCTGCTATCAAGCATTGAATTTATTCCTTCTATCTTACTGTATGTTTGTACGCTTTAACCCACTTCTTTTCATCCCCCTCCCTCCCTCCCTTGGTAGCCTTCCTAGTCTCTGTTATCTGTCTTTCCAGTCTCTATCTCCATGTATGAAAAACATGTGATCGAATATTTTAGATCTCCCACATATAACTGAGAATATGCAATATTTGTCTTTTTGACCCTGGCTTATTTCACATGAAATAATGGCCTCTGGTTCCATCCATGTTGCTGCAAATGACATGATTTCATTCTTCTCTACAGCCAAATAGTATTTCATTGTGTATATCCATTTATCTGTTGATTAACATTTAGGTTGATTGCATATCTTAGCTATTGTGAAAAGTTCTGCAATAGACACGAAAGTGCAGGTATCCCTTTGATATATTGGTTTCTTTTTCTTTGGGTAGACACCCAGTAGTAGGATTACTGGATCATATGGTAATTTTATTTTTAGTGTTTTGAGAAATCTCCATACTGTTTTCTACAGTGGCTGTACTAGTTCACATTCCCACCAACAGTATATAAGAGTTCCCTTTCCTTCATATCCTCACCAACATCTGTTTATTTGTTTGTTTTTTGTCTTTTGAATAATAACCACTGTGACTGGGGTAAGACAATATTTTATTGTGGTTTTGATTTGCATTTCTCTGATGATTAGTAATGTTGACATTTTTTCATATACCTTTTCACATTTGTATGTCTTCTTTTGAGAAATGTCTATTCATGGCCTTTGCCCACCTTTTAATTTTATTTATTTATTTATGTTGCTGTTGTTTGAGTTCTTTGTATACTCTACTCCTATTATATTGGTCCCTTGTTGGATGAAAAGTTGCAAATATTTTTCCCATCCCATAGGTTGTCTCTTCACTCTTTAGGTTATTTATTTTATTGTGCAGAAGCTTTTTAGTTTAACAAAGTCTCACTTGTCTGTTTTTGTTTTTGTTGGCTGTGCTTTTGAGGTCTTAGTCATAAATTATTTTTAGACCAATATCCAGGAGAGTTTTCCATAGGTTTTCTTCTAGAATTTTTGTAGTCTGGGGCCTCATGTTTAAGTCTTTAATCCATTTTGAGTTGATCTTTGTATATGGTGAGAGATATGGGTCCAGTTTCATTCTTCTGCATGTGGCTATTCAATTTTCCCAGCACCATTTATTGCAGAGGGTGTCCTTTCCCCAGTGTAAGTTCTTGTCAGCTTTGTCAAAGATTAGTTGGCTGTAAATCTGGGGCTTTATTTCTGGATTCTCTATTCTGTTCCATTGGTCTGTGTGTGTATTTTTACACCAGTATCATGGTTTTGCTTACTATTGCTTTGTAGCATAATTTGAAGTCAGGTAAGGTGATGCCTCTCGCATCCTTTTTGTTTAGGATTGCTTTGGCTCTTCAGACTCTTTTTTGATTCTATGTGAATTTTAGGGTTGTTTTTTCCAATTCTGTGAAAAATGACATTGGTAATTTGATAGGAATTACATTGCATCTGTAGATTGCTTTGGGCATTGTGGTAATTTTAACAATATTGATTCTTCAATCCATGAGCATAGGATTTTTTCCATTTGTTTTTGTGATCTACAGTTTCTTCCATCTACAGTGTTTTCTAGTTTTCCTTGTAGAGATGATCCATCTCCTTGGTTAAATGTATTCCTAGTACTTATTTTATTTTGGAGATTGTCAATGGGATTGAATTCTTGATTTTGTACTCAGCTTCAATGTTACTGGTGTATAGAAATGCTCTGATTTTTGTACGTTTATTTTGTGTCCTTAAACTTTACTGAAGTCATTTTTCAAGTCTAGGAGTTTTTTGGAAGGGTCTTTAGGGTTTTCTAGGTATAAGATCATGTCATCAGTGAACAGAAATAATTTGATTTCCTTTTTCTCAATTTGGATGCTTTTTATTTCTTTCTCTTGCTTGACTGCTTTAGCTAAGACTTCTAGTACTATGTTGAACTGGAGTAGAGAGGGTGAGCATCCTTGTATAGTCCCAGTTCTTGGGAGGAATGATTTTACCTTTTCCCCACTCATTCAGTATAATGTTGGCTATGGGTTTGTCATATATGGCTTTTATTTTTTATTTTTATTTTTATTTTTATTTTTTTGAGATGGAGTCTCACTCTGTCGCCCAGGCTGGAGTGCAATGGCGTGATCTCTGCTCACTGCAACCTCCGCCTCCCAGATTCAAGCAATTCTCCTGCCTCAGCCTCCTGGGTAGCTGGGATTACAGGCAAGCATCACCATGCCCGGCTAATTTTTGTATTTTTTAGTAGAAACGGGATTTCACCATGTTGTTCAGGCTGGTCTTGAACTCCTGACCTTGTGATCCACCCCCCTCGGCCTCCCAAAGTGCTGGGATTACAGGCATGAGCCATCACGCCCGGCCTGGCTTTTATTATTTTGAGGTGTGTTGCTTTGATGCCCAGATTGTTGAGGGTTTATATCGTATCAACATCATGAATGGATGTTGGATTTTATCTAATGCTCTTTCTGCATCTATTGAAATGATCATATGTTTTTGTTTTTAGTTCTGTTTATGTGGTGAATGACATTTACTGACTTAGGTGTGTTGAACTATCCTTACATCCATGGAATAAACTCATTCAGTCATGATGTATATCTTTTCGATGTGCTGTTGTTTTCAGTTTGCTAGTATTTTCTTGAGGATTTTTGTGTCTATGTTCATCAGGGATACTAGCCTGTTTTCTTTTTTGGTTGTGCCCTTGCCTAATTTTGGTATCAGGGTGATTCTGGTTTTATAGGTTGAGTTGGGAAAGAATCCCTACCCATCAATTTTTGGAATCTCTTTAGTAAGATTGGTACCAGCCCTGCTTTGTACATCTAGTAAAATTTATCTGAATCCATCTTGTACTGGGGTTTTTGTTGTTTTTGTTGTTGGAAGACTTTTTCTTACTGCTTTAAAATCATTACTTATTATTGGCATGTTCAAAATTTCTATTTCTTCCTAGTTAATGCTTGGGAGGTTGTATGTTTCCAGGAATTTATCCGTTTTCTCTAGGTTTTCTAGTTTGTATACATAGAGATGTTCATAGGAGTCTCCAATGATCTTTTTTATTTCTCTGATATTAGTTGTAATGTCACCTTTATTATTTCTGATTGTGCTTATTTGAATCTTCTCTCTTTTTATCTTGCATAATCTAGCAGTCTATCAACTTTGTTATCTTTTCAAAGAGGCAACTTATCATCTCATTGATCCTTTGTATTCTTTTTCTTGGTTTCAATTTCATTTAGTTCTGCTTTGATCTTTGTTATTTCTTTTCTTCCACTAGCTTTGGGTTTGTTTTGTCTTTATTTTTCTTCCTTGAGGTGCAATGTTAAGTTGTTAATTTACAATCTTTCTATCTTTTTTACATAGGCATTTAAAGCTATAAACTTTTAGCACTGCTTTTGCTGTATTTCAGAGGTTTTGGTATGTTGTGTCCCTATTTTCATTTGTTTCAATTTTTTTTTTATTTCCGCCTTAATTTCATCACTTACTCAAAGATCGGTCAGGAGCAAGTTGTTTAGTTTCCATGTAATTTATATAGTTTTGAGAGTTCCTCTTGGTATTGATATCTAATTCTATTCTGCCATGGTCTAAGAAGATACTTACTATAATTTCTATTTTTAAAAATTTATTGAGACTTGCTTTGTGGCCTAGCATATGGACTGTGTTTGAGAATGTTCCATGTGCAGAAGTGAAGCAGTATATTCTGTGGTTGTTGGGTGTAATGTTCTTTAAATGTCTGTTATGTCCATTTGGCATAGAGTCCAATTTAAGTCCAGAAGTTCTTTGGTCATTTTCTGCCTCAGTGATCTATCTAGTGATGTCATTGGGGTGTTAAAGCTCCCGATATTATTATGTTGCTGTCTGTCTTTTTTCTTAGGCCTAGCAGTATTTATTTTATGAATGTGGGTGTCCCATGGTTGGGTACATATATGTTTAGGATGGTTGTCTCTTCTTGTTGAATTGAACTCTTTACCATTATATAATGCCCTTTTCAGTCTTTTTAAACTTTTGTTGAATTACAGTCTTTTATCTCACATGAGTGTATCTACTCTTACTCATTTTTGTTTTCCATTTGTGTGGTATATCTTTTTCCACCCCTTATGTTGAGTCTATAGATGTCTTTACCCATTAAGTGGGTCTATTGCAGGCAACAAATAATTGGATCTATGTTTTCTTATCCAATCTGCCAGTCTGTACCTTCCTAGTTGAGGATTTAGCCCATTACGTTCAAGGCTAATACTGATATGTGAGGTTCTGTGCCTTTTGTTGCACTGCACTGTCCTTTCCCTGGGGAGCAATACTCCCTGTGGGCTAGAGAACTGGGGGACCTTGCAGTACCTTTGGGCAGCCAGTGCTGCTCCACTGCAGCCTTCCAAGTGGGCATTGGGAATGTCAGCAGGAACTCCTAGGATGTGGAGATATGGGGGCTGTTACCAAGGGCAAGATGCAGTCCTATGGCAGCAGCAGTCCCCACATGACTTCCTGCTGCAGCTGTTCAGGTCTCAGGAGTGGGGCATGAGTGACCTAGCATGAGTTCCCTGTCTGGTGCATTGCCTTCACGGGGTCTCCAAATCACCACCCATGCTAGTGTCAGAGTTTGTGTGGGTAGTGGCGCTCTCCCACAGCTCAGATTGCAGCACTCTGTGGCAGGGATGTGGACTGCTGAAGCTCTTTCCCCATAGTTCCAAGCCCTTCTAGGTTCCTGGCCAGTCTCAGCCATGCTGGCTACTTGTTTCCTTCTCCTTTTGTGCCTCAGGTGTTTCCTGTGAGTTCTCTGTTGGTCGTTAGTATTCTCTCCTAGATGTTCTATTCAAGGTATGGTTATCTACTCATAATTTTGGTTCTTCCTTGTGGAAAGGATGGGTGTCTGATATCTCTGGTCAGCCATCTTGAACTGGAATCTTCTAAACTTTTATCTTTCACTATTAAGTCGCCTCATGCACTTAACTTGTCACAGCCTTTTTGTGAGGAAACAAATTTGCAGATCTCTTTCATTGTATTGTAAGGAATACAGTAAGAAGGAGTGATATTTGGCTTCCCCAATATCAAATCTGAATTAGTTAGGGTTCTCCAGAGAGACAGCATCAATAGGATATGTATATATATAGATACATGAGAGGGGATTTTTTTAGGGGAAATTGGTTCACACGATTATGGTGGCTAACTAGTTCCATGATAGACCATCTGCAAGTTGGAGACTCTGCGATGTCAGTAGCATGGCTCAGTCTAAGTCCAAAGGCCTCAGAACCAGGGAAGCCAATGGTGTAATTCTCAGAGAGAATAGCATATGGTTTGGATGCTCATTATTGCCATTCAACAATATTTCCAGCTTTCTTTCTCCCTAGAAAAATGGAGGATTATACTTTCTCCCCACAGCCTGTAAAGTTTGGCATGTCTAAATGAAATGTGAATGAAAATGAGACATATGGCTTTAAGAGCCCTTGTACACTTCGCCATCTTTCCTGCTCCGTGGAAGCTTGTATTGAGATGAATCTTACATCTCAATGAGTGTCTACAATAAGCAGACTCCCTTGCCAACCTACACTGGACATATAAAATAAGCAAGAAATAAACTTTCTCTAGGTTAAACCATAGAGATTGAGAGTTGTTTGTTGCCACAACATAACCTATCTCATTCTGACTTATATGGTAAAAGCTTAACAATCTATAGATGTGTCTTATTCATAAAGTTCTTGGAGGTCATTCTGTTTGTGGCATCTTTCACCTAATTTATCACCAGTTTACTTTGCATCATCTGGCAAGATAAGCTGGTTGTGCTCTCTGCCTCCTTGTTACTTAGATGTGCATACCTCAAAAAATTACACTACAGCCTTTGATAGGCAAACTTCCTGGATACGGAAGGAATTTCTTTGGTTAAGGATGTACCAGTTTCTGTGATCTGCTAAACTTTGAAACATAATCTTTAAACACCAGCTATCTCAAGAAAGTTTGTCAATCAGTGGCTCCAACTCATAAGTAATATATTTGTCCTTATATGCTAGTGTTCTTTGTAGTTTATCAAAATGATATGCAAATGCCTTCAAAATTTGTTGTGTAGGTGGCAGAGTTGATGAATTTACCACCTTTAATGAAATTAAGAATTTGACTTGCCATGTGCTTTAGTTAGGATACAGACCCAGCTACTATGACAGAGAAACACACAAACACAAATGCTTAACAAATTTTCAACAATATAGAAGTTCATTCTTTCTCATATACTGGTCCAAAAGTGAGCAGTTCAGAGTTGACAAGTTGGCTCTGCCATCCTGAACACCTGACTTCCATCTCTGGATCCAGGGCATCTGTTCCAGATTTTGCCATCTCTTAACCAGTGGGAGGAAAACAGAGTCAGGGATAAACAGATACATTACTTTTTAAAAGAAAAATCCTCTTTACTTTTTGTTGAGATTCCTCAATAGAGCCTAGGATTATATTTGCTTAGTTACCTTTTGCTATGCAACACAGTTCTCCAAAATTTAAGAGCTCAAAACAATAATGATTTATTATCTCTCATGGTTTTGTGGGGTTGGCTGGGCAGTTCTTCTGCTGGTCTTCCTGGGCTCCATCATCTAGTTGCACTCAGTTGATGAGTTGGTAAGAGTCTGGGTCAGCTGGACCTTTCTCTCCATGTGGTCTTCATCTCAGTATTTTTCAGTTAGGCGGGCTCCAGCATTCCAAGAGAGGAAAAGTAACTGCAAAGCCTCATCTCATTTGCCACATCCTTTTGGTCAAAGCAAGTCACAAAGCCAGTCTAGATTTAAATGGAGGCTAAAGAGACTTACTTTTTTAATAAGAAGTGCATTAAAGTTGCACTACAGAGGAGCATATACAAAAGGAAGTGTGATTAAGTGGGAGGCATTATTGTAACTGTCTACCATGGTCTGTTTTAGCCCCAGTAATTCACATCTCTTCCACTTGAAAAATGCATTCAGTGTCCTCCCAAGACTCCCCAAATTCTCATCCCATCACAGCACCAGACACCAAGTCCCTGGTTGTATTATCTCCATCAGGTTGAGATGTGAATGTGGGTCCTTGATCTCTAGACCTGTAAAGACAGGTAATCTACTTTACCCTTACCCAACATAAAATGGTGAGAAAATGTCAGGATAACCGCAAGAGATACTCCCACTCAAAAATAATAATAATAAACAAAAAGGAAGGAATGGGAAGCACATAGCAGTCACTGGCCCTCAGAAATTCCAAATGCAGCAAGAGACTTGTTACTAGGGCTCCCTCCTCTGAGAACAATGTCCAGGACAAGAACATTCCAATGATTAAGACAGGTCTGTTCCCTGATAGTGGTTCCTTCATCCACTGGTCTTCTCAGTTCTTGATTGTACTCTCCAGGCTTCACCCCCTGAGAACATCTTTCTTTTTCCATAAGAACATATCTGTGTTTGCAGCTATATAGCAATGTCATTCTCCTTCCTGCCCATCTCCAGCTGTGCAGCCCTTGTACTCCTCACCTCCACCACTGCATTCCTCCCTCCATACTTTCCAAAACTGTGGCCCAAATGCAGCTCTTCCAAATAGATCAGTGTAATGTGCCATGAAGTTGGAGAACATCAAGTGGCACATCATTGCTACAATGATACAATGAGGAGCCAAGGAATACAAATCTTGTTTGATTTCAATGAAGCCCAATAATAAATTTATAGCTGAAGGAGGATGAAAGGCGTAAGAATGAGACAGTGGACTTTGGGGACTCAGAGGGAGAAGTTTGGGAGGGAAGGTGAGGGATAAATGGCTACATATTGGGTACAATGATCACTGCTCAGATGATGGGTACACTATAATAAAACCTCAGAAATCACTAAAGAACTTAACCATGTAACTAAAAACCACGTGTACCCCCAAAAACTATTGAAATAAAAAAATTAATTAATAAAATAAATACACACCTGAATCTGAAATTGCAGTGTGTTTGATGTTGGGTGGAATAACCCAGTTGGTAAAGCCACATATGAGAAGTAAGAGCAGATTGTCCTTAGCATCACAAAGTGAGCCAATACTTTGAGGCTCCCAATGTATCAATATTTTCTTAGACCTCAGCTTTTGGAAGACAAAATATTCATCATTAGAATCCAGCTTCATGGTTAATTTGGATACCATCCAGCTTGCTGCTTGATGGCATTTGTGATGAAGAGCCCTCAACTGAAGAACAGTAAATATGTTTCTACTTTACCCCAAGTAAATGAGCTGTTGTTGCTCCTTCTGCAATATGTTAAACTCAGATATCTCCAAATGCGGTGTTGGAAAACTGAGAATTCTAAGTGTTAAAATTGTTAAAATTTGGAGCTGTTTTGCCATGAGGCAAACATGCTTATAATAGTTACAAGAAAATTGCTGTTTCAGAAATAGGTCTAAGCTGATTTTCTCAAAGGAGCCATTTGTGCTCATATTAATTCACTGGGCTCTTGCCTACAGAAAACACATTGGTGATGGTGAATATATGTTGGTACACCTCTCGCAACTCTCAGAGACATCCCCATCCAGGCAATATGCTATGTAGCCTGCTCTAGGTACACTATGTAGAGTGCAAAAAAGTGGGTGGCTCTGTGCAGGACTAGAAAAAAGTTGCTTAGTATTCTTCAGAATACTCTGCATCTCTGCACGGGACAAGCAGAAACCTTCCTAGTTTGAGAAGCAGATGCAACATCACATTGAATTGTGTGGTGATGGAAGGGTACAGTGCAGAAATCGATTCACTTAGGCATCCCCCAGGCAAAAATGAAAATTGGGGGAGGAAACAAAGAGAAAGAATGATATCTTCTTCTTTTTCTTTATCTGGGACATGCAAAACAAAAGGGAATGCTTTTTGAATAGAATAGTCAAACCACACTATGACGTACTTTTTTTTTTTTTTTTGGAGATGGAGTCTTACTTTGTCACCAAGACCAGAGTTCAGGGGCGCAATCTTAGCTCACTGAAACCTCCATCTCCCAGGTTCAAGTGATTCTCCCACCTCAGCCTCCCGAGTAGCTGGAATTACAAGCATGTGCCAATATGCCTAGCTAATTTTTGTATTTTTAGTAGAGATGGGGTTTCACCATGTTGGCCAGGCTAGTCTCGAACTCGTAACCCTAAGTGATCCACCCACCTAGGTCTCCCAAAGCACTGGGATTACAGGCGTGAGCCACTGTGCCTGGCCTATGATCTATTTCTAATAAAATTATGTAAGATTAAACTATTTCTCTCAATCATTACTTCCTCTAAATTATTTCTATACCTTCCTACCAAGTCAAGACCTCTATCAGATGCTCTTCTCTATGTCCTTCTTAATGGTTGTCGGAGTTGCATGGGTGCATTTATTTGTGTGGGTGTTTGATTAAGTGTGTCTCCTCACTCAACTGTGGGCTACATGAAGGCAGGAACCATGTCTGGGTTTTGCTCCTCATGGTATTACTAGCGTTAGCACTGTGCCTAGCGTGCTGTAGATGCTTTCTAGATGTTAACTGAATGAAGGGATGTTGAATAAGGAATAAAGACCAGCAGTAGGTGTTAGCTATAATGAAGACACCTTCCTTTTTCATATTTTTCCAGAATATATGCAGTGCTACTTAACAAGAAATCATTGTTCCACATTCTACTGTGTCTCCTTGAAAAGGCAAGGTTAGAACATATGCACAAATACATTAATAGTAACAATTGCAAGGCTGTATCTCCTCTACTCTAAAAGTATAGAATTGGGACATACTTATTAACTTAACTTTAGCCTACTTATTTCCTTCCTTCTTCTCATGGTCTCTTAGTGACTAGTTTTTATAATGAATTCTTTATCAGTTCTTCCTCCTATTCCAGAAACCCTGAGGTTGCTAAATCAATTGTGTTCAATCCCAAGATTTTGCCACTGAGAAGAGAACAGAGTAGCAGCAGACATCAGGAACCAGGCATAACTTGGAGAAATGGAAATGAAGCAAAACGTGCTGAGGTCATGGCCAGTGAAATCTTTATTGCCTTGAGTTGCACCTTTCAACAAAAAACAAACTAGCAAAGATTGAAAGGGAAAAAGGAACCATCTCTTGCCCTTTCACTCTGAAATACAGTCTTCTATCTAGGACTCTAAGCTATGATTCACCATGTTCTGGACTTACCCTATTAACCAAATGATTAGTCTTTTGGTGTTTTTCTTTTTTAAATCTAAATAAACGTTCCTTAGTACTGAGATCCTGGGGTCTTTTACCGTCTCAAACATATAACAGTGCATTCTGCTTCTTGGGTCTGTAGAAGCCTTAGGATCTATAACTGCAAACAAGGATACCTCCTCACTCTGGCCAAATCAGAACTTGATCCTCTTATAATAATAAAAACTATAAGAGCCCAAGAATCAGAGACAGGTCAAAGGATTTCACTTGTCCTTCATTCACTATCAAATTGCCAAAACTTTTTCTAAAATTCTACCTAAACTTAGGATTCTTCAACCCTCTGAATTCTTCTGGGCCCAAATCTGAGCTGGCTTCTTCCATGAAATGGGGCAGCTGATGGAGAGATGCCCTCATCTTGCCCAGGTGAGAGAGCCTGAAGTTGGGGAAAGAAGTTTTCCTTTCTCTTTCATCACTTTCCTTACCACAGATGCTGTGGATCCATGTTTCTCTGGGTTCTATCATAGAAACATAAAAAAGAAGAAGCAAGCATGACTTCTAATCCAAGAAGACTTGTATTAGGGAATTGGCATGTTTTCCTCATTTATCACAGACATGCAGTCTATCTTTTGGAAGCGGCATAGAGGCCTTAACATTTTCCTTAAGAGTAGTTGACAAATGCTGGTGTACATTAATTCCATTTACTTTCTTCAAGAGGACAAATACCTTCAGAGGCTGAATAATGTTACAGCTCCAAGGGAAGGAATTTTCCCAAGGTCCATGACACTAAGACAATTGTACTTTTTTTTTTTTTTTTGCTTTTGCTTTGTTTTTCTAAACTTCTTTAATTCAATTCTTTTTACCTTAAAAAGAATAAGATCAATATATTTCAAATTAGCTGCAAAGGAAATAAATTTGTATGTTCACCTTCCTCTTACACTGAAACGGGGGCTTGGGGCTTACGTTAATAGGCAATTATCTCTGAACATTTTTAAACCTAATAAACAACATTACTGGCTACAGTTTATAAAGTTGCCATGAGTAGGTAACTTAAAATAATGAAGGGGGGAAAAAAGCCAAGGTTATGGTTCATTGCTGCCAAATTTCCAAAGCCACTTGAAGAGCCAAAAAGAAATCCATTCTGATCTTGCCATGTTATCTTCACGATAATAGAGGGGAGAGGGAGCTGTCTTTATCTACAGTTGTCCTTAACAATCTTCATTAATCTTTAAGATTCTTTATCCTTGTGTACTAAGAAGCTGGATTAACTCAAAAGTCTATAAATATTGGCAGCAAAATAAATTGGAATGTGGATATACCAATACATCTTCATCCTTTGATTATAGCGGAAGTGAGAAGGAAGAGATAGTTCCCTCGTATGAAATTATAGGAGTGTGTGTACATATGTGTGTGTGTGTGTGTGTGCACGCATGTTTCCATATGTTGGAAAAGAAAAGATGTATTTAAAAAATTGGAAAGCAATTGGGACAAATTTTAGTTTGGCAACCTCAAAACTATTGTTCTAGGAGATGAAGAACTGGGCAGTAGCCCAGCCCACTAGTGTTCCAGGGTTTTGAAGTACTGGGACTAGGTCCTTCTTTTGTTCGTTGGCAGTTAAAACTGGTGTTTGTGATTTAAAGATGAGAGATGAAGAGGAAAGGAGGGAAGGCGCAGGTGAATAGAGCTGTCGGTACAAACTTAACTCTTCCCCGCCTGAAGCATGTCAACAGCAAATAGCCAGAGTTCCCTTATCTGTCCTAAGAAAGACAGATTGTTTCAAACATTCCCAAACAGCCTCTTCTGCAGATATCCATAAACTGAGTGTGATAGAAGGGTGAAATATTAATTGAGTAAAACAATGGAATATCTATCTGGATTTTATTATTAAAAGAGCAGAAGGTGAGAAAATATTCAAACATTTATGCTGAAAAAGAAATCAATCTGGGCATGGTGGCTCACATCTGTAATCCCAGTACTTTGGGAGGCTGAGGCGGGCGGATCACATAAAGCCAGGAGTTTGAGACCAGCCTGGCCAACATAGTGAAACCTCATCTCTACTAAAAATACAAAGATTAGCTGGGCATTGTGGCGTGTGCCTGTTATCTCAGCTACTCGGGAGGCTGAAGCACGAGAATTTTTTTTTTTTGAGACGGAGTCTCGCCCTGTCACCCAGGCTGGATGGAGTGCAATGGTGCGATCCCAGCTCACTGCATCCTCTGCCTCCCCAGTTGAAGCAATTCTCCTGCCTCAGCCTCCCAAGTAGCTGGGACTACAAGCACGTGCCACCACACCCGGCTACTTTTTCTATTTTTAGTAGAGACAGGGTTTCACCATGTTAGCCAGGATGGTCTCAATCTCCTGACCTTGTGATCCGCCCACCTCGGCCTCCCAAAGAGAATCTCTTGAACCTGGAAGGCGGAGGTTACAAGGAGCTGAGATCACCCTACTGCACTCCAGCCTGGGTGACAGAGCAAGATGCTGTCTCAAAAAAAGAAAAAAAAGAGAGAGAGAGAGAAAGGTCTGAGAGAGAGACAGCTTATGAAGGTTAAGTGCAGTCAAGCAGACATGACTTTCAAATAAATATTAAGTCTCCGTTGAGTTTTTCTGAATTTTTCTATATTCCAATGCTTTGATATGAGATGTTGGTTCAAGAAACAGGTGTGTTGTTTTTCCCAACAGCAAGACCAGATTCCGATGGATCCAGGAGAGCAGCTCACAGAAAAACGTGCCTCCATTTGGTTTAGATGGAGTGTACATATCCGAGCCTTGTCCAAGTTACTGCAGTGGCCATGGGGACTGCATTTCAGGAGTGTGTTTCTGTGACCTAGGATATACTGGTAAGGCTAAATACATGTGTCTGAGGGTTTTATTGTAAAATAGTCATCTCTAGTTGCTGTGTTTCATGTTATTCTCCCAAAGAAATAAATTCTGAATTTATTCTTCTTTAAGTCCAGGAATTGTAGGAATTCACAACCCAGGCACATGAGGTGCTAGGATATTTTGTAGTTTTGAGCTGCTCCAAAAAGGAAACATACTAATACAAATTTCATTTCCTAAAGAGGATTTGTTTGTAATTCATAGCAATAATAATTAATACTGCTTGAGGTCCTACTTCATGCCAGACATTGAGGTTCTTTTTATTTCATCCCCTTTAATTCTAACAATAACTCTGTCATAGTACTGTAAACCCTATTTATATTTAAGGAAACTGAGGCACAGAGAGATTTAATAACTATCCCAAGATCATTCAGCTGGGAGTTGCTAGAGCTGAGTATCAAACCCTGGCAGTCATTCTCCAAAACCCAAACCCAAGTTCTTAACCACATGCTGCATGGCTGCATGGCCTCTGTGAGCCCTCTACATCACTATAGGAAATGTAATTTTATACATTTAAAATAAAAATGCATCTTATGATAAACCCAAGTCTGCCAAAAGAGTACTTTACAAAAAAAGTATCTCTGAGCACAGTGACCTTTGGATGTTGCTGCAAGCAAAAATGAAAAGAGCTGAGATTAAAGAGGAAAATTGGAGAAAATATTATAAGCTTCAAAATCTTTTTTGTTTGTTTGTTTTTCCTGGAGACAACTTCAAAAGGCTTCTTCCCAGCTTTTCAGTATCCCAGCCTTCATCTGGCACGTGACCAAAGACAAACATATGTTGTTGCAGGCCTTCTATGGAGAGTGCTGTCACTCACAGTTTCAAGGATTTTTTTTAAATTTGAGACTGACTTCCCCTATTGATCCTAGAATAGAAGGATAACAAATGAGCAAATTTTATTGTGGATGAAATCTGTTTCTCAGTTTACACAAATCCTCAGCAGCAGGAACTATGAAAAGGTATGGTTCCCAATGTCTTCCCAATGTCTGTCTCTATCAAAAAATAAAAACTTACAGAGGCAGAATAGTGTTTTTGATGATGGTAGTGATGGCTGTCTTTCAGACCGACAGTTGTGAGATACAAATTTTCATGTGGCCTCTCTCCCTAATGTTAATCCCTATGGACATTCTTCCTTTGCCCATGTGTTGAATAGACCTGGTGTTGAATGATTCCAACAAGCATCTCTCCTCTCTATTTCTTTTTCTGAAGCTGCACAAGGAACCTGTGTGTCAAATGTCCCCAATCACAATGAGATGTTCGATAGGTTTGAGGGGAAGCTCAGCCCTCTGTGGTACAAGATAACAGGCGCCCAGGTTGGAACTGGCTGTGGAACACTTAACGATGGCAAATCTCTCTACTTCAACGGCCCTGGGAAAAGGGAAGCCCGGACGGTCCCTCTGGACACCAGGAATATCAGGTAAAAAGTATTAACTGGTACACTTTTTCACAAACATATTATTTACCATACGATGTAGTCTAACTTAAAACATTCTGTTCTGTTATTGGGAATATATACAATAATGTTTCTGTATATAGATTATGATATGTAAAAATGAAGATAACTTTAGCTTTGGAATAAAATAGGTGGTTTCTACAAATACCATGCTGCAATTCATGAATCCATGTGTGGTCATCACCAAGGCCTGTGTGTCTAGGGTATGCCAGCTTGATTTTCTGAAGTTTGATATTATTATGAAAACCATTTGGTATTATTCTTAGCATGTGCCGTGTGAAACAAAGATTTTTCCAACCTTACATTCTATGTCCGAAATTGATGCGTCCTCATTTATCTAAGTTGATTTGTATTCACTTATTGAAAATGGTCCCCAGAAATTTTAAATGCCTACACTGACACCTACTGGTAAAATAAAGAACTGTTTGGTTTTTAAGATCAAATGAAATAATAGCACACCTAAAATAAAACTGCTTTTTAAAAGAGCAATTAAATTATTTGAGAAGTAGAAGAAAGGAAATAGAGAAAATGTTTAAAATTTTTGGACCTCCTCACAAAATCTGGGGTCCTTTGGCATATTTTTCCTTCCTTCAATTTCCTTACCATTCCATCTGCATTGTTCTCTCAGAGGTGTGCCTGTCAAGCAGGTACTCTCTGTCAGTCGCTATGGACTGAGGCATAATTTACATCATACTGACTGAAGGCCCGCTGTGAAAAATTTAGCCAAGTGAGTCTAAATCAGCAACTGACAGGTAATTATCTGACTCTAAACAAATATGGTATTCAGCTTCTTAAGTTAGATTTTTCCTCATCTTGGCTGGATGCGGTAGCTCACACCTGTAATCCCAGCGCTTTGGGAGACTGAGGCAGGTGGATCACTTGAGGTCAGGAATTCAAGACCAGATCCTGGCCAACATGGCAAAACCCTGTCTCTACTGAAAATAGAAAAATTAGCCGGGTGTGGTGGCTCATGCCTGTAGTTCCGGCTACTCAGGAGGCTGAGGCAGGAGGATCGCTTGGGCCCAAGAGGCAGAGGTTGAAGTGAGTCAAGATCGCGCCACTGCACTCCAGCCTGGACAACAAATGCCTAACGTAGATGACAGGTTGATGGGTGCAGCAAACCACCATGGCATGTGTATACCTATGTAACAAACCTGCACGTTCTGCACATGTATCCCAGAAATTAAAGTATAATAAAAAAAAAATCTTCATCTTGAGTTTCCAAGGATAGTGTTAACTAGATTTAAGGAATTTCCATTTTAGTAATTCCATTAAATTATAACAGACTGTATTTTTAGTAGAGACGGGGTTTCGCCGTGTTAGCCCCGTCTCTACTAAAAATACAAAAAGAAATTAGCCAGGCGTGGTGGCGGGCGCCTGTAGTCCCAGCTACTCGGGAGGCTGAGGCAGAAGAATGGCGTGAACCCGGGGGGCGGAGCTTGCAGTGAGTCGAGATCGCGCCACTGCACTCCAGCCTGGGCGACAGAGCAAGACTCCATCTCAAAAAAAAAAAAAAAATTATAACAAACTGTCACAATGAAGTGATATTCAACGGTTTCCTTTTGTTTAGCTCATTATTACAGAATAAAATGAATGGTCATATTAATTAACTTCTTCTAAATGGTTACAGAATTAACTTACTATAATTTATGTATTTTCTGCTTCTCATATGCCCTTTGAGTTTGAAATTAGTGCTTAATAAATACAGGAGGTTTTTTTTCTAATGTGTCAAAACACAAATGCTTACAGCTCTTCTGAACTCTTGTTTGTAAGTAAACTAAAGTTTTTATTCCCCAGACTTGTTCAATTTTATATACAAATTGGAAGCAAAACTTCAGGCATTACCTGCATCAAACCAAGAACTAGAAATGAAGGTAAGCTGCTATATTTCCATGGAAATTACAGTTACTATTGGCAGATTAGTCCTTTTTCCTCCCAAAGTTTGGCCAGGATTTTGAAAACTGATACATTACCCTGAATCGTTCCTTCTCTTCTCTTCTGCTTTGTAGAATCGGTGGCTGCACAGAGCCAAGATCTCTAAGATTTCTTGTACAGATCCTTAGGCCTGAAATATATCATGTCTGCTCTGGGTGTAGGCAGAATCAAAGTGCCATTTGTTTTAGGGAACCCTATTCCTTTATACTATCCGCAGGGAGGCACACATGCAAAAAAATCCCAAAACAATAGCAGAGACTCTTACATATAGCATGGAAGCTAGAGACTTGATTGCATAGGGCATTACTGAATGCAGATCAAAGTCTACTTCGGCCCATAAACTTATATTCTGGGCAGACCAGAATCCTTGTGTAGGAGGAGCAGTTCTTGGCAATAATAAATGTTATCTTTTACTGAGACTTATTATATGCAAGACACTATCCCACGTGTTTTACTGGTGTTAATTCATTTTATTTCCAGCATACCCTTTTGCCATAAGTAATATAATTAGTTCTGTTTTGCAGATGTAGAAACTGAGGCACCGAAAGGTCAAGTAACCTGCCCATGATCATGCACTAAATAAGTGGATGAGCAGGGATTCAAACCACTCACACTGGCTCCAGAATGTATGCCATAACCATCATACTATACTGCTTCTCTCCTTGCGCTGAACTCCACCCTCCCTAGGCACTCGTACCATCTTCTGCCTCAAATGATTCAGTTCTGAAAGAAATGCAAAAGGCTTGAAGCATAGGTGGCCTCTGGGAGCTCTACAGATATGATATAATTCCTTAGGGGACCTTGAATGTGAACTGACTCCTCACACAAAATTCACAGGTTTCTCAGATGCATCCTCCTCCAAACCGTGGTCTCAGCAACATGTAAAGAGTTTGCACCTTCTAAGTTTGTTAATATCTCAGTATGACTGTGTAAAACACATTGGCTTAAACAGTACCTATTAGTCAGTAGAGCTACCAACAGCTGTGTTCATCAGCTCTCCATTTCCTTGGCCATATTATCACTAACTGAAAGGTTTAATAACTTTTTCTGAATATCTTAGTACTTTTAGTCTAGTAATTATCCAAGTCATCTATTTACTGAAGCAATATAGAAGCTTTTATAGACCATTTTTGCATTCCCTAATCTCTTCAATAAATATTTATTAAGAATCTGTTCTAAGCCAGACATTGTTCTAGGTGCTTTTATTGATACAATATCACCAAAAGACATATGTCCCTCATCATGAGATAGGTTATGCTGCAATAATAAATAAACCTCTAAATATCAGTGGGCTAAAATAAAATGATTTCTCCCCTGTGCTACATTTTCTTCATGGGTCATCCGAGGTCCTCATTCCAGCACCCAGAATAATAAGGTGGCTGCTGCATAGATTCTGGATGTTGCCAGCCATGTGACAGAGGGAAAGAGAAAGTGTGGTGAAGGGAAAAGAAGCGTAAACCTACCATGCACTAGAGAGTGAAGAACCAGTGGGGCACTAATGACCACCTAAGGGTAGATCCCTGCCCTCAGGGGAACTTACATTCTAGTGAGAAGACTCAGATAGTAAGCAATCAAGAAAAGAAATAAGCAAGAAAATGTTAGATTGTAAGGGCTAGACAGAAACAAATAGGCTGATGAGGTGGAAAGTAAATTTATGCAGTGGGAGGTGCTGATTTAGATTCAAAAATAGTCTGGATGGGGACTCACCAAGGAAGTGACATTTGATACATTGAAATTTAAAGGACATTTTTGTGCATAACCCTTCTGAAAATTACAAATCCATACCCTTATTTGTGTATGACCTAAAAAAATAAATCCTGAGCAAGGTAGAAAAGGAAGCATCTGCTTATCATATAATAGACAGGAGTCTTTGCTCTGTATTGAACTTCTGTTTACAAGTGCTATTTTCTGCCCTGCAGTGCAGATTTCCCTGAGGATCCTTTTAGTAACAAGCAACTTTTTCTCAACTAGTCTTGAGCCACTTTCATAAACTCAGTGCCGGCCGTGTAATTCACATCCCACAGGCATTTCTTAGCCTTTTATTGAAAACTGGTTGTTAAAATGTAAATCTGCTTAAATCCTTGAACAAATCTCTTCCAGTGATGAAAGTAGAGATTCTTTACTTACTCAAGCTGAAGCATCAATTTACATATTTGGAATTAAAATCAAAATTATGCTATTTTCAGTAAGACCGGGCATAACGCAGATGGAGCTGCTGTTTAAAAAGAGAAATGTTTCACATGCCTTAAACACTTGGTAGATGAGTTAAAGGGCCTGGTTCATTCAGATGTACAGTGTGTTAGATGACATGGCTAATGAGGTTCAGCAAGTGATATGAGATATGTATATTGCTCTTTGCCTTTCTTGCATTCCTCGACCCTCTCATTCTTATCTGAGAGGCTCTCTTTCTTTGTCCTTTGGAATTGCGGCCCTCATCTCTGCAGACCTTGTTACTGCCTGAAGGTATATGTGACACTCCTTAAAAAAGCTAATGAGGAGGAAGACAGAAACCAAATGAAGTATGTACCTCCTGAGCCATGTTTCTTATAATTTAATGTTCACCTGAATCATTTGGGAGCCTTGTTAAAATGCAAATTTAGATTTAGTAGGATTGGAGTGGTATGCTACATAACAAATTATTCCACAACTAAGTAGCTTAAGACATCAAATATTTGTTATCTTACAGTTTCTGTGAGTCAGGAATTTTGGAGCAGCTTAGCTAAATGGTTTTGGCCCAGGGTCTCTGGTGAGGTTGCAGTCAGGACAAAAGCCAGGAGGGGTGCAGTCACTGGAAGACTTAGCCAGGGCTAGGTGATCTCCTTCCAAGATGGCTTACTTACATGGCTGTTGGCAAAAGCCTTTAGTTCTCTGCTGTTGGCAAGAGGTTTCAGTTTCTCACTCTGTAGACCTGTCCATAGGCTGCTTGAATGTCCTTACTAAATGTAGGCTGGCTTTCCCCAGAGCAAGAGATCTGAGAGGGAGCAAGGAATAAACGACAATGCCTTTTATGACTGTTTCCAAAGTTACACACCATTACTTCCGCCATATTCTATTCATTAGAAGCAAGTTACTAAAACTATCCACACTCAAAGGGGGGAGAATTAAGCTCCACTTTCTGAATGGAAGAGTGTCAAAGAATGTGTGGACATTTTTTAAACCATCACAGGTTATAAAACCTGTTCCAAGGTGATTCAGGTGCTGGTCTCAGACCATACTTTGAGTCAAAGGCACTAGAAAGGACCAGCCAGTGACAGTTTATCTCATGATGCTTCATTTCTAGTATCATCTACCTTCTGATTAGGTCACCTCAAAATAACTAAGTAATCTCAATCTCAGCTTCTCTCTCATCTTATTAAATGTAAACCATATTAATACAAATTAGTAGCCACAAGAAAACCTGAATTTTGAAGTGTCTGCACCCTCAGACATCCAATATCACACTAAAAAGCCCATAGGACATATCTTGAGCAACATCAGAGTTTGGAGACTAGAGCTTATGCCACACATTCCTCCACTTGACTAGAATAAAGACAAGAAACAGCCTTGCTTCCATTTTCTTCATGAACTTTGGTGTGACTGTCCCTTTCCCAACACTTGGGTCTCACCTTATTCAACAGAAGCTGTAACCCTCATCCCCACACCTGTATATAGCAGGCTATCTCCCCCAAAGAGTTCTGTTATTTGAACATATTTTCATCCTCTCATTCAGTCTGATTAGTTCTTTTATTTTAAATACAGTAGGTTTGATTCTCTTGAGATTTCTAATTTTAGCATATTTGTCATTTTTGTTCCTGGCATCATCCTTTGTCAGATGTAGTGACAATAATTCCATGTGGAATTAATTAGCCATAAGCAGCCTTCTTTTAGCACTACACTTTATTGTAATATTTTTGAAACTAAAATAATTATCCAATGTGATAAAGGGTTGAGAAGTTCTAGTTAGTCAAGAATAGGGAAACAGAAAGGTTGTGTATAGCAAAAAAACTTATAATTTTCCAAAAGAGTTAGAATTTGCTGAGTGCAATGGCTCATGCCTTTAATCTCAGCATTTTGGGAGGCTGAGGCAGGCAGATCGCTTGAGCCCAGGAGTTTGAGACCAGCCTGAGCAACATGGCAAAACCCCGTCTTTACAAAAAGTACAGAAATTAGCCGAGCGAGGTGGCACACACCTATAGTCCCAGCTACTTGGAGGGCAGAGGTTGGAGGATCACTTGAGCCCGGGGAGGAAAAGGTTGCAGTGAGCTGTAATCATGCCACTGCACTCCAGCATGGGTGACAGAGTGAGACCCTGTCTCAATTAAAAATATATATATATATATAATATATATAATAAAGTAAAAATCACAACTTTACTGAACATAATATCTATGAATACTCAAAAAGTAGTTCAGTATCCCTAGTCGTAATAATGAATATGCAGTGCCAGTCTTAGGAAAATTATGGAATAGGCAATTAGATCAATACCCTCTACCACTCTACCCCCCCCACCAAAGAAGTGGGTATAAAGGCTGGCACAGTCTTATTCTTAACACAGGCACTGATTTATACCTCGTTATACACACACACATATGTACACAATTGATTCCCACAGTTTCATCCTTAGCAACTTTTTCCTTTCATTCAACATTGCGCTTTCTCTGCATCCTCTTTTAGAAGGGACATGAGGTCCCTTACACTTTAATGTGCAGTCCCCTGGATCATGTCACCCTAGTGACAGTGGAGGGGCATGGATGAATGGGACAAGAAAAGGGGAAAAGGTGACACAGAGAAACTAAAGTCAGACTAATGTTGGAGAAGCATGAGCCTTTCTGCTTTGCCACTTAATAATTTGGTTTCACTTAGGCTTCACTGACCAAGATCTGACAAAGTGCGAAGTGCAAGTAAAAGGATCTTTCTGCTTAATAGAATTTCAGACCAGGCGGTGCTTACTGCCTAGTGCGTCAGCAGCAAAGAGCTACTTGATTTTTTGCCAGGGAGATTGAGATATTTCTTCTGAATATATAATAATGATATGAGACTTTGTAATGTTCAGAACAGAATCTAAAATTCAAATACGTGATCTGACGCAGGTTTTTATGTTCCCCTTACCAACTTACTCATCACTCATATAAAGCTGAGTAGTCTTATAAGAGCTTATGTATTTTTTCCTTCATTTCCTGGGAGTCAGTGCATTAGAAACCATCAAAAAATTGATGAGCCTTCAGGTCCACTAATTCATTCCTTGGAAGTTACACAAATGTGCCCTCATTCTAGGAGACACAATTTGAGGTTGCTGCAGTCTCACCATTTAAGAAATACTGTTCCTTCCCCTCTAGGAAAGTGTCCAAGTAACTGGATTTATGTCTTTTAACTCAGGGCTTATTGTTCAGTATTCAAATGACAATGGGATACTCTGGCATTTGCTTCGAGAGTTGGACTTCATGTCCTTCCTGGAACCACAGATCATTTCCATTGACCTGCCACAGGACGCGAAGACACCTGCAACGGCATTCCGATGGTGGCAACCGCAACATGGTAAGTTACTGCTCACTCCAGCTTTCTGGTAGCTTTTAGGTCATGAAGTATCCATACCCACCTTGCGCTGTGTGTTTCTTAATTTGCTGTCAATTTCTAGACAATTTGATTTAAAATCACAGTCATGAAGATATTCATATTGCTATGTAACGAAACTTCTCTAACCACCTTTATTCATCTGATTGCAGGGAAGCATTCAGCCCAGTGGGCTTTGGATGATGTTCTTATAGGAATGAATGACAGCTCTCAAACTGGATTTCAAGACAAATTTGATGGCTCTATAGATTTGCAAGCCAACTGGTATCGAATCCAAGGAGGTCAAGTTGATATTGACTGTCTCTCTATGGATACTGCTCTGATATTCACTGAAAACATAGGTATATATTGTCACCAGATAAAGGGAAAATATCTGATTAACTAGAGGACTAAATTAACTAAAACTCAGGAGGAAACTTTCTAATGCAAAACTGTGTGCCTAACTACCCATGCTGAGGGCGGCTCTCAGGGAAAAAAAAGAAGTTTTATTGTGCTAAGACAACTTGGTAATCCTAGTGACAGTTTTTGTTGGAACTGTCTTTCACAGAACATGAATGATATGAGTAAGGTTTCTTAGAAGAGCAAAAAAAATCTATGAGAGGACATTCCTATGTTTCATAACTTGTAGACTTAAGACTCTATGTTTAAAAAAAGATAGATGTTTGAAGTGATAGATATCCCAATTACCCTGATTTGATCATTACATATTGTATAAATGTATCAAAATATCACATGTAACCCCCAATATATGTATAACTGTAATATATCAGTATTTTAAAGATACTATGTTAGCCCTTTCCAAGGTGGTAATGCTTTTCAAATTAGCAGCCTTCTATATTTCCAAATCTATGGTAACCAAATAAAAGCAGAAAATATAAGAAGAAAAGTCAAAGCACATAGGGGGCACTAAAGATAGGCCATGATTTTTGTTTGCTATTGAAGATGTTTATTATAAGCATAAACACCAAATAAGAAAATGGCACACATATATGCTACCATTACACATTTTTTTTTTCAGGAAAACCTCGTTATGCTGAGACCTGGGATTTTCATGTGTCAGCATCTACCTTTTTGCAGTTTGAAATGAGCATGGGCTGTAGCAAGCCCTTCAGCAACTCCCACAGTGTACAGCTCCAGTATTCTCTGAACAATGGCAAGGACTGGCATCTTGTCACTGAAGAGTGTGTTCCTCCAACCATTGGCTGTCTGCATTACACGGAAAGTTCAATTTACACCTCGGAAAGATTCCAGAATTGGAAGCGGATCACTGTCTACCTTCCACTCTCCACCATGTGAGAATTGTCATTTGGCTACATGTCAGAACTTTGGGTGCCTGTCACTTAATTTGAAAATAATTGTGATTCGGCCTGGGGATTCTATTATTCTTTCATGATAATTATGCGTGGAAGTGCCAGTAAGAAAAAAAAGTGCAAGGTGCTTTGGTTTGCAAGTTTTAAATGTGGCTAGAGAGCACCCAAAGTTTTATGAGGCTGAACTTTTCTGTTCTTTGGCAACATAAAGGCTGCCCACCAGATTCCATTTTTAAACTGTTGTAAAAATAAGTCTCTGCCCATAAACCAGACTGATACTTATTCACACAAAGCAGTATGTGAAATTACCACATATTGGAGAGTATCCTTAGTTTTCTTTCATCTCAATACCACAGTATGAACAAAAGTTTGGTTCCTTTGGAATGCTCATATTGTTTTGCATCTGTCTTCCCCTCCCCAGCATTTCAGATCACATTCAAGAGTTGTACTGACTTACAGCAGGCTTCCACTTTTGTGGTGTAGGCATTTGGATCATTGGAGGATGTTTCTGGGAACTAACGGGTACTGTGGTGACTGGTTAGAGGCTGTACCTCCTGTGACTGCTCCCCCGAGATCCTTGCCTCTCCATTCCTGTGCTCTGTTCTGAATGGCAGGCTGCATTTCCCAGCCTCCTACATCTGTCAGACACTGCAGGAGAATGGAGGGGAGAAATAAGGGATAAATCAGGGTGTTCCTCCCCCTTCTTTCTGCCTCAAGTGCATCTTGGCCAACTTCTGTGGCTCTAGCTCCCCTGGGTGGCCCTCCAGGTGACCCTGGTCCCTGGGCACCAGCAACAACACTTCCTCCCTGTGTCCCTACAGTCTCAGACTCACAGTAAGTGGCTTCCTGACTTTGCTAAACTCCGGTTTCCTCACTGCTTCTACTGGCTTCTCTGCTCTGCCACTTGCTATACATCCAATTCCTTGCACTAATTTCTTTCTGTGTTAAGTGTTTATAGTGGTTTCTGTTTTCCTGGTTCAAACCTGATCCAGACATGTACAATCAAGAGGCAAGGGAAAATTCAGGAAGCCAAAACATTTTAGTATTTAGCCTAAAATAGTTTCCTATGACTGCTAAAGCTTTAAATAGTGCTTACTTGTAGCTCATTTATTCATTTTTTTAAAATTCAACAAACACTTATTGAATATCTACTGTGTTTTAAGCACTCTGGTACTAAATGAATAAGCTGATGCCAGGATCCAAATGTGTTAAAGTCATGCATCACTTAACGATGGTGATACATCTGAGAAATGCATTGTTAGGCAATTCCATTGTTGTGTGAACATCATAGAGTGAACTTAGATAAACCTTCATGGTTTAGCCCATTACACACCTATGCTGTATGATATAGCCTATTGCTCCTCAGCTACAAAGCTGTACAGCATATTGCTATACTAAATATTGTAAGCAATTGTAACATAATTCCAAGTATTTGTATATCTAAACATATCTAAACATAGGAAAGGTACAATAAAAATATGGTATAAAAGATTTAAAAATGGTACACTTGTATAGGGCACTTCCCATAAACAGAGCTTACAGGACTGGAAGTTGCTCTGGGTGAGTGGGTGAGTGAGTGGTGAGTGACTGTGAAGGCCTAGAATATTACTGTACACTACTATAGATTTCATAAACACTATGCACTTAGGCTCCACTAAATTTAAAAAAAGAATATTTTTCTTTCTTCAATAATAAATTTACCTTACTGTAACTTTTCCATTTTATAAACTTTTTTTAAACTTTTGGACTCTTGTGATAACAGTTAAAACACAAGCACATTGTACAGCTGTACAAAAATGTTTTCTTTCTATCTTTATTCTATAAGCTTTTAATATTTTGAGAACTTTAACTTTTAAAACTTCTTTCTTAAAAACTTAGACACAAAAACACACATTATTAGCCTTGGCATACACAAGGTCAGAATCATCAAGATGTCAATTAGCAATAGGAATTTTTTTTCAGCTCCATTATAATCTTATGAGACCATTGTCATAAATGCAGTCCATCATGACAGAAACGTCATTATGTAGCACATCACTGTATTTAGGATAACAAACCTCTAAGCAACTGTTTATGCTATAAGATGATACCAGAGGAAGTACTCGGAGATATTATTGAAACACAGGAGGATACTACCTAACTCATCTAGGGAGAACTGGAGGGAGCTTTCTGAAGGAGTTGATGTCTGAGCTGACTCTGAGTAGGGCTTATCCAGGAGAAGAGGGGAGCGAAAGGGCATTTGTGCTGGCGTAAGCCAGAACAAAATCCAGGAAGCCAGAAAAAGCATGGATGGATGGGGAAATTCAAGGGTTCAGTGTTGCCAGAATATAATTGCAAGGTAAGAAGTAGGAGGTCTGGAGCCAGGAAAGAGGACAGACAATGGAGGAGCCATGTATGTCGTCCTAAGTAGTTTGGTCTTGACAGTGCATATGTTGGGGAACCACTGAAGGGTGGTAAACAGTGGTGCTGTGATTAGGTTTCCATGTTAAAGCCACCATGCTGACAGCTGTGTCACATCCACGGAGAACTTGTGTAGGGGAAACAGTTCTACTTAGAATGGTGCTGCTGAAATTCTACTTCAAGTAGACTGTGTTCCACATTCCACATAACAGACAAACACACTTCTATGCAAACTTTTCCTAAGTGAGGGGCTGTTACTGTTGTTTGGTAAGTCTGCATCTATTTCTGGATAAAGCAGTCTTGTGACCCAAGATACTCCAAATAACAGATTGCAAATAAATAGAAAATATGAGAATACATCACATCATTCTAGACCTCAGCTTTAGAAAGCCAGAACCTCAAGAACCAAAGTAGAGTGCAGAAGTATCAAGGGCTTCCATTTACTCTCAGAAACCATTCCGGGACAGTAAAATAGAGACCTCACTGCCAGAACTTTTAAGACCCTAATTTTTCCTCATGTTTATCACCTTCAATCCCTCCCAGTACTGAATAGCAATAAGAGTCTGAAAGCAAAAACTGAAATTCTGCATGTATTTCAAAAACAAAACAAGTGGATAGTTCCAAATAACTTTTCCATTTCACACATGTGTTTGTAGAATCTTACATGAAAAAAATAGTGAAATATTTAAATAACATGCTTTCTACTCTCCTGTTTATGAGTCAAGAGAAAACAGCATTTCCTACTACTTAGTAGGAAAATAAAGTGCGTAAAGGAAGAGAGAACTGGACCCTGGAGGAAGGCACTTTAAAGAGAAAAGGGAATTAAAATAAATGTCCTTGTGCTTTCAAGGTTGCTTGTCAAACCAGTGGTGTGTTTTTTTTTTTGGTTAGTTCTCCCAGGACCCGGTTCAGATGGATTCAGGCCAACTACACTGTGGGGGCTGATTCCTGGGCGATTGATAATGTTGTACTGGCCTCAGGGTGCCCTTGGATGTGCTCAGGACGAGGGATTTGTGATGCTGGACGCTGTGTGTAAGTTAATAAAACTGACAGTTTCTTTCTTTGTAACGCAAAAATAAATATGGCTTGTTGAACATATGACAAATGTCTTTTCTCCACTCCCTCTCTTTCTTAGGTGTGACCGGGGCTTTGGTGGACCCTATTGTGTTCCTGTTGTTCCTCTGCCCTCGATTCTTAAAGACGATTTCAATGGGAACTTACATCCTGACCTTTGGCCTGAAGTGTATGGTGCAGAGAGGGGGAATCTGAATGGTGAAACCATCAAATCTGGAACATCTCTAATTTTTAAAGGGGTCAGATACAGATAAGATTCTCCTCCCAACATTACTACTAACATTGTCTTCTTCAGTCACTGCTCAACACAAATGCATTTCTGAATCTCTTCAGATGACATAATATTTAATACATAGTTATTGACTTTTAGCCCAAACCATGTTTCCTCTTCTGAGTGCAATCATTTTTTCATGATCACTTGGGCATAAAATTTTTCCTCTGCTTTGGTGATCAGACCTTCCTTACTTCCTGCTGGAATTATATACATAAATTTATATGTAGATAGTTTTTAGAATGTAAATTTCCATAATCTAAGATTTTATGTTACTAAATATTTAACTTGGAATATTTTCTAAATGACTTTATGAACGGTCTTTAGTTTTCCTTTTCTTTTTTTTTTCTGCCAATAGAACCATTTGGTGACTTTAAGAAAATCAAATACTTAAGTCAAGTAAAATAGCATTCTCAAACATTGTTAATATCTTTTTTGTATTTCAACCGAGATGTCTGGTTAGAGAGAATGTTAAGCAATTGTGTGAAACTCTGTGCTAAGCTGGCATATCTTCATATGTGAATACATGCCACATCCCATCTCTCTCAGCATGGGGAAATTGACTGACCTAGGTGTGCAAATGAAATCTTTGACAAAAACCTGCATGGGTTTCTGTACAGCCCTAATGATTAACATCTAACACCTAGAAAATTAGATAACCTGGAACTTTTTCAATTATAGTCAATAGATGCCAGTTATCATCCTTGTTTGAATCCAAATTCTTCTCAAGTTTTGGATGAGAAAGAAAGAAATGCGTAGGGCCTGAGAGAGATTTACAAGTCTCTGAGAGTTTTGAGGGACTGAAGAAATTAAGGTAGAACATTTCAGAGTGGAAACTCCTGGTTTTGGGGGCGGCGGGATTTGTTTTGTTTTGTCTTATCTAAGATGTTAGTTCTCATTACCATTAGCTCACATCTGACCCATTTGAACCAGTTGACAAGACTAAAAAGCAGAAGTCCTATAACTTTTTATGACTGAAAGATCTTTATCTGATAAATTTTTAAGCAGTAGAATTAACCTAGTCTTTTGATCCTCTAAACAAGAAAGATGCATAATGTTTTATATTTTCCCTTTAGCCATCCAAATGCAAGAGCAGCCAAGCATTATATGTCTTAGACATATTATCTATCAGCTCTGCAAGATGTAGAGAGGACTCAGCATGTGCCATTCAGTAGGTTGCAGTTTGACCTAGAAAGTCATTCTTTCGTGAAAAAGGATATGATAGTCTCTTTTTAATGTTTATAGATTCAGGAATACTATCTACTATTAAAATAGCTTGTTTGTTGCAAAAGAATTTCTCACTTTTAGCACAAATGGATCACTGAACCTGAAAAAGGATGAGAAAAGAAACATATGTGTGTGAACTAGAATATATGTGGCAGCAGAGTTTGACAGTTCTGCTGTATAAATATCAATATAAAATGCTAACCTATAAACAAATATTGCAAATATAAAAGAAATTTTCAGATTACAAATCATGCTCACTTTCAATAAAATTGCTCCTACAAAATACAGTGTAAAATAGGTCCCTTTAAGAGTGACTTGTATTGACCCATGGGAACAACTTTATACTTGCATTCCATAATCAAGGGGAAAGAGTAATCATATTTCTATATTTTGATGTTAGCAAGAGATATTTATTACCTGAATCTATCAACTATCTACCTCAAAGCTTTTTCATTACAATCTGAAGAAGGGACCTTTCCTCTCAACCTCAACTCCCACATGGCATTGAGCTCTAAAAGAATCCAACACTTAGCCAGGCACAGTGGTGCACACCTCTAGTCCCAGCTACAGTGGGGGCTGAGGTGGGAGGATCATTTGAGGCCAGGAGTTCGAGTTTGTAGTGAGCTATGATTACATTTATAAATAGCCACTGGGCGACAGAGCAAGACTCTGTCTCTTAAAACAAACAAACAAAAAAATCCAAGGCTTTATGCAAGTGTATAAGGAAGAGGGTAAAGACATTAAGACATGAAGAAATGAAGAAGATGCATGGGTTAGGTATCATGGACCGAACAGAGCAGTGAATTACTAGGCATAAAAGAAAAAACAAAGACTAGAAATATAAGGCTTTTACATGGCAACCTGTCCTGAAGTATGAATCTATGCTTTGTGAAGTTATGAGATGGGTTAAATGCAGTTGCGTTTTCATTACAATATCAAATAATTCTCAAATTCTACATTTGGCATTATCTGGATATTTCTCTCCCCAAACCAAAAGATAGTTTAATAAACAAAACACTGGTATCTTATAAAGGATAGACGTTTTAGAATCTGACATATCTGGGTTCAAATCCTACCATCACCACTTATAAACTATGTAATCTTGAGAAAGTTACTTTCCCTCTCTGAGTTTTAGTTTCCTTATCTGCAATATGAGAATAATATTTTTCTCTCAGTAGTGCTAGGTGCTTTAAATGAGTAAAATGTCTATCTTAGCACCCAGCATGTATAGGCACTCAATATGTGGTTGCTATTGTGGAATTTGCTCTACTTAAATTTTTTTCAGCTCTTGAGGAATGTGATCTATAATTTATATGATGAAGAAGAGGAAAATGTTCTCTGTTAGCTAAAATTACATTTGGCATTTGTTAGTTGATGAGAAATCAGTGACAATGTCCACTTATTATCACACAGCCATGCATCCGTAAAGAGTCACATCATTCAGAAGTTGCAGCTGAAAAACTAAAAGACTTGTCTGGACCTTAGGCTATTTGCATAGTGAAATTCTGTTTTACTGGCTGTCACTGCAATCCTATGTACCCATGAAGAAAAGAACCTTTCGAGTTGTCAATCCTAGGCAACCAGAAATAGTTAAATTAGCAGAAAAAATTACGAAAGCTAATGTGATCTCTTTCCTTGTTCATTGACTTCTCTGCATGAATGCTTACAGCCTGAGCATCAGGACTTGCCTTAGTTATGCCTTATTTAACTTGACCAACTGGGGGATGTTGTTGTGTCAGCCTGAATGAGAGCCCCTGGGGCTGTCAGAGTGAGCAAAGGAGTAGTAAGTTCCTAAGACTCCTTGGAACCCTGAGAAAGTTACCTATTAGTTCCCATCTTCCAGCGGGAGCACTTGGCACATTTTCCATCTGCTTCCTCGTTACTCTTCTCATAACATGCTGTGATCAAAGGAGGCTGTTTTTAACAAAGGCCTGTAGATATGTAATGCTATCATTTTTGCACCGCTTTTTAGAAGGGTCACAGAAAAGTCTGATTTAGATTTGAGACAATGAAACTGTGTCATTCAGGCACAGGATATGAAAGCCATTAAGAGAGGGGAAACAAGGATCATCCCATTTTTCCTTTTAAACTAGGCAAAATTTGCTTCTTGATCATGATATGTATTTATTACTTAGCTAATGCAAGTTAGGTGTATAAAATCAAAGGGATACAATTCTGCAAGTGAAAAAAAGTTGCTTAACGTATATGTTTTTATTTTCAGGAAGGACTAAGGATGCTTATTTCAAGAGATCTAGATTGTACAAATACAATGTATGTCCAGTTTTCACTTAGATTTATAGCAAAAAGTAAGTATGAATTTATTATTTTCCTTCAAGAGAATTCTCCCCTGTGCAATTCCTTTTCCACAAAGAAATCACGGATTTAAGGCCCATAAGTTTTGCTATATGGAAGAGCTAACATAAATTAGTATACATAAATGTTTGCAAATGTTTTTCTTTAATGTAAGTTTATCTTAATATAAGGGCAAGAAAACGACTGATTTTAAATAATTTCATATAGCTGTAATCATATTAGTTCTATGGTAGTTAAATTTATCATCATGTCCCTGAGTCTTTCCACCACTACTTTCTAACTAAAAGAAATTTAAATTTTAAAATGTTTAACTTATGAAAAACGTGGATTTTCTTTTACAGATGTGAATCCAAAAAAAGCCTATTCTTAGTCATTCTGGCTTTTCATATTAACTAAATAATTTTCCTGAACAAATTGATTGTAGATATAATACATATTCAAACAGTTTTTCTGTTTATATCCTGAGATTTAAATGTTTGACCCTTTGTAAAATCGTGATGCCTGTAGAATCAAAATGTTTTGATGTAATGTTTCCTAAATACAGAAAGATGCCTGTGCATATCTGAGAGAGAAAGAGAGGTATTATTGTGTGCAAATCCAAGCTTTGGTGCGTATTTCGAGATATACAGAAAGCCCAACCTGTCATCCCCTTAAGTTGCTTCTGAAGCATTTGGACTATAAAGCTTCCATGTAAACATAAGTTCTCTTATGCATTGATGCCTAAAGATTCAGCTAAGAACATACCATTTCCCCATTTTTATCACAGTATGTTTTATACCTGTGTTATCTTCTTCCTAGGTACCCCAGAGAGATCTCACTCTATTCTGTTACAATTCTCCATCAGTGGAGGAATCACTTGGCACCTGATGGATGAATTTTACTTTCCTCAAACAACGAATATACTTTTCATCAATGTTCCCTTGCCATACACTGCCCAAACCAATGCTACAAGATTCAGACTCTGGCAACCTTATAATAACGGTAAAAATGCATGTGTTCTCCTGTGATCAAAACTGATAGTGGCATGTTAACACATTTGTTTCTAAGGTGTGGAGGAAGTGTTTGTCAACTGAGCAGCTTAGCTGTCCACAGCACACACATTTTACATGCTTCACTTTTGACAAATGTATTAGTCCGTTTTCGTGCTCTTGATAAAGACAAACCCAGACTGGGAAGAAAAAGAGGTTTAATCGGACTTACGCTTCCACATGGCCAGGGAGGCCTCAGAATCATGGCGGGAGGCAAAAGGCATGTCTTACATGGCAGCAGCAAGAGAAAATAAGGAAGATGCGAAAGTGGAAACCCCTGATAAACCCATCGGATCTCATCAGACTTATTCACTGCCACAAGAACATTATGGAGGAAACTGCTCTCATGATTCAAATTATCTCCTACCTGGGTCCCTCCCACAATACATGGGAATTATGGGAGTACAATTCAAGATGAGATTTGGGTGGGGACACAGAGCCAAACCGTATCAACAAGTCTCAATAAATATTTAAATATTTAACATATATATATATATATATATATATATATATATACACACACGTATATATAATCTCTTCATATTTGACTAGTGGGTTCTCCTGTTAATGTAAATATAGCTGAATTCTGTTACAGAGCTAAAGATTTTTAAAAATAATCCAGCATTATCATTAGGCACTCATCAGTTGTAATGACATTTTTGTTGCATTTATTTGGGAATACATAGTTCTTCTGAGTGTGGCGTTTCATTAGTGAAATAGAATACTATAGCAAAATGCCATGACAAAGTGAGAGGGACTTAGACCAAGCAGATAGTGCCGTAGATAAAATATTCTTATTACATACACTTGCTTCAGTGATAAGTTAAAGTGAATGTATAATTTAATACATTTCAAATGGTTACAGAAAATGATTCTACAAATTGGTAATGTTTTATTGCTTCCTATATTTCTATTAACTGCTGATTATAAAGGACCAGACTTTACCAAGTCATGCATATAATCACCTAAATATGCGTGGAGATGCCACATTAAGCAGCAGATTCTTTGCAGAGGCAACACAAAAATGGAAAAGGCAAAGGTTCTTCCATCTCTAAAATTTAACCTATTTCCTTAACAATATGTTAAAACTAAAACATAAAACAAAATTTTTAATGTATTGTGAAACATATATGTATACATACATCTTGTCACTGAATAAAAGTCCAAAAAAGGAATGTGCCAGGCGCAGTGGCTCACAACTGTAATCCCAGCACTTTGGGAGGCCAAGGCAGGTGGATCACCTGAGGTCAGGAGTTCAAGACCAGCCTGGCCAACATGGTGAAACCCCATCTCTACAAAAATACAAAAAAATTAGCTGGGCGTGGTGGCACACACCTGTAATCCCAGCGACTAGGGAGTCTGAGGCAGGAGAATCACTTGAACTTGGGAGGCAGAGGTTGGAGTGAACCGAGATCATGACACTGCACTCCAGCCTGGGTGACGGAGGGATTGCTGTCTTCATACTATGTTTGGAGTGCTCACCTAATTATTTTTTCATTGATTCCACCAACCACTTTCTAAACAAGAAGAGGAAAGAATGCTACTAGAATTAGAACACGGATAGGATTAGAGATAGAGACCTGTGATTTCATTCAAAGCATCAGGTTTGTTCTACAGGCTCCTGTTTACAGATCCTTTTTTATGTTTTGTAAGAATTGTACTAAAGTAGAAATCAGTGAAGAAGCAACCTAGGGAATCTTGACGTTCCTGCTTGGCATGGACTTATCACCTTTTTTCAAGGTCAGTCCAAACAGTGCTTTACAAAAGCAGCCTGGCTTTTGCCATTATTATCTACTCTAACATATTCCTTAAACGCCTGGTCTAAATCACTGAATCAAATACTATAGCAGTATAAAGGGTGATTTCCCTAGTTTCCTATATATTCCCACAGTATCTCCAGATCAACATAGAAGATATGAAAAACATTAAGAAAACATGGAGTATTATTGATCATAGAATATTTTTCTTCTGTATTAAATAAACAAATAAATGCAATTACGTATCAGGGCATTATTTTAATGGCCATAGTCCTTCAGCCTGACTGAAGTATGGTGCTAAGCCATGGGTTGACCCTAAAAAGCATGAATTGCTCCCTGAATAGACTGATTAGTGTACCTCGGCTCTAAGTCCACTAACTGACCACTCATTCTCACAGACTGCATGTCTCACAGATTCCCCTAAACCACTAAAACACAACTCAAAACCCACTCTTGCCAGGGGAGGGTTCATAGCACTGCTATTATTTGAAGGACAGCATGCTTTCACATACATTATATACACAGCATTGTCACAGCTTTCTGAAATTAGCAAGGCAGTTCCATGGTATATCAATTTAATATGGTTGCAAGCTTAATTTTTTCACTTTTTTTTTTTTTTTTTTTGAGACAGCATCTTGCTCTGTTGCCCAGGCTGGAGTGCAGTGGCGTGATCTTGGCTCACTGCAACCTCCACCTCCCAGGCTCAACCATCCTCCCACCTCAGCCTCCTGAATAGCTGGGACTACAGGCATGCACCACCATGTCCAGCTAATTTTTTTGTTTATTTGTTTGCTTTTTTGTAGAGACGAGGTTTTGCCATATTGCCCAGGCTTGGGCAGTCTGCCCACCTTGGGCTCCCAAAGTGCTGGGATTACAGGCGTGAGCCACCGTGCCTGGCCAGTTTTAATCACTGACAATATACAAAGTACTGACAAGTACTTTATGTTTTTTTTTTCCCCCAGAAAGTATATGGGTTTGGCAGGGGGTGGTTTGTGTGGTTCTTTTTTGAGACATGGTCTTGCTCTGTTGCCCAGGCTGGAGTGCAGTGGCATGGTCACAGCTCACTGTAACCTCAAACTCCTGGACCCAAGCAGTCCTCCCACCTCAGCCTCCTGAGTAGCTGGGACTACAGGCATGCACAAACACACCTGGCTAATTTTTTTTATTTTTTGTAGAGATAGGCCCTTACTATGTTGCTCAGGCTGGTCTTGAACTCCTGGGCTCAAACAATCCTCCTGTAGAAGGCACATGTTTAACCTATTGTTACTGAGTTGCTTTTGTCCTTTGCTTTCTTTCAATGAGCAAAAGTGTTCATTTGATTTTCATCACTGGAAAAACTTGCTTTATCCAAAAATGCCTTAGGTAAGAAAGAAGAAATCTGGATTGTTGATGACTTCATTATCGATGGAAATAATGTAAACAACCCTGTGATGCTCTTGGATACATTTGATTTTGGGCCCAGAGAAGACAATTGGTTTTTCTATCCTGGTGGTAACATTGGTCTTTATTGTCCATATTCTTCAAAGGGGGCACCGTAAGTATTAAGAATCTAAAAATAAAACCACTGCTGTATACAAATCATGATGAACTTTTGCCTAAATGGATTCCTGGTTGTTTTCCTGTGTAACAGTGAAGAAGATTCAGCTATGGTGTTTGTTTCAAATGAAGTTGGTGAGCATTCCATTACCACCCGTGACCTAAATGTGAATGAGAACACCATCATACAATTTGAGGTACTTGACTTTGTTCTATAATAAATGCTTTAAATTTTATATTGAACAAAACCTAGGAAAGGGGAGGAAAATCTCAGATAATTTCATGCATTATGACCTCCCATTTTTGTGCAAGGATGTAAGAGATTTTGGCATCGTAATTTACTCTTATTAACAGAGCCAATTGTCATACTAAGGTTTATTTCTGAATTATTATCCTTTATGACGTAGTTTCCCCACCTGCTACAATGGGAAGTTGAAATAAATTATTTTAAACATTATAAAAATGAAAAGGCTCATACTATTCTTGTATTATATTTCCAAACTTTTTATGTGAAACTTAAAATTTCTTAGGGACTAGGTCAATGTAACTATAGTCTATGCCATGCTAGGATATTTATGTAATATTTGTCATGATGTTATTAATTTTACAGATAATACTGTTTTATAATTTCAAATGTATTTGTGTATTTTATTAATACTTATGCACTCCTTTTATTTGTCAAGAGAGCAAATTAATAATTAACATAAAAATATTTATATATTTCAAAAACTTAGATAAAATCAGCAGAACCAAAGGTATATTATACCAGCGTTTTAGAATATTAACTTTTCAGAATTTTTTTTCATAGCTAATAAAAGATGACATCTTTAGCACCTTTAAGAGTTCTATTATCAGCCAGGCGTGGTGGCTTACACCTATAATCCCAGGAGTTTGGGAGGCCAAGGCAGGCAGATCATGAGGTCAGGAGTTCAAGACCAGCCTAACCAACATGGTGAAACCCCGTCTCACTAAAAATACAAAAATTAGCCGGGCATGGTGGTGCGCACCTGTAATCTCAGTGACTTAGGAGGCTGAGGCAGGGGAATTGCTTGAACATGGGAGGTGGAGGTTGCAGTGAGCCGAGATTGTGCCACTACCCTCCAACCTGGGCACAAAGTGAGATTCCATCTCCAAAAAAAAAAAAAAAATAGAATTCAGGAAGAAACAAGTGCCTATATTCGAAAGTTTATCAAATGTCAATAGTTTACTTATCAGAAGGTAAAAGTTATGTAAGTTCACATACCTACACACACATAATATGTATAGTGTATATTTATTGTATATAACTATAACTATAGATGGTTATGTGTAACTGTATATATCAATAACTGGTTCCTATGCTTTGATGGCATGATAGTAAGAAAATGTTCATCTCAATTGGAAAGGGGAAATTTTTTATAGAAAGAATTGCATGCATTTATATAATTTATTTTAATGCACTTGAAAGCATGGGAAAAGGAATGGAGTGGTTGTTTTCCTAATGGTTAAAAAGGTCTTTACATAAAGACAGAATACACTGGTGGATACCAGGGTGGGGAGGAGAAGGATGTGGGAAGAAGTAGGTGAAAGGAGACAAGCTTGCAGTTATGAAGGATGAGTAAGTCTAGAGATCCAATGTACAGCATGAAGACCATAGTTAATAATATAATAATGTATGCTGAAAATGTGTTAAGAGAATAGATTTTAGATGCTCTTACCACACACACACACACACACACACACACACACACACACACACAAAAGGTAACTATGGAAGGTGATAGATAGGTTAATTCACTTGGCCGTAGTAATTATTTCACTTTGTATATCATATCAAAACAGTATGGGTACACCTTAAGTATATATAATTTTTTTTTTTCCACTTTTTTTTTTTTTTTTTATTATACTTTAAGTTTTAGGGTACATGTGCACATTGTGCAGGTTAGTTACATATGTATACATGTGCCATGCTGGTGCGCTGCACCCACTAACTCGTAATCTAGCATTAGGTATATCTCCCAATGCTATCCCTCCCCCCTCCCCTCCCCCCTCCCCACCACAGTCCCCAGAGTATGATATTCCCCTTCCTGTGTCCATGTGATCTCATTGTTCAATTCCCACCTATGAGTGAGAATATGCAGTGTTTGGTTTTTTGTTCTTGCGATAGTTTACTGAGAATGATGGTTTCCAATTTCATCCATGTCCCTACAAAGGATATGAACTCATCATTTTTTATGGCTGCATAGTATTCCATGGTGTATATGTGCCACATTTTCTTAATCCAGTCTATCATTGTTGGACATTTGGGTTGGTTCCAAGTCTTTGCTATTGTGAATAATGCCGCAATAAACATACGTGTGCATGTGTCTTTATAGCAGCATGATTTATAGTCATTTGGGTATATACCCAGTAATGGGATGGCTGGGTCAAATGGTATTTCTAGTTCTAGATCCCTGAGGAATCGCCACACTGACTTCCACAATGGTTGAACTAGTTTACAGTCCCACCAACAGTGTAAAAGTGTTCCTATTTCTCCACATCCTCTCCAGCACCTGTTGTTTCCTGACTTTTTAATGATTGCCATTCTAACTGGGGTGAGATGATATCTCATAGTGGTTTTGATTTGCATTTCTCTGATGGCCAGTGATGATGAGCATTTTTTCATGTGTTTTTTGGCTGCATAAATGTCTTCTTTTGAGAAGTGCCTGTTCATGTCCTTCGCCCACTTTTTGATGGGGTTGTTTGTTTTTTTCTTGTAAATTTGTTTGAGTTCACTGTAGATTCTGGATATTAGCCCTTTGTCAGATGAGTAGGTTGCGAAAATTTTCTCCCATGTTGTAGGTTGCCTATTCACTCTGATGGTAGTTTCTTTTGCTGTGCAGAAGCTCTTTAGTTTAATTAGATCCCATTTGTCAATTTTGGCTTTTGTTGCCATTGCTTTTGGTGTTTTGGACATGAAGTCCTTGCCCACGCCTATGTCCTGAATGGTAATGCCTAGGTTTTCTTCTAGGGTTTTTATGGTTTTAGGTCTAACGTTTAAATCTTTAATCCATCTTGAATTGATTTTTGTATAAGGTGTAAGGAAGGGATCCAGTTTCAGCTTTCTACATATGGCTAGCCAGTTTTCCCAGCACCATTTATTAAATAGGGAATCCTTTCCCCATTGCTTGTTTTTCTCAGGTTTGTCAAAGATCAGATAGTTGTAGGTAAGCGGCGTTATTTCTGAGGGCTCTGTTCTGTTCCATTGATCTATATTTCTGTTTTGGTACCAGTACCATGCTGTTTTGGTTACTGTAGCCTTGTAGTATAGTTTGAAGTCAGGTAGTGTGATGCCTCCAGCTTTGTTCTTTTGGCTTAGGATTGACTTGGCGATGCGGGCTCTCTTTTGGTTCCATATGAACTTTGAAGTAGTTTTTTCCAATTCTGTGAAGAAAGTCATTGGTAGCTTGATGGGGATGGCATTGAATCTGTAAATTACCTTGGGCAGTATGGCCATTTTCACGATATTGATTCTTCCTACCCATGAGCAAGGAATGTTCTTCCATTTGTTTGTATCCTCTTTTATTTCCTTGAGCAGTGGTTTGTAGTTCTCCTTGAAGAGGTGCTTCACATCCCTTGTAAGTTGGATTCCTAGGTATTTTATTCTCTTTGAAGCAATTGTGAATGGGAGTTCACTCATGATTTGGCTCTCTGTTTGTCTGTTGTTGGTGTATAAGAATGCTTGTGATTTTTGTACATTGATTTTGTATCCTGAGACTTTGCTGAAGTTGCTTATCAGCTTAAGGAGATTTTGGGCTGAGATGATGGGGTTTTCTAGATAAACAATCATGTCGTCTGCAAACAGGGACAATTTGACTTCCTCTTTTCCTAATTGAATACCCTTTATTTCCTTCTCCTGCCTGATTGCCCTGGCCAGAACTTCCAACACTATGTTGAATAGGAGCGGTGAGAGAGGGCATCCCTGTCTTGTGCCAGTTTTCAAAGGGAATGCTTCCAGTTTTTGCCCTTTCAGTATGATATTGGCTGTGGGTTTGTCATAGATAGCTCTTATTATTTTGAAATATGTCCCATCAATACCTAATTTATTGAGAGTTTTTTTAGTATATATAATTTTTAAAAAATCTTTCCCTGTGCCAGGGAAATGATGACAATGATTGTATTTTCTTTTGATATTGAATATTCATTGAAGATTCATGTGTAAAACTCTTAGGATTATTTGGAAGGTGTCATAAGAAGGAAAATAGAAGGTATCCTACCTAGATGGGGGGGGAAGCTAACAGTTAGGATTAGGGAAACAGTCTTTTCACTATGATTTGCTTGGCTTGGCTAGGAAAATGGGCCAAAGGTGAAATTTGGAATTGTCCCAGCCTCTGCCTTACCCAGTTCCTGCTTTTTATAACATGAAGGGAAATAAATTTTTCATGAGGCCCTTTGAGGTTCTTTATGAAAAATTATAATTTCAAGGTAATATACAATATTACTCAGTAAGGCAAAACATAATTTTATAGTATTAAATATTTCAGCAAGACAGTTCCCAGGAAAATGGACCCTAGAAAATAATGAAGTGGTGAATCATTTCAAGGCTTGTTGCTCTGAGGTAATTTGTATCATTTTTTTCTTCATCCCCAAGATCAACGTTGGCTGTTCGACTGATAGCTCATCCGCGGATCCAGTGAGACTGGAATTTTCAAGGGACTTCGGGGCGACCTGGCACCTTCTGCTGCCCCTCTGCTACCACAGCAGCAGCCACGTCAGCTCTTTATGCTCCACCGAGCACCACCCCAGCAGCACCTACTACGCAGGAACCATGCAGGGCTGGAGGAGGGAGGTCGTGCACTTTGGGAAGCTGCACCTTTGTGGGTAAGGACCCGCTGCTTGACGCCACATTTGTTTCTCCTTTGACAGTTTATTCCTGAAGTCATCATTCACTTGCCACTTTATCATGGGGAAATTTCCACCTGACGTTTCTTCCTCCGTTCTCAAGCAGATCAGTGGATATTTAAAATGTAGGACACGGAGCTGACATAACTACTAATTTCTAGTTCGAAGGTAGATTTTAACAGCACACCATGGGCTGCACCCTGTAGTGGGGTTCATATCCTTGTGAAATTCTGTTAGATCAATTAGAACACAACAAAAATAAGGTTTTCCACGCGTTCCTCCTGCCTACTCCCACCTGACAATATAAATGCAGCTAGAATATTATGACTTTCAAACACCTGCCTATGTCTGTCATGCAGGGAGAGTGTATATAGGGAGCATAGAAGCCCACAGAATATTCCTGGTGTCTCATTAAAAAAAAAAAAAAAAAAAGTTAGCACGTTGCCCCCAGGCATCTCTACTTTTCCAACCTCTCTCAGCATTCTTGTTACATTTATTTGACTCTTCTGCTGAAAAGCAACTTAGAGATAAAGGACTTCACCCCTAAGAGAAATGAAATGAAAAGTATATTTCAAAAAACAAAACTGATAATAAAAGTGAACAAAGAGAGGAAGTCAACAAAGCAGTCTGCCTCCAAATTTCTGTTTTTTCTCTCAGAATTAAGAATGTTTTCTTTCAGAGTATGTCAAAAAAGAAGAAAGTACTAATATCATACTTTCAAGATGGAAATAGATTTATATTCCTGCTGTGAAATGGAGCATAATTAGAAGTCTTGAGTCTTCAAACAAGACTACTAATACCTAGTACTTTTCCAAAAGGGTGAAAGTGAATTTTTTAAAGTCTGCATCTCTTTGAACATGAATCTATCCACTCCTCATTATATCATCCGCATAACTTTTATAAATTGATTGCTAAGGATTTTAATATTTTGGGTTGTTGAATATATAATTTACTAATCCTTGCGATTATGCCAGGATATGATTCTCATAGGAAATCCAACTATCTTTTTAAAAATAAGCATTACTAAGCAAAAAGTCCTCAAGAACTGATAGCCAGAGGAGGCAAAGAGTGTCTCTGGAGATCATAGGAATAGATGGAGCTGATGACACAGCCAGCACAACCAGAAAGCTACCATTGGTTGTGGGGAGCTTGTCTTTAGAAGAATCTGGCAGGGGAAAATAATCCAGGAAAAAGTTTTTATTCAAAATGGTTGTATTATTTAAGATCATATGTTGCAAGAAATATAAAGAGGCTTACCAAAAAGGTGAAAGAACTTATTGGAAAGATACTGGGGAATTGCATGGACTTCACTCAGAAAGTGTGGGGGACTTAGCAACAGAAGTTTATGATCCTTGTTTTTATTGTGCTCACATTAACATCACTTGGCAAACCAGAGCTTTCATTTTCTGGAGCTCTTAATTCCAAATTTTCAAATCTGAACCTATCAGCTGTAGCCTGAAAGCCAAGTGTTCCAAGAGAAGCATAGCTGTCGAAAAACCATGCCTATGAGCAGGACAGGCAAGGGGAAAGGCCTAGATAGCTTAGGCACTGCTATGGTCTGAATTTTTGTTGAAATTCACATGTCTGAATTCATTCCCCTGAAGGTAATGGAATAAGGAGATGGGGCATTTTAGGGGGCAATTAGTTCATGAAAGTGGAGCCCTCATGATTGGCATCAGTGCCCTTATAAAAGAGACTCCAGTGGACTGCCTTGCCTCTTCCACCATGTGAGGACCCAGCAGGAAGGCAGCATCCATAAACCACAAAGTGAGTCCTCACCAGACACTGAGGTGCTGGCTCCTTTATCTTGGACTTCCCAGCTACTCCACAAGTGTGAGAAATAAATTTCTGTTATTTATAAGCCACCCGATTTATGGTATTTTGTTACAGCAGCCTGAATGGAGTAAGACAGGCTTCTAGATACAGAGCAGTCCACTGAACTCCCTTATGGTATTATGGACAAACACTAGGTTTTCTGTTTAATGGACCTCTAATTTCCTCCAATTATCCAGCTAAGAATTAAATAGAAAACCACCCTAAAGATAGATTGTAGGTTATGATTTTAGATTGTTTTGCCAACTGAGACTTGCTTCAGCAAGTTCCCACTTGGAAATAATCCCATCTAAAGGTGTATGAAACAAGATGACAAAGACCTGCCAGAGGCACTGAGTGAAGATGTCCATGCCAGGGGAGTGCTCCAGCGTCACAGAGACCACCTCGCTCAGCGTTGGTAATGCCCACTGTGCTGTGCTTCCACATAAGGCATGACAATATAATTTGGAAATCTGAACAAGAGACTTGCAGACATCTATATTTTCACCCACTGGTACAAAACCACTTACAAAACACAATAATAGTGTACAGAACCTCGACTGTCACATTATTTGTATTCCATGTCATTTTTATTTCCATGAAAATAAAGTACATGTATCAAGGAGGCATGCATGCCTATTCTCAGAATGGTATAAACCCACCTTTCAAACTGCCTTCAACCATTTCTGTGAAGAGAAAAATTTGCCTTAAGGGTGTTGTCTAGTCCTTGTTTCAGGAAAAGAATTAGCGCTCTTCTTAAAACCCATGCAGGCATGAATGGCTGGAAGGCAAAAGTTAAATTTTCTCCAACTCAGTGAACCATCCCTTGGTTGGTATTCAACATGGTACATAGTAATGGCACAAGTGCTGGATGCTAAAAGCATATATATATACAAAAATCCATGTTTAAATTACTCTTTTCTTGCATTTATTGGACACTAGATACACACAAAAAGTGTATTAAATGTTCTCAGGTGCAAAATAGTCAAATTTTGTTCCTTCTACATATATAGTCCATTTACATTCAAAGAATAACTGTGAGCTTTCATCTAATTTTATTCACATCACCTTGGTGTGCTTTTAGAGTCCTTTTGTCTTTAAAAGTTCCTAATTGTTTTTGCTTTGTGCAATTTCATAATGAGTCAACCAAAACCCCTATTTAATGAAAGCAATGTTGTGTGCTTGAAATTTTAAGTTTATGTTTAAAAAACAGATCCTTTTGAATACAACTGGCTTAGGAGAACAGATGCTGACATTCACCAAGGAGGGTGGCAGTGAGAAATTTTCAAAATAAGATTTCAGCAGAAGGGAACCACAGTGAAACCAGACCCTTCAGCCTATTTATCATAGTGCTTGCAGTTTCTGTGTCAAGGCAGGTGAACAATAATAAATATCCAACTAAGGTGGTTCATTTGTATTCAGAACATTTGAATAAATAAGAAGTTCAAAAAAAATCCTTGTAGGCTTTTGTTCAAAGGAAAACTCCAGCCATTTCCCTCAGCTCAGCAGTCTGAAAGTTCAAAAGGTAAGAAGTGCTTCTTGCCAAGACTAAACTCTGACAAGTATTTGAAAATAAAGTTTAATTATGGACTGGCATTTTGGGGGCAGCTTAATATAGTTGGAGGTTGGGACTGGACATGGTGGCTCACGCCTGTAATCCCAGCACTTTGAGAGGCCAAGGCGGGCGGATCACTTGAGGTCAGGACTTTGAGAGCAGCCTGGCCAACATGATGAAACCCTATCTCTATTAAAAATACAAAAATTGGCCGGGCGCGGTGGCTCACGCCTGTAATCCCAGCACTTTGGGAGGCCGAGGCGGGCGGATCACGAGGTCAGGAGATCGAGACCATCCTGGCTAACACGGTGAGACCCCGTCTCTACTAACAATACAAAAAATTAGCCGGGCGTGGTAGCGGGCGCCTGTAGTCCCAGCTACTCGGGAGGCTGAGGCAGGAGAATGGCGTGAACCCGGGAGGCGGAGCTTGCAGTGAGCCGAGATCGCGCCACTGCACTCCAGCCTGGGCGACAGAGCGAGACTCCGTCTCAAAAAAAAAAAAAAAAAAAAAATACAAAAATTAGCCAGGCGTGGTGGTGGGCGCCTGTAATCCCAGCTACTCTGGAGGCTGAGGCAGAAGAATTGCTTGAACCCTGGAGGTGGAGGTTGCAGTGAGCCAAGATCGTGCCACTGCACTCAAGCCTGGGCGACAGAGCAAGATGGAACAATGAAATTAGGGTTAAATATATGTAGGAACTTGAATCTGTCGCTTTACTATCCACTAAATTTTAGAAGCCTAACAAATGTATTTTTCCCCCACTACCCATCCTTAATCCTGGTATTTAACTTCTAATTTCTGTTTCTCAAACAGAAAACTATTCAGAATTTAGTTTCTATGATAATTGAAAATTGGGAAGATTCACAGGGCACAAAAATAAGTGCACATGTCATCTCTGCATCCTGCCATTCTAAAATAAATCTGTCTTCTTTGAACTGAGTTATACACATGATAAAATACATTAAAACATTTCTGGACAGCTACCTAAATATGTAGATTATTTCTAAGGAGCTAACTTATCAGCAACATGATAGGACAATTCAAAAGGAAAATTATTTTTGACTTAAAAAGAAGTTAAGAAATAAGAGAATCTAAAAATACATCAGATTCTGCCACTTTTTCTCTTAAAAAATAATCTTTTTGGGCTCTCTGTTTCTGATGAGATAAAATCCAAAAAACCTTAGTTTGGCTCATAAGGACTTTCATAACAAATTACATGCCACAAACATTTACTGAGCATCTACTATGTGTGAACACTATATGGGTGCCTTAAAAAGGTACAAAAAAAGAAAGAGACATGGACATTGGCCTCTATGAGCTCACAGCCAATAGAGGAAATAGACACACTTTTAAGTAACTCCAGCTGGGATAACTATAATAATGGAAATTCCATCAAAATTATGGAAGAGAAAGTAAGATAGAAAAATTTAAAAGATTGTCATTTACCATAAGGTCCATCAATTTCACTACCCTTCTACCCAAAAGAATTGAAAACATGTATTTAAGCAATTACCTGTACACAGATATTTATAGCATTACTATTCACAATAGCCAAAAAATGGAAACAACCAAATGTCCATCAACTAATGAATGGGTAAACAAAGCTAGTATATCCATACAATGGAATATTGTTCAGTCACAAAAGCCATGAAGTTCTGATACTTGCTACACCATGAATGAACCTTGAAAACATTATGCTGTTATGCTAAGTGAATGAAGCCAGACACAAAAGGTCACATATTCTATCTTTCCATTTATATGAAATATCCAGAATACGTCAATCCATAGAGACAGAAATGATTGGTGGTTGTCAGTTGTCAGGGAGGGAGAGATGGGGAAAACTGTTCAATGGGCATGGGGTTTCCTTTTGGGGTGATAAAAATGTCTTGAAACTAGAAAGAGGTGATGGTTGGACAACACTATGAATGTGGTAAATGCCACTGATGTGTACACTTTAAATGGTTAATGCTTAATCTTATGTTGTGTGAATTTTACCTCAGTTTGTTTAAAAAAGGTTAGTTATACAGAGTGTATTAAATAGACAGAAGGGGCCGGGCGCGGTGGCTCATGCTTGTAATCCCAGCACTTTGGGAGGCTGATGTGGGCGGATCGCCTGAGGTCAGGAGTTCAAGACCAGCCTGGCCAAGATGGTGAAACCCCATGTCTACTAAAAATTCAAAAATTAGCCAGGCGTGGTGGTGGGCACCTGTAATTCCAGCCACTCAGGAGGCTGAGGCAGGAGAATCGCTTGAACCCGGGAGATGGAGGTTGCAGTGAGCCAAGATTGTGCCACTGCACTCCAGCCTGGGGGACAGAGTGAGACTCTGTCTCAAAAAAAAAAAAAAAAAATAGTAAGGATGGAGAAATCTGCACCAAGGAAGTCAATATGGAAAAAGATGGGAAGATCAAGTGAAACATTGACATTCTGATAGGATTAGGAAAAGCTTACAAGAAACAAGAACTTTATTGGCAAAATCCTGGAGATTGAGGAATGGAGTTTTGTTCCTGAAATGGCAAACGTTTTCTATTTCTTGGGTGTTGAGCATAGGTAGAAGCTTCCCATTGTTCATTGATCAGATGTGCTTACTTTGAAGGTATATTGCTCTGTTGATTAGCTTTTGAAAGACTTGTCCTCTTTTCCAGATCTGTCCGTTTCAGATGGTACCAGGGATTTTACCCTGCCGGCTCTCAGCCAGTGACATGGGCCATTGATAATGTCTACATCGGTCCCCAGTGTGAGGAGATGTGTAATGGACAGGGGAGCTGTATCAATGGAACCAAATGTATATGTGACCCTGGCTACTCAGGTCCAACCTGTAAAATAAGCACCAAAAATCCTGATTTTCTCAAAGATGATTTTGAAGGTAGTCTTTTCTTACAAATTCTGTGTAGTCTTGTGAAAGAACTTATATGTTAAACACAATTTTTGGTAGATAACTAATCATTAAGTTTAATTCTAATATCTCATTATTATTTCAGTTGTGAACATCCAAGAATTCATTTAGTTCTGAATTTATAGAGTTCCATTTTGGAAACAATGGTCAGTGAGTAAAATACTGATACATGCTACAAGACGTTTATTGAGAAAAACTAAGGCTGTGTTCACAACTTTTTCTACCACATGTAATTTCTGCCTAATGACAATTTTAGAATATATCTATAGAGACTTAATCTTGGATGGAAGGGTTTCCAGAAATATAAATTCCTGTTACTGCTTTACCACAAACTGCTTAAATAGCCTCTCATCACTTTCTATAGTTTAGTTTTACACCTAGAATTCAGTATCATTATGTGTGAAGACAATGTTACAACATAGTAAAATGCATGTAATGTAATGATTAGAAAAAAGCATTTAAATTATATATGCACTTTGATCAAACTGTGGAAAAACACCTCCATAAAAGAAAGTCTTAAGTATAATAGCCATCTATATTAGGGTAGTGGGATTAAAAGATTTTCTTTCGGCCTGGTGCAGTGGCTCATGCCTGTAATCCCAGCACTTTGGGAGGCTGAGGCAGGTGGATCACGAGGTCGGGAATTCGAGACCAGCCTGGCCAACATGGTGAAACCCCATCTCTACTAAAAATACAAAAAAGCCGGGCACGCTGGCAGGCACTTGTAATCCCAGCTACTTGGGAGGTGATTCGCTTGAACCTGAGAGGCGGAGTTTGCAGTGAGCCGAGATCACACCACTGCACTCTAGCCTGGGCAACAGAGCGAGACTCCATCTCAAAAAAAAAAAAAAAAAAGATTTTCTTTCTTTTTGCTCAGTTTTTGTAAAATTGTTATATTTATGGTTTTACAATACATTTTAAAACTAGATCTAAGTATATCCATACAGTGGAACATTACTCAGCCATAAAAAGGAATGAAATACTGATACATGCTACAACATAGATGAAACTCAAAAACATGCTAAATGAAAGAAGCCAGACACAAAAAGCCACGTATTATGTCAATCTGTCTTTATGAAATATTCAGAATAAGTAAATTCATAAAGACAGAAAGCAGATTATCATTTGTCAGTGTTGGAGGAGGGGGAAATGAGGGGACAGTGACAGTTTAACGGGTACAGGGTTTCCTTTCGGGCTCATGAAAAAGTTCTGGAACTAGGTAGTAGTGATGGCTGCACAACAGAGTGTATCAACTATATGCCACTGAATTGTTTACTTTGACGTGGTTAAAATGGTAAATCTTATGTGATGTGTATTTTACCACAATGAAAAAATAAATAAACTAAATCGGAGTATCTGAACAGATTTAAGAGCTGGTTTTTAAAGACAGTATTTTATTTTATTTATTTTTTGAGATGGAGTTTTGCTCTTTCACCCAGGCTGGAGTGAAGTGGCACAATCTTCGGCTAACTGCCACCTCCGCCTCCCGGGTTCAAGCAATTCTCCTGCCTCAGCCTTCCGAGTAGCCGAGATGACAGGCACCTGCCACCACACCTAGCTAATTTTTGTATTTTTAGTAGAGACAGGGTTTTGTCATGTTGGCCGGGCTGGTCTCGAACTCCTGACCTCAGGTGATCCACCTGCCTCGGCCTCCCAAAGTGCTGTGATTACAGGTGTGAGCCACTGCACCCAGCCTTAAAGATGTTATTTAATAGGCAATAATAAATGGTATTGAAATTTCTCCCACTAAACTGTTTTTTTAAATATTTTGTTGTCCCTGCCTGATACTATCCTTACATTAGAAAGGACACAGTAGAGAGGCTGGTGGAAAGGCTACACAGCCCCCACCTTCCTGATGGCCTGAACTACTCTCTGACTAACCAGTGTCCTTTTTTTCAGTGTGAACAAGCCGAAAGGAGGGATCCATCTAGCTGGACCATAGATACTCAAGAAAATACCCCCTCCTCCTATCACAAGAATCTTTAAATTATTCCAGCCAAGGCTAAACAATTCAAACAAGCTGAAATGTTGAAAAGACCTCTTATCCTAAAACATGACTTTAATATTTATGACTTCATATTTTGAAACTACATAATGCATTTACCATACTCCTTTTAAAAATACAACTCACTATAGTTGGGGTCATAGGTAAACCATATTTTCCAATTTTTTCAGGTCAGCTAGAATCGGATAGATTCTTATTAATGAGTGGTGGGAAACCATCTCGAAAGTGTGGAATCCTTTCTAGTGGAAACAACCTCTTTTTCAATGAAGATGGCTTGCGCATGTTGATGACACGAGACCTGGATTTATCACATGCTAGGTAATCATTTTTAGATGCTGTTGAAAAAAACCACATCGTAATGTATAATAGCAGAACATAATCAAATCAGAAAGAAGCAGAGCGATTTCAAGGACAAGGCCTTCCATTGTAAATACTGAACTTCTCTCTTTATCAAAGCTTTCAGGAAGACACAAGTTACATAATTTCTATTCTAAAATTGAAAGAGATTATTCAATAACTTAATCAGAAAGGAAACATACCTAAACAGGCAAAAATTAACATCTGATATTTTATAAGATTGAGATTAGGAAGTAACAATGTTTAATTTACTTTAACTTCAATAAAATATTGTGTCTTCTTTATCTTTCTGTATAACATACTTTTCATTAGCACTTGCACTATGTAGAAATTATTTACACTTATACCATGCTTAGTAGAAAGCTTAGTTGAAATGCAGTACATCTTCAAATTATTCATAATTAGTTTTATCTCCGCCAGCAATTTAAGTTAAAAACATTTGAAGGGCAGCCTTATTCTTTATAAGCATCTTTCCAATGATTCACTCACAAATTCTAAGCAGTCATTTTCTAAATTGAACACAGTCACTCAGAAACAAACATTTTAAACTGGCTCAGAGGATTATGTCCTGTCAAGATGTGTATCCCTTGATCATTTGATGAGCCGAAAACTTAACAAGGAAGATAAAAAAGATGGTTTAACATGTGTAAAATGGAACCCTGACCTAATTTTGCAAGTGAACAAAGAAACCATGTTTTTGTCTTTTGAGATATTTCAGAGTATCTTAAAATACATCTTAACATTTTTACCCCTTCTTTTTCCTAAATACTTCATTTATTGATCATAAATTTGATCACACTTCATAGAAAATACAGTTCTGTGAAATAATTACACAGTTATAAAAACAATATTTTATCATTATCCCACTTTAATGCATATAGTTTAATTTGATGTTCCTTATTTCAGATTTTTATTAGCTGAGTTCTCTAATTTAGAAATTATTAGGTGTTGCCAAATAAGTAATTGTCTCATGGTTTATCTATCACTAAGTTAATATAAAGATTTTCTCAATACAAGTAGACAATATACTAAAAGTATTTCTCTGTAAATGATTGTTGTTTTTACAAATGTAAATGTCACTAGACCCAACCATGTATGTTTTCATTACTCCAATGTTAAAAGCTCCATTATTTAGCTCATCTCAGTAGCATGCTGTGTAGGATTTGCATATATTGACCTGAGTGTGCTCCATGTAAAATCCCAATTTTTTCAGGGTCATGAGATAAATGAATGGGGTGGGGAAGGGAACTCATGAGGAATGAATGATTTTACATATGGTACTGATAATATTTTTATTATACATCTTAATATATTTCCTATGTCCAGCATGCATACATTAGTGGGTATGTGTGTTGGGTTACACATGAAATTTATTCTGCATTACCAGCTAGCATCGTGGCCAGACCAGAAAGCAGCAGCTTGCCTGCCAAAGATAACATGTGAGCTAGTTTTCATTGGCACCCCAGCTGGTTGCTGCCACTCTGTCCACCTCCCTGCCAGCTGGGAACGCTGCCAATGGCCGGCTGCCACCATTCTCAGTGGCCAGTATCATCCATCCCCAGACCCAGCAACAGTCAGAGCCTGGCACAGCCACCACCACCACCACCCCACACTCATGCTCCCTGCCCCAGCACAAAAGAGAGAAAAGAGGCCCAGGCTTGACATACCTCTTCCAAAAGATGCCTGGCCTTTCACAAAGAGGTGCTACAACTGGTGAATTTAAATGTGCCTCCCAAAGCCAATAATATGAGATCTGAAAAACGACTGGTGAAACCTTAGAAGAAATAATCTGCCAGTTATATGGCATAAACTACATTAATTACATTCTTCCCGTTTCAAACTTTCAGTTTCAAAGTTTAAGGAGTTACACTTATCTTAAATAGATGACAACACACACTCCCACACTCAAACCGCCTTTAGATTCCTCCCATCTTTTTATAGAAGAGCCAAAGGGTGTGGGGAACACTCAGGTCCCTCAGGCTCTCCTCTGAGGAGAGTCACTAGACACAAATATGGGTGCAGAATTGCCTTTTTTCAGACTTCACATTTAATTAACTCCCTTTCTGATTAAAAAGGGAAATCAGACTTTGAAGTGATTGCTTTGGACACTCATTAAATCGCCATATTTATTGAGGCCTTTCGTTCCCCTGCATTACCCCATGTGCTTGTCTGTTGTTAAGCATGTGGATTTCTTTTGGAAGTGAAAGTCTTCAGTAACGTTTACAAATGTCAGATTTGTGCAGTTCTTCATGAGACTGGGATGTGGTAAAGGCGTTCCTGACCCCAGGAGCCAACCCGTGCTCCTACAGTATTCTCTCAACGGTGGCCTCTCGTGGAGTCTTCTTCAGGAGTTCCTTTTCAGCAATTCCAGCAATGTGGGCAGGTACATTGCCCTGGAGATACCCTTGAAAGCCCGTTCTGGTTCTACTCGCCTTCGCTGGTGGCAACCGTCTGAGAATGGGCACTTCTACAGCCCCTGGGTTATCGATCAGGTCAGTCCCTTCAGGATTAACTATTTTAATTGTCGTCACTTGAGCTGAATGTGGCCTTAGAAGGCATTTAGTTCAACCTGCTTGCTCAGTAGATGAAACCCAGAACTGACAGTTGAGTGACTTGCCCAAGGGCACGCAGCTAGATTAGATATGGCATTTAGCTTCCTTTCATTCTCTATTCCTTCAGTTGCCTAAGCTTATAAAAATAAACAACATAACAGAAGGACTAGGTCCTGCTCATAGAGGATTCTGCCATATGGATAGAGGGACTTTATCAAGCGTGATACAAGGTTATAATTCTCTGAAAAGGAAAATGTGCAAATTAGCATTGGTGCCACATGCAGTAGTTCCCAAATCCTCTTTCTAGCCTTTGAAGAAAAAAATAAATCAATCTCCCCCACATCCTTATAGACTGCTCCAAAGGATCTTTATACATAATAAAATGTATATCAAATAGAACTCAAAGAACCTGTTAACAAACCATAGAGTTCACGCAAAGAATTGGAATTGAAATGCCTTAGGGTACAACTGTCCTTAAATAGAAATTTTACATGGAAAATAATCACACATAAGCCAAATTTTGCTTCCCAGCTTGGGTATATGTCGTTTCCAAAGGCACAGTTTGGCCAATGTAGGCTGTGAATGGTTTTGTCAATCATTTGATTTGTTTTGTGTAGTTTCTTGCCAGATGGGCAAGCAGACATAAACAAGAGCATTCTGAAAGGCCCCTCACATTCTGCTGGCTGTCCAGTGCCAGTTCTGAGCAGGCCGACAGATCAAAACAAACAAACAAACAAACGAAAAAGGCAGAACTTTCCATTTCTTAAAACTAAATGGAAAATTTGGGATTTTTAAAAAATACATTTCAGATTCTTATTGGAGGAAATATTTCTGGTAATACGGTCTTGGAAGATGATTTCACAACCCTTGATAGTAGGAAATGGCTGCTTCACCCAGGAGGCACCAAGATGCCCGTGTGTGGCTCTACTGGTGATGCCCTGGTCTTCATTGAAAAGGCCAGCACCCGTTACGTGGTCAGCACAGACGTTGCCGTGAATGAGGATTCCTTCCTACAGATAGACTTTGCTGCCTCCTGCTCAGTCACAGACTCTTGTTATGGTGAGTATGCCGTCTCCAGATAGAGGGACAGGCATGTGTGCATGAGCTTCTGTGGCTGCCTCTGTCATAGGACTACTCTGCCTCTCTGATAGATCTGTAAGTAAAACACAAGTGCACTTTGAGTCAAACCACACTGTATTCTTGAAAATACTGCATGTATTAATAAACTGAGTTTTAAAAGTTGATTTTTGAAAGCAATAGAATGTAAGCTTATTTTTTAAGCATATGTACATGAAGACTTATTTTATAAAGTAAATAACCTAAACAGTAATAATTTGTAAATCCAGGTTTTATAGTATTAGACTTGCAGAATAAAGGATACACTTGCAGTATTTTTCCAGTAAGGACTCTCATCACATAGAGAATGCGAGGAATAAGCAATATGATTTATTCATATATACATGGCTTATTAATATATATATTCACAGATTTAAATTCTTGGGGCATTAGATTAAACCAGTTATTGTCTCCTCTCTATATCCCCCCAAATGATGACATTTTGTTGTTCCCATTTTGCCTATATTTTTTGCCACCGTGGATCATAGCACATTCCAGGCCACCCTCATTGTGACCAATTTGCACCCCCTAGAATGAGTATGTGCATGTGTATACTCACACATACCATGCACTCACACAGACCCATCGTAGGAGAGATAAAAGCTGGCATCATTGCACACTTGGACTCTCTACCTGAACTTACAGACCTGTCAGGATTCTGGGTCTCCTGGTCTTTCACATCCCCATATAACTCTTCTTCCAACAGACAAAAACTAGAATGTTCACAAGGTCCCCGTTCAGTTTTAGATTCTGGGTAGAGGGGAGGCAGAAATTTGAGGAATTTGGTTATTTTCAAGGTCCTACAGAATTCACAATTTTTAATATTCTCATTAGTCTGAACGTAATAGACATACTTTAGGAGGAATGCCAGAGATACTCTTTCTACCTCAGACACAGTCAGTCAAGATTAGATTAGTCAGTGGGGATGGAACTTGGAAAAGAGAAGACAGAAAAGTAGAAGGTGCACACCCTGTCTTCAGTAGATACAGACTACCTGATGGGATACCTCAAAGAAGGTCCAGTAAATCAAGTGTTCCACGGAGTGGTGCTGATACAAAATGTAATGAGAACTCAAAGGAGCAAGAGATGACCAATGGTTGGCCAATCTAAGAAGTTAGGGAACATTTCACAAAGGAGCTAAGTCTTAAGTGGACCTTGATGGTTGAAGTAGATTTTAAGGGTGGATGGAAAAGAAAGGGCCCCCAAACTAGGCTGTCAGCAGAAGCAAAGAAGCTGACGTGGGGTTCTCCTAAAACTGAGAGCAGACCAGCCTCAACAGGTCTTGGTCTGCATCTAGTGGAGAAGAGTACAGTGTGGTGATTTTGAAAACAGTCTAGACTCTTACTCCCTTCTTCACATAGAAAGTAGAGGAGAGCCCAAAGAAGTAAGTTATCACATGGTCAACCTGCAGCACAGCACCAGGACTAAAATTTTGCCCTCGTAAGCCCAGTCACTTGTACTTTCTATACAGGCTGGTGCAGCCTCCTGAGAAAGGTTAAAATGAATGATAATATGAAAGAGGAAAGTGGCTGAGTGGAGTTGGCAACAAATTAAGAAGGGCCTTAAGAAGCAGGCGTGGGGATTTGTGCTTGGTAAGGTCATGAACAAGAGAGTACAAGTGCAGAGGGGTGACATGATGTGTTTCACAAAGATTAGCTCCAGAGCCAATGAAGGTGGGTACAGAAGAATTCCAGTAAAGAAACCACAGTGGTCACATCTGTAGGAAGCAATGTAGAGTTGCACTATGTGGCATGAAGAGACATGGAATAGATAAAATTGATATGAGATAATGCAAAAAAAATCAGCAGATCTCAGGACTGAGTTGAACATAGAGGGTAAAGGAGACAGAAAAGTAAAATTTCTAAAATAACTTCTAAATTGTGTTTTTTCTTAACAACCTCTGATACCAAAGGCTAAAATAACTTCTAAATTTTGGACCCAGAAAACCAGTGTAAAAGTATTGCTGTTGATAAAATGTGGTAGTTAAGAGGAGATGTTTGTTAATGATGGAAAATGGTGAGTTTTTCTTAATGCAAGTGAAAGGACTTCTAAGTGAAGATATCCTTTAGTGAAGATGACATACAGTATAGAAAGCTGGAACTGTGTCTATACTGCTCATCACAGCGCACCCAGCATCCAGCACATGCCAGGCTCAGTAGACACAACTCTATTTTGAGGTGTAAAACCAGGAAATTTGGGGCACAGAGGTGATCACTGAATCAAGAGTGTACTTGTAGAATAGATGGCCAGAAACAGGGTCTGGAAGAATGCCCATAGCTGGGCAAACTTGCAAAGGAGTCAGAATAAAAGACAGGAGACTCAGAATGATGTCACTCAAAATAAAAGAACATTTCAAGAATCAGGGAGTAATCAATAATGTCCAATGCTGTTAGGAGGCAAGCACAATGAAGACTGAGACCAGGCCATTGTATTTACCTAGAAATCTTAGGGCAGTGTGTGGTCTCACACTGGCTGCACGGGAGAATCACCTGGGAAGCTTTAAAGCTCCTGACGCCTTGGCCATGCCCCAAAAGAGTTCAATCAGAATCTCTGGTAGGGAGACTCAGGAATCAGTCATTTCTAAAGTTATCCAGGTGATTTCAGTGTGCAGCCAAGACTGAGAACCACAGCCTTAGAGAAAGCAATTTCGGAAGGGAGGTAGGGACTTAGGCAGCTTATAAAGTGAATAGGGAGAGAGAAATAAAAGGGGGTATGGGTTGAATGTTCCAGAAGAAGAAAAGGAAAGAAATAAATATCTTTCTTTAGACCCACAACCTGATGGCATGCATTGGCACATATTCCATGGCCTTCAACTCCCTCCTTAAACCCCTTGGATTTCCATATTTTATATATATTCTATAACACAGCAGAGCAAGATATATAAGCAAAAGAGAGTTTACAATTTCTAAGAAGTTTCACCCATACCAGGGTCAAAATTGACATTAGTTGGTCAGGATTCCTATAAAATGGTCAAAATTGGAGAAGTCTGCTCAATTTATTAACCGTTTGAACACTAATTATTAAAATATATAATATGTTCCTTATTCGTATGTTAACCATTAAATAAACTATATTAATTTTTAAGTATTATACTATATGAAATGATATACCATTTAAATGATGTTTGTGATATATATTCTATCACTATAATATTAAATTACAAATATATCTTATCAATTATATGCAGTTACTCAAATAATGTAACTGTATGTGAAGCAATACTTTTGTCATGATGATTGTTCCAAAAGCTTCTCATTATAAAATATGATTCACAAACATTTACTTTATGTTTCACTTGATCATATCCCCTTAAAAGTTATTTCAACATGGAAATTTAAAAATAATAGCTAGTAATATACAGAGAGAAAAATTAAACTAGGAAGCATTTCAAAGCAGGAAATATAAGTATAGAGAAAAAATCAAACTGACATTTGAATGAAACTAAAACATACACAAATGTGATAAACAATTATGGTTCCTGGGTCTGCAGATATATGCTTATATCCAAAATAATGTTTCCTGTTTCAGCAATTGAATTGGAATACTCAGTAGATCTTGGATTGTCATGGCACCCATTGGTAAGGGACTGTCTGCCTACCAATGTGGAATGCAGTCGCTATCATCTGCAGCGGATCCTGGTGTCAGACACTTTCAACAAGTGGACCAGAATCACTCTGCCTCTCCCTCCTTATACCAGGTAAGAATGCTTCTACATGTTCACCACATGCTTCTACGTATAGTGAGCCCAAATGTGATAAAATTTGGCATGTCAAGTTTAATGAGATATGTGAGGGTTTTGTTAATTGCTAATGGTATTGCCATGTATGAATTATTAAGGCTGTCTTAATGAGTAAAATAGAAACCAGTTTTTATCGTGGCATTATTCCATGTTTTCCCAAAAGCCAGGCCTTTACTGACTTTTAACTCTAATATTTTTAAAGAATGAACTACAAAAGAAAACAGTGGCTGCATCACTTGGCTTCTCCAACTTAATTCAGAGATGCCCAGACAAGTCATTTAAAATAGGCCCATTGGATACAGAATAGACTGAAACAGAGTCTGTTTTCTGCTAGTGAGACTGCTGTAAATATAGGAGTGAGTGATGTCCTATAAATGAATGTAGCAAATAAATGTACCTTTAAATTATGTCTGCTTTTAAAATTTTATTATGGACATTATCTTGAGAATTATCACCTGAAGCATTCTTTTATGTGAAAAACCTTTCATTCTTGTCTCTATGGAAAGGGATCAGGGCTTAATAAAATTGCCTGGTACGGAAGGATCACTTGAGACCAGGAGTTCAAGACCAGCCTGGGAAACAACAGCGAGACCCCATCTCTACAAAAAAAATTAAAAAATTAGCCAGGCATGGTGGTACCTACCTGCAGTCCCAGCCACTCAGGAGGCTGTGGCAGGAGGATCACTAGAGCCCAGGAGTTTGAGAATGCAGTGAGCTATGATCATGCCACTGCACTCCAGCTTGGGTGTCAGAGCCAGACCTTGTCTCAAAAAAAAAAATTAAAAATTAAAGTAAATAAAATTGCCTAGTAAATTCTGATAAAGAAGTTAAATCTAAATTATCTGTGCATTTCCACTCCTGTTTGAGTAAAGCAGAGAATTAGCTTTGCCTAGTGGAATAGTGTTACATGACACTCTCTCTTTCACCATCTAAACTAGGTGCTAATTATAGGAAAGCTTTAACATCTTGATAGAAACTCCTATTTCCTCCAAGAAAATGGTTTTCAGTTGCTGCATTAAGAAAGAAGCAAAGCAACCAATCCAGTGTGTGGAACAGGAGTTATAGTTTGGGCTCATTATTGTTTTGTCATCTTCCCACAAATGAAGAATGAATAAATTTTCCTAGCAAATGACCATAAAATTCAACCATTCATCTAGGGCATAACTTTTCTTAGGATTATCATAAATGGGATGGTTTCAGTTAGTAACAGCCTAGGGCTGCTTTACAATTGCTGGCTCAGAGGTACGAGACTATATTAACTGTCAGCAGAGTTGCCAAGTTTAAATGAGATACGTGAGATTTTGTTGCTCATTAAAGGTGTTGCCATGCATGAATTATTAAAGCGATCTTAATAAGTAAAATAGAAAAAAAACTCCATTAAGGCAACAGTCTTTTAAGTCTTTATGAATTCTATGAATTATTACCCAGCTACTCAGTCACATTTTGCAAATAAGCGACATTCTAAGATTTACTCCAGCTAGTCATTATGCCCTTGAGTCTTTTACTCAAGAAAAGTAATTATTTCTCATCCTTTAATCTATCTTTTAATTGTCTCTTGTACATACCCACAAGAATTTTGACCCTTTCAAATGTTATTTGAAAAATCTGATGAGCATCCATTTCCCCCTGTTCTGTACTGAAAATAAGCAGTTTGTTTATTATATTACCCTCAAGGCTCATGTACAATTGTCTTAAAGGTGACACTGCCTTGTAACAAGGCCCTTTGGGTAATTCAAAAAGAAATGTGCATGGAGGGAGCCCAAGCCAGACTCACTTCTCTGCCATATGCCAAAGATCATTAGAACAATATGCCAGTCTCAGAGTTACTTGTTTCAAACATGAGTAAACATATCTATACTACATCTACTTTTACATTCAGTTACTTGGTAAATATGGTGTTTCCTTGTTTTAAATTAAAATCACTGTCTCTGTTATCTGGAAACGTATTGAAATGTCAATGTTTATGTGGTCCAGCAGGCCAGAATTGAGGATTTCAGTTTGTAGCTCTTCGCTATAAAGAAACGTGATGCTGACAACTTAAAGACATGTGCTCAGTAAGGGTTAGGAATGACTGTGACCATGTCACAACTGCAGCCTTGTCTACTCAACACATGACCATAAGGCTAGGATCCCAGTATTGTTGGCACAGTACTAGTGAGTGTCAGCTGAGGTTGGCTGGTCACAAATTGACGTCAAACCATTCACCAAACTAAAATGGTCACTAGTCATCAGTAGCAATTATTCATTCAGTCACTCATTAAACAAATATTTTTAACTGTTTAATTATGTGCTAGGCCTATGAGGGAGCTGAACTGATCCCTGACTCAAGGAGCTTTTAATTTGGTAGGAGAGGAGTATTGGCCAGAAATCACCAATAATCACAGGAGTAAATATAAAATTCAACTGTGATAAGTGATGGAGAACAGGTATATGATGCTCTAAGTTTCTGTATCATAGGGTGATGTGACCTGGTCAAGAAGGCCAAGGAATGCTTTCTTGAAAAAAGGATAATTGAGGTAAGATATGAAGGTTGAATACAAGTTAACCAGGTAAAGTGTAAGGGTAGGAGTGTTCCAAGCAAGGATAGCAGCCAATTGTAGGAGAGGGCAGGTGTATTTGAGATGCTGAATATATGGATCAGATAGAGAGAGGAGCAAGGTGAGGTATGAGATGGTGTCAGACCATGAAGAGTATTGTAGGTTGTATTAAAGATTTGGAGGTTCATTATAGGAACACTTAAAAGCCTGTTAAAGTGTTTGGCAATAGGGAGACATGAACAGATTTGCATTCAGAAAAGCTGCTTCTTTTTTTTTCATTTCCAGCTTTTAAGTTCAGGGTTCCATGTGCAGGATGTGTAGGTTTGTTACATAGGTAAACATGTGCCGTGGTGGTTTGCTGCACAGATCATCCAGTCACTTAGGTACTAAGCCCAGCATCCATTAGCTATTCTTCCTGATGCTTTCCCTCCTCCCACTCCCCACTTTCCAACAAGCCCCAGTGTGTGTTGTTCCCCCCTTGTGTGTCCATGTGTTCTCATTGTTCAGCTCCCACTTATAAGTGAGAACATATGGTATTTGGTTTTCTGTTCCTGCATTAGTTTGCTGGAATTAATGGCTTCCAGCTCCATCCACATCCCTGCAAAGGACATGATCTCATTCCTTTTTATGGCTGCATAGTATTCCATGGTGTATATGTACCACATTTTCTTTATCCAGTCTATCATTGATGGGCTATTAGGTTGATTCCATGTCTTTGTTATTGTGAATACTGCTGCAATGAACATATGTGTGTATCAATAATAGAATGATTTATGTTCCTTTGGGTATATACCCAATAATGGGATTGCTGGGTCGAATGCCGTTTCTGCTTCTAGGTCTTTGAGGAAATGCCACACTGTCTTCCACAATGGTTGAACTGATTTACACTCCCACCAACAGGGTAAACGCATTCCTTTTTCTCCACAACTTCGCCAGCATCTGTTGGGTTTTTGTTTTGTTTTTTTTTTTTACTTTTGTAATAGCCACAGAAAAGCCCATTCTAACCAGAAAACAAATAGGAGAGGATAAGAGTAGATGTAAAGAGGCTCTTGAAGAATAAGAAATGCCGATGGTACAGGCAGTAGACATGAGGAGAAGTGGAGAAAGTCAAGAGACATGGGAGGCAATGAAACTGACCAAGCTGGGTCATGAAATTGACGTGGGAGCTTGAGGGAAAGAGCAGGGCTGAAGACGACTCCCTGGTCTTTGAGTTGCAAAACTGAACGGATGCTGGTGCTCCTAACTAGGAAGGGAACACTGAAACTAAACACAAGATACATCACACTCTGCTCCAGACATTGCTATGTTAAAACATAAATAATTGGAGTAGATAGATTCATAGTTTCTATTCCTTGCCATACACATTAGTTAAGTTAGCTCTTCCTGAAAGAAGATGATTTATAAATAAATGAACAAAAAGCATTGTAGTGGAGTGGAGGGCTCTGCCTTTTCACCCCTATGAGCTTTTAAGCAAGTTATTTTGTGTTTCTAAACTTCAGTCTCTTCATCTGAAAAATGGAGATCCTTTTCACCATATGAAAATCTCATAAATGTGCATGGAAGTGTTGAGAACATTGTCAAGATTTATTAAAAATGAAAATTATTTCTACTTTTATGAGTTAACCACATAATCACACTTGTTAACCATAACACAGGTTTATTATCAGACTTCAACCTCAGACTAAGAAGTTTTCCTAAGTCACAGCTTAATCTTGAATGAGAGTGAGCCCATGATAATGGCTAGGGCACTGTCTTAAATTCTTGCACTGGAGGAGGTTACAATCTATTTAAGGAAAATTAGACATATACCCAAGAAACCACTGAAAAATAATACCTGCTCTATATAATTTAGTGCTTCATTGAGGAATGGGCTAGAAATGCTGCAGTATCAAGAAATCGGAGATGATATTGAAAGCCAGAATTCTAGTGTTTCATGGAAGAGATGGGCCCTGGCCTTGAAGGATGGCTAGGAATTAGGTGGGTAAATGAAAGAACACTAAATCAGGGGAACAATGTGGACAGTGCAAGGACACATAGGTATGGGCCGAGGGGAAGCACACGAGTTGCCGATTCAAGCAGAGGGCTCATATCTGGAAGCTATGACAAGATGCTGATTCACAGAGTTGGGTTAACTTATAGCAAGCATTGAAGCAAGGCAAAGGAGTTTAGATTTGTAGGCAAAATGAACTGTGGTGGGTTTTGAGCTGAGAATATTCTTCCAAGAGAAAAATCAGGACAACAGACAGATTCACATAAGAGGAGGAGGCAAAGGTGTTGTGACGATAACTTCTAAGTGAAATAACAAGTCTGGGCTACAGCTGAGGGAATGAGGCAGATATGACAGAGCATTTCAAAGAAAGAATTGATTAAAACCCAGTCACTAATTTCTCCTTCTCCGTTACATACATCAAGAGATGACTCCAGAGTTTGAAGCCTAGTAAAATAGTGAGAAGATGCGGGGAGCAAGCTAAAGTTGATTCCAGGAGGGACAATATGGCAAATTTAGTCAAATGATGCTGGATTACATGTGATGGCTGGAGGTACAAATGGAAATGTCCATTTGACAGAGACATGAAGATCTGAGCCCAAGAGAAGATAATGAACTTCAGAGGCATGAACATAGAGTAATAGGCAATGCTGTAAAACTGTACCTGCCTCCATAAGAGAGTGTTTAAAAAGAGAGGGAGAGAGAAGACTCCTAAATTTAATAGCAGAAGGAGCAGAAATGGCCAGCAAGGGGACTGAGAGGATTCAGGCAGAGAGAAGATTCAGAATAACATGGTATCCAGAAGCCAGGTGAGAGGAGATTAACAAGCAGGAAAAGATGGCCTTCAATGACATAAACTATAGAGAGTAATGAATTTAAAAGTTTCACAAAAAACTTTACTGGATTTTTCAATTTGAGAGAATGAGTGACCTTCGAACGAACAGTTTCAGTAAGATACTGGAAATAAATACAGTTTGTCTGGCACCAGAGCCCATGGGCTTAACCACTGTATTAGTACTGCCTCTTTATTGCTTGCCTAAGAGAGATGGTCCGAGGAGAAATAGGAAGGCAGGAATGTCAGGAGTTATTGAGAGAGACTGAAAAGGAAGAGAGGAAGATGCCAACATCAGTTTCATAGCCCCTGCTCTGAATCTGCCTCCTCCTCCTTACTAACCCCAGACCTAAAAGTAAGAGGTGGCTCAAATAGCATGGGTTCTTGAATATCACCTTAGACCCAGGGTGAGTCAGTGGAAGGGCAGGTAACCCAAATCCACCGAGAAGGGGAGGAGGGGAGTGGCCACTGAAAGGCTCAAGTGCGACTTGGCTATTTTAAGTCACAGTTTGAAGATTATCTATTCCCTTCTACTAGCCCTAATGACCTAACTGAAACCACCTTCTTTAAAGATTAACTACACTTTGGAAGCCCAGGTGGTTTTAGCCACACCGTGGAAGCTACTTAATGTCTGCAGGAAGTTCTAAGGAAAGGTGCTGTGCACAAAAATGGCAACATTGTGAAAGGAATGGGGGAAAGAGATGGGGATGGGAGGCTATAACACTTTCAGGTAAACAAATTTAGAGGGGACTTTTTTTTTTTTAGAGGTGGAGTCTCACTCTGTTGTCAGGCTGGAGTGCAGTGGTGCGATCTCGGCTCACTGCAACCTCCGCCTCTCAGGTTCAAGCGATTCTCCTGCCTCAGCCTCCCCAGTAGTTGGGACTGCAGGTGCACACTATGATGCCCAGCTAATTTTTGTATTTTTAGTAGAGACGGGGTTTCACCATGTTGGCCAGGATGGTCTTGATCTCTGGACCTCGTGATCCACCCGCCTCGGCCTCCCAAAGTGCTGGGAATACAGGCGTGAGCCACCATGCCCGGCCATATTCTTTACTTTAAAAAAGCTTATTGGCTGGGTGCAGTGGCTCATGTCTGTAATCTCAACACTTTGGGAGGTCGAGGCAGGCGGATCACCTCAAGTCATGAGTTCAAGACCAGCCTGGCCAACATGGTGAAACCCCGTCTCTACTAAAAATACAAAAATTAGCCGGGCGCGGTGGTGCATGCCTGTAATCCCAGTTACTTGGGAGGCTGAGGCATAAGAATCACTTGAACCTGGGAGGCAGAGATTGCAGTGAGCTGAGATCATGCCATTGCACTGCAGCCTGCATGACAGAGCAAGATGAGACCCTGTCTCAAAAAAATAAAATAAAGTGTACAATTCAATGTTTTTTAGTCATTACTAAATAAAAAAAAAAACCCACAGGGTTGTTGAAACCATCACCACAGTGTAATTTTAGAATATTTTGTGCCCCCTAAAAGAAATCCTATACTTATGAGCAGTCACTCCCCACCCCTCACCCCAGCCCTAGGTAACCACTAAGCTACGTTCTGTATTTGCCTGTTCTGGAGAGTTCATAGAAATGGAATTATAAAATGTGTGTTTGTTTTACAATTGGCTTCCTTCACTTAGCATCAAAGTGTAGTGTGATATATTGTGGAATGTATCAGCTCCTCATTCCGCCTTACAGCTGATTAATATTCCGTTTTATGGATATACCACATTTTATTTATCTGTTCATCATTTGATAGGTTCTTGGGTTCCTTCCACCTTTTATGCTGCGGTGGACATTCCTGTGCAAGTTTTATGTGGATGTATGTTTTCACTTTTCTTGGCTATATACCTAGGACTGGAATTCCTGGTAATTATGTTCAACATTTTGAGAAACTGACAACCTTTTACCCACAACAGCTGTACTCTTTTACATTCCCACCAGCAATGTAGAGGATTCTAATTTCCCCATATCCTTACCAGCACTTGTTATTGTCTTTTTGACTGTTGCCATCTTCATGGGTGTGAGGTTGTATCTCATTGTGGTTCTCACTGACATTTCCCTAAAGGCTGATGATGTTGGGCTTCTTATCCTGTGCTTATTGGCCATTTATATATCTTCTTTGGAATATTCTCCAACTTTGTCAAAGAAGATAGGCTAATACAAAGAAATAGGCTAGTGGAGGAAATTTTATGCAAAACATAAAGGAAGGGTCTTGGCTTGCAAGGCAAATAGACACACATTTTGAAATGGGCTGACATCACAGAGTCTGTTGCTCAAACACAGAGGGCCAGGGGCTTCAGCTCTGAAGCTGACACAGAAGTCAAGACACATATAGCTGCAACACATACAGCCTCCCATAGCTTAACAACTGTTCATATTTACAGGTAATGATAAGGGTAGGAAGATTTTGTGGAGGTTGCAGTGGAGTTTTGAAAGGTTTGCTTAATGAGAATACAAAGTAATCATGAACCAAGAGATCCTTGCCTTGTCTCAGTTTTGTTAGTGAATCAGTGTGAGACTTAGGTCACTGGGCGTCATCGTCGTCTTTGGTAGAATGGCATTGTTAGGCTAGATTTTCTAGGCTTAAATATTTTATGTATCTCTTTCAAAGTAAAAGATATTTCAGGGAAGGATGAAGAGGTTTAAAACATTATGTTCCTTTCAAAGGGCTTTTTCTCATGATGATGATGACAGTGAGGACTTCATAGGTAGATAGAGTCATTCTGAAGAAAAGAGCAAAAATGAAGACTCTGTAATGTGTAGTGAAATATGTTATAAGGTGCGGAGGTAGTGTAGGGAGAGATACCTGGGAGACCAGTGAGGGGAACCGTACTATTAACAGTAATATTTTAACTACTTAGCAATGGATATCTATTAAACAAAACTGATGTAACACTTACTACATACTGTAGATGGGAAAGAAATGGTATAACTCCACAAAAGAACCAAGAGGAGAGAGTTCAAGGATATGGAAAAATGAGAAATCTTCTCTGGGACCATTTTCCCCCCAACTCCAGGAAGTAGCAGCTGATGGTGGCCATCATTATAAAGATAAATGATAACACCTGCCGAGGAACTCCACCAAGACACTCGTAGTTCTTGGTAAACAAGAACTAATTAATTTTCACAACACCCTTGTGAGGCGGAAAGTAGCATCTTCCTGGTTTACTGACAGGGAAGCATCAGCACATAAACATAAGTGATGTGGCCCCTTCACACAGTGGAGCTCTGACAGGGCTGGGAATAAGAAGTCCTGGCAATTCAACTTCCAAACTCTCATTTTTAACTTATATTCCAGTTCTTAGTGAAAATGTTTCCTCTTCTTACAAATTAATATTGGATAGTATGTGTATCCTTGTTTGATGGGTACATAATTACTAGGTGTAGTTATTCCTAAGAATATGAAATCATCACATCTAAGAAGGGGCCTTAAAAATCATCTCATTTAACTCCCTTATTATACATGTTTAGTTACCCACCGTGGACATAGAACCTACTAGTGCCAGAGTACAAATGAAAGCCCTCACTTATCTTTGCTCCTGAGGGGCCAACTCCCATGTTAGTACATTTTTCATGTAGTTTCTTACTGTTTCCTCTTCTTTGAAATGCCAGAGAGTTGCACAAATTGAAAATGTCAGCATTGGAAGTCCCCATAAATGCTGTCAACTCCAACAATGCATCTGGCTCTTAAATCTTCCATACATTTTCTCTAAGTGGTTGCCCACATTGTGATTAAACACAGCCAATGCTCAGAAAGCAACCACCTGCTAGGCAACCCATGCCACCTCTCGGCTGCCAGGAAGCTGTCTGCCCCCTTCAACAGCCATCAGATTACCACCCCTCCACAGCTGACACCAGGCCCTGCCCATCTACCCTACAGGACATCTCTTGTAGGGTGTTTTGATCTTCCTGGGCATCTTTATTGCTACCAACTTAATAGTCTTTCAGCAAATGTTTATGAAGCTCCATCTGTAGGTGCCAGCAACAATAAAATGATAAATAAGGAAAATAACAGGAAATTACATATGAATAGGCACTTTTAATACAAGGTGACAAGGGCTTTGGTGAAGTATGTATAAGATATTAGGGGAACAAAGAAAGTTCATTACTTACCTACTATCTATAAGCACTGAGGATACAAACCAATATTCCCTAAGGGATACAGAGATATTCTCTGCCCTTCAGAAGCTTATAGTCTAAAAAAAAAACAGAATGAATATATAAATGTTGACTCCGAGTAATTATGTGCTATGGAAATATGGTATTCCACTATGTTAATTATAAGTTGTTGCTGCAGATAAACAGACATAGCTATAAATAAATTTAGATAAATTTAGTCATTAAAAATAATTTATCAGCAAAACCGCTGAGTTACACAGCTTACAGGGGTGAGTGCATTTCCACATTGCTTACTGTGAGAATGGAAGCCCCTGGATACCAACTTCCTGGACCTTTAGAACACCCACTAAGCTCTAGGTGCTGTCCATGAAGTCTACGATGTTGAACAAAAAGGAATCAACCCTGCTCTCCTCCTTATAACTTACCATTCAAGGAAGAGACAGACATGTATCAAATATGTATGCAAATAAATGTATAACTATAACTGTGACAAATACTATAAGAGGAAAACAATAGTTTGCTATGAGAGAGAATAGCATGGAAGTAACATCATTTTAAAAGGGATCAGGAAGAAAAATTCTCTGTGAGGACCTGACATTTCCTCTGAGACCTGAAGGACACACAGAGGTTAACCAGGCAGAAAGAGAGAGAGGAAGGGAGGGAGAGGAAGAGGAGAGAGAGAGAGAGAGAGACAGAGACAGAGAAAGAGAATATGTAGGCAGAAAGGTGGGAATGAGTTTGGTGTGCTTTGGCGCCTGAGGGGAGAAACAGTGCTCCAGAGGCGAGTGACCATGATGAGGGAGGGAAGCAGAGGCCCAGGTTCAGGCGGATCTCAGGCAGGACCTTGTGGGCCAAGGAGGGGACTAGGGGTTTCGGTAAAATGCAGTAGAAAGTGACAGGAGTTTATTAGGCAGAGATCACTCTGCTGGGGGAACATGCCAAAGCTGGGGAGCAAGCAAAATTATGGAGAAACCAGTTTGTACATAGACGCTCAACAGACATGTATTGGACTGACCTCTTCATTTCAGGTGAAGATTTTAGTTCTAGTCTGTTTCTTCTCCATTTTCTAAACTTTATAGAAATATTTTCATTTGGAAAATGCAAACTCCTTCCTGTTGTTTGGTCTTTTGTCCTGCCTTAAACAGATATTCCTGAGTCAAATGATTAACGGTCTCTTAATGACAGAACATATATGGATCAATAAACACAAATGGTTTCCTCTAAAAGTCTTTTCATGTTCAATGCACTTGAGCCTCAGGCATTGCTTGGATTTTACTGCCATCTAGTGCTTCTGAAAACACGTGTGTTGTATTTTTGAGCAAGACACTCTCCAGAACTCCGTGAATGAGCAAATATATTTCTGCTTCTGGAATGGGAGAACCTCTGTTTTAGCTTTACTTATATCACTTTTATATCAATGTAAAATAAGTCTGGTCTCATTTATTATGCTCTCTCTTTTTTTTCTCTGTACAATTTTCTCTGTCCAATTAGGGAGCAAGTGGGAAGCTGAAATCCAGCCCATGTTCTGTTCCCAAGCCAAATGCAGAGGGGTTGCGGCTGCTCGGAGATAGTCATCTTTTCTGATTTTGCACTTACAAGTTAGCAGCAGCTCTGGTGTCATTCCATGGTACTTCCCACATGAAATCCAAGGCTCACAGCTCCCCTGAGGCTTCCACTTTTAGGATTCGTTTTTGTTTCTGACTGTCTGTTTTTTACAAGGCTCAGGAAGATCACTGGGCCAAATTGTATGATCAAACTATCACAGTTTGGTTGGTTTGGTTTGACTATAAACAATGTTTTCTGTAGAATATTGTAATAATGACCAGCCAGGCACAGTGGCTCATGCCTGTAATCCCCACACTTTGGGAGGCTGAGGTGGGAGGATCACTTTAAGTCAGGAGTTCAAGACCAGCCTGGCCAACATGGTGAAACTCTGTCTCCACTAAAATACAAAAATTAACTGGGTGTTGTAGTGCACGCCTATAATCCCAGCTACTCGGGAGGCTGAGGCATCAGAATTGCCTGAACCCAGGAAGTGGAGGCTGCAGTGAGCTGAGATGGTGCCACTGCGTTCCAGCCCGGGTGACAGAGCAAGACTCCATCTCAAAAAAAGAAAAGAAGAATATTGTAATAATGAATGTTCTTTTCAGAAAAGAAGTAGGAATGTACATGCTTTTGTGTTACACTTCTCCATGCACTTGTTCAAACATACTGGAACACATTTTCTTTTCCACAGCATCCTTCATTAAAATTCTCATCTTCTTCAAAGGTCCCAAGCCACTCGTTTCCGTTGGCATCAACCAGCTCCTTTTGACAAGCAGCAGACATGGGCAATAGATAATGTCTATATCGGGGATGGCTGCATAGACATGTGCAGTGGCCATGGGAGATGCATCCAGGGAAACTGCGTGTAAGTCGGTTTTTTTCTTCCTTCTGTTGAAAGCTCCTGATTCACATTCCATCTAGGAGATTTTTCTGTAACTGGTTTTTGAATCACTCCCATGCTTCCTTAAGTTATACATTTTTTTCTGAAATATGATCTTGAGCTAACTGTGAAGTTGATGGATACTGTATCTTCATTCTTGCTTAGAGATTAGGAACTGAACAATAGCTATCTTGTCAGGAGACAGATGAATTATAATTAACTATATTTTATTTCCTTCTGTGTTTCTGTGATACACTCGAGCCTTGAAAATAACATTAGAAAAGGTTCAGGAGTTGAGTAAGTTCTGACCAAAACTAATACATCATGAGTATTTTTCTCACTTAGGTCTGAATATATGTAAGGATATGCACTTGTCATTGTTTAATTTATATTGCTATGTTGTTTGCCTAAGAAAGTATGTAGATGTCTGGTCAATTTACCAGAGGTATTTGATGCACAGGCCTATTGTATTACTCTTAGAGAACCTCAGTATACTTGGAATAATTTAAATGAAGGTGTGGGGGTGTGTGTGTGTGTGTGTCTGTGTGTGTGTGTGTCTGTGTGTGTGTGTGTGTCTGTGTGTCTGTGTGAGATTATGCTGTTTAATGGGGAAGTATGAATGAAGATGCTTTCCCCATACACCTGGGAAGTCTTTTTTTGGCTAATGATTTTAGCCCATACCCAGGACGACCCTTGAGATCCCTGAGCCTCCCAGTCCTATATTCATATGCCCTTCCACCCTAAACAGGGAAGTCAGTCTTTTGGTAAGAAGTGACAGTTATTGCCCAAAGTATCTTCTGCTGTTAGCACCATGGCCCCTTGGATTCCTAAGTGGCTCAAAGCCTCTGTTAAAAAGACTAATTTTGTAAATTATTAGGACCCACCAGTTTACTTTGGCAGCTCCCATTGTTTATCAGCCCTTCAGAGCTGTGTGATATGAGATGGGCCTTTAGTAGATTCTTTGAAGTTGCTTCTTTCTCTCCACCTATAACCCTGAATCACTACCTTAGGAAATGTTAGAGTTAGTTAATTCATAGATTATTTGTAACCTAAAGTACAGTTAAGGAGAGCAGGTGTATTCTGGCAAGCTCTCTGAAAATCAGTAACTTTTCATCATCTTGGACTAGGAAAAGAGTAGTCTTCACTAATTTGAGAACAAGCTTGCAGGGGCTTTGTCTGATGTTGACTTTTCCTCTCTCTTGCTCTGCACCCAGCTGTGATGAACAGTGGGGTGGCCTGTACTGTGATGACCCCGAGACCTCTCTTCCAACCCAACTCAAAGACAACTTCAATCGAGCTCCATCCAGTCAGAACTGGCTGACTGTGAACGGAGGGAAATTGAGTACAGTGTGTGGAGCCGTGGCGTCGGGAATGGCTCTCCATTTCAGTGGGGTGAGTGTTTGGCTGCTGGTTACTCATTTCTGCTCCTCTTAAGTTCCTTCCAAATAGTTGACTCTCTTCTGAAGTTTAATGGGCAAATCAAGATGCAGAGTTAGTTACCCTAAATGTACAACCCTGATCTGAACTTGCAACTTTATACAAATCTTTATGCTATAAAGATAACTTTATACTATACTTTATACCAAGTAATTAGAAAATAAATATAGTATAACTTTATGCTATGCTTTATACTAAGGAATCAGAAAATATTAATCATTCCCAGGATTTTTCTACCACAAATCAGTTGAGACTATTTAATTATTCAGGGTAGTGTCAGCACAGGTCATATTTAAGTACATATTACAAAAGAATGTAAGTGAATGTTCATCTTGGAAAAGAGCACTTGTGCAGTCTTCCATCTGCATGGAGCCCTTCTAATTGACAACTCCTGAGCTTGCAACAGATTTTGGATTTAAGGAGCCAAAAATCTGGAAAATGAGCTGCAATGGTTCCTGAATTTATTAACAACAATGAATTATTTTTATAGGTTGTCCAGGAAAGAATAATTATTAGAAATTACTAGATATTTGTATGTGTAGCATATTATCTTGTGAGTGACAGCAGCAAGCTTGGAAACTTTCTTTAGGAAATTTTATAGTCACTCTACTTTTCTGCCAAAGGCGACTCTGTTTAAAATACAATTTCTTGTATACCGTGATTAGATAGACAAATTAATGTTTTAAAATAACAAATTTACTGCCAGCTCTTTATTTCCTTAGCATGCCCTACCTTAGAGTTTACATTTGTGCCAATGAAGTGTATTATTTATATTCAACATTTTAGCTCGAGTAACAAGAAGACATATAGCATATAGGCTTTTTATAATCATCAACACTGAGAAAGACTGCAGTGTTCAGGATACTTTTCCTCACTTAGAACTAAAAGTGAGTTTTTCACATATGTTCAACTAAAAAAAATCCATATATCAACATTAAGAAATTAATACAGATGCCATTAAATTCTGCTAAAGTGTGAATTTAAAACATTACAATAATTAGAGATTATCTGTATAATTATAAAATTTCCAGATGTAGCTATTTTTAAATTTCATATTAAAATAGTCATCTATTTACAGGCGCGGTGGCTCACGCCTGTCATCCCAGCACTTTGGGAGGCCGAGGTGGGCAGATCACCTGAGGTCAGGAGTTCAAGACCAGCCTGGCCAACATGGTGAAACCCCATTGCCATTAAAAATACAAAAATTAGCCGGGTGTGGTAGCACACAACTGTGGTCCCAGCTACTCGGGAGGCTGAGGCAAGAGAATCACTTGAACCCAGGAGATGGAGGTTGCAGTGAGCCGAGATTGCACCACTGCACTCCAGCCAGACTGTCTCAAAAAATTAAATAATAATAATCATAATAAAATAGTCATCTCAATATGCTCTTTTCTTAGTGGTTGATTCATTTTTAAAAATCTAATAGTGTCTGAAAATAACTGGAGATAGTTTAATAAAAATAAAGGACAGTTATATTAGTTCCAGCTCTCATCTTGCTTATGAAAAAAAAACAGCCAAGGCAACTTGGAAATGTGTCCTGGGCTGCGATACTCAACCTTGGCCCAAATAAACATTCATATTAAAAAAAAGAAAAAAGAAAAGAGAAAATTATCTTGGAATACATTGTTCTCTGTAAATAAGTCTTGAATGCTGAAATTTCAAAGTTCAGCAAACATGTGCTGGGTACCTACTGTGTACTAGGCAAAATACTAAGAGCTAGCATAGTAAGAAAGAGGGTAAGAAAATCAGTGTTACAATACTATGTGGCTGGTATCACAAAATAAATATTAAAAGAATGGAAATACCAGCACTTTGGGAGGCCGAGGCAGGCAGATCATTTGAGCCCAGGAGTTAAGACCAGCCTGGACAACATAACAAAACCCTGTCTCTACAAAAAATTAGCTAGACATGGAGGCATGTACCTGTAGTCCCAGCCACTTGGGAGGCTGAGGTGGGAGGATCACTTGAACCCAGGAGGTCAAGGCTGCAGTGAGCTGTGATGGTGCCACTGCACTCCAGCCTAGGTGACAGAGCAAGACCCTGTCTCAAAAAAAAAAAAAAATCCATAGAAAATCTATAATCTGCAATCGAGATTCCTTATCACTTTTTTTATTTTACTTCTTTTTCTTAGGGTTGTAGTCGATTGTTAGTCACTGTGGATCTAAACCTCACTAATGCTGAGTTCATCCAATTTTACTTCATGTATGGGTGCCTGATTACACCAAACAACCGTAACCAAGGTGTTCTCTTGGAATATTCTGTCAATGGAGGCATTACCTGGAACCTGCTCATGGAGATTTTCTATGACCAGTACAGTAAGCCCGGGTTTGTATTCGATTTGATATCTAATAACGAGTACATCGAGCAGAGATTGCTACCAGCAATCAGTCACGGGAGACTGAGGGGGACCTCAGACTTATGCCTCACTAGAGGATGCCTCTGAGACTGAAATGAAGAAGGGTTTCTGAGCTGGATAAATAGCTGGTTTGGGTTTTTATTTTAAGAACAACTAGTTTTCACATCCCAGAATAAGATGAAATATTCTACCACAATGCCAACGGTGAATAAACCCAGTGCAAAAACCCACAGAAATTAACTAGTATAATTAATTTCAGCAATGCTTTGGGAAAATGGAAACAGAAAAATAAATATTTATTTATATAGTGTACACTCCGTTTTTAGAGAATTTTGGACTGGAAAGCAAAGAAACACAATAAAATGTAAATATCCTTAAGAAGCCTAGAGATTATTTTTAAACTCCTTATTTAAAAACCTTGAATAAACACAACGTATGGGTCATTTTTTAAAAAGTACTGAAGGGCCGAAAGCAATGATTATGACCAATTAGAAATGTCAAAGAGTTGTTAAGAAGGAAAATAGCATATTCAGTAAAGTAGGAGGAGGAAGAGGGTAAGAAAAGAGAAGACAGAAAGAATGAGAGAGAGAGAAAGGCAGGGTCCAGGGGGAGGCTGAAGAGAAGAGGAAATAAATATAGCCCAGACAGGAAACACATGCTGGGCATGGTGGCTCACACCTGTAATCCCAGCACTTTGGGAAGCCAAGGCAGGAGGATCACTTGAAGCCAGGAGTTCAAGACCAGCCTGGGCAGCAAAGCAAGACATTTTACCAAAAAAAAAAAAAAAAAAAAAAAAACTTAAATTACCTGGGTGTGGTGGCATGTGCCTGTAGTCCCAGCTACTCAGGAGGCTGAGGCAAGAGGATTGCTTGAGCTCAGGAGTTTGAGGCTGCAGTAAGCTATGATTGTGGCACTACGCTCTAGCCTGGGTGACAGAGTAAGACCCCATCTTTAAAAAAAAAAAAAAAAGGAAACATAGATAATCCTTTAATGCATGCAAGCCAGATACAGGCTAAAATTTGAGTAAAATAAAAAGAATCTTATAAATGATCATTTAAATTCAATATATCAGTTAAGAATAGGTTCAGCTGTCAATGGCAGGAAACACAAAATTACTTAATTTTTCTCTCTCTCCTATGTAAATTACATCCCAAAAAAAAGTACTCCAGGACTACTGTAGTGGCTCCGCAAGCACCAGTGACCCAGGTTCCTCCTGTCTTGTTGTTCTGCCCCACTCAGCATGTGACTTCCATCTCATGGTCCAAAAGGGCCACTAGCTCCCCAACTTTACAGTCCATAGGAAGGAGGTTGGGGCGAGAAGGGTGTGCTCTCTCTTCAAGGACATTTCCTAACAGCTGCACATACTTCCTTTCATATTCCATTAGCTATTGAGTTTAGCCACATAGCCACACCCAGATGCAAGGAAGGCTGGACATGCTGTCTTTATTCTGGGCGACCAGTCACTTGGATGAAAAGGCTCCTATTAGGAAGGAAGAAAGGGAGAATGGCCATTGAGGAAATACCAGCAGTTTTTGCCACAAGCAAAACTTTTAAATCTTCCACTTGCATTAAAGTTGGACACCAATAAAGGAATCCAACTAGAAGCTAAGTGGTACAGAGTACCCTGTGCTCAACTATTAGTAGGAGATAACAGACAAGCCAAGTAAACTGTTTCCTTGGTCTTGATGGAGGAATTTATAAAGACCTCAAGTATGAGTTCCTGAACACTTAAGCAGCATAACGTTAGTGCAAGGAAAAGAGAGTTATGTTTCTGTAGGGTAAAAGCATAACTGTCTAATCTACTTTAGTTCTCTGAAGGGGAATCAAATTGACTGAGGTAGGAAAAGTGGTTATAATTTATTTAGACTTTCAAGTAGCCTTAGGTAAATTTCCATTCCAGAGATGTTTAAAATGTGGTCAAAGACTTATCAGAGAAAATAAAAACTAATTTAGAATTAGGAAAGAAAAAATAGAGATAAAAGATCATTGCTCTGTGTGAAGAAGTGCGACTGTGTGTCCCTCCAGAAACTGACAGATTTCGGATAGTATGTAAACATGCCAAACCAATAGAGGTAAATTTTAGGAACATCTCACAAGATAAGCATACCAAAAAAAAAGGTGCAGGGAAGACAGATGAGCTTCAAAATTGACATAAATGAGGAAATAGACTTCGGAAAAGACTCTGCCTAAAGGGTGATGTCTCCCAGCTGCCAGTACCTGCACAGGTGAGGGTCTAAGATTGATACTTTCTAGACTACACTGTTCTTCCCTAAGACTAAGATCCATTAAGCTATCATGGCCCAAAGGGCGCACAGAATGATGGCATAATAGAAAAAAGTATTTAAAATTCAAGTTGTATAAATCCAACTAAAAGCATCCTACCTGTGAATGAATCTTGGTTGGCCTCCATCTGGAATACTACCTACTATTCTGGCCACTCTACCTCAAGGAAGACAGAAAAAAAAAGGAAGGAAAAATAAAATCAACATGGAGATACTGTATAAACAAAATTAATATAATGAAATCTATTTAATGTGAAAGACAAGAACTAAAACTGTCACTGAAGCCCTCAGTTTCAAGGGCTTCATGGGATAAACTTGGACTGGTTGTCTTGCCTTGGAGTTCTGCAAACACGAAGAGGCATCCCTTGAGGTTAAAGGGAGGTAGATTAGCATAGATTAAAAAAATAAGATGATACTGGCTGGGCATGGTGGCTCATGCCTGTAATCCAGCACTTTGGGAGGCTGAGGTGGGTGGATCACCCGAGGTCAGGAGTTCGAAACCAACCTGGCCAACATGGTGAAACCCTGTCTCTACTAAAAATACAAAAATTATCCAGGCATGTTGGCATGCGCGCCTGTAATCCCAGCTACTCGGGAGGCTGAGGCAGGAGAATTGCTTGCACCCAGGAGGCAGAGGTTGCAGTGAGCCGAGATTGTACCACTGTACTCCAGCGTGGGCAACAGAGTGAGATCTCTGTCTCAAAAAAAAAAAAAAAAGATACTTTGTGAGGAGGATGGTAAATCTAAGGACATTATCTTCCCCAACAGATTTTATGAGTTATGAATATAAATTCAAGAGGTTGATATGTTCCTGGGTTTTCATGTATAATTGTGATTAAAGGACATTTTAGACCTTATTTCTAGCTAATTCAGTTTTCTGTTGGAGCATGGAGCCACATTTTTCCATGTCTGTCCCTGGTGAGTGAGACAGGGATAGATAGCATGCTGGGCTTGCTAGCCCATGGTTCTCACATGACATTTTCTATGAATATATACAATTTTAAATATTTTCAACAAAGCATATAAACAAAGTCAGTGTCTGCACCATAGACAACTGATAACGGACCTGGTACCCTCAGGCTGAGAACTCAAATGTCCTCCCACAATCCAGTGTCCATACCCCAAGTCACTTGCCAGCACTCATGGAAACAGAGTGAAAACAAGGTGCCAGGGAAGGAAGCAGAAGAAGCCAAGCACTAGGTGACAGAAAAAAGTCAGCATTGGCTTATGTCTACCAAAGTGCATATACTCTAGGCCTACAGATACCCACCAGGTATGCAAAAAACTGTGCAGTCCCTCTAAAGCCTGCCCAGAGACAGAACCAATTGGGAGTTCTGGGATACTTGAATCTGTTCACATTCTATTTCCCCCAATTTAGTGACTACTGAGACTTCATAAAATTAAGCCAGTTAATCGTGGTTTTTGAAAATTATTTTAGCTTATGTCCTTCCCTCACCCACCATGTGACATACAGTATCTTATGGCTGGTTGTAAATCTTTTACTCACAGAAGATATTTGACAAGGGTTCTTCCCCACACCCTTCCCCATCATTTTCCTATAGATTTGTGAATATCCTTCTCCCTCCTGATGCTAAAGAGATTGCCACTCGCTTCCGCTGGTGGCAGCCAAGACATGACGGCCTGGATCAGAACGACTGGGCCATTGACAATGTCCTCATCTCAGGCTCTGCTGACCAAAGGACCGTTATGCTGGACACCTTCAGCAGCGCCCCAGTACCCCAGCACGAGCGCTCCCCTGCAGATGCCGGCCCTGTCGGGAGGATCGCCTTTGACATGTTTATGGAAGACAAAACTTCAGGTAAATTATGCACAGCGCTAAATAAAAAGCCCAGTGGAAATGCAGTGGTTTGGATTTGGGTCTTTTCAAAAGAGCAAAATATGGAACCTTTTCAGATGTTCCAGTGGTGTAGAAACACTGAAAAGGGTGTCATCCTTTTGTTCCTCTCAGCCTTCCTAGTTGGCATTTTAACCAAATCTTTTCTTTCATTCAAGCCAGCTAGTGTGTTTTTATATATAGCAATCTATAATTTTATTAACAGGATTTTCTTTTCTTAGAAAATTTTCAGTGTTTCCTGTTTTCTATTTTGGGTAGAAAGCCAAAGATTTCTACCCAAATCTTCTATCCAACAAATGACATTTCCCAGTCATTTGTTTTAGTATCTGAAGACAAATATCTTGTTTTGCTACAGGGCAGACACATTTGTAATGGCATTTCATGTCTTAGGTCATGTCCCAGGTCTTGCTTGTTACCCTTCATTCCCTATAGGGGTATTCAATGATATTGGTGAAGCAGGAAGGACCTCTTTGTACTCCTCTCTTTTTTTTAAGACAGTTTCATTCTTGTTGCCTAGGCTGGAGTACAATGGCACAATCCCAGCTCACTGCAACCTCCGCCTCCCAGGTGCAAGCAATTCTCCTGCCTCAGCCTCCAGAGTAGCTGGGATTACAAGCATGTGCCACCATGCCCAGCTAATTTTGTAATTTTAGTAGAGATGGGGTTTCACCATGTTGGCCAGGCTGGTCTTGAACCCCCAACCTCAGGTGATCTACCCACCTTGGCCTCCCAGTGTGCTGAGATTACAGGCGTGAGCCACCATGCCCGGCCTATCCTCCTCTCATTTTTAATGTCTTGTTTTCATTTCATGACACTATTCTGGTCATCTTTATAAAAAGTGGTGTCTTATATTAAGTATGTATCTTTGCCATGCCACATATTTGTTATACTACATGAAACATGGTATCTTCAGATAAAGCAGTGATATTCATTATATATCCCATACTATCATGTATCTAAACGGTAAAGATTGATATACCATTATGCCAGTATTGATTCAGACAGTGGAACTCTGTCAGACCCAGCTCAGCCCCTAGCAACTTGCATGGAAAAGACAGTCTGGTTCATTTTTACAATAATAAGACTGATAAGAATCTTCTAGAAGAATAGCATGTCCTGGGAAAAAAAAATTGAAACTTGAGGAGTTTAAAAATTTTTAATTTTAGTTAATATTTTCTTGTAAAAGTATACATGTTCAAAATGTGAAACAGAAAATACAGAAAATCCTAAGGATGAAAATAAAAATCACTCAGGGGATAACCATGGTCAATATTTTGGCATATATTCTTAAAGAACTTTTTTTAGCGCATTTACATAAACATATTTTTAACAAAATTATAGTCTTTTTTTTTTTTTATACTTTAAGTTTTAGGGTACATGTGCACATTGTGCAGGTTAGTTACATATGTGTACATGTGCCATGCTGGTGCGCTGCACCCACCAACTCGTCATCCAGCATTAGGTATATCTCCTAATGCTATCCCTCCCCCCTCCCCCCTCCCCACCACAGTCCCCAGAGTATGATATTCCCCTTCCTGTGTCCATGTGATCTCATTGTTCAATTCCCACCTATGAGTGAGAATATGCGGTGTTTGGTTTTTTGTTCATTCTCAGTAAACTATAGTCTTAAATTATATATATTTCATAGCTTCTTTTTTGTTTAGAAATAAATCCTTATTTCCTCATGTCCTTAGATATCTTTGAATATAAAATCTTAGTAGCTATATACTCAATAATAATACTGGATATTTAGGTTAATTTCACTAATTCATTTATTAGTATATCATGTGGCATAATGTAACAGCAAATATTTACTTTGAAACACCCTCGTTTAAAAAAAACTTGTAAATAGAAAAAGCTTAAAATGTCCCTCACCACTACTAAGTGTCATATTCTCTTAAGAAGGTTATTGAAATTTGCTTACATAGATCTGCTTCAGAACTTTGCTTCATTACTCATTTTTTCCTGTATAATGGTTTACATAAGTGAGTTTACAATCAGAGAATAATTTAAACACTGCTTCCATATGAATAAAAGTAAGCACAGACTAGTTATTCAAGTACCTAAAATGCTGATTTGATTTTATGTTTAATTAGCGATATACAATTGAAGGAACAAATTTTCTGGCTCCTATCTGTCTTGCAAAAATGGAGTTCCTAGAAACTGTAACGTGTACATACAGAAGTAGTTTCTAACACTGCAGGAGAGACAGGTGAGTTAGTTAGTCGAGCAATGCAAGCCCTCTTTCATCAGGATTGCAGAGTTCTAGCATAAAATGAAGTATGTACCCCAGAATAAACTGGCTCAGAGTATTCTTATTGGAATTCAAATTTCTGTGCACTTTGACTCTTGAGTCCTGTATCTGTGGTGTAGGACTAAATGTGGCTCCAAATCCCTCACAGTAAAAAAAACAGATAATGGAATTGCAGTCACTATTTGAATCCCAGAGATAAGCTGCTTGTTGTGCGGCATATATACTCAGACAAAATCAAAAAGACACAATATGGGTGAAGGCTGAATTATAGTTATTTGGTCTTTTCTCTGGATCCTCTGAGGCATCAACTGTGCTGCTTCCATAGTGGCTCCAAGCCTCCAGCTGCACCTGTTCAGCTTCCCTGGAAATGCTGGGACTAGCCAGAAGACTTTTAGAAAAGAATTGGACCTATAAAATCAAAGCATATTGTGAATGAGATGCAACATATATTATGGATATGTTTAATTTCTAACTTTTCTGGGATAAAATTAATGTAAAATCACCTCTTCCAGAAGAGAAAAGGAACTGTGAGGGTTGTGGAGGAAGGGGTTAAGAGAGAAAGAGAGAGAGGATCAACACATAAGATGTACTCTGCATTAATCAATTCATAGTCCTACTACTTAGGTTTTCTTTAGACACCTTCAAATCTATTTCTTCAGTAGTATTTTGCTGAGTACATTTCCTCAAAGTGTTAACTGTTAATCAGGTTTAGGAGTCAAGACTTATTAAAAGAAATATCTATCCAGAATACTTGAATATCCATACCTAAATAATCAAATATTAAGAACATTACCAAGGTAAATTTATAACAGTATTATCTTAGAATCCTAATTTCTTAAATAATCTATTTAATAAGATTTTATTTTACTTTTGGCCAAATTAAACATGGCTTCACATTATAGGACTTAAAATTAGCCTTTATAACAAGTTTGTTATAAACTCATTTCTTAAACTCAAAAAACATTTGTTTATCTAATTAAATAGGGTGGTTGCCAGGATCTGGAGAAAGGGGAAATGAGGAATACTTTTTCAGTAGCTATAAAGTTTCTGTCATGCAAAAGAAATAAGTTCTAGAGATCTGCTGTATGACATAGTGTCTATGGTTGACAGGATTATATTGTGCACTGAAAATATGTTAAGAGGATATGTCTCTTGTTAGGTGTTCTAAACAGCAACCCTCCAACAAAAAATAAAAACCACACACACAAAAGAATACAAGGAAATTTTTGGAAGTGATGGATCGATTTGGTGCCCTGCTTGTGGTGATAGTATCATGGGTTGTGCATATTTCCAAAGTCATCAAATGTATATTTAATTTTTTAAAACAAATTTTTTAGAGACAGGGTCTCACTCTGCTGCCCAGGCTGGAGTGCAGTGGCACAATCACAAATCACTGCAGCCCTGAACTCCTGGACTCAAGCAGCCTCCTAAGTAGCTGAGACTATGGGCGTGCACCACCACTCCAGCTAATTTTTTTTTTTAACAGTCAGGATCTCACTATGTTGCCCAGGCTGGCCTCAAGCAATCCTCCCACTTCAGCCTTTCAAAGTGCTGGGATTACAGGCATGAGCCACCATACCCAGCCAAGATGTATGTTTTAAATGTGTGTCATTTTTGTATATCAATTATATCTTGATAAAGCTATAAAAAATTCATTACAAGCTTTTTAGTTACCCAGATAATACTTTCAGAATTTGAGTAGAAGTAGTTAACTCTATTCCCTATCCGGTATTAAAAAAAAAAAAAGAAAATGACCAGCCCAGTGCAATTGTGATTCTTCATGATTCTTTCCTAATAAACAAGACACTGTAAATAAAATTTTAAAAATTAAATTAAAAATCATCTCTACTTCTTTATATGCTACCTAAAAAGTTAAATATCTGTCAAAAAATTAGTTATTTCCTTTGGATTTTCATTTACAATGTGTATAATATACTTTTTTTCATGTGTAGACTAATATCTATAGTTGCATGTGTACTAATATCAGACAAAGGGCATATATCTCAATCCTCCTAGTATTTATGTTCCTGAAACAATGTATTTACATTAGTGTTTTGTCTATAGAGTGTATATAATATGAGCAGTTTCTACTTAAAATAATTCTATGTCTTGCTTAAAGTGAAAATTTGCTTCAAGTATTTTTGTCACAAATTTGTCATAAAATTTTGTTTTTTGTTTTAAGTGAATGAGCACTGGCTATTCCATGATGATTGTACAGTAGAAAGATTCTGTGACTCCCCTGATGGTGTGATGCTCTGTGGCAGTCATGATGGACGGGAGGTGTATGCAGTGACCCATGACCTGACTCCCACTGAAGGCTGGATTATGCAATTCAAGGTGAAATGTTATGATCTTGATTGTATAAACAACCATACATTAGCAATATAACAAATCAAAAATATCAGAGCAAAGATGATCTAATATTTCATTGACTTAGTATATACTTTGAAAAGTAAAATTTACTATTAAACTAATACACAACTCAACTATACGTTGCTTAATGATTAAAAGTATTTTATTTCTGAACTATTTCAAGTTGAAACTTTTTTTCATTTTTTTTTTTATTATACTTTAAGTTTTGGGATACATGTGCAGAACATGCAGGTTTGTTACATAGGTATACATGTGGCATGGTGGTTTGCTGCACCCATCAAACCGTCATCTACATTAGGTATTTCTCCTAATGCTCTCCCTCCCCCACTCCCCAACAGGCCCCACAGTGTGTGATGTTCCCCTCCCTGTGGCAATGTGTTCTCATTGTTTAACTCCCACCTATGAGTGAGAACATGCGGTGTTTGGTTTTCTGTCCTTGTGATAGTTTGCTGAGAATGATGGTTTCCAGCTTCATCCATGTCCCTGCAAAGGACATGAACTCATCTTTTTTATGGTTGCATAGTATTCCATGGTGTATATGTGCCACATTTTCTTTATCCAGTCTATCATTGATGGGCATTTGGGTTGGTTCCAAGTCTTTGCTATTGTGAACAGTGCCACAGTAAACATACGTGTGCATGTATCTTTATAGTAGAATGATTTATAATCCTTTGGGTATATACCCAGTAATGGGATTGCTGGGTGCAATGGTATTTCTAGTTCTAGATCCTTGAGGAATTGCCACACTGTCTTCCACAATGGTTGCACTACTTTACACTCCCACCAACAGTGTAAAAGCATTCCTATTTCTCCACAGCCTCTCTAGCATCTGTTGTTTCCTGACTTTTTAATGATCGCCATTCTAACTGGTGTGAGATGGTATCTCAATGTGGTTTTGATTTGCATTTCTCTAATGACCAGTGATGATGAGCATTTTTTCAAGTTTGTTGGCCACATAAATGTCTTCTTTTGAGAAGTGTCTGTTCATATCCTTCGACCACTTTTTGATGGTTTTTTTTTTTCTTGTAAATTTCTTTAAGGTCTTTGTAGATTCTGGATATTAGCCCTTTGTCAGATGGATAGATTGCAAATTTTTCTCCCATTCTGTTGCCTATTCACTCTAATAGTTTCTTTTGCTGTGCAGGAGCTCTTTAGTTTAATTAGATCCTACTGGTCTATTTTGGCTTTTGTTGCCATTGCTTTTGGTGTTTTAGTCATTAAGTCTTTGCCCATGCTTATGTCCTGAATGGTATTGCCTGGGTTTTCTTTTAGGATTTTTATGGTTTTAGGTCTTAACATTTAAATCTTTAATCCATCTTGAGTTAATTTTTGAATAAGGTGTAAGGAAGGAATCCAGATTCAGCTTTTTGCATATGGCTAGCCAGTTTTCCCAACACCATTTATTAAATAGGGAATGCTTTCCCCATTGCTTGTTTTTGTCAGGTTTGTCAAAGATCAGATGGTTGTAGATGTGTGGTGTTATTTCTGAGGCCTCTGTTCTGTTCTATTGGTCTATATAACTGTTTTGGTACCAGTACCATGCTGTTTTTGTTACTGTTGCCTTATAGTATACTTTGAAGTAAGTCAGGTAGCATGATGCCTCCAGGTTTGTTCTTTTTGCTTAGGATTGTCTTGGCTATGCAGGCTCTTTTCTGGTTCCATGTGAAATTTAAAGTAGTTTTTCCAATTCTGTGAAGAAAGTCAATAGTAGCTTGATGGGGATAGCATTGAATCTATAAATTACTTTGGGCAGTATGGCCATTTTCACGATATTGGTTCTTCCTAACCATGGGCATAGAATGTTTCTCCATTTGTTTGCATCCTCTCTTATTTCCTTGAGCACTGGTTTGTAGCTCTCCTTGAAGAGGTCCTTCATATCCTTTTTAAGTTGTATTATTCGTAAGTATTTTGTTCTCTTTGTAGCAATTGTGAATGGAAGTTCACTCATGATTTGACTCTCTGTCTGTTATTGGTGTACAGAAATGCTTGTGATTTTTGCACATTGATTTTGTATCCTGAGACTTTGCTGAAGTTGCTTATCAGCTTAAGGAGATTTTGGGCTGAGACAATGGGGTTTTCTTTTTCTTTTTTTTTTTTTTTTTTGCTGGGTTTTCTATTTGTTTTTTTGTTTGTTTGTTTGTTTTTATTATACTTTTAAGTTTTAGGGTACATGTTCACATTGTGCAGGTTAGTTACATATGTATACATGTGCCATGCTGGTGCGCTGCACCCACTAACTCATCATTTAGCATTAGGTATATCTCCCGATGCTATCCCTCCCCCCTCCCACCACCCCACAACAGTCCCCAGAGTGTGATATTCCCCTTCCTGTGTCCATGTGATCTCATTGTTCAGTTCCCACCTATGAGTGAGAATATGCGGTGTTTGGTTTTTTGTTCTTGCGATAGTTTACTGAGAATGATGATTTCCAATTTCATCCATGTCCCTACAAAGGACATGAACTCATCATTTTTTATGGCTGCATAGTATTCCATGGTGTATATGTGCCACATTTTCTTAATCCAGTCTATCATTGTTGGACATTTGGGTTGGTTCCAAGTCTTTGTTATTGTGAATAATGCCGCAATAAACATACGCGTGCATGTGCCTTTATAGCAGCATGATTTATAGTCCTTTGGGTATATACCCAGTAATGGGATGGCTGGGTCAAATGGTATTTCCAGTTCTAGATCCCTGAGGAGTCGCCACACTGACTTCCACAATGGTTGAACTAGTTTACAGTCCCACCAACAGTGTAAAAGTGTTCCTATTTCTCCACATCCTCTCCAGCACCTGTTGTTTCCTGACTTTTTAATGATTGCCATTCTAACTGGTGTGAGATGGTAACTCATTGTGGTTTTGATTTGCATTTCTCTGATGGCCAGTGATGATGAGCATTTTTTCATGTGTTTTTTTGGCTGCATAAATGTCTTCTTTTGAGAAGTGTCTGTTCATGTCCTTTGCCCACTTTTTGATGGGGGTGTTTGTTTTTTTCTTGTAAATTTGTTTGAGTTCATTGTAGATTCTGGATATTAGCCCTTTGCCAGATCAGTAGATTGCAAAAATTTTCTCCCATTCTGTAGGTTGCCTGTTCACTCTGATGGTAGTTTCTTTTGCTGTGCAGAAGCTCTTTAGTTTAATTAGATCCCATTTGTCAATTTTGGCTTTTGTTGCCATTGCTTTTGGTGTTTTAGACATGAAGTCCTTGCCCATGCCTATGTCCTGAATGGTAATGCCTAGGTTTTCTTCTAGGGTTTTTATGGTTTTAGGTCTAACGTTTAAGTCTTTAATCCATCTTGAATTGATTTTTGTATAAGGTGTAAGGAACGGATCCAGTTTTAGCTTTCTACATATGGCTAGCCAGTTTTCCCAGCACCATTTATTAAATAGGGAATCCTTTCCCCATTTATTGTTTTTCTCAGGTTTGTCAAAGATCAGATAGTTGTAGATATGCGGCGTTATTTCTGAGGGCTCTGTTCTGTTCCATTGATCTATATCTCTGTTTTGGTACCAGTACCATGCTGTTTTGGTTACTGTAGCCTTGTAGTATAGTTTGAAGTCAGGTAGTGTGATGCCTCCAGCTTTGTTCTTTTGGCTTAGGATTGACTTGGCAATGCGGGCTCTTTTTTGGTTCCACATGAACTTTAAAGTAGTTTTTTCCAATTCTGTGAAGAAAGTCATTGGTAGCTTGATGGGGATGGCATTGAATCTGTAAATTACCTTGGGCAGTATGGCCATTTTCACGATATTGATTCTTCCTACCCATGAGCATGGAATGTTCTTCCATTTGCTTGTATCCTCTTTTATTTCATTGAGCAGTGGTTTGTAGTTCTCCTTGAAGAGGTCCTTCACGTCCCTTGTAAGTTGGATTCCTAGGTATTTTATTCTCTTTGAAGCAATTGTGAATGGGAGTTCACTCATGATTTGGCTCTCTGTTTGTCTGTTGTTGGTGTATAAGAATGCTTGTGATTTTTGTACATTGATTTTGTATCCTGAGACTTTGCTGAAGTTGCTTATCAGCTTAAGGAGATTTTGGGCTGAGACAGTGGGGTTTTCTAGATATACAATCATGTCGTCTGCAAACAGGGACAATTTGACTTCCTCTTTTCCTAATTGAATACCCTTTATTTCCTTCTCCTGCCTAATTGCCCTGGCCAGAACTTCCAACACTATGTTGAATAGGAGTGGTGACAGAGGGCATCCCTGTCTTGTGCCAGTTTTCAAAGGGAATGCTTCCAGTTTTTGCCCATTCAGTATGATATTGGCTGTGGGTTTGTCATAGATAGCTCTTATTATTTTGAAATACGTCCCATCAATACCTAATTTATTGAGAGTTTTTAGCATGAAGGGTGGTTGAATTTTGTCAAAGGCTTTTTCTGCATCTATTGAGATAATCATGTGGTTTTTGTCTTTGGCTCTGTTTGTATGCTGGATTACATTTATTGATTTGCGTATATTGAACCAGCCTTGCATCCCAGGGATGAAGCCCACTTGATCATGGTGGATAAGCTTTTTGATGTGCTGCTGGATTCGGTTTGCCAGTATTTTATTGAGGATTTTTGCATCAATGTTCATCAAGGATATTGGTCTAAAATTCTGTTTTTTTGTTGTGTCTCTGCCTGGCTTTGGTATCAGGATGATGCTGGCCTCATAAAATGAGTTAGGGAGGATTCCCTCTTTTTCTATTGATTGGAATAGTTTCAGAAGGAATAGTACCAGTTCCTCCTTGTACCTCTGGTAGAATTCGGCTGTGAATCCATCTGGTCCTGGACTCTTTTTGATTGGTAAGCTATTGATTATTGCCACAATTTCAGCTCCTGTTATTGGTCTATTCAGAGATTCAACTTCTTCCTGGTTTAGTCTTGGGAGAGTGTATGTGTGGAGGAATTTATCCATTTCTTCTAGATTTTCTAGTTTATTTGTGTAGAGGTGTTTGTAGTATTCCCTGATGGTAGTTTGTATTTCTGTGGGATTGGTAGTGATATCCCCTTTATCATTTTTTATTGCGTCTATTTGATTCTTCTCTCTTTTTTTCTTTATTAGTCTTGCTAGCGGTCTACCAATTTTGTTGATCCTTTCAAAAAACCAGCTCCTGGATTCATTAATTTTTTGAAGGGTTTTTTGTGTCTCTATTTCCTTCAGTTCTGCTCTGATTTTAGTTATTTCTTGCCTTCTGCTAGCTTTTGAATGTGTTTGCTCTTGCTTTTCTAGTTCTTTTAATTGTGATGTTAGGGTGTCAATTTTGGATCTTTCCTGCTTTCTCTTGTGGGCATTTAGTGCTATAAATTTCCCTCTACACACTGCTTTGAATGTGTCCCAGAGATTCTGGTATGTTGTGTCTTTGTTCTCATTGGTTTCAAAGAACATCTTTATTTCTGCCTTCATTTCGTTATGTACCCAGTAGTCATTCAGGAGCAGATTGTTCAGTTTCCATGTAGTTGAGCGGTTTTGAGTGAGATTCTTAATCCTGAGTTCTAGTTTGATTGCACTGTGGTCTGAGAGATAGTTTGTTATAATTTCTGTTCTTTTACATTTGCTGAGGAGAGCTTTACTTCCCAGTATGTGGTCAATTTTGGAATAGGTGTGGTGTGGTGCTGAAAAAAATGTATATTCTGTTGATTTGGGGTGGAGAGTTCTGTAGAAGTCTATTAGGTCCGCTTGGTGCAGAGCTGAGTTCAATTCCTGGGTATCCTTGTTGACTTTCTGTCTCGTTGATCTGTCTAATGTTGACAGTGGGGTGTTAAAGTCTCCCATTATTAATGTGTGGGAGTCTAAGTCTCTTTGTAAGTCACTCAGGACTTGCTTTATTAATCTGGGTGCTCCTGTATTGGGTGCATATATATTTAGGATAGTTAGCTCTTCTTGTCAAATTGATCCCTTTACCATTATGTAATGGCCTTCTTTGTCTCTTTTGATCTTTGTTGGTTTAAAGTCTGTTTTATCAGAGACTAGGATTGCAACCTCTGCCTTTTTTTGTTTTCCATTTGCTTGGTAGATCTTCCTCCATCCTTTTATTTTGAGCCTATGTGTGTCTCTGCACATGAGATGGGTTTCCTGAATACAGCACACTGATGGGTCTTGACTCTTTATCCAATTTGCCAGTCTGTGTCTTTTAATTGGAGCATTTAGTCCATTTACATTTAAAGTTAATATTGTTATGTGTGAATTTGATCCTGTCATTATGATGTTAGCTGGTTATTTTGCTCGTTAGTTGATGCAGTTTCTTCCTAGTCTGGATGGTCTTTACATTTTGGCATGATTTTGCAGTGGCTGGTACCAGTTGTTCCTTTCCATGTTTAGTGCTTCCTTCAGGAGCTCTTGTAAGGCAGGCCTGGTGGTGACAAAATCGGTCAGCATTTGCTTGTCTGTAAAGTATTTTATTTCTCCTTCACTTATGAAGCTTAGTTTGGCTGGATATGAAATTCTGGGTTGAAAATTCTTTTCTTTAAGAGTGTTGAATATTGGCCCCCACTCTCTTCTGGCTTGTAGGGTTTCTGCCGAGAGATCCGCTGTTAGTCTGATGGGCTTCCCTTTGTGGGTAACCCGACCTTTCTCTCTGACTGCCCTTAACATTTTTTCCTTCATTTCAACTTTGGTGAATCTGACAATTATGTGTCTTGGAGTTGCTCTTCTCGAGGAGTATCTCTGTGGCGTTCTCTGTATTTCCTGAATCTGAACGTTGGCCTGCCTTGCTAGATTGGGGAAGTTCTCCTGGATAATATCCTGCAGAGTGTTTTCCAACTTGGTTCCATTCTCCCCATCACTTTCAGGTACACCAATCAGACGTAGATTTGGTCTTTTCACATAGTCCCATATTTCTTGGAGGCTTTGCTCATTTCTTTTTATTCTTTTTTCTCTAGACTTCCCTTCTCGCTTCATTTCATTCATTTCATCTTCCATCACTGATACCCTTTCTTCCAGTTGATCGCATCAGCTCCTGAGGCTTCTGCATTCTTCACGTAGTTCTCGAGCCTTGGTTTTCAGCTCCATCAGCTCCTTTAAGCACTTCTCTGTATTGGTTATTCTAGTTATACATTCTTCTAAATTTTTTTCAAAGTTTTCAACTTCTTTGCCTTTGGTTTGAATGTCCTCCCGTAGCTCAGAGTAATTTGATCGTCTGAAGCCTTCTTCTCTCAGCTCGTCAAAGTCATTCTCCATCCAGCTTTGTTCCGTTGCTGGTGAGGAACTGCGTTCCTTTGGAGGAGGAGAGGCGCTCTGCTTTTTAGAGTTTCCAGTTTTTCTGTTCTGTTTTTTCCCCATCTTTGTGGTTTTTATCTACTTTTCGTCTTTGATGATGGTGATGTACAGATGGGTTTTTGGTGTGGATGTCCTTTCTGTTTGTTAGTTTTCCTTCTAACAGACAGGATCCTCAGCTGCAGGTCTGTTGGAGTACCCTGCTGTGTGAGGTGTCAGTGTGCCCCTGCTGGGGGGTGCCTCCCAGTTAGGCTGCTCGGGGGTCAGGGGTCAGGGAGCCACTTGAGGAGGCAGTCTGCCCATTCTCAGATCTCCAGCTGCGTGCTGGGAGAACCACTGCTCTCTTCAAAGCTGTCAGACAGGGACATTTAAGTCTGCAGAGGTTACTGCTGTCTTTTTGCTTGTCTGTGCCCTGAAGATGGGGTTTTCTAAATACACAATCATGTCATCTGTAAACAGAGACAATTTGACTTCCTCTTTTCCTAACTGAATACCCTTTATTTCTTTCTCTTGCCTGATTGCCCTGGCCAGAATTTCCAATACTGTGTTGAATAGGAGAGAGAGCTAAAAGAGGGCATCCTTGACTTGTGCCTATTTTCAAAGGGAATGCTTCCAGTTTTTGCCCATTCAGTATGATATTGGCTGTGGATTTGTCATAAATAGCTATTATTTTGAGATATGTTCCATCAATACCTAGTTATTGAGTTTTTAACATGAAGGGCTATTGAATATTGGTGAAGGCCTTTTCTGCATCTATTGAGATAATTATGGCATTTTTGTCATTTATGTGTTGGATTATGTTTATTGATTTGTGTATGCTGAACCAGCCTTGTATCCCAGGGATGAAGCCAACTTGATCTTGGTTGGATTTGGTTTGCCAGTATTTTATCAAGGATTTTCACATCAATATTCATAAGGGATATTGGCCTGAAATTTTCTTTTTTTGTGGTGTCTCTGCCAGGTTTTGGTAGCAGGATGATGCTGGCCTCATAAAATGAGTTAGGGGGGATTCCCTCTTTTTCTGTTGTTTGGAATAGTTTTAGAAGGAACGGTACCAGTTTCTCTTTGTACCTCTGGTAGAATACAGCTGTGAATCCACCTGGTCCTGGGCTTTGTTTAGTAGGCTATTAATTACTGCCTCAATTTCAGAACTTGTTATTGGTCTATTCAGGGAATCGACTTCTTCCTGGTTTAGTCTTGGGAGGGTGTATGTGTCGAGGAATTTATCCATTTCTTCTAGATTTTCTAGTTTATTTGCATAGATGTGTTTATAGTATTCTCTGATGGTAGTTTGTATTTCTGTGGGATCAGTGGTGATATCCCCTTTATCATTTTTTATTGTGTCTATTTGATCCTTCTCTCTTTTCTTCCTTATTCATCTCACTAGTGGTCCATCTCTTTTGTTGATCTTTTCAAAAAACCAGCTCCTGGATTCATTGATTATTTTGAAGGGTTTTTTGTGTCTCTATCTCCTTCAGTTCTGCTCTGATCTTAGTTATTTCTTGTCTTCTGCTAGCTTTTGAATGTGTTTGCTCCTGCTTCTCTAGTTCTTTTAATTGTGATGTTAGGGTGTCAGTTTTAGATCTTTCCTGCTTTCTCTTGTGGGCATTTAGTGCTATAAATTTCCCTCTACACACTGCTTTAAATGTGTCCCAGAGATTCTGGTATGTTGTGTCTTTGTTCTTATTGGTTTCAAAGAACATCTTTATTTCTGCCTTCATTTCGTTATGTACCCAGTAGTCATTCAGGAGCAGATTGTTCAATTTCCATGTAGTTGTGTGGATTTGAGTGAGTTTCTTAATCCTGAGTTCTAATTTGATTGCACTGTGGTCTGAGAGACAGTTTGTTATGATTTCCGCTCTTTTGCATTTGCTGAGGAGTGCTTTACTTCCAATTATGTGGTCAATTTTGGAATAAGTGCAATATGGTGCTAAGAAGAATGTATATTCTGTTGATTTGAGGTGGAGAGTTCTGTAGATGTCTATTAGATCCGCTTGGTCCAGAGGTGACTTCCAAGTCCTAGATATCCTTGTTAATTTTCTGTCTCATTGATCTAATATTGACAGTGGGGTGTTAAAAATCTCCCATTATTATTGTGTGGGAGTCTAAGTCTCTTTGTAGGTCTCTAAGAAGTTGCTTTATGAATCTGGGTCCTCTGTATTGGGTGCATATATATTTAGAACAGCTAGCTCTTCTTGTTGCGTTGATTCCTTTACCATTATGTAAAGGAGTCTTTGTCTCTTTTGACCTTTGTTGGTTTAAAGTCTGTTTTATCAGAAACTAGGATTGCAACCCCTGCTTTTTTGTGCTTTCCGTTTGCTTGATAAATATTCCTCCATCCCTTTATTTTGAGCCTATGTATGTCTTTGCACATGAGATGGGTCTTGACTCTTTATCCAGTTTGCCAATCTGTGTCTTTTAATTGGGGCATTTAGCCCATTTACATTTAAGGTTAATATTGTTATGTGTGAATTTGATCCTGTCATTATGATGCTAGCTGGTTATTTTGCCCATTAGTTGATGCAGTTTATCCAAAGCATCAATGGTCTTTACAATTTGGTATGTTTTTGCAGTGGCTGGTACTGGTTGTTCCTTTCCATGTTTAGTGCTTCCTTCAGGAGCTCTTGTAAGGCAGGCCTGGTGGTGACAAAAATCTCTCAGCATTTGCTTGTCTGTAAAGGATTTTATTTATCCTTCGCTTATGAAGCTTAGTTTAGCTGGATATGAAATTCTGGATTGAAAACTCTTTTCTTTAAGAATGTTGAATATTGGCCTCCACTCTCTTCTGGCTTGTAGGGTTTCTGCAGGGAGATCTGCTGTTAGTCTGATGGGCTTCCCTTTGTGGGTAACCCGACCTTTCTCTCTTGCTGCCCTTAACATTTTTTCCTTCATTTCAACCTTGGTGAATCTGACGATCATGTGTCTTTGTGGTGTTCTCTGTATTTCCTGAATTTGAATGTTGGCCTGCCTTGCTAGGTTGGGGAAGTTCTCCTGGATAATATCCTGAAGAGTGTTTTCCAACTTGGTTCCATTCTCCCCATCACTTTCAGATACACTGATGAAACATAGATTTGGTCTTTTCACATAGTCCCATATTTCTTGGAGGCTTTGTTTCTTTTCACTCTTTTTTCTCTAATGTTGTCTTCCCACTTTATTTCATTGATTTGATCTTCATTCTCTGATATTCTTTCCTCCACTTGATCGATTCGGCTATTGATACTTGTGTATGCTTCACGAAGTTCTCGTGCTGTGTTTTTCAGCTCCATCAGGTCATTTATATTCTTCTCTAAACTCGTTATTCTAGTTAGCAGTCCCTCTAACATTTTTTCAAGGTTCTTATAGCTTCCTTGCATTGGGTTAGAACATGCGCCTTTAGCTTGGAGGAGTTTGTTATTACCCACCTTCTGAAGCCTACTTCTGTCAATTTGCCAAACTCATTCTCCATCCCGTTTTGTTCCCTTGCTGGCAAGGAGTTGTGATCCTTTGGAGGAGAAGAGGCATTCTGGCTTTTGGAATTTTCTGGCTTTTGGAATTTTCAGCCTTTTTGCGCTGGTTTCTCCCCATCTTCGTGGATTTATCTACCTTTGGTCTTTGATGTTGGTGACCTTAGGATGGGGTCTATGAGTGGACCTCCTTTTTGTTGGTATTGATACTATTCCTTTCTGTTTGTTTTCCTTCTGGCAGTCAGGCCCCTCTGCTGCAGGTCTCCTGCAGTTTGCTGGAGGTCCACTCCAGACCCTGTTTGCCTAGGTATCACCAACAGAGGCTACAGAACAGCAAAGATTGCTGCCTGTTTCTTCCTCTGGAAGCTTCGTCCCAGAGGGGCACCCGCCAGATGCCAGCCGGAGCTCTCCTGTATGAGGTGTCTGTCGGCCCCTACTGGGAGATGTCTCCCAATCAGGATACACAGGGATCAGGGTTTCACTTGAGGAGGCAGTCTGTCCCTTATCAGAGCTCAAATGCTGTGCTGGGAGAACCGCTGCTCTCTTCAGAGCTGTCAAGCAGGGACGTTTAAGTTTGCTGAAGCTGTGCCCACAGCACCCCTTCCCCCAGGAGCTCTATCCCAGGGAGATGGAAGTTTTATCTATAAGTCCCTGACTGGGGCTGCTGCATTTTTTTCAGAGATGCCCTGCTCAGAGAGGAGGAATCTAGAGTGGCAGTTGGCCTTGCTGAGCTGAGGCGGGCTCCACCCATTTCAAACTTCTGGGTGGCTCTGTTTACACAGTGAAGGGAAAACCACCTACTCAAGCCTCAGTAATGGCAGACGCCCCTCCCCCAACCAAGCTCGAGCATCCCAGTTCGACCTCAGACTGCAGTGTTGGCAGCAAGAATTTCAAGCCAGTGAATCTTACCTTGCTGGGCTCCGTGGGGGTGGGACTCACTGAGCCAGGCACTGAAGGGAATGTCCTGGTCTGCCAATTGCAAAGACTGTGGGAAAAGCGCAGTATCTGGGCCAGAGTGCACTGTTCCTCCCAGCACAGTCGCTCACGGCTTCCCTTGGCTAGGAAAGGGAAATCCCCCGACCCATTGTGGTTCTGCCACACTCTGCTTCAGCTCACCCTCCATGGGCTGCACCCACTGTCCAACCAGTCCCAATGAGATGAACCGGGTACCTCAGTTGGAAATGCCGAAATCACCCACCTTCTGCATTGATCTTGCTGGGAGCTGCAGACTGGAGCTGTTCCTATTCAGCCATCTTGCCAGCTGTCTCTCAAGCTGAAACTTTTATAAGAGTAAATGTGTTCCTGCTCAGGATGAAATACTGATAGAGAAAAATATCAACAATAAAAATGTAGGATACTGATTATAACTCCCTGAGTTAAATCATTATGACTTAAGCAATTTGTTTCAACAAGAGAAAATTAAAGCTATAATGGTTATTTCTACTTTTTTTCCTCTTACCCATCTCTCTATTAATACTAACTATAACTTAGAAATTTAGGTGAAATAAGACCTTTTTTTCTGAGATGGAGTCTTGCTCTGTTGCCCAGGCTAGAGTGCAGTGGCGTAATCTTGGTTCACTGCAACCTCTGCCTCCCGGGTTCAGACGATTCTCCTGCCTCAGGCTCCTGAGTAGCTGGGATTACAGGTGCACGCCACCATGCCCAGCTAATTTTTGTATTTTTAGTAGGGACAGGGTTTCACCATGTTGGTCAGGCTGGTCTCAAACTCCTGATCCACCCGTCTCGGCCTCCCAAAGTGCTGGGATTACAGGCGTGAGCCATGGCACCCAGCCTCTAGTTTTTTTTTTTTTTTTTTTTTTTTTTACAAGAACATTTGGATGTTTCTGGAGAAAAAAAATTATAGAAAACAAAGGCATGATTAGCATTAATGTCAACATCAATTTTGGCTAATATTTAGGCCAAGATTTTATGTGAACCAATTTATTCTGTCTACCTAAATCCCACTGTATTAACAGCAGTGTCACATCATGGCTATCACCATCAACGAAGGGTGCTGTGCCTTGTTAAACTACCTTCAGTTATTATTTCATCTTACTTGTCGTTGAAAGTGTTGTATTGAGAGTCATAAACTGTACAACAAAATAGTAAAATTGGTAAAGCTGTTAGCTATTCCTCTTGGTTAAGTATTCTGCCAAATAGAAATGCCAGACCATTAGCACAACTAACAGTTTGTAGGAGTGAGCCCAGGCCTTCCAAGGCATTCAGCCAGCGTGGCAGAAGCACGGGGTCTGAGTTTCTCTCCAAACCCCCTACACAATATATTTGGCACTTTCTATAATTTGTCACCTGGGGCAATCATGGTGACTTTCTCTGTCCATTAGCAGAACAAATAATGAATCTGAAAATACAGGATGGATGTGGTACAGTGTATATCAAGTGATCAGCAGCTTTTTTGCTGCCAAGTCCTTGGAGAAGAATCATATAATATAGTTTTAATACCTTGATCTTGTTTTTCTGTTTATTAGATCTCAGTTGGATGTAAGGTGTCTGAAAAAATTGCCCAGAATCAAATTCATGTGCAGTATTCTACTGACTTCGGTGTGAGTTGGAATTATCTGGTCCCTCAGTGCTTGCCTGCTGACCCAAAATGCTCTGGAAGTGTTTCTCAGCCATCTGTATTCTTTCCAACTAAAGGGTGGAAAAGGATCACCTACCCACTTCCTGAAAGCTTAGTGGGAAAGTAAGTAGAAAACTACAACAAAGCCTGGTTCCAAGCATCCAGAAGGTACACCATTAGGTACACTGTTGTCATGCCTGAAATTATGTGTATTTGTGGGTAAAGTGCTTTCTTTCTCCCTAACTCTAAAGGTTCTCTAATTGGTTACTTTCATCATAACTTCCATGACGAGCTAACTTCAGACCTCAATTTGTAATCCTCAGACTTGGCAATATGGGCTTTCGCAGACTCTCATTTTCTAAACCTCAGTATCTTAAAATGGGAACAGAGCAATAGTGATGGCCTTGGAGCCAGATGAAAAGGTGTACCCTACCTTCTCAACCTTGTAGACTGTGGACCTCTGTGCACTATATACTTTCCACATTATTGCCTTATCAATCCATGATAGACAGAGCCAGGAGCAAATCCTAACTCATCATGCTATTTCTACCAGTGTGACTTATAGGATCCATTTTTCTCTTATCAAAGCATTGTATTCTGATCCTGCAGTGAGAGGTAATTAGCCTGGACCAGTGATGAGCAGAGGTGATTAAACCTTGCTCTGCAAAGTCTGTGGATATATTAATTTAAGGCAATTCCAAAAGATTTCTCTTCTACTCTAAAAGTAAAGATACACAAAAGAAAATAACAGGTGCACCTAGACTGTATTAATCAGATAGTCTGACTAAACGAATCTTGTGAAACATAAAGAGTCTTTGAATAAAGTGCTTACGCACAGTTCCCAGTGTCCCATAGATATTATTATTACCACTCAGGGTTTTCTGGAATGTATCTAAAGAGCTTATTCAATTAACATACTAATATTCAATTAACATACTAAGGAATTAAATCAGGATGCTTTCAGCTGCAAGGAACAGAAAACCCAATTCAAACCAGCTCGAAATTTGTTATATCTATAATGAACGAATCCAAAGATAAGTGAACTCTAGGGCTGGTTGATTTGTAAGTTGAACGGTGTCTTCAGGGACAGCGTTCTTCCTTATTCTCTTAAGAGAATATCTGCTGTCCACGGCACTGGCGGCATACTCAGCTCTCTCAGGCTGGTTTTGCTATTGAACATGAGATGGCAGCCAGAGAACTGGGGCAGGATGCTTCCGTACTTACGTCCAGTGAGAAAGAAAGATAGTTGCTTTTGTTCCAAGACAGCCAGAACAAGCGCCACCTTGCATCCCACTGGTACCAATTAGCCACTCAATAGTTTAGTTAGGAAATGATTATTTCATGGATTATCTGGGGTGAAATGGATGCTGGGGACCCACCATGATGTCTATCACAGACTCATTTTCTCCTCCCATTCTGTTTTTGTAATAATGAGGTATAATTTACATTCAGTAAAATACATACATCTTAATTGTTCAGATCAATGAGTTTTTAGTTGTGTAACCCATGTAACCACCACATAAAACAAGATACAGAACATTTATATCACCCCAGAAAGTTCCTTCATGTACTTTGGATTCTTTAAACCAAAATAGTATGGCATATTTTAATATAAGGATAATTATGAGGCTTGTTTTTTCCCCCAGAAGACAGAGAAGAACAAAGATGAAATTAAAATCTCAAAGAAAATGTCCTTTAATATAACCCTTTCAAAATTGTTTTCTAATTAGCATAGTTACTCTGAGAATATTGATTGTCTTCAGGGAATTCAGAAAATGCTGCCTCCCAACCGCCTGAGGGCTGTGTGTATGCTGACAAGGCTCTTGCCAAAGGCATCACTCACCTTCTCTACAATTTCAGAAATGCAATTAGTGAATCTAAATTGCATCATGACCACGGAACTCCAATTCAGAAGAAACCTGATTTATGAAAGTTACAGATTTGTGTATTTAAATATTTCTATTTATTTCTTGACACAGAGATTCCACTGATTTAATTTTGTTGTGCAAGTGTGCTCAGATATTCTGAAATTTCAATAAAACCAGCTTGAAAGTTCCATTACTAGAAAGATAAGAGTGGTCAGAAAACATTTTTTATTAACCTATTTCATCTAGTAAGAGTATCTTAAATGTTTTTTCTCTTGAGTACTGAATACACATGCAGGACAATGGACCTAAATACAGTTAACTTTTGTTTTTCACTCCTTTGCTTTTGCATTGTCAATAGTCCGGTAAGGTTTAGGTTCTATCAGAAGTACTCAGACATGCAGTGGGCAATCGATAATTTCTACCTGGGCCCTGGATGCTTGGACAACTGCAGGGGCCATGGAGATTGCTTAAGGGAACAGTGCATCTGTGATCCGGGATACTCAGGGCCAAACTGCTACTTGACCCACACTCTGAAGGTAAGGGTAAAGCCCTGGACAAGAAGCATTACTCACATCATGGGCCATGCCTAGGAACCAACTTATGTATGAGACATAATCTATAACAATGTCCTTTGGGTCCCCCAGGAAAGAAAATCCTTTGAATAGAAACTTTAAAAATGTCTTACGTTTCCTAAGTACAAGAATATTAGGATCAAGTTCTAGTACAGTTTATCCAGTTCATAAAATGAGCCAGACTATATGGATTACAAATGATAAACACTCTGGGTTTCTTTTTTTTTTCTTAAGCAGACTATTTTTAAAGTCAATATTAAGCCTTTTTTACTTCACTTTTTCAATTGATGTACTATTTGAAGGAAGATATTATTGTTATTGTTATGAAATAAAGCAAATAATATACATTATCACAAAAGACCAAATTTTCAAAAAGGCCTAAACAGTACCTGAATTTTTGTTTAGAAAATTCTGTGTTCTGATTCGTTGACTGCTGAAATGGGGTTGTGTATTAAGAATGGAGAGGTCACTTTTGAAAGCTTTAGCTATTACATCATTATTTAATATGCAAAGCAAATACAGTTCCCCAACACAGTTGCCATATATGCACTCTATTTCTGTGAATAAACATAGTGCATTTGTCATTACAATAACAGAAAAATGACTAGGCTAAAAAAAGCAAAATTCCTAGTGATTGAAATCCAACATATGAGAGGCAACAATGTAAACCAAACCTGTTCTGTCATTTGTGTTTGTTCTAATACTTCAACTATGGAATTGAACATTTTTAAAATAAAATTGGAACAATGCTCATTTGTGTCTGAAGATGTAAGTACATTATTAACAAATGAGGTTACCACATGAAAAACAAAGCTTTATATACCACAGGTAATTAATAAACTTTTGAAAATCTAATTTCTTTCATGAGCACTCAAATTTTATTAGTATTCCTCAGTTGGATAAGAAATTGTACAAATCTATAAATTATAAACCCTGATTAAAATCTTCTAATGAAAGTTTACGTGGTTAACCATGCATTTCTTCTTCTAACACTTGTCTTCTTACAAGCTTTCAATTATAAAACGTATTCATTTGCTATCCATTAGTGAGACTAAGGCAGACTGACATTTGACTGTATGTCTTTAACTACAGAATTGATTATCTTCTAAGTTTGAGAAAAAGAAACTGTTTAAATCATTTTAACTACACAGTAAGATAGAACTCTCCTTAAATGAAAAAATATAGGTTTTTCTGTATACAGTTATTGCATTGCAACTAGAACAAATTGGCTTTATGATATCTTTTCATCATTTTAAACAAGAAATGTGTCTCTACCTAATACAAATCTGCATTATGGATAAAATGAAAGTACTGTAGACAGAATGAATAGGGAAATTAAGACCTTGACTATGAGGAGATAAGCAAATTTTACAAAAAAATGTAGCCAAGAACCTTTATACTTTGTACACTCTCTGAAAAATAGATTTTCTGGTTGTCAATCATTCTTAGTTAAAAGGATAAACTGGAGACTCAGGGGAAAATATTGTATTCTAGATTTTGAGTACTTATCACCCTGCAACTTGGCCTGATAAACAGGTGAAACATCTTTCAAACTGCCTTCTAAGGTTTACTTTCTTTTGACTTACATAGAGAGATTTGGTTTCAAGTGTCCCTGCCTAACCATGTAGACCTTCAAGGTTCATTCTGTGCTAGAGGCTGAAGGATCCTGGCTGCCTGAAGCAGTCTCCAAAGTGAGGGCACACACACCAGGACAATCCATTGGGGAATGTCGGGGGGAAAGTGCTGGATTGCATGTTTATATTTTATCTTATTGCTTTCAAATTCCTTTTGGCATGTTTCATAATGTAATACATTACAATAATACTTTTATATACTATATAAACAAATATACATATTTGGGGGTATATGCTTAAATAACTTTTTACAAATAGAAGTGTTACTATAATATGGCCAGGCATGGTGGCTCACACCTGTAATTCCAGCACTCTGGGAGGCGGAGGTGGGCAGATCACTTGAGGTCAGGGATTCGAGACCAGCCTAGCCAACATGGTGAAACCCCATCTCTATGAAAAATACAAAAAATAGCCAGGTGTGGTGGCACACACCTGTAATCCCAGCTACTCAGGAGGCTGAGGCATGAGAATTGCTTGAACCCGGGAGGCAGAGGCTGCAGTTAGTTGAGATTGTGCCACTGTACTCCAGCCCAAGTGACAGAGCAAGACTTCGTCTCAAAAAAAAAATTGATATAGTCAACTTTACAATTATTTTAAATTTCAATTATGAAACATTATTTGAGCAGTTTAAATGATTGTCAATATATGACAGGAAAAAAGATTGTGGAAATAGCCTTTTTTAAACATCTTTGAAAAGCATTTGAAATCAGCTCTATTTTTTTTAAGTCCAAGACATCACTCTGTATTTTCTTAAATATTCCATAGTTATCTGAAATTGTTGTTTTAACCACATCTGGCTTATTTCCAGACTTTCCTGAAGGAACGCTTTGACAGTGAAGAAATCAAACCTGACTTATGGATGTCCTTAGAAGGTGGAAGTACTTGCACTGAGTGTGGAATTCTTGCCGAGGACACTGCACTCTATTTTGGGGGATCCACTGTGAGACAAGCGATTACACAAGATTTGGATCTTCGAGGTGCAAAGTAAGTCAATTTTTTGTTAGTTATTTCTATTGCAACATAGCAAATTGGTCCCAAAGCAAGGAACACTTGTATGGAAGAAATTATCCAGGATTGGAGTAGAGTATTTGTTCTAATGAATTATTCTGATGGATAAAATGTGCTTGCATTCAGGTTCCTGCAATACTGGGGGCGCATCGGTAGTGAGAACAACATGACCTCTTGCCATCGTCCCATCTGCCGGAAGGAAGGCGTGCTGTTGGACTACTCTACCGATGGAGGCATGTGTCAGGGGTGAAAACCACCCCTTGGAGCAGATTCCCAAATTCCATCCAACACCCTCAGAAAAGTCTCTGCAAAGCTTTGCTGACTTCACAGTTTGAATTGTGAAACTCACAAAGAAAAAGCTACAGATTTTGTTTGTATTACATGTTCCGTACAAGTGACTTCTGTGTTATGCAAAAAGGGAACGAGAGAAATCACATTAAAAATAAAGTCCAAACTTTATGAATAAAGAAAACAACCTCTATGCTTTACTGAAGCTTGAGTGATACAATTAAGAAATACATTTTGTATGATTTCCAAGTAAAAGATCATTTTTAAAACTTTAAAGCATTTTTAACAGCTTATGTGTAAATAAGCATGTAATAAATGCTATAATCTATAGAAATCTTCTAAAATTGTGAAAAAAAAGTCTGATTTTGTGAGTTTGTCATAGAATATTTTAACAGAATTCTGTTTTGTTATTCTGAAGTAGCTAAAACCAGACCAGTAATACCATGGTGTCTTTAGAAAAATCTACTTTAGCAGATAGATATCATTCTTAATAACTAGCTAATTAACAGATGACCCTAAAGTATTTTAAAGTATTTGAAGGATGTTTTCTTAAGTAATTAAACATCCCACCTGCAATCTTATCAAGCAAGAAGAGATAAACTTTATACCAGTCCAAATAATTAAATTGCATAAAATTACAATAACTATTTTAATACTGAAAGCTATTGCCTAGAAACATGTAAAACATGGGTGTATCTCATTATTTGTGAGAAATAAGAATTTAGAACTAAATTTTAAAAGCAAAACATAACTTATTTTTACTTCAGTGTTTTTATGTTGGCCAACTCTTTCGAAATATCCTTCCCCTCATATCATTAGCCTCATACAGAAACAGTATTTATAAGTAGTGAATACCTAATATCAAAGTCAGAAAAATCAGTTGTCATTTCCTGGCTGAAAATTTCTTTGGGAAGTTCACAGTATCTGAAGTATACTGGTGGTTTATGAGGAGGCAGGAGATTCTAGATATATTGCTATGTTGGTATATTTGTTATTATAGGAATTACCTGGACTTTGCTCCATGAGATGGATTACCAGAAATACATTTCTGTTAGACACGACTACATACTTCTTCCTGAAGATACCCTCACCAACACAACTCGACTTCGCTGGTGGCAGCCTTTTGTGATCAGCAATGGAATTGTGGTCTCTGGGGTGGAGCGTGCTCAGTGGGCACTGGACAACATTTTGATTGGTGGAGCAGAAATCAATCCCAGCCAATTGGTGGACACTTTCGATGATGGTAAGAAACAAGACATTAAAAAATTTTCTTTCCTGTGAGCCATTTTTCTGCTTATGTCTTCAGATAGATTAGCACATGAAAAGCATTTATAAGAGTGCCTAGCCCATACTCCTGCTCAACAAATGTTAGCTGTTATTTTGCCCAGTGGTTTATAAATCTTCAAAGTTGGCTGCTTTTTGAAATGTCCACTGAGCATTCAATAAATCATGTTAAAGACTCAATGTCTGGCTTTAAATATAATTTGAAATTTCAATACCCCAAAATAATTTTAGTTTCTTTAGTAATTAATGTGTCACAGAAATACTTAATGCACTGGCTGACAAAGTGTATCAAGAACTTTTCGGTGCTAGGTTACCTAGACTAGCAATTACATTTTAAAAGTACGGTAATCATTATACTACCATTTAATAGTCTTGTCAAAGTTTGATTTCTCACGTTGGATTTATGCATTATCCCAGTTAAATAAAATAAAAATCAATCCTAAAGTGTAAGCAGAAAGCTAGTAGAGCATAAAAATTTAAGGAATTCAACAATAAATCGGTCAGTTCAAGAGAATAATATGCCATATTGCTTCCAATTTTCCTCAAGAGAATAATATGCCATATTGCTTCCAATTTTCCTTAACAGAAGGCACTTCCCATGAAGAAAACTGGAGTTTTTACCCTAATGCTGTAAGGACAGCAGGATTTTGTGGCAATCCATCCTTTCACCTCTATTGGCCAAATAAAAAGAAGGACAAGACTCACAATGCTCTCTCCTCCCGAGAACTCATTATACAGCCAGGATACATGATGCAGTTTAAAGTAAGGAAAAGTGGCTCTTTAAAACAGAAAGTAGCATTGCATTTGGGGCCTCGAGGGAGAATGGTTATTCAGACAACTATAAGGAAATGACTGATATTATTCATTAAAAAAGACTATCTTATGAATAAAAGAGGTCATCTTTTGCAAAGACCTTTATTCAAGTATGATTACTTGAGGATAGATAAAATCCCTGAAAATGTTGGGACACAGCAAGAAATGTAACTATTAGGCTGGTGCAAAAGTAATTGCAGGCCGGGTGCAGTGGCTCACGCCTATAATCCCACCACTTTGGGAGGCTGGGGCAGGAGGATCACTTGAGGCCAAGAGGCCAGGAGCTCCAGACTAGCCTGGCCAACACGGCAAAACCTTGTCTCTATAAAAAAATAAATAAAATAAAAAAGCCGGTCGTGGTAGTGCACACCTGTAATCCCAGCTACTTGGGAGGCTGAGAAATAATAATCGCTGAAACCTGAGAGGCAAGATCATACCACTGCACTCTGGGCGACAGAACGAGATTCTGTCTCAAAAAAAAAAAAAAAAAGGAATTACTTTTAATGCCAATTCTTTTAATGGCAAAAACCGCAATTACTTTTACACCAACTGAATATATTCTATCTTATATATGTAATCTGGATTTCAGTCTCCCTACCCTTGTAAATAGAAAGCTCAAATAGGGCACTCTGCCTACTTCTAGCTCTACTCTGTAACACTATCTCCTTTTTATGTTGCACAATTCTCTCTCTCTCCCTTCCCTTCCTCTGTCTCTCTCCTTCCTCTTTATCTTACTCCATGCCTATTATGTGCATTGAGCCATTTTTTCTCCATCTATTTTTTTTCCAGTGTATCTTTCTATTTTCTTGTGTCTCTGACTTCATATGCCTATACTACATTAGTCCTGTTGGAACTTCCTAAATCCTCAAAAAATTAAGGAGGACTCTCAAATATTTTAAACTGAATACTTGATTCATATAGGATGAAAGTGAAGACATAAATAATTAATAGACACTCAGAGAAAGGCAAAGCAATATCAATTGATGTATCTCTATTGCAAACACCTGTAATCCCAGCACTTTGGGAGGCCAAGGAGGAAGGATCTCTGAGGCCAAGAGTTCAAGACCAGCCTGGGAAACATAGCAAGACCCCTATCTCTACAAAAAAAAAAAAAAAAAAAAAAATTAGCTGGGCGTGGTGGCATGTACCTGTAGTCCTAGCTGCTCAGGAAGCTGAGGCACAAGAATCACTCGAGCCCAGTGGTTGGAGGTTACAGTGAGCTATGATCCCACTACTGCACTCCAGCTAGGGCAACAGAACAAGACCATATCTCACACACACACACACACACACATACACAAGTCATTACAGAAATGTATTGTATTACTAGGTCATTTTAAAGACATCAGTTATTCTAATACCCTTTTTTGATGTACTACAATGACAGTTAATAGTAAAAATCCTTATTAGCAGAAATAAAAATGTATTTGCTTTTTGCCTCAGCTCTATGTTAAACTCTCCTTTAGAGACTGGAGGGTAAGGCAAGCTCCCCAAATGCTACCACTCCTTCAGGAGTATTCTTAGCTTAGTGATATGAAGAAGTGTTATACTTCCTCTACTTCTAAGCCCTGTTCCTTAAGAGTGAAGATTTTCCCTCTCCCAGGTTCACATTGTGGCCCAGATCAAAGGTATTATATTTGATTGAGTTGATTGGAGCCTCCTCTTTTGTTACTTCTGTAACAGAAGTAACTGCACTGAAGAGACTGGTCTCTCTTTCTATAACCAAGGCAATTTCTTTAGGAAAAAAAGAGAGTCTATCCTCAAAAATTTAGTAAAGTATCACTAAAACTACATACCTGAAAGTCACCAGAGACTTACCGTACCCAATATCAACAGTTTTTGCACATTCCCCACCTTCTCTTTCCTCTCTACACTATTTGACACTGTTATTCTTGCCCTCTTCAACCTGTGGAATTCTCTTTCCCCTAGGCTTCTGGGTTCTCTGCTCGTTCTCCTTTTACCTCTTTGATATCTGTTATCTTCTTATGGCTTTTCTCCCCTCAGCCCTCTAAATGTCAGCATTTCTCAGTATGTATCAACTTTCTTCTCTCTCCATAGACATTCTCACCATCAGGAATTGTATCCAATCATCTAGCTTCAAGAATCATATCTTGAAGAGCAAATTTCAAATCTGCACATCCAACCTTGACTGGCTAACAATTAATTCAATATTTTAATAGCCCCTACACATTTCTACACCTTTGCACATTGGCACCTCAACTGAATGTGTCTAACGGTGCACTTAATATCTTCCCTCACCATACCAACTCCTCTTTCTGATTTTCCTGTTTTTGTCGATGGCACCACCATTCACCTAGTAACTAGCTTGAAATGTTCAACTAGGCGTTGATTTTTCACTTTTCATATCTAATCAGTGACTACATCCTTTGAATTCTACTTTCCAGTGTTCCTGGTATCCATCCAATCTTCTCTGTTTGCACTATCACCACCTCCTTTCTGGCCCTAACTAAATCAACAGTTGACTAAGTACTCTTTTCACTCCCAATCTCTCTCTCTCCACTCCTATCTGTCTTTGACATCATGGTCAGATTGATCTTTATAAAGCATATCTCTAAGCAGCACATCATTCCACAGAAACCTTTAATGACTCTCCATCACTTACCAAATTAAGGTCAAACACCTTAGGCTGCAGCTTCTGGTCTGCCAAATTCAACCGATCATTCTAACCTCATCTCTGAATATTTCATATACGATATACTTGGACCAAAACATGCTATATACTGTGCTCTTGATGTCCCACCATGATTCCCTACTTTGTCTTCACTCACACTCTTTCTTTCACCTAAATATCTTTTTCCTATCTCTACCTCTCACACTCTTCCCAGTCTTCAGGGGCAGCTCGCATGTACCCTATCTGATTATTTTCTAATCCACTGAATCAAATGCTATCTCCTTTGAAGCACCACAGCATTATATTTGTGTATTATGATTCCCACTATCATTATGCTTCTTATTCTCTCTCTGAATTTAGAGTTGTTTTATTCGTGACTGTATGGCCTGAAATTTTTAACACTAACCTTCCCTAGTTATCAGTGCTGAAATAGGACATGATTAAATAGATGATTAGGACTTAAATTTGAATCACCAAATTTTTATAGCATTTATGTATTATTAATGATTCAAACATTTAATTGCATATAATATGGAAAGCTTTCATTCATATGGAAATACAGAAAACCCCAAGAACGAATATTAAGTAATTAAAATTGCTGATTTTAATTCCAAATAAAAATAGTAACAATCAAGAAAGTTAGGCTATCAATGAAATTGTTTTGAATCAGTGATACTTTCAGTTTCTGTCTATAAATTTGACTAATGTTACTTTCTTTTTGGCCAGTTTATCTTACCCAGATTTGTGATTAATTTTTTATTATACTAATTTAGTACATAGAAATGTAACTTTTAAAACCTTAATTTTTATCTCCATGCAAAATTGAACATCTTTAACAGAATCCAAAAGAATGTATTCTTGGTATCCCAGCAGGCTGCTCTATAAAAGCTTCTCTGAATATTACCTATCAGAGTAATAAATGGACGGATGGGATTTTTAATTAATGGAATTCAATATCATCTAATCTTACCTGTGTATTGATTGTTTATGTTTGTTTTAGATTGTGGTGGGTTGTGAAGCCACTTCTTGTGGTGACCTTCATTCCGTAATGCTGGAATACACTAAGGATGCAAGGTTTGTGAAATAATTTTTAACATTATCTTCAAACTTGAATACCCAATCCAAATGGTTGTCTTTTGTGTGTGTGTGTGTGTGTGTGTGTGTGTGTGTGTGAGAGAGAGAGAGAGAGAGAGAGAGAGAGAGAGAAAGACAGTTTCGCTCTTGTTGCCCAGGCTGGAGTGCAATGGTGGGATCTCGGCTCACCGCAACCTCCGCCTCCCGGGTTCAAGCGATTCTCCTGCCTCAGCCTCCTGAGTAGGTGGGATTACAGGCATGTGTCACCACGCCCAGCTTATTTTGTATTTTTAGTAGAGACGGGGTTTCTCCATGTTGGTCAGGCTGGTCTTGAACTCCCGACCTCAGGTGATCCGCCTGCCTCTGCCTCCCAAAGTGCTGGGAATTACAGGCTAAGGCAGTTGCTTACAGAGGAATAACCCTATATCTTAAAAGTGGTAGTTCGTGCATATTTTTATATAAATTTCACTTGTACAAAATGTATACATATGTCTTATTTTCAAAATTTTCCTTCAAACCAAAAAAATCCATTTTCATTCAAGGCTGCCACCAAGAAACTTTATATTTTAAATTTTATCAAAATAAGCAAAGCACTACATTTGTCCTCAGAGTAGAACTCTCTTATTCATGTTACTCATTTTCAACTACCTCTAACAAAAACTTTAATCAATGAATGATCTGAATATGCATCAGCCAGAGTCACCTCTTCTAAAGCATATTAGCAGTATTGAATAAAAGTCTGACATAGTTCAGTTACCTTATTAGGGTTAATAGCCCTCCGACTATCACCTTTAAACATTAATTACATTAAGTTTGAGAAGACAGACAATTTTGTCATTCAACTCCAGGTATATTTCTAGTGACAATGTCAGTAGGAAGAATCCACCAGAATTCATTGCTATGCATGCTATTATTTTATTCTGTTGTCCGTGTGCTTTTAAAGAGTCAGAATATTTCTTAAGAGAAACTATTTTAATTTTTTTATAATCTGTAATTATAAATGTTTATAGAAAACAGGAAACTCCTATACAAATATTTTAATTTAACCCGATCACAAAGCATTACCTTGACATTAACAGATTATATGTTTCTCTTACAATTTGTCTAACAAAGCCTTTTGGTTTCTGCAGATCGGATTCCTGGCAGCTCGTACAGACCCAGTGCCTTCCTTCCTCTTCTAACAGCATTGGCTGCTCCCCTTTCCAGTTCCATGAAGCCACCATCTACAACTCTGTCAACAGCTCAAGCTGGAAAAGAATCACCATCCAGCTGCCTGACCATGTCTCCTCTAGGTAGGTTGCAAATTAAGGTAAACTTTGTGAAATTATCTGGCCTCTCCACAGAGTTCATGCAGTGAGCTGAAAACAACTGACAGTGTGAGGCAGAGCTTTACATGCAGCCCTGGTGCCCTCTCCCATCTTCCCTCCTTTTCTCCCTCCTCTCACCAACCCATGCCCCCAAATGGCAACTGTATGTTCCAGGAGGAAATTGGAGTGTGTCTGTAAATGATTCAGAGATCTCAGATTTCCTTTGACTTAATACCATAGCATGTACCAAACTCAATCACAGGCCCTGAATGACAGACCCCAATCCAAGACTGGCATTGGCACCAGTTCTGCCCCAGTGTTCTGCCCTCCCAAAGGCTGCGCTTCTCATCCAGATACAAATACCAGCTGGGTGTGCAGGGCTGACAGGTTACACAGAGCTGCAGGATAAATACAATGGAGTGCAATCTTCCTAGAGCAGCATTCGGTTTACTCAAAGATTTGGAAAACGATACACCTGTGTAGGAAAAATGTATACAGATTTATTATGGACTAGAATAGGAAATTCACATGAAATTTTCAGAGAAGATACAAGCTTCCAGAATGGCATTTTGGGTTATACTCCCAGAGTCTAAGAAATACAAGTTCTCTCACCTCTGCCAGCAGGGTGCTTCAGGAAGACATTTGGGAAGCCCTTTTCTCACAAATAGTGCCCTCTCCCAGAGGCTGGAGGCAGGACGCAGCCATGGAAGTAACAACCTACTGAATCCCTTCTGCTCTCTGTGGTTCTTTCAGTGCGACACAGTTCCGCTGGATCCAGAAGGGAGAAGAAACTGAGAAGCAAAGCTGGGCAATTGACCACGTGTACATTGGAGAGGCTTGCCCCAAGCTCTGCAGCGGGCACGGATACTGCACGACCGGTGCCATCTGCATCTGCGACGAGAGCTTCCAAGGTCTGAATCCCAGGCTGCCAACTTTGATAGAGGAGACCAAGAGGTTCTCCTCATCTTAACATACATACAAAAGTCCACTAGGAAATGGATAGAAACTCCAGCCTGAGGGATCTGAGATTCATGACACACTCCTTGGTCACTCTTTAACTTTGGGACAAATTATTAAGCATAGATTTATGCAATATTCCTGAAGGCATTTTTTAAAATATAGAAATGAAATCTACTCCAGACATTCTATAAATATATAAGCATATAAATCCAGATATGCTAAATCAGGATATGGTATAGTACCTCACATTCTCTGTCTTTCATATAACTCCCTGCCCCTGCCCACAGCCCCAACACTTAATTTCCACTTCTGGGCCTCCCTCCTTCCTGGCCTAGCTGCCTGTGCCTACATACTTGACCAGTATCCCTCCTTCCTCAGCCTCTTCCAGCAGCAGCTGCCACTGTTCTCCTAAGATGTAGCTGAAAACTCAAAATGTTCTGGTTTCCAGGTCACTGTGACACTGACACACACACACACACACACACACACCTTTATGACTCAAAGAAATACATTTTCACTCCTTGAGTTTCTAGAGGTTGAGTATATATCCAGGGCAGAGAGTATCTACTCGACCCTTCACATCACAGGAAATTGTCTGTTGGTCTGTTAGAAGGTATGCAGGCCTGCTTTCCTTTGATCCAATGTTTCTAACAGGTTTCAGCCTCTATCATTACAAAGTTCGCTTTCCATAGTTAACATTCTATATCCTCATAGCTTAATACCTGGCCGATAGCAATGCTAATAAATCTTCTTTGAATTAATCCTTAACACTGTCTTATGCTTTACCATTTACATAGTATACACCAACTTATTCTTCAGTCGCTTATTATCTATGATATCCCCATCAGTTATCTATGGTTAATATAATTATTCCCATGCTACAGGCAAAGAAACTGAGACTCAGGGAGGCTAAATGACCTGCCTAAGGTCACACAGCCAGCATATATCAGAAAGACCACTAGTCAAGTTGTTCTTTCCAATCAGCCTTGCTGTCACTCATGGCTGAGAGATTTATCCAAGGAGGAGCAGAGTTAACACAATTTCCCCCAGATATACAATGTAAGAATCCATGTTTTTGAATTCTGGAGTCGGATCTATTTAGATTTCTTGGTTGATGTTGTTTCCTTGCATTGAAATCAAATGGATATGATTAATGTAGACTGCTGCACATCTCTGATGTTAGAAATTACTTAGCCATTTCCTTTCTCCCCTGGTGTCATTGTCACTGAGACCGGCTGGGTCTGTCACTATATTAGCTGGAGAATTTTAACTCTAGGCAAATGAGTGAATCAAATGTCTCACAAGAAGTCCTAGATGTCTGGAATTTGCCCTCTCCCCTGAACCTTAATTTGAAACTATTAAGGACATGTAGAAAAAATGTACTGTTTAAATCAAGGGGAAATGCAAGCACATACACGTTTGCTAATATCTTACTTAAATGTCAGTAATTCAGTTCAGTGGTCTCTTAGAGACACTTCCAGTTTTATCATTATTTATTTATCCCAGCTTCATTACTGAATATCTTTTTTTTTTTTTTTTTTTTTTGAGACGGAGTTTTCACTCTTGTTGCCCAGGCTAGAGTGCAGTGGTGTGATCTCAGCTCACTACAACCTCTGCCTCCTGGGTTCAAGTGATTATCCTGCCTCAGCCTCCTCAGTAGCTGGGATTACAGGCACATGCCACCATGCCCAGCTCATCTTCTTTTGTATTTTTAGTAGAGATGGGGTTTCACCGTGTTGGTCAGGCTGGACTCGAACTCCTGACCTCAGGTGATCTTCCCACCTCGGCCTCCCAAAGTGCTGGAATTACAGGCATGAGCCACCACGCCCCACCCATTACTGAATATCTTATATGTGCTAAATATTGTTTTAGGTGCTGGAATCCAACGAGTTAAAATATAGACACTGCTCTTAAGAATCATCAAGTGTACATTAACCTGTATTTTCTACAACAAATCATGCTAGGAAAAAAGAAATTAGATAGGCCTCTCATACCAGGGTGAGAGTTCACTACTGAGACCCACCATTGGTAAACATTCAAGGCCCAGCCAGATGCTGTGGTATTTAAACAACAGTTTTACACGGCAAATACAGACATGAGCACTACGTATTTTAGTAAACATTGACTCAAAGAAAATTGGATTTTTTTTCCAACAATATAAGCCAATAATTGCCAAAACAAAACATTTACTTTGGAAGTCTGTATCTACTTAGTATTTTGCCTTTTTTTTTTTTTTTTTTTTTTACTGTAACAACATTTTTTTTTCCTGGATTTTGTTATATTTCTTTTTTTTTTTTTTTTCTACTTTAAGTTCTGGGATACATGTGCAGAACATGCAGGTTTGTTACATAGGTATACATGTGCCAGGGTGGTTTGCTGCACCCATCAACCCATCATCTACATTAGGTATTTCTCCTAATGCTATCCGTCCCCTTGCCCCCTGCCCCAACAGGCCCAAGTGTGTGATGTTCCCCTCCCTGTGTCCATCTGTTCTAATTGTTCAACTCCCACCTATGAATTAGAACATGCAGTGGTTTGGTTTTCTATTCTTGTGTTAGTTTGCGGAGAATGATGGTTTCCAGCTTCATCCATGTCCCTGCAAAGGACATGAACTCATCCTTCTATATGGCTGCATAGTATTCCATGGTGTTTATGTGCCACATTTTCTTTATCCAGTCTAACACTGATGGGCATTTGGGTTGGTTCCAAGTCTTTGCTGTTGTGAATAGTGCTGCAATAAACATACATAAGTGTGCATGTGTCTTTAGTGTAGAATGATTTATAATCCTTTGGGTATGTACCCAGTAATGGGATTGCTGGGTCAAATGGTATTTCTAGTTCTAGATCCTTGAGGAATCACCACACTGTCTTCTACAATGGTTGAACTAATTTACACTCCCACCAACAGTGTAAAAGCTTTCCTATTTCTCCACATCCTCTCCAGCATCTGTTGTTTCCTGACTTTTTAATGATCACCATTCTAACTGACATGAGATGGTATCCCATTGTGGTTTTGATTTGCATTTCTCTAATGATCAGTGATGATGAGCTTTTTTTCAAATGTTTGTTGGCCACATAAATATCTTCTTTTGAGAAGTGTCTGTTCATATCCACCCACTTTTTGATGGGGTTGTTTGGCTTTTTTTTTTGTAAAGTTGTTTAAGTTCCTTGTATTTTGCCATTCTTACAGTAACAACTACTTAAATCTGAACTTGAATACTTGTTCTTAATCTTGAATGACTCTGGTTGGTCCACTTAATTTCTGTGACTGCTCCTTGTCCTCTAGGTGATGACTGCTCTGTTTTCAGTCACGACCTTCCCAGTTATATTAAAGATAATTTTGAGTCCGCAAGAGTCACCGAGGCAAACTGGGAGACCATTCAAGGTGGAGTCATAGGAAGTGGCTGTGGGCAGCTGGCCCCCTACGCTCATGGAGACTCACTGTACTTTAATGGCTGTCAGATCAGGCAAGCAGCTACCAAGCCTCTGGATCTCACTCGAGCAAGGTACCCAAACCTCCGTATTGTAGTCCAGACATAGAATTAGTCACAAGCCCAGTGATTGTCCATTGTCTGTTAGATAGGATTGTGAACTTCATGGCACAGATGTCACTAAGTAGTGAAAACCTATCATTTGAATTTGGGACAAGGAAGCATATATGTTTCACAACTCAGAATTATGTTTCGCTTAAGTTTATTAGAGAATTGCTTTGTATTTCTTCACCCACAATGGCTGAGTGGTGGTAATGTAGGCATAAACCCAGAGAAATGGCCAAATATTTTAAAAAATGGTTAGGGATAAACTACATAGATAATTTAATGTTGAGCATAGGCAAGTATATAAATATAAATGTGTATGTGAAATAAATTTGTAGCAATGCAAACATATGCCTATATTTAGCTTATGTAAGTACAATAAATAGAAATGGAGGATGGGTGGATGGTTGGATGGATAAGATCTTTAAAATTTTATGTGCTATAATTGCTGAGGGTTAAATTGCTGAGGGTTAATGCAGAGTAGAGTGGGCAGAGACCTTGCAAATGGACTAGGGAAGTGACTGACAAAGACATAAGGAGGATTGAATTTCCTTCCCTACCTGCCCTTCCCAGCTTTGTCTACCTTATCTAGAGTAAACACAGCTTTTTGTCTATATAATTCAAGAAAAGATTCTTAGGCTTAAAAAAGGTTGCTAGGTATTACTGTAGAGTATTTCTTGAATGCTGAAAAGTGTTCAGTAGCTATGAGAATATTTGAGAAATAGATGTGTTTGATTAATGGGAAGATAGTTTACATGAAACCTTTCACTTTGGAAAATATAATATTAGTGTTGTATTTTCACAAGCGGAAAGGCAGGTTTGGGGGCCCTTCATATGATAAACAATGAAAATAAAATTAATTCCTGTATGGAAACCATGACATAAGTTGCATCTATCATCTTCCTTTTTTTTTTTTTTTTTGCCTGCCAAAAAGATATACTTAATCTAGAGATAACCTGGTGTTTTCTGTAACACCATCATATATAGCTGCAACTAGGTGCATAGTTAGCAATGGCACACTATGTTTTCAATTAGTTTATGCATTTATACATTTTTAAGTCTAGCTCTTTATTCCACCACCTACTTTAAATTAGGTACTCTGTTAATCATGAGGAATCTTATGAGGATTTATTTCCCATGCCTAAAAGCTCTATCTAGGGCAAGGATGACAATGAAAAGCAAAATGTCATGTTGAACAGAATAGCCGACATGGTTCAGAACCTGCACGTCCTAACTCAGTTTTCCCTCAGCTCTGATCTCCAGACAGCCTTTCCTAAAACAGTCATAATAATTTATCCCCATCCAGATGTGTTCAGCTTGGAGCTATTTGTAAAAAGAATGCAGCATAAATAGCGTGGTTGTATTCCATGTCCTCTCCATGTCCTCAGCTGTCTGTTTGGCCCACGTTTCCTTTCAGAGAATAGAAGGTGTTCTAAATGAAATACTCTAACAAGATTTCCAACATCATGAAAAGAGGACACATCTTTGAAAGTCGAAAATACTTTGTGTAGAAAATAAGCCTTATGAGGTTTTCACATGTATAATATAGAAGACAATATAAATAAATTTTGTTACTAACAGTGATATAGTCGTAAGACTGGCTGCTTCACAGATGTGAGGGCGATCTGGCTGTGACATCTGTCAATTCATTGATCACCAGGGTTGATTCAGCTGATCCGGCTAGCTAGGCAGGTGTCCCCTCCCTCCCTCACCACTCCATGTGCGTCCCTCCCAAAGCTGCATGTGGGTGAAGAGGATAACCATCCCCAATAGGGGAGGATCAGTCTTTGGTCAAGGGTATACAAGTAGCTGCGCTCCCCTGCTAGAATCTCCAAACAAGCTCTCAAGACTGGCTGCTTCTGTTTCTATTATATTATGAACTTAGAAATTATGGACTTTAGGAACAAGAAAAGATTAAGGAAGTATAATTCCTTTAATACTTCCTGAATTTAGTATAAAGATGATTTCCCAGCCGGGCACAGTGGCTTACACCTGTAATCCCAGCACTTTGGGAGGCCGAGGTAGGTGGATCACCTGAGGTCAGCAGTTTGAGACCAGCCTGGCCAACATGTTGAAACCCCGTCTATACTAAAAATACAAAAATTATCCAGGCGTGGTGGCGCACACCTGTTATGCCAGCTACTAGGGAGACCGAGGCAGGAAAATCGCTTGAACCCAGTAGGCAGAGGTTGTAGTGAGCCGAGATCACACCACTGTACTCCAGCCTGGGTGACAGAGCAAGACTCCATCTCAAAAAATAAATAAATAAAAATAAAGATGATTTCCCTGTGTTTTTCAGCAAAATCATGTTTGTTTTGCAAATTGGGAGCATGTCGCAGACGGACAGCTGCAACAGTGACCTGAGTGGCCCCCACGCTGTGGACAAGGCGGTGCTGCTGCAATACAGCGTCAACAACGGGATCACCTGGCATGTCATCGCCCAGCACCAGCCAAAGGACTTCACACAAGCTCAGAGAGTGTCTTACAATGTCCCCCTGTAAGTGGCCCAAATGGAAAGGCATGGTCTCATGCACAATCCCTTTGTGAATCCCTGGGAATCACAAAGTTTGAGGTAGAAGTTGGGTAAAGTTAATGCACCAATGCCACAAAACTAGGTGGTGGCAGAACGAAGACTAACCCAGATCTCCAAAGTGCTGTTACTGTTTTCGATTAGGACAAGAAAGGCACAAATTAAAGCAAGGAATAAGGACAAGAGGGAATAGACAATAATAACTAAACGCAAGGGCAGTTTTTGCCAATTTCCCTTGTTTTAACCAGTTTTTCTAGTCTTAGGAAACATTTATTTTCTGCTGGTGTGCTAGTTTGAAATTTTACTGAGGTTAAGCAGTCATGTCAGTTTTGCTTTGCATTGTAAGCCCAGCTTCTAGCACAGTGTCTGTCACACAGAAAGCACTCCATGCTTGACCAAATATCTTCTGGGTATTAATGGAACAAGGGAAAGGAGGGAGAGAGATGGAAAAGTTTTACAAGTCCTTGAGTAGCCAATAAAATTTAATGCTGCTCAGAAGAATACTATGACCTAAGCAAATCTGAATTCCATGCATAACATTTTGTTGATTTAGATTAGCCTATTATAATATTTGACATCTAGAAGTCAAATACCAAAAAGTTCTGTTTCCTAATGTATAACTTCTTTGTCCTTCTGTGTGTGACCCAGGGAGGCACGGATGAAAGGAGTCTTACTGCGCTGGTGGCAACCACGCCACAATGGAACAGGTCATGATCAATGGGCTTTGGACCATGTGGAGGTCGTCCTGTGAGTATCTATTACATGGCATCCCATGTCCATTTCAGGAAGGTTTGAAATTCCTTTGATATAGCATGACCCTTAATTCAGTAAGATCCGTTTTTGATGAGAAGCCCCCACAGCAGCACTTTGGCTTACACTCTTTTGCAACTGCAAGCTATAGCTCAAGTCATCAGTGAAATAGCAAAGCCCCGAATGAAATGTAATGTACCTTAGAAAACTTCCATAAGCACAACATTTATTTAAGGGTTGACAATATTGGTTAAATTGGATAAAACAAAAGTCTCCAGGTAAATGGGAAACCATGTCTTAAGGCAGATCTGGGTTGCCTTATAAAATGAAATGACATCCTTGAAGAGGAAGGATCTGTAGTGGGCGGTGTCTGAAGTGTTACTAGCTAACGTGCCCAATTACAGACATTCTCCATTGAATGATGTGGTTGCAACTAGAACAAAGAGTTTGTGGTTTCAGATTCCTCCTGACCAATCCCAGCACCTAACAAGTTAAAGGTGTTTTTCCCTCTTTATATAATAAAGCTGTCACCACTCTCACCTGGCCGGGTTGACTGTTCCCTCACAGAGAGATGACTTGCTTTTTCTCTAATGATCTAGTTCCTGTAGAACTGGAATGCTTATGTCTCGACGGGTTCGGACTGATGGCTCCAAGTGGTTGGCAAGGAGAGGCGAATCTTCTCGGTAGATAGGTTCAAATGTTCATTCTGTTTACCAAATCCAAAATGAAATCAGTCCCTTGGCTGATTTCAGTCATTTTGCAAGCAAATTTAAGTGATTAATTGGTAGGAAAACTACCAGATTTGTTTTGGTTCAGTCATAGCCATGAGCTGAATTTTCCAGTCTTGAGCTAGCCCTCGTCTTAGTTTTCACTGAGGCACCTGCTTGCATGGCATCCATATCAACCCCCAAATCCAAGAGCAACCTGGTCCCCACACTAGCCTCCTGTGCGCGCTGCTGCTTTTGGACAACTTGCTGGGCTCTGCCTCCACAAGACAAAGTTGAAGTTTAAACTAACAGTCCAGACTCATTTGAATCTAAATATAAGGCTGATGTTTTACTTAGATACTGATTTCCTCAGACTACGTTATTCCAGCAGAATAAAATAACCTGGGCGCTGAAATGAATCTATGTACAGTAAGGCCATAGAGAGATTTCCAAATAGACCAAAATCCAACCCTAGAACCATTTTACCCTGGCTACTTGCCTTTCAAAACAGCACTTCTCAATCTGTTTGAACGTCAAAATCATTTGGGAAGCTTTTGAAGACATCAAAAAATGTCCCAATGCCCAGGCCCATCCCTTTGGATGGGGCTTTAAATTGATCTGCAGTGGGAACTGGGCATCATTCTTGTTTTAAAAGCAGCTCAGGTGATTCTCATAAACTGGTAGATAATAAAATGAGAGTCAATAACCACTTCTTATCTTTCAAGTGGCTTGCCAATACAATTTGCATTAATGGGGCTTCCTGTGCCTGACAAAGCATTACCAAACTCCTGTGGAAACTTCAAAACCTGACAGTCCTCAAAAGAAGGCAGGATAGTAATCCTGCCCCTTGAGTAAACACAATAATTCTTAACATATCACACATTTGAGTAGATATTTTCATCCTGCCCAAACAATCAATTGCACTTACCTATTTTGGATTTCAGAGACATATCATCACCAGTAATTTCCTCACTTATACTAAGATTAAAAAGCAGGGGCGAGGGGTTCAGAGGCACCAATATACCAGCCAGTGTAAAAGCAACCCCTTCACATATTGGAAACAGGACTCTATTCCTTGCTCCCTGTCAACATGCTGCCTTAGAGGCCGTCAGAGCACCGGCAGGAAGCCTCAGCACACAGCACCCAAGAGAGTCTCCCAGGTCACCTGGTGTTGGAATTAATGCTTATAAGCAACTACCAGCATCAAGCTCCATATTTTAAATACTTTGAAGAATTTGTCATCTACCAGGCTCTTATCCTGATAAGTCTGTTCTTATCCTGCATCATTATCTCAAACTCTCAGAGCACTAAAACATTTTGAATGAGACAAGAGCATTGCTACATTTGCATGGTGTTGTATGCTTTGAATTTTACTCCAAGTCTTCTTTCAGGAATAATTTAAAAATTATAATTTTATATGTACCACCATATGCTTTTATGTATATATAATTTCAAAAGCAAATGCAGTCTCTTTAATGACATTTCAAAAATTTGTTAAAGGAATTTATTTTCCTTCTTTTTGAAGAAAAGAAATAGCTCACAAAGCTGAGTTCAATAAATGAGTTGTTTCAAAACATACATAATACTAAGATGTTATATTTCCAGAACTATGTTTTTGATGTTTTGCTCTGGTCTTAGAGTGTAACATTTCTACACCACTCTACCCTTTCAAAGTACTTCTTTTCAAAAGAGCCACAAAGAGTTTTTTTTGTTTTTTTTTTATTATACTTTAAGTTTTAGGGTACATGTGCACATTGTGCAGGTTAGTTACATATGTATACATGTGCCATGCTGGTGCGCTGCACCCACTAACTCGTCATCTAGCATTAGGTATATCTCCCAATGCTATCCCTCCCCCCTCCCCCCTCCCCACCACAGTCCCCAGAGTGTGATATTCACATGGACACAGGAAGGGGAGCCACAAAGAGTTTTAAGGCATTCATTAGTATGCAATTAGTAGCTCTACAAAATAATTACTTCAATTCATTCATTCATTTGATGAGCTCAAAATAAAGTTCCAGATAATTCAAAAAATTAAATATAATAGTTTTCCAGAGTGTCTTTCAATCATATGAGGCACAAAGAAGCTAGAGCCAAGGTTCATGTCATGATCACAAATATTCTTAATTATAACTTTGCTTCAGAGGATGTATATTTAGAAATAGGTGGAATACCTCCATAAACCCCTATTAACTGAAAGCATTCTCTTAATTAACTGCATTTTTGTATCAGAACACTTGATTATTTGAACTAGCAATGTTAACTCCTCAAGCATGGCAGGGAGAGGAGCAGACTGAGGCTTGTATCTTAAGAGGTACAAACCCTACGTAACTGTATGTTACAAACAGGGCTACTGATATGTTTTTGCAACTAATGGTTGGGGCATACATTTCACTTAGGAATTTTTAGAAATATACTTCTTTTTTTAAGTGAAGGTTGGCTTTAATCTAACTTTATTACCATAGTTTCGCTTTTGTGCATGTGCACCAAGGACACATGCTAAAAACCCTTAGAAAGAAAAATGATGGTCATGCATGGTATCTTATATTGAGTTTAACCTCAGTACTGCCCATATTAGCCAAGAAAACACAAGTTTAATGAGAACAAACTTAGCACTTTCAACAATATTTCAGGGTTTAAAAGTGTATCCTAAATGAACAAGATTTGTAATATATTTTTAATTAAATGGTTTAATTCTAAAATACATGTGGAAGGATTTGATTTTCATAAATATGGACATACAGAATGACAAGCCCCACACCATAAAGATGAAAACCACCCTTTAGCATTTAACAAGCAGTCTCTCATGCTTGTTTGAGAGTGTAATCTTCCCACTCTCATATTTTCCAAAAAAACCTGCACATGAAAAGCACTTCACGATGATTAGCCCCTGCTAATCTGCCGTATAACAGATGAACCGAATTGACAGATAATGTTTTTCCAGCCTCACTAGCTTATAAAAAGTCCTCATTCCATAAAGTCTGAATGATGTGGCATAACACGATCATTGACAATCAAGTGTCAGAAACCTAATTTCTCTGAATTCATTTGCTAGCATAGAATATTTATTTTTCAGTATATGTTTATGAATACATTGGGCAGATCCCTCACAAGATCCATGCTGGTGAGGTTCTTCTTAGGATAAAAGAGAATTTGTTGTCTTAACCATTTTTGTTGGGCACTCATACTTCTATCCTAAGAATCTCTCTCACCCAATTCGCATTTCATTCACACATCACATTTCCTGTGTACGTGTCTAAGTCACACCTGTCATGTGTATAATGAAGTGGGCCAATTTTTGCATGTGTACCTTGAAAGCTCAGTAAAAAGCCTTCGTGAATGAATTTACTAAAAAGTGAATTAATACCACATTTACGGAGAACTGCAAACCTTATGTTGCTAACTATGGTCTTAAAAGCATTTATCAGAGTTTAAAATGAGTTCCATCGTGACCATCCCCTCATGCTCTTCATTATCAAGATACTGTCACATTTTTGGCACAAATGATTTACGGAAATGAGCATATTACATTTGTTGCAAAGCATATTTGTCCTTTATTAAATATGATTGTGTTATCTGACATAGAAGACTTCTGTATTTTTTAAAGCCCATTCCTTAATATATTCAGGAATTAGTATTTCTTAAAATGTAAAATAATTGAAAAATCAGATAATAAAATTAGTAGTTATTAAGCTATTAATATTTATAATTTATATGCAACATTTATGCCAAATGTAGTACTACAGCTACATGTACCTTAACATATGGTTATGAGCAAATATTGCATGTTGCATTACATAGAAAAGTATATGTAGATATTGGGTATAGAAGAATAAGAAATAACTTCTTTAATTTTTATTTTCAAAAGAGATGAAAAATCCTATATTGCGTCTAAACCTGATCAGACTTTTATGACTAATCACAGTGCTGCATGCATTGAAAGGCATTTTTTAACTTGTGTTATATTTCATTATTTGCTGTCATTGGTTTTCCACTAGAGTAAGGTAAGTCCTCCTTACTAAATCTGGGGAACTGTTTACTAATAGTTTCATCAGTGACACCAAACTTAACTGAGAAGTTTTGTAAAGCACCTTTGCAACTAAAAAAAAAAAAATCTATGAAAACAGTAATAAATGATACTGGTATATATTGGAACATTTGAAACTTATTTCCATGTAAATTCGGAGTCAGTCAAATTGAGATAAGTCCCTAATATATACAATATAGGGCACAACAGCATAGACCAGAGTGCTAGTCAGCATTTCATCATTGGGCAACAGATTTGACTTAGATTCTGCTCTGTGCTTGACACCGTATTGGGTGCCCTTGAAGTGCTCACAGTTGATAAATTTGTTATGAGGGACAAGGGAAAATAGAAATGTGTGCAAAAGATTTAGGGACTCTGATTAAATGGAATGTCTTTCAAAAGACCTACTATGCCGAAGATGCATGAGGGTCCCTTGACTTACCAATTCTCCTCTAAGTTAATAACTGAATTGGCAGACGGAGTAGATGTATTCATAATACTTAGGAGTTCTAGATCTTGTCCTTAGGTAAGATTGGCCACTTTTAATATATTCTTGTATTTGTCCTCTGAGATTCTTTAAAATTTAAGAAGGCAAAATGGTTATAATTTATTGAACATCTATATATAGTGCTAGTTTTCATTTAATCCTTACAGCTCCCTGAGGTGCACATTATTGGATATTATTCTCATCCCCATTTAGCAGAGAAGAGAAATATGAAATCTTCAGTATGTGTGAGATGTTTGTGTCTGCACTTATTTATGCATAGCCTTCCTGAAAATGCATGGCCTTTAAGTCAAATGTGTGGCATCCTCTATGCAGGGAAGTTTCAGTGATAGTTTGAATGGCAGCTTCCTGTCTTACACTCACCAATATTTCTAAGATATGTTGAACAGTCCACTGGATTCTTATGTCTGCATTCATATAAATCATTATTTGTTCTACCATATGTTTTGGTGGTAAATTACTGACAAGTAGAAATGCGTATATTTCTATGAGCTCAAATTAGTATCAATTCTCTATCTCCTCCATTTCCTTTAGAATCCATTAAAAAATCAATTGAATTGTTTTCATCATAATAAATGAACTAAGATTGTGTCTCCTTTAAAGAGTAACAGTTCAAAAGAGCACAGAGTCACTAGTTATTCAAAGATCTTGCAATGGCCATATTTCCTATGCAGAAACAAGGAAACACGTTATAATTCTATATGCCATCTAAGTCCCTAAACTCCCTTGGCAATAATGGACATTTACATTATCATTTCCAAGAAGCCTTTGTTGTTCATTCTCCCTTCTTTCAATTACTTACTCATAATGGAAGAATTTAAAAATGGACCTAGTTCTATCCACAACCAAAGCAAATTGATATGTCAAGTGGCATAGCTGATGTGCCTTGGGGTGAACATTACCTCCTTTTATTGAACTTAAAATAAAAATTACTTTCTCTGGTAATTGCAGTGAATAAATAAATCTTTAAAAGTTCATTGCACTTCTTATTTCAGTTATAAGGTTATCTATAGCTGTACATCAAAATGTATCAAAAACAAAAAATAGGCTCACAAATATACCACACCAAAAAATGAGTAAATATAAGATAAATTTGTTAAAAATTCCCCTAATTCCCAATGCTGTTAGACATTTTAGAAGGTACAATAACTGTTTAGTAACCATGTCAATTTATTAAGTGGTCTTAGAGGCAGACAGCATTTTAGTATAGCTTGCCATAGTGGTTGATTTTCAAAGGCTCATAAACTGGAAATATCCACTTCATTAGATTTCAACCTAACTGACTCAAAAGATTTTTATATTTCACATACCAAATTACCACCTAGTTTCCACGATGCTTTGATAGTGTGGTGTTTTTTGTTTGTTTGTTTGTTTGTTTGTTTTTGAGACAGAGTCTCACCGTGTCACCCCAGGCTGGAGTGCAGTGGCACAATCTCAGCTCACTGCAACCTCTGCCTCCCAGGTTCAAGCAATTCTCCTGCCTCAGCCTCCCAAGTAGCTGGGACTACAGGCGCGTACCACCACGCCTGGCGTGCCACAACACCCAGCTAATTTTTTGTATTTTTAGTACAGATGGGGTTTCACTCTGTTAGCTGGATGGTCTTGATCTCCTGACCTCATGATCTGCCTTCCTCAGCCTCCCAAAGTGCTGGGATTACAGGTGTGAGTCACTGCACCCAGCTGCCATTTTTAATGTGACTATATAAACACTAGGCATCTATAGCAAGTCCATTACTATATGCATATCAACATTCTCAGGAATCCAAAGATATGATACTGATACATAAACTTTTTCAAAATTAAAGAGCACCCAGGCCAGGCACAGTGGCCATGCTTGTAATCCCAGCACTTTGGGAGTCCAGGGCAACAGGATCACTTGAGGCCAGGAGTTCGACACCAGCCTGGCCAACATAGCAAGACCCTGTCTCTACCAAAAAAATTAGAAATATATTTAAAATCTTTTAAGAAAAAAATGTTATTTTAAAAAAGAACATCCAGTGATTCAAAATGTCCCCTAAATTGGTTTTAAGCTTCTACCTTGGACTAGCTTTTAGGGCACTAAAGATCTGCAACCTGCTAGTATTTATTTTCTCACCTATAAAGATGGAGACTTTCAATCAGCTCCATAATAAGTAAATAATTATATGGAGACGTTGCTTTAAAGCTGTTAAGTAAGCACATCAAGTTTTGTTAAAACTGAATGTTCTTTTGTTCCCATATATTAAGGTAACTTTCATGTCAATCTAGGTTGCATTGAGATAACAAAATATCTTGAGTGTTCTAACTTCATGTTTTTTCATGTAAAATATTTTAACTATTTTAAATTCTCTTTGAGTACCTTATACCTTTAAACGTGTTTTAACAGAATAATTTTCATTGCTTTAACTTTGCAATTATTCCTTATAGTTAAAGAGTAATGATTTACAGCAGGAATCCAATCAGTAAGTCACCATAAGTTCAACAAACATGCCTTGACCACCCATGCACGGGTCAGGCAGGAGGCTCAGTGCTATGGTGTGGGGGTGGGGGGAGTTGGGGGACTGGCCCCCATACCAACAAAAGTTTAGTTGTGGGGAGCCAAGATATGAACACAAACTCCTTCAAAGCAGGAAATGAGCACTATGAGAGTTCAAAGTAAAAAAAAAAAAGTTCACTTATAGAGGGAGTAAACAAAGAAAATGTAATACTTGAACACGTAGAATCTAGGAAGTGATGTTGACAGCTGGCCAATGAGGCGGGTAGAAAGGACTCAAGGCGTTTGAGTAGAGCGGTTTGTATAGGAATGTAGAAAAATAAAGGGCAGAATAAGATTAAGCATGAAGAGGACTTGAAACGTCTGTTTAAGTTGGCTTAGCTGTTGCTCCATAGATAAGAGGATTCTGCATGGTTTTGGGCAAAGTGAAGCCAGTGTTTGAGGAAAAGTTTACTGAATCTGGTGTGCAAAATCAACTGCATGTATGTGTAGGAAGGTATACATGCACATGTATACAATTATGCATTCAGTTATACTTTCTTAGTATTTCAGGGGTTTCCTTTCAGTGGAGTTTTGTTTTTTTTTTTTCATAAAAGGAAAAAAGTTAAGGAGGCTAGTTCAGGGGGCCACTATAATAGCTCAGGGAAAGAACTATAAGGCGACTGAGGATGCTGGCAGTAACACAGCTAGTTCCAGTCCCAAGATTTTGTGAATAAAGGAGCAACAGGATAATTTTTCTTGACACTTGATTAGTTCAATACATTAATTCCTTGGGGGTTTTTTTGTAACTCAATTTTACATAGGCAGCAGTTAGTACTTATAGCAGCTAATAAATGGATAAATTTGGGTCATTCAACTGTGACACTGAAACTGATCAACTTAGTTGATACATGTAATATTGTCACATGGAGGGGATGGGAGGGGGAGGATAGTAAATCTGCCTAAAGACAAAACCTGATTTTTTTGAAATCTTTTTCTCTATAATGTCTTCAGGATATATTCTTTGTTTCCATTTTATTGTTTCTAGCATTTTGATATTATTGAAATCTAGCAGGGGATGTTATTAGTACCTTTTTTATTTTATAAAATATGTATCAATTTGACGTCTTTGTATCAATATTTTAGCACAGATGCTATTGCTTTTTGATTATACATATCTGATGAAATTCAATTTATGTCTTTTCCTTTGAGATATTTTATTATAAATTTTCTAATGATGAACCTGTGAAATTATCTTGTTTTAAAGTTTATATTTTACAAGTGCTAGTATAATATGCCTAAGTATAATACCTATTATACTGGGTAAAATATCATTTTACACCTTACTAGCATATTGATGATTGATAATGCAGATTATACTGCTCAGAACAAAATTACCCTTTCCCCCCTCTCCTACCCTAACTCAAGTTCATGTCATATTGATCTTTATGTTGGAATCACATCACATGACATTATGTACATTTTATATCTTCATGGAATTAGGGAGAAAAGGCTTTGGGACCATGAGGAAACTCAGTGAATTTGAAATATACTGATAGGCTCACTCTCATAAACCACATATTGATGCCACATATAGATATATTGTCACTCAGGTCAGTGTGAGAATATGATCCTTTCAGTGATGTTATAGCTCACGATCCTTTTTAAAGGACTATACCAAAACATTAACAGCTATCACTACTAGTATTGTACAGTTTCCCACAGGATCCTGAAATCCATCTTCAGTATTTTTATCAGCTTCACACACAGCATATATGTATAAATGTGTGTATGTACATATGTGGGGGAAAACATACATACATATTTACAATTATACATTTGGTTACACTTTCTTAGTATTTTATGACCTCTTTTCAGTGGAGTGTCTCTTTCCTAAGGCCATGTTTATAAAATATAACCCAGATGCTTATGGTTTGAGGAAGACAAGAGAATCCAACATTCTGAGAAAAACCAACCTCCTTATTTTGTCTCATGGGACTGCATGAACTAGGAATGTCAAGCTGATCCAGCTAACAGTCTGTTTCTTTGTTTTTAGTTTTTAAGCTTTAAATGAGAATGTTTGCTAAAGGAACCAAATTATTTTTCCTACTTGTTAAAGATATATTTAAATAAGGCAATGGGTATAGAGCACACTTCTCAAATGAAAGGTACCTAAGTAAATATTTTCAGGAAGCATTCAAGAATAAAATTAAAATTTAAAACAGTTTGCTTTTGCTATGAATCAAGAGAATTTCACATATTTTCTGGTTCAGAGCTCACTCATGAAAAGACAGGGATTTCTTCAAGGCCAAAGGCAGTGAGTATAGGTCCCAGCCTTTAGTTCCTCTGACCCTGGGTGGTAATGTGAGCATGACCTATTAACCCTGAAAATTTTCAAATAAATATCAGAGTAACTTAGGACCTAGAATAGATTGCATGTTCAATGATGGGACTTACATGCTCTTTTTCCTTTCCTTCCCTGCCTCTATCCTGTTTGATTTTAACAGCACTCGCAAACAAAATTACATGATGAATTTTTCACGACAACATGGGCTCAGACATTTCTACAACAGAAGACGAAGGTCACTTAGGCGATACCCATGAAGAATCAAAAAGTTTATTTTTTTTCTTCCAACATGTGATGTGTTGCTCTCCATTCTTTTAAATCTCGCACTACATCTGATATCAGGAAATATCTGTGAAGGACTTGGTGATTACCTGAAAGCCCTTCTCAAGACCGAGTGTACACCACTTTCCCACACTGTGAACTAATGACAAGTGACTTATTTACTCATAAGTAAATGTCTTCATGTTGATGTGTCCGTGAAAGTTGTGATCTGTTGTAATATCAGTTACAGTGGCAGTATTGACAATAAGAAACAGTTTAACAGAAAAATGAAATTTAAGCACAAAAAATTTAAGAGATTTTATGTTTAAAATGGCATTTAGCACAGTATTTAACATTCTTGGTCACAAAGCTATTTAAGTGGACTGTATTTCAGCTATGTCTCATGTTTTATATGATTAAATTATCATTGTTTGTCCTTTATGTATTCTCTTCTACAATATAACACATTGAAACTGTATTTACTTGTTATGTTGTAATATTTTGCTGCTGAATTTGGGGCTACTTATATTCTGCAGAAAATTAATTGAAATACCTATTCAAGAAGATAGTTGTAAAGATATTGTATCTATCTCCTTTAATATACATCTTAAAAATGTATGTTGGTTTAGCGTTGTTTTGTGGGTAAGAAAAATGCTTGACCCTGAAATATTTTCTACTTTAAATTGTGGATGAAGACCCTATCTCCCACAAATAAGTTCCCATTTCCTTGTCTAAAGATCTTTTTTTAAGTGTTCTGTGGCTGATTTACTAACAGTAACTGCCATTTTTTGTCTGTGATAACAGAGTGATTTGTAAAACAGTGGTTGTTTTTTCATTGTGTTTTCTTTGTGGATTGTTTTTTCTGCGGGTCATATTCATACCTTCTGATGAAGTTGTACAACACCAGCAACATTATAATGGCCCTGTAGCTCTGAATGCTATTTGTGTAACTGAAAGGTTGCACTCTAGGGTGAACCAAGCTAAAAGCCCATGCTTAAATAAAAATTAAGTCCAAAAGCCATTGAAGTTCATTGGTCTTCATTCATTTTTAATTAAATTTTATGTAAGATTTGCAAGGCTGGTCAGTTTGGAAGTTATGATGTCAAATATTTGCACCAGTTTTTGGTTTCATCATTGATAATAGCAATTAGAAGCCACATTTTCAATTTAGCCATTTTTCTCTTATTCACCTTTTTCTGCTAATTACTCTGTAATTCCACTAAGAAAAGTCAATAGATAATTCCAATAATGACTTCACTCCTGAGAATTTTGTGAGCTGCTAACGCTTGTCTCATCATAAGCACTCATATGTTCATTGAGTAAATATTTATTGAGTGTTTGCTATGGTCCAGGCACTGTGCTAAGTATTGAGGATAAAATGGTGATTGAAACATTTTCCCTTCTTGATTTTAACATCTACAAAATAAAAAGTATGTTAATATCATTGATTTTTGTTTTGTTTTGTTTTACTTTCAAGAGGAGGAAAAAAATAAGAAAAAAACGTTAAAACTAGAGGTTTCAGCAATGGCAAACTTTCTCAATACTTTTGACCCCTCTAATGCTGAGCCTAAATACTCCTACAATGAATGAACTAATATTTTAAAGAACAAATACACCCACTGGAGAACAGCACCTTTTAAGACACTTAAATGTGAAAGACATAACTGATTTCAGAGGATTCTTCCTACCATGGCCCACTTTAGTCATTTTGTGTATGCAATCCTTCATCAAATGTCTATTAAGGGACACCATGTGCCAAGCACGGGCAAGAGCACTAGAGATGGAATAGTGAACAAAAAGAGACACAATCTCTGCACTAAGGAAAGTCACAGTTAGTGGAGGAGGAAGGTATTTACTAATAATCACAAAAATAAACGGATAACTGGGTAAATACCTCATTAAGCACTAAATATTCTTTTGATAAGCATCTATTAAACATCTACCATACTAATGTACCTTATTTGGGAAACTACCATGAATGAAACATGGTTCTCTTTCTCAATGTGTAGTCTAGACAGAAACTCAGAAATACCAACCAATACATACAATACTAAGAAGAAGGTGCTGCCATAGACATGTATTTTGGGTCTAATGGGCACATATAGACATCCAGACTGGGCAACATAGTGAGACCCTGTCTCTACCAAAAAAAAACCTTAAAATTAGCTGAGTGTGGTGGCATGCACTGTGGTCCCAGGTACTCAGGAGGCTGAGGTGGGAGGATCTGGCCTCAACCGAGCCCAGGTCAAGGCTGCAGTAAGCTGCGATCACACCACTGCACTCCAGCCTGGGCGACAGAGCAAGATCCTGTCTCAAAGAAAAGTAAAAAATAAAAAATTTGCAAGTGATATCATACTAAGTGATGAAAAACTGGATGCTTTCTCCCTAAATTCAAGAACAAAACAAGATATTTCCTTTTACCACTTCTACTCAACCTTGTCCTAAAGATTCTAGCCAGGGCAATAAAGTTAGAAAAAGAAATAAAAGGCATCCAGATTCAAAAGTAACACGTCAAAGTGTCTTTATTGGGAAACAACATGATTATGTGCATAGAAAAGCCCATGGAATCTATGAAAAGCTACTAGAACTAATAATTGGGTTTTGTAAGATTACAGGATACAGAATCAATATACAAAGATCAACTGTTCTTCTTCATTGTTGAGGGGAATGTAAATTAGTATAGCCATTATGAAAAATGGCATAAAGGTTCCTCAAAAAAACTAAAAATAGAACTATCATATGACCAAGAATACCACTTCTGGGTATATATCGAAAGGAACTAAAATCAGTATGTCCAAGGGATATCTGCACTCCCATGTTCACTGTAGCACTATTCACACAATAGCCAAGATATGCAATCAACCCAGGTGTCCATCAGTGGATAAATGGATAAAGAAAATGTGAGCCTGGGTGCTGTGGCTCATGCCTGTAATCTCAGTACTTTGGGAGGCCTAGGTGAGCAGATCGCTTGAGGCCAGGAGTTCGAGACCAGCCTGACCAACATAGCAAAACCTTGTCTCTACTAAAACTATAAAAATCAGCTGGGCATGGTGGTACGTGCCTGTGATCTCAGCCACTCATGAGGCTGAGGCACAAGAATCACTTAATTCCAGGAGGTGGAGGTTGTGGTGAACCAAGATGGCACCACTACACTCCAGCCTGAGTGACAGAGCTAGCCTCTGTCCCCCCAAAAAAGAAAATGCGGTATATATATACACAATTGAATACTATTTAGCCTTAAAGGAAATCCTGCCATTTGTGACAGCTTTTGGATGAATCTGGAGAACATTATGCTAAGTGAAATAAGCCAGGCATAGAAAGATAAACATTGCATGATCTCACTTACATGTGAAATCTAATAAAGTTGAACTCCTACAAGTCGAAAGTAGAGCAATGGTTACCAGAGGCTGGGGATGGGGATGGGGGTGGGGAGGGAGGGAATGGAGAGATGTTAATCAAAGGATACAAAATTTCAAATAGACAAGAAGAATAAGTTTTGAGATCTGTTGTACAGCAAAGTGACTATAGTCAATAATAATTTATTGTATATTTCAAAACAACTAACAGTAAATGCCCAATGTCTTACTACGAAAAATGATAGGTAAGTGAGGTGAAGGATATGTTAATTAGTTTGATTTAATCCTGCCACATTGTACACATATATCAAAACATTGTACCCCATAAATGTGTACAATTATGATTTGTCAATCAAAAACAATAAAAAGATATGTTTTAAAAGATCAATTACAACTTTGTGCAATGGCAGTATCATAGCCAGTGGGATTTATCCAAAGCACTATTGCTAGTTGAAAAGATCATTGTATTTCTATATACTAGCAATGAACAAATGTTTTTTAAAACTCTTCTTAAACATTAATTTATATTAAGTGTGAGCCAAGGTAATAGGACAAGTGATTAATAATTAAAATGACAAATCAGGCATGGTGGCTCACATCTATATCCCAGCACTTTTTAGGAGGCTGAGGCAGGAGGATAGCTTGAGCCCAAGAATTTGAGACCAACCTGGGCAACACTGCAAAACCTTGTCTTTACTAAAACTACAAAAAATTAGCCTGGCATGGTGGCAGCATGCGCCTGTAGTCCCAGCTACTCAGGAGGCTGAGGTGGGAGAATCACCTGAGCCTGGGAAGCAAGGCTGCAGTGAGCCGATCTTGTGCCACTGCATTCCAGCCTGGGTGATGAGAGTGAGACTCTCCCTTAAAAAAAAAAAAAAAAAAGTTTTAAAAATTCATGATAGTGGTTACCTCAGTTAGGGGAATAAGATCAGAGAGGTGTATGCAGAAGATCTCAGCTCTACTAAAATGTTTTATTCCTTTTTCAAAAAGTCAGAGTAAAATAGAATAATAAGGTTTAAATGAATTGTGTGCATACAAAATTTTTTATTGTATTATTCTCTATTCTCACGTGAAGATCTAAATATAGCAAAAAATAAGGAGAATCTATCAAGCCGACTCAGTGGGAAGATATATTCTAAAAATAAAAGTATGTGCAAAAACGCAAAGTCAGGAACTAGCTTGGCTCCTCAGGGGAGACGCGTAACATTGGATTTGAGGGGCTTACAAGAAGCAGCCTGAAAAGATGGGGAGGGGCTGGTGTTGCAGGAGTGAGAGATGGGGAGTAATTTCTCATACTAACAAAGTTCAGCTTTAATCAAGAGGCATTCACTGGAAGTTATTGGAGGGTTTTAAGCAGACGACTTTTGATCAGATCACTCTGGCCAAGGTGTGGAGAATGGCTGGAGTGAGTGAAGAAGAGAAGGTGGGAGACTAGAATTTACAGGTAGTCCTGAGATAACAGCTAAGGAATATTTTTAAATTGACAAGAATTTTGCTAAGGATTCATACTTCTCCACAGTAACTACAAACTGCTCACCTACAAAATATAATAATAAAGACAAAAAGTAACTATGCATGTATGTACTGTTCAGGAAAAAAATCAGCTGTTATTAAAAGAATTCCATTTCAGAGGTGAGAGGGTTTGTCATGATTTCTGTTTCTTCCATGTAGTCCTTTGGGTGTTTATTATAAATAAATGGTTATAGTTGGTTTTTTTGTTTTGTTTTGTTTTTAATAATCCAACATGGCTGTAAACCGATGCTGCCTTTATAGACATGGGAGACCATGCAATGACAATGGGAGTGTCTGCCACTCTCCAGTGGCCCTATTACCATATTCCAGCGCCTGGATCCCCTGTCCCAGAATTCATGCCAGTGCAGCTAAGAAGGAGAAGATTATGTCTAGAAAATATAACTTTTCATGGAGAGAGTACTGGTAGAATAATATATGGAGATATGTAAGTGAATAATAAAAAGGCACAGAAATGTGTGTAAGAAATATTGCCTCATAAACCTAGAAACAGTAAACTAACTTATATCAAAGTTATTACAATACCCCCTTAATGTTACTAACCATAGAAAGCAGATGCAATGAGACAAGTCAGACATTTTTTAACACCTCAACAATCACCTTAACAGAAACTAAACAGCTCCCTTAAAGGCTAAAGAAGAAACTCAATCACTATTAATTCTAACACAATTTCTTTCATATTGATACTTTAAGCAATTTCAAGTTGGTTCTTTGCTCTGCCTCTAAATTTCCTAACTGTAACAAAATACTTACTTTCTAGCACCTTCTATGTGTGGAGCTTGATAAAACAGAGAAGGAAAGCTGTCTTTTGGCCTCTCTACCTAAGACACACCCTGATATGGTTTGGCTGTGCCCCCACCTAAATCTCATCTTGAATTGTAACTCCCACAATTCCCACGTGTTGTGGGAGGACCTGGGAGGCAATTGAATCATGGGGGCGGGTCTTTCCCATGCTATTCTTGTGACAGTGAATATGTCTCTTGAGATATGATGTAAAAGGGGATTTTCCCTGCACAAGCTCTCTTCTCCTGACTGCCACCATGTGCGATGTGCCTTTCACCTTCCACTGTGATTGTGAGGCCTCCCCAGCCACATGGAACTATTAAGTCCAATAAATCACTTTCTTTTGTAAATTGTCCAGTCTCTGGTATGTCTTTATCAGCAGCATAAAAATGGACTAATACACACCTTCATGCAACCAGAACTCTGTTCAAATTCCCACACCATGAAAACCAGCTTTCATCCCCAGTCCTACAGATTAACCAACTCTCATAATGGAGAGAGAAAAGGTAGGCATTTACTTACAGTGGTAGGCATTTACATATCTCACAAAAAATTATTAGTATAATTGGTGATTACATAAATAATATAACTGTAACTTTTCCCTGAGGGATTTACATTTTAGTAAGTAGTGTTAAACTTCCAGAACTGTTTCCAGATCCAAAAGAATGAGTTTTTAATGGAGAGACTTTGGGTATTTAGGTAACTGAGGGGGGTATTTAGGTAACTGAGGGGGTATTTAGGTAACTGAGGTAGGTATTTTAGCAAAATAGCTTTGTCAATTGCCATGGCAACTGAAGTCTTCCATTTGGATGGATCAGACACTGAGTTGCTAGTCCGGTGACACAAGTTCCAGGGCCCACCTTCCTGTAAGACTTTGACCTACAGGTTAGTCCACTAGATCTGTTTCAAACTCAGTGCACATAAACGCTCAGCATTTGATAGTTTGAATACCTCCGATGGCACATCTGCCCTGCCCTGCTCATGCTGGCCTGGTAGGCGAGCTTCTAAAACCAAGAAAATAGACCTGATTCTCAGCTGAAAGAGATATTGAGGAGCTGCCTAAGCCAGAGATAACGTGTTAGTTACACCTATTCCTTGGGTGACACTCTCACCCCAAGTCATTACTACCTCCCATGCTGCTTGGGATTGGGGCAGATCCAGGTTTTGGTGGGCTAACTTACACAATTTGGTAGAATCTCTGTAAGGAAAAAAAAAAAAAACCTCAATATGAGAAATACAAAATTAGGTATAAAAGTGCATATTTAAAATGAGAAAAGAAATCGCAACATGTTACAAATTTATAAATATTGAAAAATTGACAAATTTCATAAATACTATCTGGAACTGCCAGACTTCATCAAGAAAAGATGGACCAGTAACCAAAGATGTCTGGTAGGCCAAGGTTGGCGAATCACTTGAGGTCAGGAGTTTGAGAGCAGCCTGGCCAACATGGTGAAACCCCGTCTGTACTGAAAAAAAAATTACCCCAGCATGGTGACGGGTGCCTGTAGTCCCAGCTACTCGGAAGGCTGAGGCATGAGAATCGCTTGAACCTGGGAAGCGGAGGTTGCAGTGAGCCAAGATTGCGCCACTGCACTCCAGCTTGGGTGACACAGTGAGACCCTGTCTCAAAAAGAAAAAGAAACCAAAGAACCAAAGATGTCATCAAATATACATATAAAATAGGTAACTTTACACACCCGATGAACTCCTTATTATTTATTTGAAGAACTAATAACTAGAAGTTTCTGAATTTGAAAGGATCTATAAATCTACAGATTCTAAAAAGCTCAGCAAACTTCAAGCAGGATAAACACAAACATTTTTAAAATTTGGCCTCCCTGGAGGCGGCACCACTTTCTAATTCTCATAACATCTAGTGATGGCCTTGCCCTTTCCTTCTTCTGGTTTTCCGCCTACTGTTCTGTTTGTATTTTCTCAGTCTACTTATTGATAATAATTACTACAGTAGCCAGCATTTGGTCCCCTGCTGCATCCATTCTGGTCCTTTCCAATCCATTTTGCAAGCAGTGATGTGGTGGATCTTTTCAAAATGCAAATACAATCATGTCGTCTCCTGTTCAACCTCTTCAAAGAGTTCACATTGAGCCGGCACAGTGGGTCATGCCTGAAATCTCAGCACTTTGGGAGGCTGGGGTAGGCAAATCACCTGAGGTCACGAGTTTGAGACCAGCCTGGCCAATACGGGGAAACCCCATCTCTACTAAAAATACAAAAATTAGCCAGGCGTGGTGGCGGGTTCCTGTAATCCCAGCTACCCAGGAGGCTGAGGCAGGAGAATCACTTGAACCTGGAAGGCAGAGTTTGCAGTGAGCAGAGAACTGGCCCTGCCTTCCTCTCCAACTGTATCTTATGCCACTCTACCCTTTATGCTCCATCCACCTGGGCCTTCTTCAGGCTTGTTTCTGTCTTTCCAATGTGCCATGCCACTTGCACTTACAGGGCATTTGCAGGTGCTAGCTCCTCACCCTACCTCCACCCCTTTATCTAATTGACTCCTAATGTTTGACACCCCACCCCCAACCCCTTCCTGATTTGGATTGAGTTTTTTCATTTAAATGTGCTCATACTTCTGGATTTTTTTTGCCTTTACAGCATTTGTCCAAGTTGGTAGTTAGTCTTATCAATGTTATTATCTAACGAAACTCTGGCTTCTCCTCCACTGTTAGTCTGTAAATTCCGTGTGAGCAACTTACTAGTGCAGTCTCAATGCCTGCCACATGTTGTTTGAAAAATTAACAGTTATTAAAATAATAAATGAATCCATAATTATTTACAAAAAAAAATTTTATATTATGCTATTTATTAGCTTTACATTCTTTGGCAAGTCGGTTAATATTAGCCTGTCTGTCTGTAATACCAGAGGAATGATAGCCACTCATGAAACTATTATAAGAATTAAGTAAAAATATATGTGTGTCCCTTAAAAAATAAGCAGTTCTTTCTCTAAGCAAAAACAATGCTTTCAAGACAAGATAGAAATGAGAAATTGAGAGAGTATATTTGTAACACATATCACAGATAAAGAGCAAATATTCCTAATATACAAAGATCTTTCAAATTGAAGGTAAAAATAGACCAAAAATTATGTAGAAAAATGAGCAAAAGATATGAATAGATAATTCAGGAAAATCATACAAAAAATGGCCCTTCGACATATGAAAGGTGTGCAACATCACTCATTATAAGTGTAAAGTAAGCCCCACTGAGATACAACTTCTAACCCATCAAATTGGCAAAATTCAAAAGCTTGACAATATAAGCTTGAAAAGGCTGTGAAACATAGGCCTTCTCGTACCTTGCTGGTAGGAATGAAAAATGACATAAGCCCTGAGGAGAGGATTATGGCAACAGCTAAGAAAACTACATATGCATTTACCTTTTGACCCACCAAACACTTGATCCCACTTCTAGGAATTTATCCTAAAGCTACACCTCCAAAAATATGAAAATGTACATGCACAAAGTTATTAATTGCAGCATTATTTGTAACCACAAAATATTGTAAGCTACATAACTATCCAAACATAGGAGAGTATTTCAACACACTGTGCTACATATATGCAATGTACTACTGTGTAGCTGTTTAAAAAAAAAAGGAGGAAGATCTCTGTGACATAACGTGGAGTGATTTCCATAGATACTGTTAAGTGGAAAGAGCTAAGTGTAGAAGAATATATGAAGAATGCCACTTTTGTGTAAGAAAGAAGGGGAGGCTGGGCGCAGTGGCTCACACCTGTAATCCTAGCACTTTAGGAGGCTTAGGAGGGAGGATCGCTTGAGCCCAGGATTAAAGGCTGCAGTGAGCCATAATTGTGACACTGCACTCCAATCTGGGTGACAGAGACAGACTTATGTCTCAAAAAAAGAAAAGGAAGGAGGTGGCTGACAAGATGGCCAAATAGGAGCAGCTCCGGTCTGTAGCTCTCAGCGATATCAACGCAAAAGGTGGGTGATTTCTGCATTTCCAACTGAGGTACCCGGCTCATCTCATTGGGACTGGTTAGATAGTGAGTGCAGCCCATGGAGGGTGAGCCGAAGCAGGGTGGGGCACTGCCTCACCCTGGAAGGACAAGGGGTCAGGGAACACCTGCCCCTAGCCAAGGGAACCCGTGAGGGACTGTGTCATGAGGAATGGTGCACTCTGGCCCAGATACTACACTTTTCCCACGGTCTTCTTAACCCACAGACTAAGAGATTCCCTCAGATGCCTACACCACCAGGGCCCTGGGTTGCAAGCACAAAACTGGGTGGCCATTTGAGCAGACACCAAGCTAGCTGCAGGAGTTTTTTTTTTATACCCCAGTGGCACCAGGAACACCAGTGAGAGAGAATCGTTCACTCCCCTGGAAAGGGAGCTGAAGCCAGGAAGACAAGTGGTCTAGCTCAGCGGATCCCACCCCAGTGGAGCCCAGCAAGCTAAGCTCCACTGGCTTGAAATTCTCGCTGCCAGCACAACAGTCTGAGGTCAAACTGGGACCCTCGAGCTTGGTGCGGGGAGGAGCATCCACCATTACTGGGGCTTCAGTAGATGGTTTTCCCCTCACAATGTAAACAAAGCCAACGGGAACTTTGAACTGGGCAGAGCCCACCACAGCTCAGCAAAGCCCTTGTAGCCAGAATGCCTCTCTGGATTCCTCCTCTCTGGGCAGGGGATCTCTGAAAAAAAAGGCAGCAGCCCCAGTCAGGAGCTTATAGATAAAACCGCCATCTCCCTGGGACAGAGCACCTGGGGGAAGGCGCAGCTGTGGGCACACCTTCAGAGGACTTCAACATCCCTGCTTACCAGCTCTGAAGAAAGCAATGAATCTCCCAGCACAGCACTCGAGCTCTGCTAAGGGACAGACTGCCTCAAGTGGGTCCCTGATCCCTGTGCCTCCTGACTGGGAGACACTTCCCAGCAGGGGTCAACAGACACCTCATACAGGAGAGCTCCGGCTGGCATCTGGCGGGTGCCACTCTAGGATGAAGCTTCCAGAGGAAGGAACAGGCAGCAAGCTTTGCTGTTCTGAAGCCTCTGCTGGTGATACCTAGGCAAACATGGTCTGGAGTGTACCTCCAGCAAACTCCAACAGACCTGCAGCTGAGGGGCCTGTTAGAAGGAAAACTAACAAACAGAAAGGAATAGCATCATTATCAACAAAAAAGATGTCCACTCACAGACCCCATCTGAAGGTCACCAACATCAAAGACCAAAGGTAGACAAATCCACGGAGATGAGGAAAAAACAGCCCAAAAAGCCTGAAAATTCCAAAAGCCAGAACGCCTCTTCTCTTCCGAAGGATCACAGCTCCTCACCAGCAAGGGAACAAAACTGGATGGAGAATGAGTTTGACGAATTCACAGAAGTAGGCTTCAGAAGGTGGGTAATAACAAACTCCTCTCGAGCTAAAGGAACGTGTTATAACCTACTGCAAGGAAGCTAAGAACCTTGAAAAAGTTTAGAGGGATTGCTAACTAGAAAAAACAGTTTAGAGAAGAACATAAATGACCAGATGGAGCTAAAAAAAAGGCAGAACAATAACTTCGTGAAGCATACACAAGTATCAATAGCCAAAACGATCAAGCGGAAGAAAGGATGCCAGAGATTGAAGATCAACTTAATGAAATAAAGCATGAAGACAAGATTAGAGAAAAAAGAATGAAAAGGAATGAACAAAGCCTCCAAAAAAATATGGGACTATGTGAAAAGACCAAACCTACATTTGATTGGTGTACCTGAAAGTGAGGGGAGAAAAGAACCAAGTTGGAAAACACTCTACAGGATGTTATCCAGGAGAACTTCCCCACTGTAGCAAGACAGGCCAACATTCAAATTCAGGAAATACGGAGCACACCACAAAGACACTCCTCAACAAGAGCAACCCCAAGATATATAATCGTCAGATTCAGCAAGGTTGAAATGAAGGAAAAAATATTAAGGGCAACCAGAGAGAGGTCGGGTTACCCACAAACGTAAGCCCATCAGACTAACAGTGGATCTGTCTTCAGAATCCCTACAAGCCAGAAGAGAGTGGGGCCCAATTTTCAAAATTCTTAAAGAATTTTCAACCCAGAAATTCACGTCTGCCAAACTAAGCTTCATAAGTGAAGGAGAAATAAAATCCTTTACAGACAAGCAAATGTTGAGAGAGTTTACCACTACCAGGCCTGCCTTACAAGAGCTCCTGAACAAAGCACTAAACAAGGAAAGGAAAAACCAGCACCAGCAACTGCAAAAACATATCAAATTGTAAAGACCATCGACACCATAAAGATACTGCATAAACTAATGGACAAAACAACCAGCTAGCATCATAATGACAGGAGCAAATTCACACATAACAATATTAACCTTAAATGTAAATGGGCTAAATGCTCCAATTAAAAGAAACAGACTGGCAAATTGGATAAAGAGTCTAGACCCATTGGTGTGCTGTATTCAGAAGACCCATCTCACCAGCAAAGACACAATAGGCTCAAAATAAAGGGATGGAGGAATATTTACCAAGGAAATGGAAAGCAAAAAAAGAAGCAGGGGTTGCAATCATAGTCTCTGATAAAACAGACTTTAAATCAACAAACATCAAAGGAGACAAAGAAGGCCATTACATAATGGTAAAGGGATCAATGCAACAAGAAGAGGTAGGTATCCTAAATATATATGCACCCAATAGAGATTCATAAAGCAAGTTCTTAGAGCCCTACGAAGAGACTTAGACTCCCCACAATGACAGTGGGAGACTTTAACACCCCACTGTCAATATTAGACATATCAATGAGACAGAAAATTAACAAGGATAACCAGGACTTGAAATCAGCTTTGGACGAAGCAGACCTAATAGACATCTACAGAACTCTCCACCCCAAATCAACAGAATATACATTCTTCTCAGCACCACATCACACATATTCTAAAATTGACCACATAATTGGAAGTAAAACACTCCTCAGCAAATGCAAAAGAAAGGAAATCATAATAGTCTGTCAGACCACAGTGCCATCAAATTAGAACTCAGCATTAAGAAACTCACTCAAAACTGCACAACTACATGGAAACTGAAAAACCTGCTCCTGAATGACTACTGGCTAAATAACGAAATTAAGGCACAAATAAATAAGTTATTTGAAACCAATGAGAACAAAGACACAATGTACCAGAATCTCTGGGACACAGCTAAAGCAGTGTGTAGAGGGAAACTTATAGCACTAAATGCCTACAAGAGAAAGCAGGAAAGATGCAAAACTGGCACCCTAACATCACAATTAAAAGAACTACAGAAGCAAGAGCAAACAAATTCAAAGGCTAGCAGAAGACAAGAAATAACTAAGATCAGAGCAGAACTGAAGGAGATAGAGACATGAAAAACCCTTCAAAAAAATTAATGAATCCAGGAATTGGTTTTTTGAAAAGATCAACAAAATAGGTAGACTGCTAGCCAGACTAATAAAGAAGAAAAGAGAGAAGAATCAAATAGACACAATAAGAAATGATAAAGGGGATATCACCACTGATTCCCAAAGAAATACAAACTACCATCAGAGAATACTATAAACACCTCTATGCAAATAAACTAGAAAATCTAAAAGAAATGGATAAATTCCTGGACACATACGCCCTCCCAAAACTAAACCAGGAAGAAGTCAAATCCCTGAATAGACCAATAACAAGTTCTGAAATTGAGGCAGTAATTAATAGCCTACCAACCAAAAAAAGTCCAGGACCAGATGCATTCACAGCTGAATTCTACCAGAGGTACAAAGAGGAGCTGGTACTATTCCTACTGAAACTATTCCAAACAACAGAAAAAGAGGGAATCCTCCCTAACTCATTTTATGAGGGCAGCATCATCCTGATAACAGAACCTGGCAGACACACAACAAAAAAAGAAAATTGCAGGTCAATATCCCTGATGAACATCGATGCGAAAATCCTCAATAAAATACTGGCAGATCAAATCCAGCAACATATCAAAAAGTTTACCCACCACGATCAAGTCAGCTTCATCCCTGGGATGCAAGGCTGGTTCAACATACACAAATCAATAAATGTAATCCATCACATAAACAGAACAAATGACAAAAAACAACATGATTATCTCAATAAATGCAGAAAAGGCCTTCAATAAAATTCAACAGCTCTTCATGCTAAAAACTCTCAATAAACTAGGTATTGATGGAATGTATCTCAAAATAATAAGAGCTATTTATGACAAACCCACAGCCAATATAATACTGAATGGGCAAAAGCTGGAAGCATTCCCTTTGAAAACCAGCACAAGACAAGGATGCCCTTTCTCACGACTCCTATTCAGCACAGTATTGGAAGTATTGGGAGAATGAAACAAAGTTAGAAAACACTCTTCAGGATATTATCCAGGAGAACTTCCCCAACTTAGCAAGGCAGGCCAACATTCAAATTCAGGAAATACAGAGAACACCCACAAATATTCCTCGAGAAGTATAACTCCAAGACACATAATCATCAGATTCACCAAGGTTGAAATGAAGGAAAAAATGTTAAGGGCAACCAGAGAGAAAGGTTGGGTTACCCACAAAGGGAAGCCCATCAGACTAATAGCGGATCTCTTGGCAGAAACCATACAAGCCAGAAGAGAGTGGGGGCCAATATTCAACATTCTTAAAGAATTTTTCAACCCAGAATTTCATATCCAGCCAAACTAAGCTTCATAAGTGAAGGAGAAATAAAATCCTTTACAGACAAGCAAAGGCTGAGGTATTTTGTCACCACAAGGCCTGCCTTACAAGAGCTCCTGAACAAAGAACTAAACATGGAAAGGAACAACCAGTACCAGTCACTGCAAAAACATGCCAAATTGTAAAGACCATTGACGCTATGAAGGAACTGCATAAAGTAACAGGCAAAACAACCAGCTAGCATCATAATGACAGGAGCAAATTCACACATAACAATATTAACCTTAAATGTAAATAGGCTAAATGCCCCAATTATAAGACACAGGCAAATTGGATAGAGTCAAGACCCATCAGTGTGCTGTATCCAGGAGACCCATCTGACGTGCAAAGACACATATAGGCTCAAAATAAAGGGATAGAGGAAGATCTTCCAAGCAAATGGAAAGCAAAAAAAAGCAGGGGTTGCAATCCTAGTCTCTGATAAAAACAGACTTTAAACCAACAGATATCAAAAGAGACAAAGAAGGCCATTATACAATGGTAAAGGGATCAATTCAACAAGAAGAGCTAACTACCCTAAATATATATGCACCCAATACAGGAGCAGTGAGATTCATAAAGCAAGTTCTTAGAGACCTAGAAAGAGACTTAGAGTCCCACACAATAATAATGGGAGATTTTAACACACCACTGTCAATATTAGACATATCAATGAGACAGAAAATTAACAAGGATAGCCAGGACTTGAACTCAACTCTGGACCAAGCAAACCTAATAGACATCTACAGAACTCTCCACCTCAAATCAATAGAATATACATTCTTCTCAGCACCACATCACACATATTCTAAAACTGACCACATAATTGGAAGTAAAACACTCCTCAACAAATATGAAAAAACAGAAATCATTACAAACTTTCTCTCAGACCACAGTGCAATCAAATTAGAACTCAGGATTAAGAAACTCACTCAAAACTGCACAACTACATGGAAACTGAACAACCTGCTCCTGAATGACTACTGGCTAAATAACAAAACAAAGGCACAAATAAATAAGTTCTTTGAAACCAATGAGAACAAAGACAGAACATACCAGAATCTCTGGGACATTTTTAAGCAGTGTGTAGAGGGAAATTTATAGCACTAAATGCCCACAAGAGAAAGAAGGAAAGATCTAAAATCAACCCCCTAACATCGCAATTAAAAGAACTAGAGAAGCAAGAGCAAACAAATCGAAAAGCTTGGAGAAGGCAAGAAGTAACTAAGATCAGAGCAGAACTGAAGGAGATAGAGGCATGAAAAACCCTTCCAAAAAAAAAAAAAAAAAAAAAACAATGAATCCAGGAGCTGGTTTTTTGAAAAGATCAACAAAATAAATACACTGCTAGCCAGACTAATAAAGAAAAGAGAGAAGAATCAAATAGATTCAATAAAAAGGGATAAAGGGGATATAACCATCGATCCCACAGAAATACAAACTACCATCAGAGAATACTATAAACACCTCTATGCAAAAAAGTTAGAAAATCTAGGAAAAATTGATAAATTCCTGGATGCATACACCCGCCCAAGACTACCAGGAAGAAGTTAAATCTTTGAATGAACCAATAACAGTTTCTGAAATTGAGGCAGTAATTAGTAGCCTACCAACCAAAAACAGTCCGGGACCAGACAGATTCATAGCCGAATTCTACCAGAGGTACAAAGAGGAGCTGGTACCATTCCTTCTGAAACTATTCCAAACAATAGAAAATGGCCATACTGCCCAAAGTAATTTACAGATTCAATGCTATCCCCATCAGGCTACCACTGACTTTCTTCACAGAATTATAAAAAACTACTTTGCCTCTGCCTCTGCCCCTGCCCCTGCCCCTGCCTCTCCCCATGGTCTCCCTCTCCCTCTCTTTCCACGGTCTCCCTCTGATGCCGAGCCAAAGCTGGACTGTACTGCTGCCATCTCGGCTCACTGCAACCTCCCTGCCTGGTTCTCCTGCCTCAGCCTGCCGAGTGCCTACGATTGCAGGCGCGCGCCGCCACGCCTGACTGGTTTTCGTTTTTGGTGGAGACGGGGTTTCGCTGTGTTGGCCGGGCTGGTCTCCAGCTCCTAACCGCGAGTGATGCGCCAGCCTCGGCCTCCCGAGGTGCCGGGATTGCAGACGGAGTCTCGTTCACTCAGTGCTCAATGTTGCCCAGGCTGGAGTGCAGTGGCGTGATCTCGGCTAGCTACAACCTCCACCTCTCAGCCACCTGCCTTGGCCTCCCAAAGTGCCGAGATTGCAGCCCCTGCCTGGCCACCACCCCGTCTGGGAAGTGAGGAGCGTCTCTGCCTGGCTGCCCATCGTCTGGGATGTGAGGAGCCCCTCTGCCCGGCTGCCCAGTCTGGGAAGTGAGGAGCGCCTCTTCCTGGCCGACATCCCATCTAGGAAGTGAAAAGCGTCTCTGCCCGGCCGCCCATCGTCTGAGATGTGGGGAGCGCCTCTGCCCCGCCGCCCCGTCTGGGATGTGAGCAGCGCCTCTGCCCGGCCGTGACCCCATCTGGGAGGTGAGGAGCGTCTCTTCCCGGCTGCCCAGTCTGAGAAGTGAGGAGCCCCTCCGCCCGGCAGCCGCCCCGTCTGAGAAGTGAGGAGCCCCTCCGCCCAGGAGCCACCCCGTCTGGGAAGTGAGGAGCGTCTCCACCCAGCAGCCACCCCGTCTGGGAGGGAGGTGGGGGGCAGCCCCCGCCCGGCCAGCTGCCGCATCCGGGAGGGAGGTGGGGGGTCAGCCCCGCCCGGCCAGCCGCCCCTTCTGGGAGGGAGGTGGGGGGTCAGCCCCCACCCAGCCAGCCACCCCGTCTGGGAGGGAGGTGGGGGGTAAGTCCCCGCCCGGCCAGCCGCCCCATCCAGGAGCGAGGTGGGGGGCGCCTCCGCCCGGCCACCGCCCCGTCCGGGAGGTGGGGGTGCCTCTGCCCGGCCACCCCTTCTGGGAAGTGAAGAGCCCCTCTGCCCGGCCACCACCCCGTCTGGGAGGTGTACCCAACAGCTCATTGAGAACGGGCCATGATGACGATGGTGGTTTTGTGGAATAGAAAAGGGGGAAAGGTGGGGAAAAGATAAAGAAATCAGATTGTTGCTGTGTCTCTGTAGAAAGAAGTAGACATGGGAGACTTCATTTTGTTCTGTACTAAGAAAAATTCTTCTGCCTTGGGATGCTGTTGATCTATGACCTTACCCCCAACCCTGTGCTCTCTGAAATATGTGCTGTGTCCACTCAGGGTTAAATGGATTAAGGGCGGTGCAAGATGTGCTTTGTTAAACAGATGCTTGAAGGCAGCATGCTCGTTAAGAGTCATCACCACTCCCTAATCTCAAGTACCCAGGGACACAAACACTGCAGAAGGCCGCAGGGTCCTCTGCCTAGGAAAACCAGAGACCTTTGTTCACTTGTTTATCTGCTGAACTTCCCTCCACTATTGTCCTATGACCCTGCCAAATCCCCCTCTGGGAGAAACACCCAAGAATGATCAATAAAAAAAAAATAAAAATAAATAAATAAATAAAGGAAAAAACTACTTTGGTGGGGGTGGAGCCAAGATGGCTGAATAGGAACAGCTCCAGTCTACAGCTCCCAGCATGAGCAATGCAGAAGACGGGTGATTTCTGCATTTCCAACTGAGGTACCAGGTTCATCTCACTGGGGAGTGTCAGACAGTGGGTACAGGACAGTGGGTGCAGCGCACTGAGCGTTAGCCGAAGCAGGGCGAGGCATCGCCTCACCCGGGAAGTGCATGAGGTCGGGGAATTCCCTAACAGATGGCACCTGGAAAATCGGGTCACTCCCACCCAAATACTACGCTTTTCCAATGGTCTTAGAAAATGGCACACCAGAAGATTATATTCCACACCTGGCACAGAGGGTCCTACGCACACAGAGCCTTGCTTATTGCTAGCACAGCAGTCTGAGATCAAACTGCAAGGTGGCAGCGAGGCAGTGGGAGGGGCACCCGCCATTGCCGAGGCTTGAGTAGGTAAACAAAGCAGCCAGGAAGCTCAAACTGGGTGGAGCCCACTGCAGCTCAAGGAGGCCTGCCTTCCTCTATAGACTTCACCTCTGGGGGCAGGGCATAGCCAAACAAAAGGCAGCAGAAACCTCTGTAGACTTAAATGTCCCTGTCTGGCAGCTTTGAAGAGAGTAGTGGTTCTCCCAGTACGCAGCTGGAGATCTGAGAACAGACAGACTGCCTCCTCAAGTGGGTCCCTGACCCCCAAGTAGCCTAACTGGGAGGCACCCCCCAGTAGGGGCAGACTGACAGCTTTTAAGAGAGTAGTGGTTCTCCCAGTACGCAGCTGGAGATCTGAGAACAGACAGACTGCCTCCTCAAGTGGGTCCCTGACCCCCAAGTAGCCTAACTGGGAGGCACCCCCCAGTAGGGGCAGACTGACATCTCACACGGCCAGCTACTCCTCTGAGACAAAACTTCCAGAGGAATGATCAGGCAGCAACATTTGCTGTTCACCAATATCCGCTGTTGTGCAGCCTCCACTGCTGATACCCAGGCAAACAGGGTCTGGAGTGGACTTCCAGCAAACTCCAACAGACCTGCAGCTGAGGGTCCTGACTGTTAGAAGGAAAACTAACAAACAGAAAGGACATCCACACCAAAACACCATCTGTACGTCACCATCATCAAAGAGCAAAGGTAGATAAAACCACAAAGATGAGGAAAAACAGAGCAGAAAAACTGGAAACTCTAAAAATCAGAGCGCCTCTCCTCCTTCAAAGGAACACAGCTCCTCACGAGCAACAGAACAAAGCTGGATGCAGAATGACTTTGACGAGCTGAGAGAAGAAGGCTTCAGACGATCAAACTACTCCAAGCTAAAGGAGGAAGTTTGAACCCATGGCAAAGAAGTTAAAAACCTTGAAAAAAAATTAGACGAATGGCTAACTAGAATAACCAATGCAGAGAAGACCTTAAAGGACCTGATGGAGCTGAAAACCACAGCACGAGAACTATGTGATGAATGCACAAGCCTGGATAGCCGATTTGATCAACTGAAAGAAAGTGTATCAGTGATGGAAGATCAAATGAATGAAATGAAATGAGAAGAGAAGTTTAGAGAAAAAAGAATAAAAAGAAATGAACAAAGCCTCCAAGAAATATGGGACTATGTGTAAAGACCAAATCTACGTCTGACTGGTGTACCTGAAAGAGACGGGGAGAATGGAACCAAGTTGGAAAACACTCTGCAGGATATTATCCAGGAGAAATTCCCCAATCCAGCAAGGCAGACCAACATTCAAATTCAGGAAATACAGAGAATGCCACTAAGATACTCCTCGAGAAGAGCAACTCTAAGACACATAATTGTCAGATTCACCAAAGTTGAAATGAACGAAAAAATGTTAAGGGCAGCCGGAGAGAAAGGTCAGGTTACCCACAAAGTGAAGCCCATCAGACTAACAGCTGATCGCTTGGCAGAAACTCTACAAGCCAGAAGAGAGTGGGGGCCTATATTCAACATTCTTAAAGAAAAGAATTTTCAACAAAGATCAAAAGAGACAAAGAAGGCCATTACGTAATGGTCAAGGGATCAATTCAACAAGAAGAGCTAACTATCCTAAATATATATGCACCCAATACAGGAGCACCCAGATTCATAAAGCAAGTCCTTAGAGACCTACAAAGAGACTTAGACTCCCACACAATAATTATGGGAGACTTTAACACCCCACTGTCAACATTAGACAGATCAACGAGACAGAAAGTTAACAAGGATATCCAGGAACTGAACTCAGCTCTGCACCAAGTGGACCTAATAGACATCTACAGAACTCTCCACCCCAAATCAACAGAATATACATTCTTTACAGCACCACACCACACCTATTCCAAAATTGACCACATAGTTGGAAGTAAAGCACTCCTCAGCAAATATAAAAGAACAGAAATTATAATAAACTGTCTCTCAGACCACACTGCAATCAAACTAGAACTCAGGATTAAGAAACTCACTCAAAACCGCTCAACTACATGGAAACTGAACAACCCACTCTTGAATGACTACTGGGTACATAACGAAATGAAGGCAGAAATAAAGATGTTCTTTGAAACCAACGAGAACAAAGATACAATATACCAGAATCTCTGGGACACAGTAAAAGCAGTGTTTAGAGGGAAATTCATAGCACTAAATGCCCACAGGAGAAAGCAGGAAAGATCTAAAATTGACACCCTAACATTTCATTAAAAGAACTAGAAAAGCAAGAGCAAACACATTCAAAAGCTAGCAGAAGGCAAGAAATAACTAAGATCAGAGCAGAAGTGAAGGAAATAGAGACACAAAAAACCCTTCAAAATAATCAATGAATCCAGGAGCTGGTTTTTTGAAAAGATCAACAAAATTGATAGACCGATAGCAAGACTAATAAAGAAGAAAAGAGAGAAGAATCAAATAGATGCAATAAAAAATGATAAAGGGGATATCACCACCAATCCCACAGAAATACAAACCACCATCAGAGAATACTATAAACACCTCTGCGCAAATAAACTAGAAAATCTAGAAGAAATGGATAAATTCCTGGACACATACACCCTCCCCAGACTAAACCAGGAAGAAGTTGAATCTCTGAATAGACCAATAACAGGCTCTGAAATTGAGGCAATAATTAATAGCTTACCAACCAAAAAAAGTCCAGGACCAGATGAATTCACAGCCGAATTCTACCAGAGGTACAAGGAGGAGCTGGTACCATTTCTTCTGAAACTATTCCAGTCAATAGAAAAAGAGGGAATCCTCCCTAAATCATTTTATGAGGCCAGCATCATCCTGATACCAAAACCTGGCAGAGACACAACAAAGAAGGAGAATTTTAGACCAATATCCCTGATGAACATCAATGCAAAAATCCTCAATAAAATACTGGCAAACCGAATACAGCAGCACATCAAAAATCTTATCCACCATGATCAAGTGGGCTTCATCCCTGGGATGCAAGGCTGCTTCAACATACACAAATCAATAAACGTAATCCAGCGTATAAACAGAGCCAATGACAAAAACCACATGATTATCTCAATACATGCAGAAAAGACCTTTCACAAAATTCAACAACACTTCATGCTAAAAACTCTCAATAAATTAGGTATTGATGGGACATATCTCAAAATAAGAGCTATCTATGACAGACCCACAGCCAATATCATACTGAATGGGCAAAAACTGGAAGCATTCCCCTTGAAAACTGGCACAAGACAGGGATGCCCTCTCTCACCACTCCTATTCAACATAGTGTTGGAAGTTCTGGCCAGGGCAATCAGGCAGGAGAAGGAAATAAAGGATATTCAGTTAGGAAAAGAGGAAGTCAAATTGTCCCTGTTTGCAGATGACATGATTGTATATCTAGAAAACCCCATCGTCTCAGCCCAAAATCTCCTTAAGCTGATAGGCAACTTCAGCAAAGTCTCAGGATACAAAATCAATGTACAAAAATCACAAGCATTCTTATACACCAATAACAGACAGAGAGCCAAATCATGCGTGAACTCCCATTCACAATTGCTTCAAAGAGAATAAAATACCTAGGAATCCAACTTACAAGGGATGTCAAGGACCTCTTCAAGGAGAACTACAAACCACTGCTCAAGGAAATAAAAGAGGATACAAACAAATGGAAGAACATTCCATGCTCATGGGTAGGAAGAATCAATATCTTGAAAATGGCCATACTGCCTAAGGTAATTTATGGATTCAATGCCATCCCCAGCAAGCTACCAATGAGTTTCTTCACAGAATTGGAAAAAACTACTTTAAAATTCATATGGAACCAAAAAAGAGCCCGCATTGCCAAGTCAATCCCGAGCCAAAAGAACAAAGCTGGAGGCATCATGCTACCTGTCTTCAAACTGTACTACACAGTAACCAAAACAGCATGGTACTGGTACCAAAACAGAGATATAGACCAATAGAACAGATCAGAGCCCTCAGAAATAATGCCGCATATCTACAACTATCTGATCTTTGACAAACCTGAGAAAAACAAGCAATGGGGAAAGGATTCCCTGTTTAATAAATGGTGCTGGGAAAACTGGCTAGCCATATGTAGAAAGCTGAAACTGGATCCCTTCCTTACACCTTGTACTAAAATTAATTCGAGATGGATTAAAGACTTACATGTTAGACCTAAAACCATAAACACCCTAGAAGCAAACCTAGGCAATACCGTTCAGGACATAGGCATGGGCAAGCACTTCATGTCTAAAGCACCAAAAGCAATGGCAACAAAAGCCAAAATTGACAAATGGGATCTAATTAAACTAAAGACCATCTGCACAGCAAAAGAAACTACCATCAGAGTGAACAAGCAACCTACAGAATGGGAGAAAAATTTTGCAATCTACTCATCTGACAAAGGGCTAATATCCAGAATCTACAAAGAACTCAAACAAATTTACAAGAAAAAAAAACAAACAACCCCATCAAAAAGTGGGCAAAGGATATGAACACACACTTCTCAAAAGAAGACATTTATGCAGCCGAAAGACATATGAAAAAATGCTCATCATCACTGGCCATCAGAGAAACGCAAATGAAAACCACAATGAGATACCATCTCACACCAGTTAGAATGGCGATCATTAAAAAGTCAGGAAACAACGGGTGCTGGAGAGGATGTGGAGAAATAGGAACACTTTTACACAGTTGGTGGGACTGTAAACTAGTTCAACCATTGTGGAAGTCAGTGTGGTGATTCCTCAAAGATCTAGAACTAGAAATACCATTTGACCCAGCCATCCCATTACTGGGTATATACCCAAAGGATTATAAAACATGCTGCTATAAAACACATGCACACGTATGTTTATTGTGGCACTATTCACAATAGCAAAGACTTGGAACCAACCCAAATGTCCAACAATGATAGACTGGATTAAGAAAATGTGGCACATATACACCATGGAATACTATGCAGCCATAAAAAAGGATGAGTTCATGTCCTTTGCAGGGACATGCATGAAGCTGGAAACCATCATTCTCAGTAAACTATCGCAAGGACAAAAAACCAATCACCGCATGTTCTCACTCATAGGTGGGAACTGAACAATGAGAACATGTGGACACAGGAAGGGGAACATCACACACTAGGGTCTGTTGTGGGTGGGGGGAGTGGGGAGGGATAGCATTAGGAGATATACCTAATGTTAAATGACGAGTTAATGGGTGCAGCACACCAACACGGCACATGTATACATATGTAACAAACCTGCACGTTGTGCACATGTACCCTAAAACTTAAAGTATAATTTTAAAAAAAGAGAAAACTACTTTAAATTTCATATGGAACCAAAAAAGAGCACACATAGCCAAGACAATCCTAAGCAAAAAGAACAAAGCTACAGGCATCATGCTACCTGACTTCAAACTATACTACAAGGCTACAGTAACCAAAACAGCATGGTACTGGTACCAAAACAGATATACAGACCAATAGAATGATGGTTTCCAGCATCATCCATGTCCCTGCAAAGGACATGAACTCACCCTTTTTTATAGCTGCATAGTATTCCATGGTGTATATGTGCCACATTTTCTTAATCCAGTCTATTATTGATGGGCATTTGGGTTGGTTCCATGTCTTTGCTATTGTGAATAGTGCCACAATAAACATACATGTGCATGTGTCTTTATAGCAGCATGTTTTATAATCCTTTGGGTATATACCCAGTAATGGGATTGCTGGGTCAAAGGGTATTTCTAGTTCTAGATCGTTAAGGAATCACTACACTGTCTTCCACAATGGTTGAACTAGTTTACAGTCCCACCAACTGTGTAATTAAAAGTGTTCCTGTTTCTCCACATCCTCTCCAGCACCCGTTGTTTCCTGACTTTTTAATGATCGCCATTCTAACTGGTGTGAGATGGTATCTCATTGTGGTTTTCATTTGCGTTTCTCTGATGGCCAGTGATGATGAGCATTTTTTCATATGTCTTTCGGCTGCATAAATGTCTTCTTTTGAGAAGTGTGTGTTCATATCCTTTGCCCACTTTTTGATGGGGTTGTTTTTTTCTTGTAAATTTGTTTAAGTCCTTTGTAGATTCTGGATATTAGCCCTTTGTCAGATAAATAGATGTACAAATTTTCTCCCATTCTGTATCACAAGGACAGAAAACCAAACACTGCATGTTCTTACTCATAAGTGGGAGTTGAACAATGAGAGCACATGGACGCAGGGTGGGGAACATCACTCACTGGGGCCTGTTGGGGTGTGGGGGGCTCGGGGAGGGATAGCATTAGGAGAAATACCTAATGTAAATGACAAGTTGATGGGTGCAGCAAACCAACATGGCACGTGTATACCTACGTAACAAACCTGCAGGTTGTGCACATGTATCCCAGAAGTTAAAGTATAATTTAAAACAAAAAAAAAAGCCAAAATTAACAAATGGGATCCAATTAAACTAAAGAGCTTCTGCACAGCAAAAGAAACAATCATCAGAGTCAACAGGCAACCAACAGAATGGGAGAAAATTTTTACAATCTACCCATCTGACAAAGGGCTAATATCCACAATCTACAAAGGACTTAAACAAATTTACAAGAAAAAAACCACCCCATCAAAAAGTGGGCAAAGGATATGAACAGACACTTCTCAAAAGAAGACATTTATGCAGCCGAAAGACATATGAAAAAATGCTCATCATCACTAGTCATTAGAGAAATGCAAATCAAAACCACAATGAGATACCATCTCATGCTAGTTAGAATGGTGATCATTAAAAAGTCAGGAAACAACAGATGCTGGAGAGGATGTGGAGAAACAGGAAAGCTTTTATGCTGTTGGTGGGAGTGTAAATTAGTTCAACCATTGTGGAAGACAGTGTAGTGATTCCTTAAGGATCTAGAACTAGAATTACCATTTGACCCAGCAATCCCATTACTGGGTATATACCCAAAGGATTATAAATCACTCTACTCTAAAGACACATGCACATGTATGTTTATTGCGGCACTATTCACAATAGCAAAGACATGGAACCAACCCAAATGCCCATCAATGATAGACCGGATAAAGAAAATGTGGCACATATACACCATGGAATACTATGTAGCCATAAAAAAGGGTGAGTTCATGTCCTTTGCAGGGACATGGATGAAGCTGGAAACTGTCATTCTCAGCAAACTAACACAAGAACAGGAAACCCAACACCTCATGTTCTCACTCATAGGTGGGAGTTGAACAATGAGAACGCCTGGACACAGGGAGGGGAACATCACACACTGGGGCCTGTCGGAGGTGGGGGGCTAGGGGAGGGATAACATTAGGAGAAATTCCTAATGTAGATGACGGGTTGATGGGTGCAGCAAACCACCCTGGCACTTGTATACCTATGTAACAAACCTGCACATTCTGCACGTGTATCCCAGAACTTAAAGCATAATAAAAGAAGGAAGGAAAGGAAGGAAGGAAAGGAAGGAAGGCAGGCAGCCAAGAACATGTAACAAATATCTGTGTGGCTTTACAAAAACACAGGAAGAATAGATGAGAAATCATGACGTTGTTTACTCACACAGGATTGGCTAGAATGTGTGGAACAAAGGAGGGAAGAAAATTCCCTCAGTATACGTTTTCAGATCTTTTTAATATTCTTTAATTTTTTCTTTTATCCGCTTTTAAGTTCTGGAGTACATGTCCAGGATGTGCAGATTTATTACACAGGTAAACGCGTGTCATGGTGGTTTGCTGCACAGGTCAACCCCATCACCTAGGTATTAAGGTCTAGCATCCACTAGCTGTTCTTCCTGATACTCTCCCTAATATTCTAATAGCAAAGAAATGTAATTAAGCCAGCAAGGATGGGAAGGGGGTAGGGGGTGTGGAAGACTCATATTAAAAGTAAACTCATCTCTAAACCAGAAATAATAGCAATATCTATACAAGTAAATACATGTACTCAGAACAGTGCCTACATGTAAACACTGAACAGGTGTTAGCAACATTGCCATTATTGTGTTAGTATATTAGGTACCTGGTGCTACCGGCAAAACCAGTTTATCATCCAACTGTCTCCAGTGTTGCTACTCAAAGTTTGGTCCTCCAGTAGCCTATCAGGATCACCCAGGGGCCTGTTAGAAAGGCACATCTCAGACCCCACCCCAGACCTACTGAATCAGAATCTGCGTTTTTAACGAGATCCGCAGGTGATTCCTATGCACATTAAAGTGTAAGAAGTACTGGGCTACAGACAGGTATGTGACAAAATAATTTCATAGGATGGCAAAGGCCAAGTGGCAAATGAAGGACACCAGAAATGCACGTCCCAGGAGCCTAACTCCTCCTTAGTAAATTACCCTATTAAGATTTGTTTAGAGATGTTCAAAAGCGTGGAGAAAAGCAAATTTGGTTTCCTCAGCTAGGGACGCGGAGAGTGGTCTGGTGCCCTTGAAGAGATCGCCCTCGTGTGGAGTAGGGAGGGAATCTCTAGCCTTTCCTCTCGGATGAAGAACAGCACCAGCGCTCCAAGCCAAAGGCCTGGCCTAGGTTCTGGAAGTGGGGTCTCCTTGGCAGAAGCCTCTGGTGTCTGCAGGCGTGCATTTACAGCTTTAAGACCAAACAGCTAGTCCGCCACATGTGTCACTACAGTGTGCACGCGCAGAAATGCACAAAGCAAAAAAAAAAAAAAAAAAAAAAAAAAAAAGATGCTCTTAATGAACCAACTATAATCCTTGCTAAGGCATAAAGCCAGAGGGAAGTGTGTATTTGAAATCATTTTCAAATACACCCTCTTGGAGCCCGGCACTCTGGCTGCGGTGCTCTCTTGTATCCGAGGTGTTAGATGCAAAACAAGCTATTTCCTATCTAATTTTTTTTTTTTTTTTTTTTTAAGAGACGGAGTCTCGCTTTGTTGCCCAGGCTGGTCTCAAACTCCTGGGCTCAAGCAATTCTCCCAGCTTGGGGTAACATGTTACATTATTCTACTTAATAAAAAGCAAAAGTTGTTTTATAAATTCTAACTTAAATGCCCAGAAAATAACCTATCATGCATTGCCTTGTCGTGCAATAAATAGTCAATATTTGCAAACAAAGTGTTAACCAAAGGCAGTTCATCAAAGATTTTTGAAAATTAAAAAAAAAAAAACTCATACTCACATTGTCCTCAGGATTTCCTGTTTTCGAAATGTTCCTGTACGAATCGGAGTCTCTATAATGTTTGTAATTGAAAAGATAAGTCAGGTTTTTTGGGTTTTTTTCATTTTAAAATCATAATACGCAATGTTTTCCACTTGAACGCTATACCTTGTGTATTGTGTTTGCTTCAGCCTCGAGCCTCTACTGATGTTCCACCTCAAGGCGACAGGAATGCCACCTGGAGAAACTCCTGGGCGGTATGGGAAGAAAGCCGGTCTCATCAGAGTACATTTGCGGGGCTCGACGACCAAGGTGTTAAATTCCAAGCACACTTTGGAAAGTTCTAGGTGCTTGGGAAGAGACCCGTAGGCGGCAGGGATGCCCGCGCCCCGGCGTCCCAGCGAGGAGGGTGGCGGCGGGGCCTGGCCCTAGCGGGGCGGGGCGGGGCGGGCTCGGATTACCGGGAGTCGCGGGGCGCGGCCGGCACTGCCCGCGGCGCCTCCTCCTAGAGCCGCACCTGGAGGCAGCGCGCGCGTCGAAGAGGCAGCGGCTGTGGAGCGCGGCGGGGCGGCTCCGCCCAGGGCAGCCCGGGCTGGTGAGTGCACGCGGGCGGCCGCGGGGCCGGGGGTCGCGGTCCCTCGGGAGGGGGCTGAGCTGAGGCCCGCGGGCCCACCCGAGCAGGGGCCCTAGCTGTCACCGCCTCTGCCCCTGTCTCCCGGGCTTCATGTCGCGCTTTTTCCCTAAACGAACAGGTGACAGGGCTGACCTGCCCGCACTCTGCTGGTCTCTACGCCGGGAAGGAGAAAGTCTCACGAAGCTCTTTCCTTTGCAACCCCTGTCCCCTTGCCCTCTGCAGCTCCACACAGCATTTTTACTTCACGTTTGCCTCCTCGAATCCCTTCGGTGCTAATCCAGCCCTTTGCCGTTTCCAGTTTGTGTCTGGCCTGTTTGTATCCAAATCGAATTACACAAAACCAGGCCCTCAGTTCTGCCTCTGGCCCTCTTTCCGGAGACCGGCCCTGCCTCCTCCTGTGCCGGGCTGGGCTTGCCCGGCATTGGCCGCCCGGAGCTCCCAGGGAGCGAGGCTGTGGTCCCGAAACTGGGCCCTCCGCTCAGCGCCGGGCAAGGCTCAAACCCCGGGTCTCTGACTTATCCGGTCACGAAGGGACTGCTCAGAGCCTAACAGCCCTAAAATTTGGTATCGGCCCCCTCACGGGAAATCCTTCTCCCTATCAATCAGGCATCGCGGCAGGTGCTCTGCCATCATAGAGGCTCTGACACGCTGGACTCTCGAAGCTCGCGGCAGTGTTTATTTTTAGGAGAGATTTAGTGATCGGGAACCAATTGACTTGGTTGACTGCCTCATCTAGTGCGCACCTGGGCCGGGCCCCGACGGGAAGGCGTGCTGGACGTTCTCAATGAGCTCCGAGACCTACAGAAGAAACAGCTGCAAGGATCCGATCAGCTAGCTGTGAAGAAAGCCTCAGATACGCTGTGGGGTGGGCAAAATTCTTTTCCTAGCTTCGATGAGTACTGTGGATTCTAGAATTTAAACAACATTCATGGAGACTCTTAAAACAACAAAAAATAGCAACTTTTTGCGGGCACAGACTGAGATTTAGCTTTTTCCTATCTGAAAACTGAACAATGTGCACTAGATATAAATGTATTATCTAAAGTTTAGGAATTTACAGCATAGAAATGCAGGGGAATTCGGAGTATGCAATACGAAGTATCAACCTTTTTGAAAATGAAATTTAAAATGTATTTTTGTCAGGCATTCCTTCTAATTACGGTAGTATTGCTTTGTATCAGAAGACTTTCAGGCAGAGGACAGGAGGGAGGAGAGAGAAATTCAAACTAATTTGCATTAGAAAGAAACTTAGGGTGAAGAATTCCCTAGGTAAGGTTGCTATAGCTCATATCTTAAGTGCACTCTTGGAAAGCTTTCTAGTCTATTAGGTAACACCTGAAGCCCCAATTCTCTTATGTAGCATTTCTTTTTTTCTCTCTTTAACTACTCTGAAACTATACAGAGTTACACGTTCCTCATTAATTTATGAGTGAAACCAAAAGAATTGACTCAATCCAACAAGTGTTTGAGTGCTTTTCGCATAGAGGCGCTTTGCTAAGAACAGAAGAATGGAAGACTGAGGAAGTTTCTAACAATCAATGGATTGCCTTGTGAGGTGTAGATGCAGGTGTGCACTGCCTATTTAATTGACAATCAAAGTCAGTTGAGTTTTCATCTCATTCTAAATATCATGTGTTGCCCCCTGGTATCTTAATTTTTCTACCGTTGCAGGTAGTCTGCATTTTAGTAACCCAAGTGAAACAGTTTTCTAGGGAAATCATGATAAATAGGAAGTACGTCCATATCTCCAGGTGTTCTCATTATCATTAAGTTAATAAAGTTAAAAATAAGATGATGATTTTCCTTTCTTTTGGTTTCAAACTAGTGAAATCTTGCACAAAAGACACAGCATGGATAAATTTAATCATTTTGTGACTCAGAGTACATTTTATGTAAGTCCATTCTGTTGGAGGATAGATCCAATTTCATGAACTCTTTTAATCCTTCTTTTGAAGACTAGTTCCAGGACCAACTTCATAAAATGTTTTATTGTAGGTACCAACAACTATCAACATCATTATCTTCTCCCCACCTTCACCCTTGAAAACAGTTGTATTCTAGAGGATTATGAAGGAGGGGACAGGACTCTTTCAAAATCTGGAGGACACTAGGGACTTACCCCAGAAAAAAAATTAAAAAGCTCACCCATTCAAAATCTTGTACACCTTTCAGAGGATTCCTGGTGCCCAGGTTATGAAAGCTCGCTTCAGAACGGGTCAGCGAATTAGTCAGAGGATAGGTAGATGGAGGGAAAGGGAAATGAAGCAATGTGGGTAAATTCACAAACTGAGTGGATATGACTTAATTTACTTTCAAATAGAATAAATACATGGCCCCTTGAGTAAGCTGTGAATGGGAAGGAATAATTGTATTCTTTGTAAAAGACTAAAAACAGATTAGCCTAATTAAGTTTTTAATTGATCAAGATCAACTCTTATCTTGAACATTATGAGTCTCTCATTTTTCTACTTTTCTTGCTGTTTTCAAGGCAAGTGCTCTAAGAGGATTTGCTCCCACTACTGATGATGCCCCATTCCGGACACAATTTCTCATATGCAAACTTGTATTCATGAATTGCTACATATGGGAATGGTTGAGTTCAAAACTTGAACTATATCGTTCTCACATCCTAGCAGTTCACCCTTAGGAAGAAGATATAATTATATATAATTAGTCTATCCCATGTAAGCCACTGTGATAGCAGTAGCTGTGCCTTGGAAGGGAGTGGGTTGGTATTAGGAATGCAAGGACAGCGTTAAGAAATATTTTGGACATAGCTTCTTTCAAAAAACAAACCAACAACTGCTGAATTAACTTCCTTTTCTTCTTCTATACATAGGGCCAAGGAGCGAGCTCTCCCTTCTCCTGCTCTCAGCCTCAGTGATCAAGGCTTCAGTGAACTGCACTGGAGCTCCCAGCGGGGGATCTTGTCCCCTGTCCTGACTTTTGTGCTGCACATTGGATCTGGGTAAGTAGATGGCCCCCTGGAACTAGTAAATAGGAGAGTGGGTCAGAGGTAGTGATGGGTTTTATCCAGATCAAAGGATTCCTCAAAATTTCCAGAGGTCTAAATCACACACCACTATTTGGAAGAAAAGTATAAGATAGAATGCCAGAACCATCACACCTTACACTTACCTTTTAACTTGGATCAGGATCAGCCTAAGATATCCTTAGCTATCAACCAGCTTTGACTTACAGTATTCTTGAGTGGCAACTAGGTGGTGGGCCAACAACCCTAGAATGTACTTAATAGATGCTTATTGGATTTGTAAATTAATGGAGATCATGGTTTTAAGCCAAGCTCTGCCACTAACCAGGCATATGGTCTTGGGCAAGTCACATGTCAGTTAAATTCTTTGGACCTTAATTTTTCTATGTATAAAATGAGGGTGTTTTATGGGACCAGTGGTTCTCAGCAATCAATGTGTAATTCCATTGCATTTGCATTGCCTGGGAGTTTATTTAGAAAAAAACCCAACAGAGATTCTGATTATTAATCAGATTTATTCTGAGGATAAAGTCCTTAGTGTTCCCTAGATTTTGAAAAAGACCTGTCCCCTCCCTCATGGCCCTCCAGAATACAATCGTTTTCAATAGTGAAAGTGTGGGCCAGGCTCAGTGGCTCACACCTGTAATCCCAGCACTTTGGGAGACCGAGAAGAGTGTACCATTTGAGGCCAGGAGTTCGAGACCAGCTTGGCCAACATAGCAAAACCCTGTCTCTACTAAAAATATAAAAATTAGCCGGGCGTGGTGGCACATGCCTGTAATCCCAACTACTCGGGAGGCTGAAACAGAAGAATCGAACCCAGGAGGTGGAGGTTGCAGTGAGCCGAGATTGTACCACTATACTCCAGCCTGGGCAACAAGAGCGAGACTCCGTCTCAAAGAAAATAAAAAAAAAAGAGTGATGAAGGTGGGGAGGAGATAATGGACTGGCATAGGCCCAGGCATCTTTATTTTTTAAAAGTAACCCCAGCAAATACTAATTTCCAGTCAGGATTGAGAATCACTGGGTTAAGTGATTGCTAAGAACTGATTCTAAGATTGTGTCATCTTAGTATGGAAAGCAGGCCCACAGAGTCCCTGTTAAACATAGCCTGGCCCAGCATTGCACCTCCTCTGTGGTAACCAAACCTAAACATGCCTTTCTCAGAAGCAGTCCAGATCAAGCCATTTCAGGTTATTCAGGGGGAGCTGCTGTGCCTGCTCACCTTTTTGATATTCCCACAATGCTTTGCTGACTTTGCAGCACCCAGTAGTTTTTGATGGACTGAATTAGGTGTACCTCTGCCTATCCAGGATGATCAGCTGTTCCTAAAGGTCCCCAGAGACGATAACATCTCTGCTCTGAGTATCCATGCCAGTGTTTAATAGCCTCTTGAAATTTTCTCCTTGAAGTGATCTGTGACTTGTTGAGGTGGGGAAGAAAGGTGTCAGCAGGGGATAAGCATGATCAACTTGATCGTAGCTGAAATGTGAACTTCAGTGTCCAAACTGAGATAAAAAATGATCCTCACACCTTCTCAAGTAGTTGAAGACTATTGAGTTACCAGAACTGGGAGAGGAGAAAAAGAGCACATTGTTTACCTTAATTATTTCTTGGGACCTAGTCATGTTGCCATTACATTGTAAATTCTGTAGATTTTCACACTTGGAAAATTCTTCTTAAATTTGGAGTTAGGACTTACTAAATTGTAATCCATGAAAGGTATTTGTTTACCCTACTGTTCTTTTAATCTCCTACTACCTTTCATTTCCCGAAATACCTAGAAGACAAAAAACAGTATGTATATGTGACTGTCAAATCGGTAAGACAGACATGAGTTGACCAAAAATGGAAAGGCATTAAGGAAGAAAAACTGACAAGGGTAAGAGGCACGTGGGTTACCAGGAGCTACACTTAATTTCTCTCTTTTCTTTCTCGATTAGTCTTATCTCTGCTATAAGCCTGTTCTCAAGCTTGCTAAAATGCAGGCAGATCACCATATCCCACCTGCTCCATGTTGACAAATGTGGGCTTATGGCCCTTGATTCCCTCATGTTCCCTGCAGCCTTCCATACACAGTGCATGCAGTGCTGTCTCCAGGGGTGAACTGGCAGCCTGGACACACTTGGTCTAATCCAGCATTGGCCAATCCCAGGGCCTGACTTAATTCTAAATCACAGCTTAGGTTGAAGCATTTTTTTTCCTGGAGTGGAAAGCTACTGGCAGTAAAGTTCTTTACCTCTATATCTCGGAGGAGTAGGCTTTACCTGATGTCAAAAATCCAATGCAGACCTACAAAACTAGCTCAGCCCCCACCTCTCCAGCCACCTAGAGCTGGTGGTACTCATTGCCAGTAAACAAACAAACAAAACAAAATTCTAGGATTAGAGTCATTTTATATGTTTATTGCTGATCGTTGTTCCCAAAGATTTAGTAGTATTGGGCACTTGCTGTTTGTTATTTCATAATTTATTCCTGACCTACTTCTTAAAATGAATTAAAGTAGGAAGAAATGTACCAGGAAAAGGTAGATTTGTCATAATTTCAACTCTAATGGAAACTTAATTATTACTAAACTCAATGGCCCATTTATGTGTTTATAAATAAAAATGTATCCTTCCATACATCTAGTTTCTTAAGATAATAAGAATAGTGTTGTGCTAGTCCTTAAGATTATTATTAGTTTGCTTTTTAAATCTTTACTTCCAAAAAGCATTACAATTTTGCAAAATAATTAGAAATGGTAAAAATTTCTTAGCCAGTGCCTGTTTATTGAACACTTTTAACAACAATCTCAAAGGTAACAAGGGTTTTCATTGCTTCCTTTCTTGCTTTATTATTTCCTTCCTTTCTTCCTAGAGTCATTCATTATCCAACAAATATCTAATGAGATCCCCCTATGCCCCTGACTTCATGTAGCTTACATTCTTATGAAGAGGGGAAGGGAGACAGAAAATAAAGAAGTAAACCATCATGTAGGTTAGATAGTGTTAAGTGCTATGGATAAAAATACATCTAGAAAGAAGGTGGTAGAGGTGTTGTCTGTGAAATTTTTGAAAGAAGGTGGTCAGAAAAAGCTTCCCCTGAGAAAGTGATATTGAGCATAGACCGGAAGGTGGTGAAGGAGGAAGTTACGAGTCTATCTGGGAGTAGAGCATCCTGGCCAGTGCAAAGTCCCTGAGGCAGACAAGTGCTTGGCATGTTCATAAAACAGCAAGGAGGCCAACTGCAGTGGCTCACGTCTATCATCCGAGCACTTTTGGGAGGCCAAAGCAGGTGGATCGCTTGAGGCCAGGAGTCTGAGACCAGCCTGACCAACATGGTGAAATCCCATCTCTACTAAAAACACAAAAATTAGCTGGGCATGGTTGCGCATGCCTGTAATCCCAGCTGCTCGGTAGGCTGAGGTGCCAGAATCACTTGAACCTGGGAAGCAGATGTTGCAGCGAGCTGTGATCGCACCACTGCACTCCAGCCTGGGCAACAGAGTGAGACTCTGTCTCAAAACAAACAAACAAACAAACAACAACAACAACAGACAGCAAGGAAGTCCATGTGACTGGAGCAGAGTGACAAGGTGGAAAGGCAAAGAAAATGACCACAGCAAGGAAAGGAGCAGTGGGCAAGAGTTTGAGAGGGTGCTAAAGATCACACAGGGCCCCTTTTCAGTGGGATACTTGTAAGGTGATGTGAAGATGGAGTTTCTTACTGTTTAGTTGAAACAGCAGCAGCCTGTGTTCTCTTTCTTCCTTGTTATACCTCCTGGATAGTCCCCCCAGCTTTCCTTTCCTCTCCAAATTAGCCTCTTCCAATTCCTCCCCTTGTGCTTCCTTTCCCCCAAGGCTGGCGCAGAGAGGGCTTCGGTTTCCCTTTCTCCTTGTTGCCCAGAAGATAAGTCTGCCCCTCCTGTTCTAAGAAATGTGCTGCTAGTTGCTAAAGAATAAAAACTGTCAGGTAGCACCCAAACCAATAGTCATGAAAGAAATCATAATAAACTTATGCAAAATGTATTCTTAGTTTATACTGCAGACCAGACACAAAGTGGTTGTGTTGCTGTTGAGCATAGTTGAACCTGTGTGTTTTGTTGGGTCTGCACATTGTTTCATGAAAATGTGGATTGGTTTCCAACATTTAAAAATTGAGAAATTTTTTATTAAAATGTATTTTCAAGTTTTTCTTCCAAATTCATGTTCCTGATGAAGTTCTAGAATAGGCAAAACTGATCTATGGTGATAGAAATCAGAACTATAGTTGCCAACACATCAGAGATTGACTGGGTAGGGACAGAAGGGAAATTTCTAGATAATGAAAGATTCTATTTCTAGTAGTCTGAAATGCACAGTAAACTCATTAAACCATATACTGATCTGTATAGTTCACTATGTGTGCATGAAATCTCAATATAGCTGGGCACGGTGGCTCACACTTGTAATCCCAGCACTTTGGGAGGCTGAGGTGGGTGGATCGCTTGAAGTCAGGAGTTCAAGACCAGCCAGGCCAACATGGTGAAACCCTGTCTCTACTAAAATTATGAAAATTAGCTGGGTGTGGTGGCACATGCCTGTAATCCCAGCTACTTGGGAGGCTGAGGGAGGAGAATTGCTTGAACCTGGGAGGCAGAGGTTGCGGTGAGTCGAGAGTGAGACTCCATCTCAAAAAAAAAAAAAAAAAAAAATCTCAATATAAAGAAAATTTTTTAAAATTATGACTAATATTTTAACTGACAAATTATAATTTTATATATTTATGGGTACAATGTGATGTTTTGATATGTGTATACAATGGAGAATTATTAAATCAAGCTAACATATCCACCAACCTGCTTACTTACCTGGTTTTTATAATTTGAAATTTACTCTTAGTTTTTTTTAAATATACAGTTGACCCTTTGTATCCACAGGTTCTGCAGATAGAGAGGGCCAACTAGGGACTTGAACATCTGTGGATTTTGATATCCTTGTGGGGTCCTGGCACCACTCTCCTGTGGATATAGAGGGCTGAAGTCACGGTTATGATTTCCATCACCATAGATTAGTTTTGCCTATTCTAGAACTTCATATAGAACATGAGTTTGGAAGGAGAACTTGAAACTACATTTTAATAAAAACTTTCTCAATTTTTAAATGTTGGAAACCAATGCAGATTTTCATGAAGCAATGTGCAGACCCAACAAAACACACAGTCCTCCTGCTGTGCAATCGCTCTCAAAACCTATTCTTGTCTATCTTAAACTCTGTACCCTTCAGTCAACAATTCCCCATTCCTTCCCTCCCACCCATGACCTAGCCTCTGGTCAACACCATTGTACTCTCTATTTCTGTGAGTTTTTTAGATTCCACATGTAAGTGAGATGATGTGGTATTTGTCTTTCTGTACCTGGCTTTTTTCACATAGCATCATATCCTCCAGATTCATCCATAGTATCACAAATGACATGATTTCTTTCTTTTTTAAGGCTGAATCATATTACACTGTGTCTATGTACCACATTTTCTTTATTCATTCATCCATCAATGAACACTTAAATTGGTTCCATGTCTTAGCTATTGTGAATAATGCTGTAATAAACATGGGAATGCAGATATCCCTTTGACATACTGATTTCAACTCCTTTGGATATATACCCAGAAGTGGGATTATTGGATCATATGGTAGTTCTATTTTCAGTTTTCTGAGGAACTGTCATAGCATTTTCCATAATGGTTGTACTAATATACACTCCCACCAACAATGTGTAAGAGTTCTGTTTTCTCTGCATGCTCACCAACACTTGTTATCATTCATCTTTTTGATGAAGGCCATTCTAACAGGTGACGTTATGTATCATTGTGTTTTTAAAGTGCATTTCCCTAAATATTGGTAATGCTGGACATTTTTTCATGTACCTCTTGGCCACTTCTGCGTCTTTTGAGAAATATCTATTCTGGTCCTTTGCCCATTTTTTAATTGTGTTATTTGTTTTCTTGCTATCGGGTTGTTTGAGTTCCTTATATATTTTAGATATTAAGCACTTGTCAGATGTGTGGTTTGCAAATACTTACTCCCATTCTGTGGGTTGTCTCCTCATTTTGTTGTTTCCTTTGCTGTGCAGAGCCTTAGTTTGATGCCATCCCATTTGTCTGTTTTTGCTTTTGTTGTCTGTGACTTTGGAGCCATATCCAGAAAATCATTGCCTAGACCAGCATCATGGAGTTTTCCCCCATTTTCTTTTAGTAGATTTACAGTTTTAGGTCTCAACTTTTAAGTCTTTAATCCATTTTGAGTTGGTTTTTGCATATAGTATGAGAAAAGGATCCAATTTCATTCTTCTGCATGTGGATAGCCAGTTTTCCCAGCACCGTTTATTGAAGAGACTGTCTAAAGAAAAGTTTTAAATGGAAGCCCTACCCAACATTCAGCAATACCTGGATAGTAGCTGACCACTTTGGGCTTGGCACATGCTTTCTAGATTGGCTTAGACACCTTGTCCACTTCTGTCATTTTCATTAACTACCTGGCTCCTTGTATTGGTATTGGTGGTATTGGTTTATGATTCATTCAGTAGATGCTTAGCAGTTTGGGTTTCAACTATCAGTGGGGAGCAAATCTGAAGGGACCTGATACGTTTAATAGGTAGTTTAGAAAATAGTACCTGCCTCTTAGGGTTGTATGTGAAGCATGTAACAAAATCATAAGCCTGATTTTGTTAAATCAGTCCAGAAACTCGCCTATTCCCCTTTCACTTAATGCTGGTCTCAAATCTCAGGATTCTCAGGGGTCTCTGGACCTAACTTGCGCTTTCGTCTCAAATGCCAAGGGTCTCCTGAATTTGCCCACTTCTTTCCTGAGACGATAACAGAAAATATCTTAACTATTACTCCTATTATCAACACTTAACACTTAGGCTTATAATGTGTGTTGCTAAAATAATAGTGCCTACTATGGAAATTTTAGAAAATACAGATAAGCAAAAAAAAATTAAATTACGCATAATTCTACCATCAAACATAACCTCTGTTTACCATGTTATGGTAAACTTTCAAAACTTTCTCCATACACCTATATATTTTATATTAAAATGTGTTTTATAAATTTTAGCGTACAAATGCCCAGTTTACAAAATGGTCAGTAATAACAAGTCAAATGTTAAAGATGACAGGCCAAGCATAAGTACTTGCTTACTCCCTATCCTATAACTCCATTAAAATGACCGTAAAAGATACAAAGGGGAAAGAACTCTGAAGATAATGGGATATGAAAATGCTTGGAAGCAAATTACTGATTAAACAGAACCAAGAATTGGTACAAAAAGGACCACCCTCGGAGTGCAAGTGATCCCCTAGAAAGAACCCCCTGTATGGAGTTAGCAGCAATGGAGAGCATGCATGAGCAACGAGATTAATGGAAAGTCTTCATGGACTAGTTATAGTGAAGTAGGGCTTTTCTAGAGTATTGGCACCATAGAGTAAATCTTTTCTCTTTCTGGCATTTAGAAAGAGGGTGGGCCCTGGCTAGAAGGCTAGCTCTTGCCTCTACACCCCAAAGTATAACTAGCTATCAACAAAGCCCACTCCGGTACACAAAGGCTGTTAATGTTCATTTCGTTCAGGGAAGAGTCCTATCCTGGAGACACTTATATACATGACAGTGGAAGAAAGTGGCACAAATCAACCAGAAAAACAAACGAAATCCTTAATTTATAAAGAAATTATATAACCAAGAATAACCTGACATATGAAGAAGCATGAAAAAGAAACATCAAGATAAACAATTACTATTGCCAGAGGAGAGATCATTCAGGGAAAAGAAAATCACCTTTTTTAAAAAATATGAGCACTCTTAGCATGATTAGAGTTGTTGTTTCCATACAACAAAAGCATGATGTTATTCAGAAAGAGCAATCAGAAAATAAAAAAGATGTTGAACATTTTTTTAAATAACTAAAATAAAAATAATTTACTAGAAGGCTAATAATGGAAATTCTTCCTGGTCCAAGTCCAGTGGTGTTTACAACTAATTGATCACAACCAGTTACTGATTTCTTTGTTCCTTCATTTCCACTGCTTCACTTGACTAGCCTAAATAATAATAATAATAACAATAATGATTTTTAAATCTCCTGGAATGGGCCGGGTGCAGTGGCTCACGCCTGTAATCCCATCACTTTGGGAGGCTGAGGTGGGCAGATCACGAGGTCAGGAGTTCAAGACTAGCCTGGCCAAAATGGTGAAACCCCGTCTTTACTAAAAATACAAAAATTAGCTGGGCGTGGTGGCGCACTCCTGTACTCCCAGCTACTCAGAAGGCTGAGGCAGGAGAATCACTTGAACCCAGGAGGCAGAGGTTGCAGTGAGCCGAGGTCGCGCCACTGCACTCCAGTCTGGGCAATAGAGCGAGACTTTGTCTCAAAAAATAAATAAATAAAAATAATAAATCTCTTGGAATGCACAACCAAATTTTGAAGAAAGAAAGAATATGCTAGAAAAGAGGAGAGACAGAAGCAATCCAGTAAGAAAATCTTTGTTTTCTGAGATAGAAAACAAAGAAAATAAAAGGTAAGAAATTGACAATTAAATGCTAGGAAAAAAGTTCCTGTAGTTGAGGAAAAGTGTGAGGTTGAAAGGCCCATCAAGTGAATGAAAAAACATGCAGAGATACAATTGTTACAAAATTTCCAAGTCAAGAATACACAGAGATTCCTAAAACTTTCTGAAAGGAAAAATAAAGTCGTTTAAGATTGACATAAGGCTTCTCATGAGGAAACTGGATTTTAATAGAGCAATGGCTTTAAATTTGTAAGGAAAAATGATTTTGAACTTAGAATCATATTGTCAGTAACTTATCAAGTGTGAGGGTTAAATGAAGACATTTTCAGACATTCAAAGACTCAGGCCGTTTACTTCTGAGTACCTTTTCTAAAGCAGTTGCCTGAGGATGCGCTCCAGCAAAATGAGGGTATAAAGCAAGGAGGAGGAAGCTGTGGAATTAGAAAGAGTGGAGCTAATCCACAATTGCAATGAAATAAACTGTAGGTTGACAGATGTTCACCAGGCTTAGAAAAAATTAATACAGGCCAGGTGCAGTGGCTCATGCCTGTAATCCCAGCACTTTGGGAGGCCGAGATGGGCAGATCACGAGGTCAGGAGATCGAGACCATCCTGGCTGACACGGTGAAACCCTGTCTCTACTAAAAATACAAAAATTAACCAGGTGTGGTGGCGGGCACCTGTAGTCCCAGCTACTCAGGAGGCTGAGGCAGGAGAATGGCATGAACCCAGGAGACGGAGCTTTCAGTGAGCCAAGATCGCATCACTGCACACCAGCCTGGGTGACAGAGTGAGAATCTGTCTCAAAAAAAAAAAAAAAAAAAGAAAGAAAGAAAAAATTAATACAAATTAGGGCAGATAGTGAGCTCAAGAAGAATGACTTTAAGAAGAATTAAGTACATTTCCTTTTATAGGTAGAAGTAGCAGTGAACAATATTCACATAGTTATAGAAATAATGGAAATTCTTCCTGGTCCAAGTGCAGTGGTATTTACAACTAATTTATCACAACCAGTTACTGATTTCTTTGTTCCTTCTACATTCCCACTGCTTCACTTGACTAGCCTAAAAAAATGATGATGCTGATGATGATGGGACTTCTAGCAACATAGAGGGCGAAGCTGACTCATTCAGATCTCCCTCCAGGACAAACACACAAAAATGAAGGATAAAACATAACAAATGTTCAAATAACCTTGAAATAAAGACTGTCAGAAGAATGCAGAGAAAAATGTTTAAAAAAGAACAATAATAATAAGAAATCCTACATGCAGCCCAAGCCATAGGAATTTTTCTGTGGAATATAGACCCTAGAGTGTTGAATGATGAAGTTGTATCATTCAAACCTGGAAAGAAAATTTGGCTTCAGGCCCACAGGAGACCAGGACCATGGAATTGAAACACTGGATAAGCCTGGAGCTCTAAAGACCTGTCTAGTCCATTAGTAGAGTATTAGGCAAACTCTAACCACTACTTAGGGAAACAAGGAAGTCTTGCAGGCCTTGAGTGAAAGTTAAAAAAAGAAAGTCACCCTTGAACAATCAAAACCCTGGGCCTGTGCCTCATTCAGAAATTAGGTTCAAAATTATACTTCCTCTGTGGTTCAGAAGCCTCAAACCATATTAAACAAACACCAACAGTAGTGAAAAGGTCCAGGACCCACTAAAACCACCAGAACCCTAGAAGAGTAGACATGAAAGTGTCTAAAAACACATCACGACTTAAGTGTACATGGAACATCCACAGAACCACTCCTCCCCTTCCATAATTAAATATGACTCAGAATTTTAAAAACCTACAAATCACTGCAAGGGAGTGTCAGCAAACAGAACAAGCAGAAGAATCAGATCCCCAAGAATTTAAAACAATGGAAATAGATGAACAAGATCACAAGTGTGTTAAAAATTATTGAAAGAATAAAGAGAATTGAAAACAAAAGGGAAAATGGAACACTATGAAATTAGAACAAGCTGATTTCAAAAAGTATAGAAATGAAAAATATAGGCTTTAAATATTTTTTAAAAATTAATGTCCTACTTAATGTATTAGAGCCAAAAGTAGATTATTAAACTGGAAGCTAAATCTGAGAAGACTATCTGTAATCAACCCAATGAGATAAAAAGCTGTAAAATGTAAGAGGTTAAAGCACACAATGACACGAGAAGCTCCAACAAATGTCGAATAGAAATTCCAGAAGGAAAGAGAAAAGGGAGAATAAATCAGTATATATTGGTTTTATAGGTAAAGAAATTAAAAATAGTAATATAATTTAGCAAAAATAGAAGTGAGTAAGGAGACTAAAATGTTAATATTTCGGCTGGGTGTAGTGGCTCATGCCTGTAATCCCAGCACTTTGGAAGGCCAAAGTGGGTGGATCACTTGAGCTCAGGAGTTTGAGACCAGCCTAGGCAACATGGTGATTCCCCATTTCTACAAAAAATACAAAAATTAGATGGGTGTGGTGGCATGCACCTGTAGTGTTAGCTACTCAAGAGGTCGAGACACGACAATCTATTGAACCCAGGAAGTGGAAGTTGCAGTGAACCGAGCTCATGCCACTGCACTCCAGCCTGGGTGACAGAGCCAGACCCTGTCTCAAAAAAGTTAGTTTTTCATGGTAAGCATTCGTGAATAATGTCTAAACTTGATAAGTAAAAAAAAAAAAAAAAAGCCATATAATTTTATTACTTAGAGCAGTAGTTCTCGATTCCAGAAAAGATTGGGAAGTGTATCCTGTGGATGGAGAATGCTACTAGCATTTAATGTCAAGAAGAGAGATGCTAAATGCACAGAACTATCCCATACAAATCCCACCTGAAATACCAGTTTCCTTTTCTGAGAATTTCTGATTTAGAGTTAATAATAAACTCACCAGAAGAATTAATATCAAAAGTGATTTTAAGAAAATGGTGGCTGGCTACAGTGGCTCACACCTGTAATCCCAGCACTTTGGGAAGCCAAGGTGGGAGGATCACTTGAGCCCATGAGTTCAAGATCGGCCTGGGCACCATAATGAGACCCTTTCTCTATGAAGAAAATTTTAAAAATTAGCCAGCTGTGGTGGCACATGCCTGTGATCCCAGTTACTCAAGAGGCTGAGGCAAGAGAACAGCTCGAGTGCAGGAGGTTGAGGCTGCAGTGAGCCATGATCACACCACTGCACTCCAGCCTGGGTGACAGAGTGACACCTGTCTCAGAAAGAAAGAAAAAAAAAAGAAAGAAAATGGCTGCTTCAGGAAATAGAACTAGAGTTGGGGAGAATGGGATGGAAAACTATTGCTTTTCATTATTAGTTCTTTCATAATACTTGCAATTTTATCATGTGTATATTATGTTGGAAAAAGAAATGACTAGTCAACCAGTAGCTTATTCTTTCATTTTTGCTTAGAGAACTTTTTTCTATTAAAGTATCTGTCATTCAAACCTAAGCACCACTTTGAATTACTGAGCTTTTTACCTCAAAGAAAATTCTAAAGGCATATCTTGTGAGCGTTAAAGATCTTTCAAACGTTTCTGGCTGGAAAATAAATCTTGCTATTTATTAATTTAGGGAGTCACAGCAAATTAGTGCTGGAAGGGATTCAACTTATTTAGTGTTATGGAATAATTTATCCGTGGTAGAGTGATTTTGAGCAGTAGCTCTGTATAGGACAAAGGAGGACTGGGGTATGGTCAAATAACAAGAGCCCATGGTTGCAAATTGGAACCTGCATCCTGCCTTTCATGGACTTTAAAGATCTGATCCTACTTGACCTCTCCAGTTTTATTTCCTGTAACCACCCAAAGCACGATTTCTACCAGTACCTTTGGTATTCCATGAACATGTCTTATTAGTGTTTACCTTTTCACATCTCTGTGCAAAATCACGTGCCTGCCTTTTTGCCTTCTATCCATCATTTGAGAGCCACTTCAAATCCAGTATCCTCTCCAAAGCCAACCTCTGGAACAGCAGGCAGAAGCCAGGACCTTGGTCACCCTACTTAGATCAAGTAACTCGCCAGATGTCCCACCATAGTGGCAGAACCAGGACTTGAATTGAGGTCTATGTCATTCCATAACCTGTACTCCCAGCTGCCATTAACAGATAAGGAAATTAGGGTACAGAAAGCTTGTATATCTTGCAAAAAAACATGAAGCTCTAAAGTGCCAGTTCTGGCTGGGCGCGTTGGCTCACGCCTGTAATCCCAGCACTTTGGGAGGCCGAGGTGGGCAGCTCACCTGAGGTCAGGAGTTTGAGACTAGCCTGGCCAGCATGGTAAAACTCCATCTCTACTAAAAATAAAAAAAATTAGCCAGGTATGGTGGCGTGTGCCTGTAGTTCCAGCTACTTGGGAGGCTGAGGCAGGAGAATTGCTTGAACCCAGGAGGCAGAGGTGGCAGTGAGCCGAGATCACACCATTGCACTTTAGGGTGGGTTACAAGAATGAAACTCTATTTCAAAAAAAAAAAAAAAAGTGCCATATCCAGCCTTCAAACACAGTCCTGAACCCTAGGCTCTGCATGTGGTATTGCCTCTACGGATATTAACGTGTAAGAGTCCTTTGGCAGAGGAATTTAAGGGGAGTGGATAAGTATTGTTTTTGCCTCTGAAAGTAATGGCAAAAACCACAATCACTTTTGCACCAACCTAATATAAAAGAAGAGGGAAAGGATGGGCACAGCACAAGACTACATGCTATGGCAGCCTTGGCCCCTGCCACTCACTCAAGATCATTCAGCCAACAAATGTCTGGTAGCCAGCTGCATGCCAGGCTGTGCACTTGATGCTCAGAAATAACAGTCCTGCCCTCATCAAGCTTACAGTCTACATTCAAAACCAGCTTGCATAGGTCTTAGGGCCTTTTGCTCTTTCTACATATTGAGCCACTATAATTAATCAATGATAGTTAATAAGGGAAAACAGATAGATAATATATTCTGGTTTTTGCTAACAGTCCAAAAAGTAATAAGAATAGAAAACAGCTTTTTCAAATTCCTTTTAGGAAAGGCTGATAAAGCCATAAGTGAAAATATGTTTTTTTCTGGGTTCTAATTCATGAGACTTTTGCTATTTGCTGTGTACATTATAGAAAAGTTCACATCCTGTTGCTCAGGGCAATGTTGAAAAAATTCATAGTAAAATTTATTTTTGTTGTTTATATTGAGGCCCATAGAGAAGTCATGTGAAAGATATAGTAAGCTTGGGTGTGTGCTTGCATATTTGAGATTAAAAGGTTAATATATGCATTATTAAAGTTATAAATGTGTAAATTATTTTGAGTAGATGGATGAATGCCCTTACTCACTCTTTTCTGATAACTCTGGTTCACAGAGAAAAATACGATTTCAAAACTTAAAGAAAAGCATTACTTTACTGATGATGGCTCTTAGTTTCAGACAACTGAATCCATTCTAGCTAGTTTAAGCACCAAGAGATTTAATTGGCATTTTGAAACTTGCCAGATACTGTTCCCAGAATGTTGTCACTGGAAACATTTAAAGATAAGGAAACATAGAAGCAGAGAATAGTATAGTTATTTCCAGGGACTGGGAGGAGAGAAAAATGGGGAGAAATTAATCAAAGAAAACCAAGTTAAAATTATGCAAGATGAAGAAATCCTAGAGATCTACGGTACAGCATAGTACCTGTAGTTAACCACCCACTGCTGTCCACTTAAAAATGCACTAACAGGCCGGGCACAGGGGTTTACACCTGTAATCCCAGTACTTTGGGAGACAAAGGCAGATGGATCACTTGAGGTCAAGAGTTCAAGACCAGCCTTGCCAACATGGTGAAACCCCATCTCTAGTAAAAATATTATACAAAAATTAGCCAGGCGTAGTGGCACACACCTGTAGTCCCAGCTACTGAGGAGACTGAGGCAGAAGAATCGCTTGAACCTGGGAGGTGGAGGTTGCAGTAAGCCAAGATGGTGCCACTGCAGTACAGCCTGGGCAACAAGAGCAAGTCTCTGTTTCAAAAAAAAAAAAAAAAAAAAGTACTGGCAGGGTAGATCTTGTGTTCTTATCACAAAATAATAATAAATTAAGAGCAAAAGCAAACTTTTGGAGGTGATGGATATATTTATGGCATAGATTCCTCCAAACTTATCAACTTGTATACACTAAGTATATACAGCTTTTTGTATGTCAGTCATATCTCAATAAAGTGGTTTAAAAGTTAATAAAGATGAGGAAACTAAGACTCAGGCAAATTATTTTTATATGTTCATTCAGCAAGCATTTTTTAGCCCTAAGTACCAATCACTGTACAGAAATTAGTATTGCGTTTCTCCTTTCATGAGGCTCACAATCTATTTTCCCAATAGGTTGTGCATCAGTCTCACTCCATGAGCTTTAAAAAAATACAGATTCTAGAATTATTAAATTAGAATCTCTAGAGGGGGCCAGGCATAGTGGCTCATGCCTGTAATCCCAGCACTTTGGGAGGCTAAGGTGGGCAGATCACCTGAGGTCAAGAGTTGGAGACCAGCCTGGCCAATATGGTGAAACCCCATCTCTACTAAAAATACAGAAATTACCTGGCCATGGTGGTGGATGCCTGTAATCCCAGCTACTTGGGAAGCTGAGGCAGGAGAATCGCTTGAACCCAGGAGGCATAGGTTGCAGTGAGCCAAGATCGCACCGCTGCACTCCAGCCTGGGCGACAGAGTGAGACTCCATCTCAAAAGAAAAAAAAAAAAAAAAGGAATCTCTAGAAGGCCTGGAAATTGTGGTTTTAATCTCCTCAGGTGATTGTGACATGCCAGCAAGGCATTGAAAACCCTGGTGTAGTTGACCCTGCCATAACAATGTAGAACAACTGAGACACTTAAGGTATAGAACCAGGGCTCTACCCTGATCATGACCTCCAATTCAGAGCATCTACCACAAAACCACAGTGAATCTTCATTATTGGCATGCAGCTGACTTTGGCTCTTAGTCTGAAGTTTAAAATGTTGTTACCATTTTGTTATTTCTTATTTATAAATATTTATCATGGCAATATTTTATAAGTATCAGAGATGCCGTTTAAAGACTACTTTGAATAGGAGGCAGGGTTTGTGTTTTGCAAATATTTTTGGATAAGCCTCTTACCCCCAAGTGAGTGTAGATGGATCCATTTTCTCATCTACAAAGTGAGGGAGTTATGATAAATTTAGATTTTAAAATCTATGATGAGGCCAGGCACAGTGGTTCACACCCATAATTCCAGCACTTTGGGAGGCCAAGGTGGGCAAATCACCTGAGGGTCAAGAGTTTGAGAACAGCCTGGCCAACAAGGGGAAACCTCAATCTCTACCAAAAAAATACAAAAAGTAGTTGGGCGTGGTGGCGCACACCTGTAATCCCAGCTACTCGGGAGGCTGAGGCAGGAAAATCGCTTGAACCCAGGAGGCAGAGGTTGCAGTGAGCCAAGATCACGCCACTGCACTCCAGCCTAGGCAACAGAGTGAGACTGTGTCTCAAAAAAAAAAAAAAAAATCTATGATGAAAAATGTTCTAAGTTACCTTCAAATTCCTCCCTTCCTGCCGGTGGCGAAATGGACCTTGAGGCTCTAGGTCAATTTGCTTTGCTGTCATTAGTATTTTGTGTTTGAGGACCTGCCAGAAGACGTGTCCCTTTAGGTGATCTTAGTGACTTTTCTCATGTAAGGATTTGTGTACTTTTACAATTTGGTGATCTATAATTTCAATCAGCACACTGGAAGCTCATTATCTGTCATATAAGAGTCTGGTTATTTGATCTCCTAGTGTTGGTTCCTTGGTTACTTTGCCTCTCTGCCTCTGATAAGATGGTTATTGATAGCCTTCGAGGCTTTAATTATTTAATCATTGTTGATGCAAATAAAAAGTCCCCCGAAAGGACAGCCTTTCATTACAACATCTTCTCCTTTCCTTTCCCAGTTGAAATGTCCTTGAACTACCAACCAGCTATCTCTAAAAGGACATAGATTATAGCCAGGGTGCCAGTATCTCAAAAATATTTGAGAATCGTCTCCTCTCTGTGTCTCTTCCTAACCTACAGAGAGTTAAGGTTGCCAGATTTAGCAAAGAAAAATACAAGATACCCAGTTAAAGTTGAGACAAAGAATACTTTTTAATATAATTATATCCCATGCAATATTTGAGACATACTAAAAGATTATTTCTTGATTATCTAATATGCAAATTTAACTGAGCCTTCTACATTTTCTCTGGCAACCCTACAGATAGTGCATATCTTAATGCTTTAGAAAATCCATCTTATGTTTTGAGATCTAAATTTGTTTGAGATTTGCTCCTAATTGAAACCCACAATGAAATGGTTGTGACAGTTAAGACTGCATTTGCCTGAAGTATAGTGGATGTTGCACTGCCCACCTCCGCACAACTCTCTTTTGTTGTGAGAATATAAGCATAGAAACAAGACTTTGCTTGAGAAACCTAAGCTAAATAGTACTCTTTCGTAATTTGTATTAAATATTTTGCAGACACACATAAGTAAAGATAGTGCTATAATGCATTGCACAGAATTTATTTACACCCTATTTAGTTTTTCTCTTTTTGTTTGGGTGCTGGGTACATGGATGGGTGGGTGAGGGTGTTTGTTTTGCCATCTCCTTTGTCAGTGGTTTTGAGCCTTAGCTGTACAATAGAATCACCTGAGAGCTTCTTAAGCTCTCAATCCCTGTCTGCTTTGCAGACCAATTAAATCAGAATCCCTGGAAATAGACTCAGGCATCAGTATTTAAAGCTGCCCAGGTGACTCCAATGTGCAGCCATGGCTGAGAACCAATGCCCTAAATGAAAATGGCAAATTTGAAAAAGCTATTTTTACTACTAAATTATGACCTTATATTTTAATTCTCTTCAAAACTGATTTCATGTACTTTTCAGTAAGCATCTTATGGCAATTACATTTATTATTTTGTATTATACTATATATGATGTATAATATAAAGTTTACTTTAAAAAATGATCTTATGAGGCTTTAATCTTGTCACTGATTCAGTATTAATTTCTTCAACATCTATAATTGGTTTTCATTTTCAAATATTTCTTTGTGATTTTTCTTATGTATTTCTCTCTCTCTCAGATTCTAAGCCAGTGGTTCTCAACTTGAACTGCTCATTAAAATCATCTTAGGATGCTATAAAGAAATGCCCAAGCCTGCCTCCTGGAGGCTGTGCTCTAGTTGGTCAGGTGTGGAGCCTAAGCATTAGTGTTTTATAAAAGTACCTAAGGAAGTTCTAGGTTTAGCCAGAGTTGAAAGCCAGTGTTTTCAATATGTCAAGTACCTATCTAGCTGATCAACTGCATGTCCTGAGGAACTTTTAATACATAAATATAATTGCTCTGCTTAATGAAATAGAAGGAATTTTGAGGTTCTGGGATAAGGAGAAATAAGGGAGTGGTAAGTGATCACCCTCTTGTCTTTATACTCTCAGATTCACGGGTGTCACGAGGAATTCCTGATGTTGGGGATAGCCAAAGGACTCTTAAGACTAAAGATAAAGATACCTAGTGTTTTAAGTGTTTTCTCTGCTATGCTTCAGTGTAAACCATTCTGTTGCCCTGAAATCTCCAGAGAAGGTTGCCACATACATGGGTAAGAGACACACGCTTACATCCACAAGTAGTGAATACCCATTGTTTAGGCCTCACCCAATGGAAATCCTAACTGGGTAGGTTCAGGTTAAGGCCCTGAATCCAGTAATTCAAGCCCTCCCCAGACCGTTGTGGTGATTGGCCACATTTTGTTACCACTGCCTTGTAGGTGATAAAACATCCCTAGACTTGATCATCATAATTCACCTGATTGACAGCTGAGCAAACTCCTGTGGGGTAACAGGAAAATCAATGGTAAAACTGAGTTTCTGCAACAGGAGAAAAACTAGAGTCTGATTCTTATTAGACCTTCCTCAGGTCTACCTGTTCCTTTTCTCTTCAAGGGGCCATATGTAGGAAGAAATTACCTTTCTGAACTAGGACAAAAGACTAAGAAGATGATGTCTACAAAAAATAATAAAAGTTCAAAGCAGACATAATCTATAAGATGAAAGACAGAGAGGAAGCATGGCATGCATTATCAATAATCATAACATACCCATTCGAAGATTTCATTCACCTCCCAGTTACTGAGCACCTGCTAAGATACAAGTACTGAGCTAGGTCCTGGGAATTCAGAGTATGATATTGTCTCAAGGAATTTACAGTCTAGAAGAGGAGATCAATGATTCTATTAGAATAGAAGAATGGAAGTGTACACCAAGTAACATGCATAGGCCCATTTCATAAAGGATTATAAGTGAGGGGAGACCTCACAGAGAAGCAGAAGACAGAACAAGGGTTTGGAAGATAGAATGATTAGGCTGTGGGGAAAATGGAAGGAGTGAAGGGAAAGAAACAACATCTCTTATTAGAATGAATTGAAACTCTGGATGGGCACAGAGGCTTAAAGCAGCATGGTATGTTGCCTGGATTACAAATGGTTTTATAATGCTGTCATGTAATGATCTGGAGGAGTTAGGGTAGGTGGAAGCCAGTGGTAGGGTTTGTGATGTGTCAAACTCCACTCATACATCAGCCCAGTCATTCTTGTATTTTGATGAGTTCCTAGAGTGGCCCTAAAGAGCTAGATGAGAGGTGGCCAACCCACCTTACTAGTCTGAAACAAAAAACATATCATCTTTATTTCTCAGGTTCTGCTGCAAAATTCTTTCTCCAGATTTACCATTTCTTAGTTCATATGAGCTGCTATAACAAAATACCACAGACAGAAATTTATAAACAATAGAAATTTATTTCTCACAGTTCTGGAGGCTGGGAGGTCCAAGAACAACGCACCAGCTGGTAAGGGCCAGGTGTCTCTGCTTCCAAGATGGTGTCTTATTGTATCATCCTCTAGAGAGGAGGAACACTGTATCCTCACATGGCGGAAGGGACAGAAGGGATGAAAGGGGGTGAACTCCCTCTGTTAAGTCTTTTTATAACTTAATCCCATTTGTGAGTGCTCCAGAGCCCACATGATCAATCACTTCCTAAGGACCACACCTCGTAATATTCTTGTATTGGGGGTTAAGTTTCAACTTGAATTTTGAAAGAGACAAAAACAGTCAAACCATAACATTTTAATATCATCCTTGGTGGTACTTGGTTGCATTTGCTGCCAGAATTTCTTTTTATTACAGGCTCTTGAATTTTCAACCTCTTTGGACATAGGTATTTATTTTGCACACTATTTTGTGGTAGATCATACACAACCTTGATTTCAATTTGTTTTGTTTCATTTGAGACAGAGTTTCACTCTTGTCGCCCAGGCTGGAGTACAATGGCGCGATCTCAGCTCACTGCAACCTCTGCCTCCTAGGTTCAAGTGATTTTCCTGTCTCAGCCTCCCAAGTATCTGGGATTACAGGTGTGCACCACCACTCCCAGCTAATTTTTTTTTTTTTTAGTAGAGGCAGGTTTTCTCCATGTTGGCCAGGTTGGTTTCGAACTCCTGACCTCAGGTGATCCACCCACCTTAGCCTCCCAAAGTGCTGGGATTACAGGTGTGAGCCACCATGCCTGGCCTTGATTTCAATTTGAATGTGATTTCATTTTGATGAAAACCTGAGTTTTCACTGTGAAGGAGTTGTATTGACCAACATTAGTAGCCCTCACAATTCCACAGTCACCACACAAGCACTTAACCATGCATTCATGTTAACCTCTGCCTGCTCTGCCATTAACTTCCTTCAGTTGGGATTACTGGCTTTAGTTGTTGTGCATTTAATATTTTATTATGAGGTATATAGTTCAAATGTACAGACAAGTACAATCATGTAACAAGCACCAGTTTACTTACTAAGCAGCATAATCAAATCTTCACATTTTGCTGTCTTTGTGCCAGTTCTTTTTTTTACAAATTAAAACATTGCAGATACAGTTAGTAGAAGCCCTCTACTATCCCTTCTTAGTCTCATTTCCCTCTCTCTAGAGGTAACACCATCCTGATCTCAGTATTGTTGTCATGAGTGGTTTTAAACTTTTACTACAAATATATGTAATAACATATACTATTGTTTTATGTTTTTAAACTTTAAATAATTGAATCCTCTCAGTATTCAACTGTGCCTCACATTTTGTTGAGAATTGCCTCTCGGATTTATTGATGATGACACATAGATTTAGTGCATTTCTTTTAATTACTACATAGAATTAAATTTATGAATATACCAAAATGTATTTTTTACTGCATACAAGTACTTTTCACTGTTATAAGGCTGCAGAAAACATTCTTGTACACAACTCCATATGCACAAATATGTTGTATTTTTATTCTTTAATCATTCTTTTACTCATATAAGTAGTATCACTGTGTAGCAATGAAAAAAACTATCAGTCATTCGAATAATCAAAAACGTGACAATGTAATCAACTTCAAAACAATATTAGAATAGTGTGCTGATGTTCTTAACTTACTGCCTTTCACAAAGGTCACCAGCAACTTCCCTCAAACAGACATGTAAGCCTAAACTCTGAACCATAGAATAATTTAAAGAGTAATCAACCATAAATATAGAATTGGAAATGAGGCTAATATAGCTTTAAGAAACATTGAGTCAATTTAAGGACTGATCGTACTCTTTTTTTCTGTTTCCTTGACATATAGCTGGTCAAAATTGACCTGATTTGCAATTCCTCTTATGTGGACCTAGAGGGAACTGACTAGTATTTAGCCATTGCACTTAATATGAGCTTTTGTTAAAAGTACACACATTAACCATTTATTACTCTGGGAGGGAATAAGTCACATTTTTTTAACTGATTTTGATTTCATTAATTACTGCCTCCTATATACAGATCAATACATTAGGTCCTCTGGGGAATCCAAAGAAAGCCTCAGAAGAACTTGGAACACCACAAAGAAGAGATGCTTAGGAAAATTCATCAGTAGGATTTTGGCAAGTAAAATGGAGTTTTTCTTTTTTCCCCTAGTGACACTCAGGAAATGCTTGTCTCCGGCTGTTAAGGAATAATTTCAGAGTACTATGGATCATGCTGAAGAAAATGAAATCCTTGCAGCAACCCAGAGGTACTATGTGGAAAGGCCTATCTTTAGTCATCCGGTCCTCCAGGAAAGACTGCACACAAAGGACAAAGTTCCTGATTCCATTGCGGATAAGCTGAAACAGGCATTCACGTACGTTGCCTTTTAACCTGTTTCTGTTATTGTATCATTCAGTTATGAGAGGCGCAAGGTCAAATGTGTAAAGAAAATCTGTTTGGTGAACTGGAGAGAAAAATGAATGCTGAACCATCATGGTTTGCAAAGCTGTTCACGAGGTTCAGTCAGTGTTAGATATTTGCACACAGGCTTCATCATGAATTTCACCATATTTATTGAATTCTTACTATGCCTTTTTTCTGTGTAAATGTTAACATAACCAACACGCTTTCTAATTCTCCACCCACCTTCAAAATACCTTTTGTCTCCCAGGAATATTCCAGCCACTCTCTTTTTTTCCCCATCCCTGACTCCTACACTGTTTGGCAACATCTTGAATCACCAATTGGAAATTTTTCCAGATTGCTCCTGGGAATAAGGAAGGGAAGATGCTTTGGTTTGAATTCTACAGAGATGTTTCTCATTTATAACTTTATCTCTGTCTGTCTTTGCCCTTTCAGATGTACTCCTAAAAAAATAAGAAATATCATTTATATGTTCCTACCCATAACTAAATGGCTGCCAGCATACAAATTCAAGGAATATGTGTTGGGTGACTTGGTCTCAGGCATAAGCACAGGGGTGCTTCAGCTTCCTCAAGGTCAGTAGATCTTTCTTTCTTTCCCCCCTTGCTGTCCTCAAACAATTGCTTGACCTTCTGTTTATTTCATCATGATTGCAAATTCATAATTTTTATCATATCTTTCTAGTAACCTTTACCTATCTAAAGGTATTCTTCAGAAACATGTAATCCTTAAACCTGTAATCTCAGCACTTTGGAAGGCCAAGGTGGGAGGATCACTTGAGACTGGGAGTTGGAGACCAGCCTGGGCAACAAAGTGAGACACTGTCTCTACCAAAGAAAAAACAAACAAAAACAAAAAACATAGCTGGGCATGCCTGTAGTCTCAGCTACTCGAGAGGCTGACATAGGAGGATCATTTGAGCCCTGAAGTTCAAGGCTGTAATGAGCTATGATCATACTACTTCACTCCAGCCTGGGAAACAGAGTGAGTCCCTGTCTCAAAAAAAAAAAAAAAAAAAAAAAAAGCTCCAGGGATATTAATAGTAGAAAATGGTGTTACTATTTTGCAGATCAGTACACTGCTTGGGCATTATCTTACCACTTGCTAAGTCAGTCACTCAAGAAACATTTTGTTGTTATGGTTGTTGTTAAGGTTTGTGGCTTCTGAGTCTATATTCTAATTACAAGGGACCATGATATGCTAAATTCCTGTAGTATATTGCAGCAACTCTGTGGTTTTATATGTGATATAAGAACTTAATATTCATTAACTTTTTCATTAATTTATTCATGTATTCTAAACAGTACATGTCTATTAGGCACCTATCTGGCTCACTGTCTTCATGGAGCTCACTAACCATCCAATCAAGGCATGAGATTGCTAAGCAGAAAAAAGCACATATAAAAATTTTAATTATAATGGTAAGCAAAATGAAGGAAAATATAAGGTATTGTGAAATAAAAATAGTGGATCTAGGGCCGCCTGTGGTGACTTAGGCCTGTAATCCCAGCACTTTGGAAGGCTGAGGTGGGTGGATCACCTGAGGTCAGGAGTTCAAGATCAGCCTGGCCAACATGGTGAAACCCCATCTCTACAAAAAATATAAAAATTAGCCAGGCATGGTGGCATGTGCCTGTAGTCTCAGCTACTCAGGAGGCTGAGGCAGGATAATCACTTGAACCTGGGAGGTGGAGGTTGCGGTGAGCTGAGATCGTGCCACTGGACTCCAGCCTGGGCAACAGAGCAAGACCCTATTGGAAAAAAAAAATAGTGGATCCAGGAAATGAGGTTTGAGCTGAGACCTGACTCAGGTCAAGAATGAGAGAAAATGCATTTCAGGCAGAAGGAATAGCATGTGTGAAGGCACTGAGCAGGAAAAGAATTGGGTATGGTACAAAGAATGAATGGAAAAGCAGTGTTCTAGCAGTGTGAGGGAGCAGGGGGCAGTGGCAGGTGAGGTGGGCAGAGGTAGGCCTGCAGAGTCTTCTTAGGCCATTTTTGGGTTTCATTCAGAGTGCAGTGAAAAGCTATCAGCATTACTTTTTATTTAGGTTTTCTTTGTGCATAAGTCTTCTTGCACTGCTAACAAAGACATACCTGAGACTTGGTAATTTATAAAGAAAAAGAGGTTTAATAGACTCACAGTTCCATGTGGCTGGGGAGGCCTCACAATCATGGCAGAAGGCAAACAAGCAAAGTCACATCTTACATGGTGGCAGGCAAGAGAGAGCTTGTGTGGGGAACTGCCCTTCGTAAAATCATCAGATCTCGTGAGACGTATTCACTATCATGAGGACAGCATGGGAAAGACCTGCCCCCATGATTCAATTACCTCCTATCAGGTCCCTCTCACAACACATGGGAATTATGGGAGCTACAATTCAAGATGAGATTTGGGTAGGGACACAGCCAAACCATATCACTTTGGAAGAGGTCACTGAAGACTGCTGTGGGGGGAATGGATTTGGGTAGTGGGAGGGGCACCAGAATGGGTGTGAGGAGACCAGGTAGAGGTGACAGCAGCTCATGGTAGGCAAAGGTGATAATGGCTTGAACAGCTGTAGGTCAGCTGGCCAAAAATCAATTCCCTTCTAGCCAGTTTCCAAAAAAATACCTTGTCAAAAAAAAAATCACTTCCCCTAATGATCAATTTGCTGAGTTTTTTATTTTCCAAGTGACTGATTTACCATATTTATTAAATCTATTATACAAAATCTTAAAGCAGATTTGGAACGGATTCCCACAATCATTTTGGTGCCATCACCCCAAGAACAGAGAAAGGGACAGATTCAAAGGCAGGGGCAAGGGCAGGGTGAGGAGCGGATAAGGGCCCAGTATCCGAAACAGGAAGCAGAAGTCAAACTGACATTCAGTCAAGCTGGACTGACGGAGCTGCAGGAATGACTGCTGACAACCACGCAAGCTCACACTCAAAGAACTCCTCAGGATTCTGCCTAGTTGAATTCTCACAGTCATTCTGCAAACTTATTTTCAACCAGCTGACTTTCTTCCATCTTGAACTAGAATGGTGGCTGTAAGAATGGAAAGACTTTGGAAAGACATATGATATATTTTGTAGGTGAGATCAGCAGAACTGGCTGTTGGATTAATTTAGAAAGAAGGAGGAGGGTGTGTCAACAACAACTTTAAGGCAGCTGGGCTGATGGGTTGGATGTGTGGGGATGGTGAAGAGGAGGGATGGTCAAGAATGACTTCCAGGTTGCTGTTTCAACCACCTGAGGGATGGAGGTGCCAACTGCAGACATAATAAAGATGACAGGGCTGGGTGTGGTGGCTCACACCTGTAATCCCAACACTGGAAGGCCAAGGCGGGTGGATAACCTGAGGTCAGGGGTTCAAGACTGACCAACATGGTGAAACCCATATCTACTAAAAATACAAAATAAGCCAGGCATAGTGGCACAGGCCTGTAGTCCCAGCTACTCGGGAGGCTGAGGCAGGAGAATGGCTTGAACCTGGGAGACAGCGGTTGCAGTGAGCTGAGATCATGCCATTGCACTCCAGCCTGGGTGACAAGAGCAAAACTCCATCTCAAAAAATAAAAATAATAAAAAAGACGACAGGAATAGGATTGAAGAGTAAGTTTGATTATGTTAAATTTGAGATGCTTGTGAGATAGACAAGTAGATATTTCATGTTTGTATTTAATATATGGTGAGCCCAAAAGAGAGGGAGGGGCTAGAGATACCAACTGTGGAATCAGACCTATAGAAAGCATTTAAACCATGGCAATAGACCACGGCGCCTAGGGAGAGAATGTGGAATGAAAAAAGGGAGCTAAGATCAAGCTGTGTCCGACATTAAAGGCCAAATACAGAAGGAGAAACCAGCAGAAGAGATAGAAAAGTATCTGGAAAGGAAAACTAGGAGTGTATATTATTGCAGAAACAAGAAATTATTTTTTTTTCTTTTCTTTTTTTTTTTTTTTTTTTGAGACAGAGTCTCGCTCTATTGGCAAGCTGGAGTGCAGTGGCATGATCTCGGCTCACTGCAACCTCCGCCTCCCGGATTCAAGCAATTCTCCTGCCTCAGCCTCCTGAGTAGCTGGGACTACAGGTGCGTGCCACAACACCCGGCTAATTTTTGTATTTTCAGTAGAGACGGGGTTTCACCATGTTGGCCAGGATGGTTCAATCTCTTGACCTCGTGATCCACCCGCCTCGGCCTCCCAAAGTGCTGGAATTACAGGGGTGAGCCACTGTGCCCAGCCTAGGAAGAAATTATTTCAAATCAGGGAATAATTCAGTAGGTGGAACACTGCTGAGAGGCACAGATCATCCCACCATCAAATTTGCATTGGAAAGGTATTTTTCTGCGCATTATTAATGAAGATAGATAAATATGAAAAACAAAATATAGCAAAGATAGAGATCTAAGAGAAAGTAAATACATTTGTTGTGATTGGTAAATAATTTAAATTACCAAAAAGATTTTGTGTTAAGCATGTCAGAGTGAAAGTATGCTCTTATCTCTAATTGTCTTAAAAATCCCTCGAAAATGACAATAAAAGAGGGGGAAATGGTATAAACTAGCAAGGAGGAAGAAAATGAGAGAGGAGACACAGTGGAACAGGAAAAAAATATATATGGCAAGCAGATGGACAAGGGGCAGCTGAATTATTAGAGTAGAGGAAGCTGAAATGTAGGTACGTACACTACAAAACACTGGGAAATTGGAGGCTCCTAGTATTGTGAAAGCTGGAAGTCAGGCAAAAGGCTAAAAGCAAGGGAACTGGTTCAAAGTCTTTGCAATCAGTAGCATCAATACACTCAGGCCCCCACATTTACACGATGCAGTGGATGGTAGGATAAAAATACCAACAGATGTCAAGAAGGTTAACTAAAAGTCTGCACACTGAACTGTGAGCCAACAAAGGCTGTTCCCTTCTCTACTTTGTTTACTTCAAAGTGCCTGCAAAAAAACTTATAGCCCAAAGCAGATGGTGACCTATAAAAGACCTATAGTGACAAGTGGGGGTTCCCCAGTGAAGATGCTGGCTGGCCACCTAGTTGTCCCACAATAAGGCCCATCAGTAAACAAAGAGCCAATACACATGAAGCTTCAAGAAAGAGACCAAATCACACAAAAAAGAATTCATAAGGAACAGAAATAACAGGGCAAAATAAAAAACTTTAAAACTATAGTATCCTAAAAGAGATACAAAAACACATTGAATCTATGAAACAAAAACAGGATGCTATTTTGAAAAGAGCATTCAGAGAACAAGAAAGAGCTCATAGAAATTAAAAATATGATAGCTGGAATAAATATTTAGTCAGGGTTGGAAGATAAAGTAGAGGAAATCTCCTGGAAGTAGAAGAAAAAGACAGTAAGAGAGAAAACATAAGAACACCAGAGGATCAAGCCTGTTGTCCCATCATACATCTAATAGGACTTCCAGAAAGAAAGAAGAGAGTAAACAGAAGGAAGAAATGATCAAAGAGTAATCCCCAGGATTGAAATACATGTGTTTTCAGACTGAGAGGAATCATTAAATACCCAGCAGAATAAATGAAAAATAAAACAAGGCACACCATAGTAAAATATAGAATACCAGGGATAAATAGAGGATCTCAGACTAGAAAGAAAAAAAGTCACATAATGAAAAGCTGAAAGGTAAACACAATGGAAAATTAAGTTTGCATCTAAAATTGATAAATTGAGAAATCATGATACAAACATATTTAGAACAAGTTTTCTCAACCTGATGCCATTTACCCTGTTTTTTGTTGGGGGCCTGTCTTGTGCAGTGAAGGGCATTTAGCAGCACCCCTGGCCTTCACCCACTAGATGCCAGTAATACTCCCACCCCCTACCCCCATCATGATAATCAAAAATGTCTCCAGACATCCCCAAATGTCTCCTGCCACAAGTGGGGGCGGGGGAGCGCTCTCCTTTGAGAACGCTGATTTAGGAAAATGGAGGTAAATAGAGAAAAACAGCTAAACGAGTTGGAAGTGATTGGCTCCGAGGAGCAAAACCTGGAGGAAGAGGGGTGAGCAGAAAAGAGCTGGCTTTTCCAGAGAGCCTTTGCTGCTTGGCTTTTTAAATCGTATGCATACATTTCTTTGCTAGAAATAAATTTTTTTAACAACATTCGTGTGACCATGTTATTATACATGAAGTTAGGATGCTTTCCCAACTCTTCTTTTGCTAAAGCTGTTTTCTCCACAGTATAACGGTGCATTAAATGAGTTTTCTAATTGTCCCAGAAATTTGGCTGAGCCCCCAAAGCTGAAGAATAAAGAGGGCTTATTGCCTACACATTCTGAAGAGGGATGCCAGTCAATCTATCCCAAGCTATGAATGAATGACCCAGGCTCTCTTGAGTGTGTCACTTTAACAGAATATATGAGGGAAGGCGGAGACTGATTTGGAATGAGAATTTTCCAGGGAGAGGTTAAAACCCTATCCATTTCCCCTCCACCTGTAGTCAAGTAAGAAAGGACTACAAGAAAGCTACTCAGAGTGCTGAACAGCACCCCCTGGAGTTTGTGAAGACTGCTGCCTAATTCTTGCATGAAAAAGTCCAGCTGCTCTAAAAACTAGTTTTTAAAAAACTTTCAAGTGAACCTGCACATGGATGTTTATAGCAGCTTTATTCATAATTGCCAAACCTTGGAAGCAATCAAAATGGCCTTCAGTAGATGAATGGATAAACTGTGGTACATCCAAACAATGAAATATTCAATATTAAAAAGGAATGAGCTATCAAGCCATGAAAAGACATGAAGGAACCTTAAATGCTTATTACTTAGTGAAAGAAGTCAGCCTGGTGTAGCTTAATACTGTATGATCCCAACTGAGTGACATTCTAAAAAAGGCCAAACTGGCCAGGCACAGTGACTCATGCCTGTAATCCCAGCACTTTGGGAGGCTGAGGTGGGCAGATTGCCTGAGCCTAGGAGTTCAAGACCAGCCTGGGAAACATGGGGAAACTGTCTCTACAAAAATTAGCCAGGTGTGATGGTACACACCTGTAGTCCCAACTACTAGGGAGGCTGAGGTGGGAGGATTGCTTGAGCCTGGGAGGTTGTTGCTGCATTGAGCCATGAACATGCCCCTGTACTCCAGCCTGGGTGACAGAGCAAGACCCTGTCTTTAAAAAAAAAAAAAAAAAAAGGGGGGGGGGGGGCAAAACTTCAAAGACAGTAAAAATATCATTAGTTTCCAGGGGATGGGGGGAGGGAAGTATGAATAGAGCACAGAGAATTTCTGAGCAGTGAAACTACTTTATATCATACTATCATGATGGCTACCTGTCATTGTACATTTGCATAGACTGTACCACACCAAGAGTAAACCTAATGTAAACTATGGACTTTGGGTGATAATGATAGGTCAATGTAGGTTCATCACTTGTAACAAATGTGCCACTCTGTTGGGGGATGTTGATAGTGGGGGATGTTGATAGTGGGGGAGGCTGTGCATACATAAGGGCAGGGAATATATGGAAAACCTCTGTATCTTTTGCTCAATTTGCTGTGAACCTAAACTGCTCTAAAAAGTCTATTTAAAAAAAAAAAAAAGTCTAAAGGATGATGTGAACTGCCTAGGACAGCAGAATGAGGGAAAGAGTCCCCTAGAGGGTGTGACCTGCACTTCCAAAGTTTCTTGGGAGTAAAATGTCAGGCTTTCCCATTGAGTAACTGGAAGGTAACGAGACTTGGCTCATTTGATAGGTACCTGCCTAAGAAGACTGCCTACAGGATGAGCATACGCCAGCCAAAAGAACGTGGAAGGCTGTACCTTCTGATAAGAGTCGGAGGAGGGATATCTAAGAGTCAGGAGGAGGGAGCATTACATAGGTTAGGGCATAGTAACTGGGAGTCCCTTATTGCAAAGGGGTCTCCAGAGAACCCACAAAAACACCCCATTGGAGAAAGAGCTCGCATTTGTGCGTCAACACCAAATTACAATGACACCCACTAAGATAAGACTTTTTTCTGCTTTTATCTAATTTGTGAAAGAATAAAGCAAAAAAAAAAAAAAAAAAAAATCACCCACTGGCAAAAAGGAGATGACAATGCAAAGTTTCTCAGCTTGGACTCTATCAGCACCAAGGTAAGATGATGTGCAGGACTGGGGTAGGGCAGGTTGCAGCTTAAATTAAGATGGGCTTCACTCGTTCATCAGAAATAAAGAACCAAGAGAAAAACACATGTAACCCCTCTGTCTTCTAATGATCCCCCATTTCTGTTTGGTTTTTAATCCCACAGGCTTAGCCTTTGCAATGCTGGCAGCTGTGCCTCCGATATTTGGCCTGTACTCTTCATTTTATCCTGTTATCATGTATTGTTTTCTTGGAACCTCCAGACACATATCCATAGGTAAAAGCTTATACTTGATATTCTATTACCTTTCCTTGTGTATTTCCAACCTTGCAATGTGCCAAAGAAATAGCATGGTCGTTATTAAAAATTGTCTTAATAACAACTTTTGTTACTGCATACACAATAGGTGCTTTAAAAACCTATACTTGGCCAGGTGCAGTGGCTCATCCCTGTAATCCCAGCACTCTGGGAGGCCGAGGCGGGCAGATCGTCTGAGGTCAGTAGTTCGAGACCAGCCAGACCAACATGGTGAAACCCCATCTCTTTGTAAAAATACAAAAATTAGCCAGGCTTGGTGATGGGTGACTGTAATCCCAGCTACTCAGGAGGCTGAGGCAGGAGAATCGCTTCAACCCGGGAGGCAGAGATTGTTGTGAGCTGAGATCACACCACTGCACTCCAACCTGGGCAACAGAATGAGACTCTGTCTCAAAAAAAAAAAAAAAAAAAAAAAAAAACTACACTCCTCCCAAGATTTCTAGAACTTACAATTTTCTTATAATCTTGGGATATTAAAAAAGACAATTTTCTTGTGTAAAAGGGCAATTGTTGAAATCTGTGAAATGAGATAAATGCTTGATTTCATAATGTAATTTGCCAACATCTGGTTTTTATTTTTATACTAATGGTAGTACTTCAAGTTCCTAATTGCTATGCATGTATTTCATTTTTGTCATTTTTTGGGCTCTGAATTGTACATATTTTCAGTTTATCAGAGGCATATGGATTTCATAATAGTTCTGGTGCTGCATAAGGCTACCACCTAACACACACATACTTTCCAGATATCTACTGTTTGGTAACAAATACCCCCAAAATGTAGCAGCTTTACAACAACAATCATGTTTGTATCTTCCATAGTGCCTGCAGTTCAGGACTTGGGAAGGGCTGGTCTGGGTAATTCTTCCTCTCTCCCTTTTTCCTCCCTCCCTTCCCTCTTCCCTGCCTTCCTTTCTCCATGCAGTCCCAGGAATTCTCCACTTGGCCTAGTTGGAGCTTTCTTACACATGGTGACTTAGGGCTTCAGCAGAAGGTGGAAGCTGCAGCCCTTTTATTACCTAGCCTGGGAAGTCACACAACGTCACTTCTGCTGCATTCTTTTGATTACTAACAAGTCAAAGCCAAGCCAGATTCAAGGAGAGAGAAATTAGACTCCACCTCTTGATGGGGAAATGTCAAGAAGAGTATGTGGATGGAAAATATTGCTATGTCTATTTTTGGAAAATACAGTCTGCATGCACACACACGCACACACACAGTTGCTCATACACCAGGGGCAGGACACTAAAGAAGGGAGCGTAGCCTTCCTTCAAGCATGATTTCTTGACCTCACCTTTGTCTGTTGGTGTACTGGCAAAAACCATATCAGATACTCTGAATTAGATAGTGTCCTTGAACCCTGAACAGGGATCTTCATGCTTCATTATTTCAGGTCCTTTTGCTGTTATTAGCCTGATGATTGGTGGTGTAGCTGTTCGATTAGTACCAGATGATATAGTCATTCCAGGAGGAGTAAATGCAACCAATGGCACAGAGGCCAGAGATGCCTTGAGAGTGAAAGTCGCCATGTCTGTGACCTTACTTTCAGGAATCATTCAGGTAAGGCTCAAAGATGGGGAAATGGACTGTCTCATTTGTTAACCTAACAAGTATCTACTGAGTGCTCTTGGCTGGTCTTACTACGCGGTGGATGGGGTCAGCCAGAAAAACCCCAGAGCTCTGGGAGTAACTGCAGACCAACCGCATGCCATATTCACAACTATGAGTGACCAGCAACCAAGCTTCAGGTGGGTGTTTTAAAGATCCCAAAAGCAAGACAAGTTTGACAAGGCAGGATTGGTTAGTGCTGGGAGAGGACATTCCTCTCTGCTTGGAAGAAACAGCCAGTGATCATGATCATGCACTTTAGTCTACATGATGAAGCATGCCCCCAGCTCAATGAGAGACAGGGAAGGCATTAGTGTGGTCAGTGCACTGTGGGGCACCAAGCCACTCCAGACCTTCCATTGTTTTCTGTATAACCAGTGGTTGATTTGCTAGCTACTTACCCACTTGAGGTACAAGTTTGCAGTGTTAGAAAATGGTCCAGAGGCTGGGCGCGGTGGCTCACACCTTTAATCCCAGCACTTTGGGAGGCTGAGGCAGGCGGATCACAAGGTCAGGAGTTTGAGACCACCCTGCGCAACATGGTGAAACCCCGTGTCTACTAAAAATACAAAAATTAGCCGGACATGGTGGCACACACCTTTATTCCCAGCTACTCAGGAGGCTGAGGCAGGAGAATCGCTTGAACCCAGGAGGCAGAGGTTGCAGTGAGCTGAGACTGTGCCACTGCCTGGGTGACAGAGCAAGACTCGATCTCAAAAAAAAAAGGAAATGGTCAAGAAAGAACTTGTATATTTGCTGTGGGTCATAACTTCCTGACCTATCATGTGATTCATTTGTTTCTTTGTCATTAAAAAAAAATAGTTTTGCCTAGGTGTCTGTAGATTTGGATTTGTGGCCATATATCTCACAGAGCCTCTGGTCCGTGGGTTTACCACCGCAGCAGCTGTGCATGTCTTCACCTCCATGTTAAAATATCTGTTTGGAGTTAAAACAAAGCGGTACAGTGGAATCTTTTCAGTGGTGTATGTAAGTAAGCAACTACCCGACGTTCTGGTACTTTTCTCTTTATTCCGCCCCCCACCTTCTCTTCTGTATCTCTTTTTACTTTCAAGACTCATTTTTCTTTTTCTCCAGTAATTTCCATAAAAAGGGAAAAATTCATTTATTCTAAGGTTTTCTGAAAAGAGTGTTACAAAGAGAACTAAACCTTAAAATCTCTATTATTAATATGTGATACTGCCTACTTCACAAGGAATTTTTTGCTAGGTCTTTTTTTGGTGACTGCACCATCACTCTAGGTAAAGAGAGAGCTTTTTCTTACAACCAAATCATGGTCTTTTTGGAAACTAACAAATAATTTAAAGGCATGAAGGTAGAACATTTCTCTCTCAAAAACTGCTAATTAAGGCCGGGCGCGGTGGCTTATGCCTGTAATCCCAGCACTTTGAAAGGGCGAGATGGGCGGATCACAAGGTCAGGAGATCGAGACTATCCTGGCTAAAAAGTGAAACCCCGTCTCTACTAAAAATGCAAAAAAATTAGCCAGGTGTGGTGGCGGGCGCCTGTGGTCCCAGCTACTCAGGAGGCTGAGGCAGGAGAATGGTGTGAACCCGGGAGGCGGAGCTTGTAGTGACCCGAGATCCCATCACTGCACTCCAGCCTGGGCGACAGAGCAAGACTCTGTCTCAAAAAAAAAAAAAAAAAAAAAAAAAACCTGCTAGTTCAAACTGGCAAAAAATAAGTAAGGCTATAAAAGATTTAACTAACATGAATCTTTTAGTTATATAGACCCCTTACCAAACACAGAGAAAATATAAATTATTTGCAAGCACTTAAGGAACGATGGTAATAACTGATCATATTGAAATGGATCATGTGAAACTGATCACAAATTCTAAAAATTCAATGTTTTTTCACACAGTGCAATATAATAAAAAAATCAAAAACTAAACATAGCTTTAAAACTCCCATATATTTAGACACCAAAAAACATTTCTAAATGACCCATGAATAAAGAGGGAATTAGGAAATAATTAGAATTAATTGACAGTAGAAGTACTACATATCAAAACCTCTGAGATGCTGTTAAAGCTATCCTTGGAAAGAGAGGCCTGTAGCCTTTGTAGGTATTTATGTGCCAGTCACTGCTAGGTGCCAAGATGCAGCTGTGAGCTGAGAAGATACAGGCCCTGCCCTCTGGAGCTTTCAGTCCAGTGGGAAGATTGTAAACCATTAATCGCATACATGTGTAATCAATTACAATTTGTGTTGAGTGCTATGAAGAAGAAGTACCAGCTGCTCTGAAAGTTAAATAGGGAGACCTTTAGATTAGGGGTCTAGGAAAGGCACTTTGACATTTAAGTTGTGTCCCTGACTGATAAAAATGGAATCAGACTTTAGTAATATTCTCTAAATAACAAAATTCTAAGTTTCCCATAATAGCTATTATCGTACATCTTACTCTGAGACTTGTCGAAATGCCTTGTCACAAAGGAAATAAAACATACTGAGTACTCTAGGCATTGATAGGAAAGGGTGCATGGCCTGGGCTGAGTAGGAAGTCTACTTTATTGGGTTTCAAATGAGAACTGACTATATTTGAGGTGCCCAGTTGGTAGCCCTAGGATATAATTAAGTGGATTTGTTCTCTAGTTCTCCTAGGTTCCTTTCCCAAACATCAGCACTCTTGACTTCAAAGTCCTGCTAACAATAATTTCTCTCTCTTTGAGCTCCTAAAAGCTTTTCAATGTATTTACCTTTGGAGTACTTTGCTATCAACCCTTAATTCTTTCCAATTGCTCAGGACTCAGCTTCAGGGTTCCTTTTCTGGATTTTATAATATTACATTGAGACATCAGCATATGATAAGAATAATTGTTTGATAAGAATAACTATAAGGCTGGGCACAGTGGCTCACACCAGTAATCCCAGAACTTTGGGAGGCCGAGGCGGGCAGATGACTTGAGGTCAGGAGTTCGAGACCAGCCTGACCAACATGGTGAAACTCCGTGTCTACTAAAAATACAAAAATTAGCTGGGCGTGGCAGCAGGCACCTGTAATCCCAGCTACTCAGGAGGCTGAGGCAGGAGAATCGCTTGAACCTGGGAGGCAGAGGTTGCAGTGAGCCAAGATCATGCCACTGCACTCCAGCCTGGGCAACAGAGCAAGACTGTGTCTCAAAAATAAATAAATAAATAAATAACAACTATAAAAAGAAAAAAGTAACAACTATAAAGTTGTAGACTGGGTAAAAATGCCTCCTAATTGGTAGAAGCTACAAAGAGAGATTTCAGCCTGAGAACTTTCAACTAGAAATATCCAATAACAGAATGGCTGGTGTGAATTAGTGCGCTAGAGTGTCTCTGTCTCTCTCAGGGGCGATTTCTTGATGTAAACATCCAGCATTCACTGTGTTACAGAGTACAGTTGCTGTGTTGCAGAATGTTAAAAACCTCAACGTGTGTTCCCTAGGCGTCGGGCTGATGGTTTTTGGTTTGCTGTTGGGTGGCAAGGAGTTTAATGAGAGATTTAAAGAGAAATTGCCGGCGCCTATTCCTTTAGAGTTCTTTGCGGTAAGTCACCTTCGGTCAGTGACCTACTCAGCTTCTACAACTGCATTTACTTATTTCTGTGAGGGATTTTGAAGTGGATGAAAGGAATTTTTTGCTCTCAATTCTGCCAAAAGAAGGTTACAATTTGTCAAAGAAATTTGACAAATTCATTGACAAGAAAGTAAAAAGAAAAAGCCTTAAAACATAGACACAGATGATTTTTTAAATTATATGTAAGACTCTGCATGAAAATTTTAACATTAATTATAAGTGATGGGATTATGGAGGATTTTCTCCTCAAATTTTTATTGGCTAATTGTTTTGTAATGAGCACATATTACTTTAATAACCTAAAAAAGAAATCCATTTCCATTTTGACAAAGCAAAAGTTCCCAAACTTTCTCCATCCCTTGGCACTCCTGAGCCAAAAGAAATACCTCACAGTTCCATTTATTAAGTAGTTATGTCCAAATACTTTAATAATATTTATGATTAACAACTTTGTAGTTGTTTATAAAAATATGCACATAAATTGAAATAAAAATATTTTATTATGTTCTTAAGTAACCACAATTACGTAATCATGGAATGCATATGCCTGATGGGAACTGCTTAGATCCTCAAACCTCTGAATCAAAAAGGACACTGCTACCTTCATTTCCTGTTCACGTGAATATGTATGTGGTTCCTGCTTTTTCATCACAGCAACCACTGAACACCCAGCTTTGCAAAGATATGGCATTATTGAAAGGAACACAGTGTTCAAACTGTGAACTACTGCCAACTAGAAGTTTGCACAGTGCCCAATAGATGTCACTGTTTCATTGGGGACCTTTTAATATCCAAAGTGTCCCACAGAGTGCCCTTGGCACCCTGGGGCTTGTTTGCACGTGTGTGGGAGCCGCAAGGATAAGAAATGAAGAGTCGGCTAGGTGTGGTGAGTCCACATCTGTAATCCTAGCACTTTGGGAGGCCAAGGTGGGCAGATCACTTGAGGCCAGGAGTTCGAGGCCAGCCTGGCTAACATGGTGAGACCCTGTCTCTACTAAAAATACAAAAAATTAGATGTGGTGAAATGCACCTGTAATCCCAGCTACTTGGGAGACTGAGGCATGAGAATTGCTTGAACCTGGGAGGCAGAGGTTGCAGTGAGCCAAGATCGCACCTCTGCACTCCAGTCTGGGTGACAAAGCAAGATTCTGTCTCAAAAGAAATGAAGAGTACATTTGGGGGTAAAGGGCTGGCAAGATGGCCGAATAGGAACAGCTCTGGTCTGCAGCTCCCTTCGAGATCAACACAGAAGGTGGGTGATTTCTGCATTTCCAACTGAGGAATCCGGCTTACCTCACTGGGCGTGGTTAGACAATGGATTCAGCCCACAGAGGGCAAGCTGAACCAGGGTGGGGCATCACTTCACCCAGGAAGCGCAAGGGGTCAGGGAATTCCCTCCCTTAGCCAAGGGAAGCTGTGAGGGACTGTGCTGTGAGGAACAGTGCATTCTGGCCCAGACACTATGCTTTTCTCATGGTCTTCACAACCCGCAGACTAGGAGATTCCCCTGGGTGCCTACACTACGAAGATTCCCTTGGATTTCAAGCACAAAACTGGGCAGCTATTTGGGCAGACACTGAGCTAGCTGCAGGAGTTTTTTTCATACCCCAGTGGTGCCTGGAACACCAGTGAGACAGAGCCGTTCACTCCCTTGGAAAGGGGGCTAAAGGCAGGGAGCCAAGTGGTCTAGCTCAGCGGATCCCACCCCTACAGAGCCCAGAAAGCTAAGCTCCATTGGCTTGAAATTCTCACTGCCAGCACAGCAGTCTGAAGTCCACCTGGGACACTTGAGTTTGGTGGGGGGAGGGGCATCTGCCATTACTGAGGCTTGAGTAGGCGGTTTTCCCCTCACAGTGTAAACAAAGCCACCTGGAAGGTCCAACTGGGCGGATCCCACCGCAGCTCAGCAAAGCTGCTGTAGCCAGACTGCTTCTCTAGATTCCTCCTCTCTGGGCAGGGCATCTCTGAAAGAAAGGCAGCAGCCACAATCAGGGGCTTATAGATAAAACTCCCATCTCCCTGGGACAGAGAACCTGGGAGAAGGGGCAGCTGTGGGCGCAGCTTCAGCAAACTTAAACATTCCGGTCTGCCAGCTCTGAAGAGAGCACCAGATCTCCTAGCACAGCATTCGAGCTCTGCTAAGGGTCAGACTGCCTTCTCAAGTGGGTACCTGACCCCCGTAACTCCTGACTGGGAGACACCTCCCAGTAGGGGCCAAAGACACCTCATCCAGGAGATCTCTGGCTGGCATATGGCGGGTGCCCCTCTGGGACAAAGCTTCTGGAGGAAGGAACAGGTAGCAATCATTGCTGTTCTGCAGCCTTTGCTGGTGATACCCAGGCAAACAGGGTCTGGAATGGACGTCAGCAAACTCCAGCACACCTGTAGCAGAGGAGCCTGACTGTTAGAAGGAAAACTAACAAACAGAAAGGAATAGCATCAACATCAACAGAAAGGATGTCAACATAAAAACCCCATCCGAAGGTCACCAACAGCAAAGACCAAAGGTAGATAAATCCATGAAGATGAGGAAAAACCAATGCAAAAAGCTGAAAATTCCAAAAGCCAGAACACCTCTTCTCCTTCAAAGGATCACAACTCCTCACCAGCAAGGGAACAAAAGTGGATGGAGAATGAGTTTGACGAATGGACAGAAGTAAGCTTCAGAAGGTGGGTAATAACAAACTCCTCCGAGCTAAAGGAACATATTCTAACCCAATGCAAGGAAGCTAAGAACCTTGAAAAAAGGTTAGAGGAATTGCTAACTAGAATAACCAGTTTAGAGAAGAACATAAATGACTTGATGGAGCTGTAAAACACAGCACAAGAATTTCATGAAGCATACACAAGTATAAATGGTCAAATCAAGCAGAAGAAAGGGTATCAGAGATTGAAGATCAACTTAATGAAATATAGTGTAAAGACGAGATTAGAGGGAAAAAAAAGAATGAAAAGGAATGAACAAAGCCTCCAGGAAATATGGGACTGAGTGAAAAGACCAAACCTACGTTTGACTGGTGTACCTGAAAGTGACGGGGAGAATGGAACCAAGTTGGAAAACACTCTTCAGGACATTATCCAGGAGAACTTCCACAACCTAGCAAGACAGGCCAACAGTCAAATTCAGGAAATACAGAGAACACCACAAAGATACTCCTCAAGAAGAGCAACCCCAAGACACATAATCATCAGATTCACCAAGGTTGAAATGAAGGAAAAAATGTTAAGGGCAGCCAGAGAGAAAGGTCGGGTTACCCACAAAGGGAAGCCCATCAGACTAATAGCGGATCTATCTGCAGACACCCTACAAGCCAGAAGACAGTGGGAGCCAATATTCAACATTCTTAAAAGAATTTTCAAACCAGAATTTCACATCCAGCCAGCCAAACTAAGCTTCATAAGCAAAGGATAAATGAAATCCTTTACAGACAAGCAAATGCTGAGAGATTTTGTCACCACCAGGCCTGCCTTACAAGAGCTCCTGAGAAAGCACTAAATGTGGAAAGGAAAACCCGGTACCAGCCACTGCAAAAACAAATGAAAATGTAAAAAGCATCGATACTGTGAAGAAACTCATCAACTAATGGGAAAAATAACCAGCTAGCATCATAATGACAGGATCAAATTCACACATAACAATTTTTTTTTTTTTGAGACAAAGTCTTGCTCTTGTCCCCCAGGCTGGAGTGCAATAGTGCGATCTCAGTTCACTGCAACTTCCGCTTCCCGGGTTCAAGCAATTCTCCTGCTTCAGCCTCCTGAGTAGCTGGGATTACAGGTGCCTGCCACCACGCCCAGCTAATTTTTGTATTTTTAGCAGAGACGGGGTTTCACCATGTTGGCCAGGCTGGTCTCGAACTCCTGACCTCAGGTGATCTGCCTGCCTTAGCCTCCCAAAGTGCTGGGATTACAGGCGTGAGCCACCACACCTGGCCCACACACAACAATATTAACCTTAAATGTAAGAGGGCTAAATGCCCCAACTGAAAGACACAGATTGGCAAATTAGATAAAGAGCCAAAATCCATCAGTGTGCTGTATTCGGGAGACTCATCTCATATACAAAGACACACATAGTCTCAAAATAAAGGGATGGAGGAAGATTTACCAAGCAAATGAAAAGCAAAAAAAAAAAAAAAAAAAAAGCAGGGGATTGCAATTCTAGTCTCTGATAAAACAGACTTTAAACCAACAAAGATCAAAAAAGACAAGGGCATTACATAATGATAAAGAGATCAATGTAGCAAGAAGAGGTAACTACCCTAAATATATATGCACCCAATACAGGAGCACCCAGATTCATAAAGCAAGTCCTTAGAGACCTACAAAGAGACTTAGACTCCCACACAATAATAGTGGGAGACTTTAACACCCCACTGTCAATATGAGACAGGTCAATGACACAGAAAATTAACAAGCATATTCAGGACTTGAACTCAGCTCTGGACCAAGCAAACCTAATAGACATCTACAGAACTCTTCACCCCAAATCAACAGAATTTTCATTCTTCTCAGCACCACATCACTCTTATTCTAAAATTGACCTCATAATTGGAAGTAAAACACTTAGCAAATGCAAAAGAATGGAAATCATAACAAACAGTCTGTCAGACCACAGTGCAGTCAAATTAGAACTCACGATCAAGAAACTCACTCAAAACTGCATAACTACATGGAAACTGAAAAACCTGCTCCTGAATGACTACTGGGTAAATAACAATATTAAGGCAGAAATAAATAAGTTATTTGAAACCAATGAGAACAAAGACACAACGACCAGAATCTCTGGGACACAGCTAAAACAGTGTTTAGAGGGAAATTTATAGCACTAAATGCCCACAGGAGAAAGTGGGAAAATCTAAAATCAACACCCTAACATCACAATTAAAATAACTTGAGAAGGAAGAGCAAACAAATCCAAAAGCTGGCAGAAGACAAGAAATAACTAAGATCAGAGCAGAACTGAAGGAGATAGAGACAAGAAAAACCCTTCAAAAAAATCAATGAATCCAGGAGCTGGTTTTCTGAAAAGATTAACAAAATAGATAGACCATTAGCCAGACTAATAAGAAAAGAAGAATCAAATAGACACAATAAAAAATGAGAAAGGGGATATCACCACTTCTCCCACAGAAATACAAACTACTGGCTGGGCACGGTGGCTCACGCCTGTAATCCGAGCACTTTGGGAGGCCGAGGCAGGCAAATCAGAAAGTCAAGAGATCAAGACCATATTGGCCAACATGGTGAAACCCCCTCTCTATTAAAAATTTAAAAAATTAGCCCGACATGGTAGCACATGCCTGTAGTCCCAGCTACTTGGGAGGTTGAGGCAGGAGAATCACTTGAATCTGGGAGGCAGAGGTTGCAGTGAGCCAAGATCACACCACTGCACTCCAGCCAGGGCAACAGAGCGAGAATGAGACTTTGTCTCAAAAAAAAAAAAAAAAAAAAAAAAAAAAGCAATACATACAAACTACCATCAGAGAATACTATAAACACCTCTATGCAAATTAACTAGAAAATCTAGAAGAAATGGATAAATTCCTGGACACATACACCCTCCCAAGACTAAACCAGGGGGAACTTAAATCCCTGAACAGACCAATAACAGGCTCTGAAATTGAGGCAGCAATTAATAGCCTACCACCAAAAAAAGTCCAGGACCAGACGGATTCACAGCCGAATTCTACCAGAGGTACAAAGAGGAGCTGGTACCATTCCTTCTGAAACTATTCCAAACAATAGAAAAAAAGGGAATCCTCCCTAACTGATTTTATGATGCCAGCATCATCCTGCTACCAAAACCTGGCAGAGACACAACAACAACAAAAAGAAAATTTCAGGCCAGCATCCCTGACGAACATCGATGCGAAAATCCTCAATAAAATACTGGCAAACTGAATCCAGCAGCACATTAAAAAGCTTGTCCACCATGATCAAGTCAGCTTCATCCCTGGGATGCAAGGCTGGTTCAACATACACAAATCCATAAACATAGTCCATCACATAAACAGAACCAAAGACAAAAACCACTTGATTATCTCAATAGATGCAGAAAAGGCCTTCAAGAAAATTCAACAGCCCTTCAAGCTAAAAACTCTCAAATGAGGTATTGATGGAACATATCAAAATAATAAGAGCTATTTATGACAAACCCACAGCCAATATCATACTGAATAGGCAAAAACTGGAAGCATTCCCTTTGGCCAGCACAAGAAAAGGATGCCCTCTCTCACCACTCCTATTCAACATAGTATTGGAAGTTCTGGCCAGGACAATCAGGCAAGAGAAAGAAATAAAGGGTATTCAAATAGGAAGAGAGGAAGTCAAATTGTCTCTGTTTGCAGGTGACATTATTGTATATTTAGAAAAACCCTTCTTATCAGCCCCAAATCTCCTTAAGCTGATAAGCAACTTCAGCAAAGTCTCGGGATACAAAATCAATGTGCAAAAATCACAAGCATTCCTATACATCAAAAATAGAGAGCCAAATCATGAGCAAACTCCCATTCACAATTGCTCCAAAGAGAAGAAAATATCTATGAATACAACTTATAAGTGATGTGAAGGACCTCTTCAAGGAGAACTACAAACCACTGCTCAAGGAAATCAGAGAGGACACAAACAAATGGAAAAACATTCCATGCTCATGGATAGGAAGGATCAAAATCGTGAAAATGGTCATACTGCCCAAAGTAATTTATAGATTCAATGCTATCCCCATCAAGCTACCACTGACTTTCTTCACAGAATTAGAAAAAACTACTTTAAATTTCATATGGGACCAAAAAAGGGCCTGCATAGCCAAGACAATCCTAAGCAAAAAGAACAAAGCTGGATGCAACACGTTACCTGACTTCAAACTATACTACAAGGCTACAGTAACCAAAACAGCATGGTACTGATACCAAAACAGATATATAGACCTGTGGAACAGAACAGAGGCCTCAGAAATAACACCACACATCTACAACCATCTGATCTTTGACAAACTTGGCAAAAACAAGCATGGGGAAAGGATTCCCTATTTAATAAATGGTGTTGGGAAAACTGGCTAGCCATATGCGGAAAACTGGACCCCTTTCTTACACCTTATACAAAAATTAACTCAAGATGGATTAAAGACTTAAATGTTAAGGCCTAAAACCATAAAAACCCTGGAAGAAAACCTAGGCAGTACCATTCAGGACATAGGCATGGGCAAAGACTTCATGACTAAAACACCAAAAGCAATGGCAACAAAAGCCAAATTGACAAATGGGATCTAATTAAACTAAAGAGCTTCTGGACAGCAAAAGAAACTACCGTCAGAGTGAACAGGCAACCTACAGAATGGGAGAAAATTTTTGCAATCTGTCCATCTGACAAAGGGCTAATATCCAGAATCTACAAGGAACTTAAACAAATTTACAAGAAAAAAACAACCCTATCAAAAAGTGGGCAAAGGCTATGAACAGACACTTTTCAAAAGAAGACATTTATGCAGCCAACAAACATATGGAAAAAAGCTCATCATCACTGGCCATTAGAGAAATGCAAATCAAAACCACAATGGGATACCATCTCATGCCAGTTAGACTGGTGATCATTTAAAAATCAGGAAACAACAGATGCTGGAGAGGGTGTGGAGAAATAGGAACACTTTTACACTGTTGGTGGGAGTGTAAATTAGTTCAACCACTGTGGAAGACAGTGTGGTGATTCCTCAAGGATTTAGAACTAGAAATACCATTTGACCCAGCAATCCCGTTACTGGGTATATACCCAAAGGATTATAAATCATGCCACTATAAAGTCACATCCACACATATGTTTATTGCAGCACTATTCACAATAGCAAAGACTTGGAACCAACCCAAATGCCCATCAATGATAGACTGGATAAAGAAAATGTGGCACATATACACCATGGAATACTATGCAGCCATAAAAAAGGATGAGTTCATGTCCTTTGCAGGGACATGGATGAAGCTGGAAACCATCATTCTCAGCAAACTAACACAGGAACAGAAAACCAAACACCACGTGTTCTCACTTGCGAGTGGGAATTGAACGATGAGAACACATGGACACAGGCAGGGGAACATCACACACTGGGGCCTGTCCATGGGTCTGGGGCTGAGGAGGGATAGCATTAGGAGAAATACCTAATGTAGATGATGGTTGATGGGTGCAGCAAACCACCATGGCACTTGTGTATCTATGTAACCTGCACATTCTGCACATGTATCCCAGAACTTAAAGTATAATAAATTTAAAAATTTTAAAAAGAAATTAAGAGTATAGGTGTCTGATCCAAATTATAGCAACAAGTTCTAGCTATGAAAAAAACTGGCTGGCGTAGCTCACAAGGAAGCAATACCTTCAAACCTTTTCTTTTCCTCAGTCTTGTCTACATGGCATTAGTACCTTTTAACAGGCAAAACAAAACAAAATGTATCTCTAACAGTTTCAAAACCTCTTCTCTCACTGGGGCTAGGCACAGAGTTCCCGTTTTGACTTGGAGTACAGCAAGAGGTTCTGAGCACCTTTGCGTGGGAAAGAAGTCAGGCAAGCCCCAGTTATGAAGTAAATGACACAGCTTGCCTCTCCTGCTTTGGGTTACTAATTCTGTTTCCCAGATTCCCTTTAAAGACTCTTCCATGTTTCCCAGGGGAATGGTTTCCCAGAATTCTAGAAAGTTTAGGGACAGCATCTTTATGACTCCCTTTAAGTGTCAAATTTATTTTTTATTATAAAAATATTTTTTGAGTTTTGCATTCAATTTTATAATACATCTGTTTGTCTTGATAAGAAAACAATGGTTTAAATTACTTAACCACTGTATAAAATTATAGCTCCAGGAGCTTGAGCCATATATATTCTGTGGATTTGAATACTCTAGGCACTCCCCTAGTTAGAGATGCACAAAAAATGCAATTAAGGGTGATGAAAATAATTGTCATCAACAGAAAAGGATCCTCCCATCAAAAGAGCCAGAATCACCCATGCCCCTGGTCTCCCAGGCTGCTGTTTCTGATAAGAAGTTTATTATTTGTTTCCTGCAGTGGCCCTCCTCAGGAGGGGCTGGCTTCCTTCCCTGGCCAGCTCTAATTTCTTCTCTGTTGGGTAACTCACTCAGAAAGCTCTACAGGCAATAGTTCCTGGGCATGGAGCAAATTGCTATCTCACCTTTTGTTTTGTTTCTCTTGCAACTCATTAGGGATTGTACTTTACACCCCAAGTAAATCTATGTCATGCCAATCCAGGATGGGCGTATGTAAAGTGACCCTCTGTTTAATGTACAGTTCTACCCTGACTTTGTAGCTGAAATGGGAGGAGACAGCTATGGGTTGCTGCTGGGGCCCTATCACCACACTTGGGGCTGCTGTCCCAGAAACAGGATCACCAGGAGGATTCTAAATCCAGATGTACATTTTGTAATCATACAGTGTCATCGTACCACCCTCGAAGTACAGAGTTAAATATCTTTTATTCATAACATTGTGGCCAGAGACTCATTTCACCACCCTAAAGGTAAGGTCAACGTTTGAAAGCCTTTATGGCCTTTTTCTGTAGCAGTCAACTAGCCAGACACCTTAGTGTAGAAAAGGACAAAGCATGAAGAAAATGCCAGGTCATAAACTGTAGAGTTCATTTTAATTATGTGGGGTAGGGTCATTAAGAGAAGTTAGAATTGTTGAAGCTAATGGTAAATCATCTTTTTAAATCTGAATGTTAAAAGTGAGAATAGATTTGACTTGACTAACATATTATTTGAAGCTGATTTTTGCAGTATTTGAACATTCATCTCTAAAGGTGCATTTGGATTTGTGTCTTTTTAGGTCGTAATGGGAACTGGCATTTCAGCTGGGTTTAACTTGAAAGAATCATACAATGTGGATGTCGTTGGAACACTTCCTCTAGGGTAGGAAAGTAGTTTTAAGTAACTGTGTGACTGAAATAATCGATGGATCTATTGCCTCTAACTCTTACATTAGTTCTCTTGCAATGAAAAATAATCTTTTTTCTATACATCAAATAGCTGAGGGCTTTAGGGGGATTGGGTGCATTTTATTTTTATTTTTATTGTAGTAAAAAACACATAACAAATTTTTGTCTTAACCTTTTTTTTTTTTTTTGAGACAAAGTCTCACTCTGTCGCCTGGGCTGGAGTGCAGTGGCACCGTCTCTGCTCACTGCAACCTCCGTCTCCCAGGTTGAAGCGATTCTGCTGCCTCAGCCTCCCAAGTAGCTGGGATTACAGGCGTATGCTACCACATCTGGCTAATTTTTTTTTTTTTTTTTTTTTTGAGATGGAGTCTTGCTCTGTCCCCCAGGCTGGATTGCAGTGGCGTGATCTCGGCTCACTGCAAGCTCCGCCTCCTGGGTTCATGCCATTCTCCTCCCTCAGCCTCCCGAGCAGCTGGGACTACAGGCACCCGCCACCACGCCCAGCTGATTTTTTGTATTTTTAATAGAGATGGGGTTTCACCGTGTTAGCCAGGATGGTCTCAATTTCCTGACCTCGTGATCCACCCGCCTTGGCCTCCCAAAGTGCTGGGATTACAGGCATGAGCCACCACACCCGGCTAATTTTCATATTTTTAGTAGAGACAGGGTTTCTCCATGTTGGCCAGGCTGGTCTCAAGCTCCTGACCTCAGGTGATCCGCCCGCCTCAGCTTCCCAAAGTGCTGGAGTGCTGGGATTACAGGTGTGAGCCACTGTGCTTGGCTTTTTTTTTTTCTTTTTTTTTTGAGACCGAGTCTCACTCTGTTGCCCAGGCTGGAGTGCAATGGCACAATCTCGGCTCACTGCAACCTCTGCCTCTGAGGTTCAAGTGATTCTCCTGCCTGAGCCTCCTGAGTAGCTGGGATTACAGGTGTGTGCCACCACACCCAACTAATTTTTATATTTTTAGTAGAGACAGGGTTTCACTATGTTGGCCAGGCTGGTCTCGAACTCCTGACCTCATGTGATCCACCCACCTCAGCTTCCCAAAGTGCTGGGATTATAGGCATGAGCCACCATGCCCAGCAAATCTTAATCATTTTTAAGTGTACAGTTCAGTAGTGTTAAATATATTCCCATTATTGTAAAACATATCTCCAGGACTTTTTCATCTTGCAAATCTGTAACTCTATACCCCTTAAACAAGAGCTTCCTCTTTTCTTCTTCCCCCAGCCCCTAGTAACCACCATTCATCTTTCTGTGTTTATGAATTTGACTTCTCTAGATGCCTCATGTAAGTGGAATCATACAGCATTTGTCTTTTTGTGACTGGCGTATTTCACTTAGCATAATGTCTTCAGAGTTTGTCTATATTGTAGCATATGACAGTATTTTCTTCCCTTTTTAAGGCCGAATAATATTCCATTGTGGATATATACTGTATTTTATTTCTCCATGCATCCATTGATGAGCATGTGGGTTGCCTTTACCTCTTGGCTATTGTGAATAGTGCAGCTGTGGATATGGGTGTGCAAATATGTCTTTGAGACCTTTCTTTCAGTTCTTTTGGGTATATACCTGTAAGTGGGATTGCTGGATCTATTTTTACTTTTTTGAGAGCCTTTCATACTGTTTCCCATAGTAGTTATGCCATTTTACAATCCCACCCATAGTGGCAAGTGGTTTTCTGTTTTCTTTTGTTTTCCTAAATTTAATAGTTTTAAAAATCTCTCCTTGAATGACATGGGATTTAAGAGCAAAACAACCTAAATCCTAGCCTGCCACGTACTAGCTGTGTGATCTTAAGCAGGCCACTTATCCTCTCAAAGCCTCCATTTCCTTACCTGCCAGGTGGCCATGGTAATTAATACTTATCTCAAGGGCAGTTGTGAGAGCTACAGGAGATAATGCATGGAAGGCAATGAGTGAACACCTGAAGACACAGTAAGCATTCAAGTCGTGTTAACTACTTATTAGTAATGGGTTCTAAGGCTGTCATTTCAATGAGTTTTTAGTTTCTAATCATGTTACTTCTTTGCTTCATCTATATTATCTAACTGTACATTTTTAAAACATATTATTGGCCGGGCACGGTGGCAGACTCCTGTAATCCCAGCACTTTAGGAGGCTGAGGCGGGCGGATCACAAGGTCAGGAGTTCCAGACCAGCCTGGCAAACATGGTGAAACCCCATCTCTAGTAAAAATACAAAAATTAGCCGGGCATGGTGGTGGGTGCCTGTAATCCCACTATTGGAAGGCCGAGCAGGAGAATTGCTTGAAACCAGAAGGCGGAGGTTGCAGTGAGCCAAGATCATGCCATGGCATTCTAGCCTGGGCAACAAGAGCGAAACACCATCTCAAAAAAAAAAAAAAAAATTATATATATATATATGTGTGTGTGTATATATATATGTGTATATATATGTATATATATGTGTATATGTGTATATATGTATATATGTGTATATATGTATATATATGTATAAATCTACTTGTCACTATAATTTCTACTTAATATCTTCCTTTCCCTATTGCATCGTACTCAAACATACTGCTTCCCTTCTGTATGTGACAGCTTAACTAAAAAAAAAAAAAAAAAAAAAGACCTTACGTTTCTGGAAACAGGCTATCCAGAGGAGACCTTATCTTTCTGGAACATTGCCCAAAACCAAGTAGGTAGCAAATACCTACCTACCTATCTACATACAATCATACCATTTCAGTTCCCTGTGAGTCTTATTGCTCCACTGATAACAGGCTACCCCAAAACAGTGACTTAAAACAGCCACCATTAATTTGCTCATAATTCTTTAGTCTAGGTTAGGCTCAGTTGGGTGGTTCTTTGGCAGGTCTCACTTGGGGTTTGTTATGCATCTGCAGATGTCTGCAGGTGTGACTAGTGTTGGAGGATCCAAGAGGGCTTCACTCACGTGTCTGACACTTCATCTGGAGTGACTGGAACAGGTGAGGGCTAGCAGGCATCTTCTCTACATGTGGTATCTCCAGCAGCATTGCCAGACCTCTTTACATGGTGGCTCAGAGCAACAGGAAAGAAAAGCAGAGAATTTACCAGGCCTCTTAAGGCACTCATACAGCATCACTTCCACCACATTCTGTTGCTCGAAGCACATCACGAGGCCAGCCCAAATGTAGCTGGAGGGGAAACAGATTCCCCATCTAGATTTGGGGAGTGACATGCACATACAAGTATGGGAGGAATGACTGGTGGCCTATTTGGAGGCAAACTACCATGCTTCTATATACACATACCTACACATATAAATGCATCTGCTGTAGACAAGCAGGTTCTTCATGGTTTTGTACTTGGTAGATGAGCAGTGCATTTTGCGGTGCCCAGAAAGTGACAGTTGATTATTAAAGATCCCAATCATAGCACTATATCCTGTTTTCTTGTTTGTTTGTTTACTTTCCTTAACTTGTTCCAAAATATGTCCTTTTCTTATATTCTTATTCCCTTAGGCCCAAACCTGCTGCTAGGCCTTCCCTCTTAGTTCATGCCTGTGCAGCAAAGAGAAGGGAAGGACAACAGGTTTTATAGTCAGACCCCCCAGGTTTGACTCCCTGCTACAGTTTAGGAAAATCACTTAACATCTGTCAAAATCCATTTTTTCACCTACAAATTGGGATAATAGTAGAACCTATGTAATGGGAGTGCTGTGAGGGAAAATGAGACGACTTATGTAAAGCATGTAGCAGGTAAACTCACCTTAACAGGCATTAGGTTCCTTTCCCTTTCTTCCTCTGTTTCCTTACTTCATGATGTGAAACATCCCTTCCATCACTGTGCTATGACATAGTAAGAGAAATAGCTGTGGCCAAGCAGGTTCTTTATGGTTTTGTTGTACTTGGTAGATGAGCTGCTTATCCTTGGACAAGTTGCTGAACCTCGCTATGCCTCATTTTCTTCATCTGTAAAATGGGAATTATAATGGTGCCTAGTTCACAGGGCCATTGAAAACAATTAAATGAGCATAGAACCTGGCACAGAGAAAGCACATAATAAATGCTTGTTATTGTAATAATTATAATTATTAGTATCAGCTAAGTTATTGTTATTATTGTTTAGCCCAATGCCTTGAATTGGAGGAGAATGTCTGCAAATCCCTATTGCCCCTTCCCCCATAACATTCTAGGGAATCCCTATTCTGTTTCTTTAGGATAAGGATCCCAGACTACAAGTATGTACCACAAAAGCTGGGTTCTCCATTGTGGGATTCCAGGAGTCACACTTTTATCTCTCCAGATTCACAAGATTCCCAGGTGACACCCAAGGAGTATAGTCTTCTGCTGCTCCTTTCCCATGTTACAACCTCAGCTAATGGGATAAACACACACACACAGACACACACACATGAAGAGGTAGCACACTCAGAGTCCTTACATCAGATGACAAGGGGGAGAAGTATGGGGTGCCTAGCATTGCCAGGACATTAATTCTCCTCTAAGGTAGCCCTTAGACTACTCTCCTCCCCACCCCAAGACTTGGGTTCAGATGCCTGGTGGCATCTGAGCACTTTGCTGACCCTCTCTTCTTCCTGGTTTCTGTGTCTTACTTACACTTGCCATCAGGGTGGCATGAGGTATGAGGTTACTCCTTTTATAAATAAAACGGCATCTGATCTCTTCTGATAACCCATCCAGGTAGAAAGCTGCACTTTGCAGTTTGAGCCTGAAAAGAAGTTCTCTGCGTCAAGGAGGGCCCTCCTTTTTGCCAACCAGAGCAAATAAGTATCCAAGCATTGATTACTTCATTTGCAGATAATGCCCCCCTAAAATGCTTCCCTGCAGTCGCAGGGTTTTTTTTCTTTTCCCTTTTGGTCACAACACAAGTTAAAGGCAGCTTGACTTTTCAGGCTGCTACCTCCAGCCAATCCGGACACCAGCCTCTTCCACCTTGTGTACGTAGATGCCATTGCCATAGCCATCGTTGGATTTTCAGTGACCATCTCCATGGCCAAGACCTTAGCAAATAAACATGGCTACCAGGTTGACGGCAATCAGGTAAAGATAATCAGTTTCCTGCAGATGTTTCATAGCAGTACAATCACCAACGTCTGGCTCACGCCTGTAATCCCAGCACTTCGGGAGGCCGAGGCAGGCGGATCATGAGGTCAGGAGATTGAGACCATCCTGGCTAACATGGTGAAACCCCATCTCTACTGAAAATACAAAAAATTAGCCGGGCGTGGTGGCAGGCACCTGTAGTCCCAGCTACTCGGGAGGCTGAGGCAGGAGAATGGCGTGAACCCAGGAGGTGGAGCTTGCAGTGAGCCGGGGTCGCACCACTGCACTCCAGCCTGGGCGACAGAGCAAGACTCTGCCTCAGAAAAAAAAAAAAATAACCAAGGTCGGTTACGGAAGGCACAAGAACTAATCTATCTTGGTAGAAAAACTTTTTGTACTGGTGATTGTTGTATCTGAAGCATGTATTTATTCAATCTGCAATGTTATTCCTGTTTTTAAAGCTCACAGTTTAGGATTAAATGTTTTTCCAGGGCGTTTTTGCTCCCCAGGAAGGTTTATCTTTGTTCATTAAATATTGGGTATCTGATTCATCACTAACTCCACAATATTCTCTTTGTCACCTACTTTTATAACGTAGCCACAGATAAGGTATTTAATCCAAACACTGTGACCTATAATGTTGACATAACAATGTCTATTTCAATCCTTATGTATTCTAAGGAGAAACTAGATGCTCCACATTCATCTGAGATGCAGTTGTCAAACTAGAAATATGCAAAGTAAACCTAAGAGCAGGACGCACTTGCCCCAGGAAGACACTGGCATGTACTCATTTGTGAGCAATAGCCCAGGCATTAAAAAGATGCCTATACAAGAGTCCTATACAACAATAACTTTCTCTTCAGCAGTAAAAATAGTTGATCCCTTTTAGTGCAGTTTTCTTCTTAAGCGTTATTTATGTACAGGGTGTGTTTGGAAAGGAGGCTGAGCAGGGAGCCCAGCGTTTATCTCTGACAAAATAAAAATTCAAAGTGTTCCCCCCTCTAACTATAAAATATGCCATAATTCCTATTTTGAACTCATGCTGAACAAATTCTTACATCTGAAAGGAAAATGAAGAGATAGGCTGTAGTGCTGACAATGTGTATTAAATGGGCTATTATGCTTTTTTTTCCTGAAGAATGACCTATCTCTTTTGTGTTTTGTTTCTACATGGGAAAGGAGCTCATTGCCCTGGGACTGTGCAATTCCATTGGCTCACTCTTCCAGACCTTTTCAATTTCATGCTCCTTGTCTCGAAGCCTTGTTCAGGAGGGAACCGGTGGGAAGACACAGGTGTGTATATAACAGGCCTCTAAGACCTGATGATATGGGTGGTAATTAAATTTTAATCTTTTGATTATATTCTGAACCCAAACAAAGCTACTCTGGCCTGCAGATCCATGCTCCAGTGAGCTGTATAGTGAATCAGAGAAAGGCATGATTGGTTGAAGTGAATCACAAGGAACTGAATCTATAGGAAAGAGGTATATTCGCCAGTTACATTGGAAAGTTATGCAACACTCGGCTACCAGTAAACCTCAAAGTTCAGACATGGAATGTTGTTATGAAAGCCTGAGACTGAGTGTGGGCAGTATGCCAGCACCATCCAGTAGAACTTTCCGCAATGATGGAAATGTTCAATATCTGCACTGTCCAATATGGCAGCCACTAGCAACATGTGGCTCTTGAGCACTTGAAATGTGGTTAGTTCAACCAAGACCTGACTTTTAATTTTTAGAAATGTAAATGGCCGGCCGGGTGCTGTGGCTCATGCCTGTAATCGCAGCACTCTGGGAGGCCAAGGCAGGCGGATCATGAGGTCAAGAGATCGAGACCATCCTGTCCAACATGGTGAACCCTGTCTCTACTAAAAATACAAAAATTAGCTGGGCATGGTGGCGGATGCCTGTAGTCCCAGCTACTTGGGAGGCTGAGGCGGAAGAATCGCTTGAACCCAGGAGGCAGAGGTTGCAGTGAGCCAAGGTCGCGCCACTGCACTCCATCCTGGCGACAGAGTGAGACTCTGTCTCAAAAAAAAAAAAAAAAAAGTAAATGGCCACATGTGGCTACTGGCTCCCATATTGGACAGCAGACACTTATCTGAACGCTTCTGGTGGCCCTTGTAGGTCTCAGGTTGGCACCAGACATCTTTCCTCCACCTCTGGAAAGGGCATTTTAATTAGGATATTACAGCATTTCAGCTTCCATTTAAAAGCCATAAGAAGAACCAAAACTTCAGAGAGGGAGTGTGATGGAGCTATAGGTTATGTAGTGGTTTAGTTGACTTATTTGAATCCATATTTTCTTGATCTTCCCATAGTAATTATCAAAAGAATAAAACCAACTTATGCCCTGCCTCTTATTCAAGTCTCCTAAAAGCCCCTTCCATGTGTCTTCTCTCATTCAGCTTGCAGGTTGTTTGGCCTCATTAATGATTCTGCTGGTCATATTAGCAACTGGATTCCTCTTTGAATCATTGCCCCAGGTGTGTGTAATATGGACTTGGGTGAAGTTTTTTTCATGTGTAGAGATTTTGCTATTTTATTTGTTTATGTTTTTATGGCTATATTAGGGTTATTTACTGTAACCCTCACAGGATAGTATGAGAAAGGGCCAAGGCTAGGACCAAGATCCTGCTCTATAACCTACTGACAGCTGCTTGCAGGACCTGGGGAAAGCCATCTTAACTCCTCTGAGTCTCGGTTTCCTTATCTGCAAAGTCGGGGTTTGGACTGGCTGAGCTTGAACATCCCTTCTCGCTTTGACCTTCTATGACCTTATACTTTCATAAAAAACCTGAGATGGTCTACATTCATAAGACATTTACATGATGATATATTTAATCTAGTAGAGATCAGGAACCATATAGAGTAGAGAAGATCATAATGTAGAAAGACCATAGGTGAAATAATTCCTTGAGTACCAAGTTTAATCCTGAACCTCTTGGCCACCATGCAGGTTTGCTATTAGGATATAAGAATGATTTCCAGCCGGGTGCGGTGGCTCACACCTGTAATTGGCACTTTGGGAGGCCGAGGCGGGCAGATAACCTGTGGTTAGGAGTTCGAGACCAGCCTGGCCAACATGGTGAAACCCCGTCTCTACTAGAAATACAAAAATTAACTGAGTGTGGTAGCACCCACCTGTAGTCTCAGCTATTCTAGTGGGAAGGTTGAGGCAGGAGAATTGCTTGAACCTGGGAGGTAGAGGTTGCAGTTAGCCAAGATTACGCTACTGCACTCCAGCCTGGGCGACAGAGCAAGACTTCATCTCAAAAAAAGAAAAAAGAAAGACTGATTTTCCAAGGCCCCTTTTAGCTAACCAGGTCCTGAAAATCCAGGTGTTCATGGCTTCAAAGCTACCATCGGTGCCATATAGGAAGTGAGTAGGGAGAAGGCATGGGGAGGACAGCAGGAGGACAGTGAGGAACCAGCAAAGGACACTCTGTGGACACAAGAGGAGAGGCATGGGGGATGTGCTCTGTTTCAGGCTGTGCTGTCGGCCATTGTGATTGTCAACCTGAAGGGAATGTTTATGCAGTTCTCAGATCTCCCCTTTTTCTGGAGAACCAGCAAAATAGAGCTGGTAAGTAACAAAGGTGATGGCTCTGTTAATATGTCATAGAGCAAATATGATTAGTGCTAAGAAAAATGTGAGAAAGATAAATTAATGCAGTTGTTATGTGCAGTATCCAGTTAGGCAAGGTAAAAGTAGCATGTGTGTGTGTGCACACTTGTGTGTTTAAGTCTTGTGGGATGTTTAACATGATTCTCCATCAAGTTTTCTGTCTTTTGCTTAGACCATCTGGCTTACCACTTTTGTGTCCTCCTTGTTCCTGGGATTGGACTATGGTTTGATCACTGCTGTGATCATTGCTCTACTGACTGTGATTTACAGAACACAGAGGTGAGTGCCCAGATTGGAATGGGTGTGAATGTCCCGGCAGAGATGACAATGTTGACTTTAAGTGTAGACCAAAGTTTAAGTTGGTAGAAGTGGAGCCCTTTGATGATTTCTAGTTAGCGTGAGAGGGAGCTATAACACTCATGTAGCCTGTTGACTAAATGAACAAAATGCCAATTTAAAAATTCCATATAATTTTGCCAAATGCTCTTCTATGTCACAATTTATGCTCCCATCAATGGTTATGTTAAAAGAGCCTAATTTCCATCATTGTTTCTGCCATTCCTGGTCTAGTGCTATGCTGGTTTATTTATCCTCTTGTGATTTGTTTTGGCACCAAGTACTGACATGAGTTTCAATGACATGAAGCAAACTCTGACACCAAGTTATCGTATGCGTTCCTTCCATTGTCATTTCCTCCACCCTGAACCACTTTCCCCTGTTATCTCTTCTCCCTAGTAGGAAGCTGAGCCCACTAGGGAAAGTATAAAATAAATTTTTAAAAAATATGGTTGGGCGCAGTGGCTCACGCCTGTAATCCCAGCACTTTCAGAGGCCAAGGCAGGCGGAACACTTGAGGTCAGGAGTTCGAAACCAGCCTGGCCAACATGGTGAAACCCCATCTCCGCTAAAAATACAAAAAAAAATTAGCCAGGCATGGTGGCACACACCTGTAATCCCAGCTACTTGGGAGGCTAAGGCAGGAGAATTGCTTGAACCCAGGAGGTGGAGGTTGCAGTAAGCCAAGATCACACCACTACGCTCCAGCCTGGGCAACAGAGCAAGACTCCATCTCAAAAAAAAAAAAAAACTGTTTATGGGCTGGGCACAGTAGCTAACACCTGTAATCCCAATTCCAGCACTTTGGAAGGCTGAGGTGGGAGGATCACTTGAGGCCAAGACCAGCCTGGGCAACATAGCAAAACTCCATCCCTAACAAAAAACAAACAAACAAAAAAACACCTTTTTGTGATAAATCACCATAAAGATGAAAAGGAAACATTGTCATAGAAATAGCCTGGACTGGCCAGGCAAAGTGACTCTTGCCTGGAATCCCAGCACTTTGGGAGGCCAAGGCAGGTGGATCACAAAGTCAGGAGTTCAAGAGCAGCCTGGCCAACATGGTGAAACCCTGTCTTTACTAAAAATACAAAAAACTAGCTGGGCATGGTGGCGTGCACCTGTAATCCCAGCTACTTAGGAGGCTGAGGCAGGAGAATCGCTTGAACCTGGGAGGCAGAGGTTGCAGTGAGCCGAGGTCGTGCCATTGCACTCCAGCCTGGGCAACAAGAGCAAAACTCCATCTGAAAAAATTTTTAAAAATAAAATAAAGAAATAGCCTGGACTTTAGTCAGGTCCTGGCGGCACCTTCTGTAAGCTCTGTGATTTTGCATACCTCTCAGAGCCTGTTTCTGCATCTATAAAATGAGACTAATACTTCCTACCTCATATAGTTACAATAAGGCTTAAATGACAAGGCCTACAAACAGCCAGCACAGTGCCTGACAAGTGCCACCCACTCTACCAATGCCAGTGCCCTTCCCGCTTTAACACAGAGGGAAATGAAAATGAAGCTAGTGTGGTTTTGCCTATGGTTGCAAATCACATGAAATCTTAAAGTTGTGACTGTGATGTGTTGAAAGGGCACTTTATGAGGATGTTGACCCCTTATCTGCAGGAGGTCAGGATGCTCCCCACCCTCAAGGGTGGGAAATGAGCATTTTCATCATCACAAATGACATAACAGAAAAATGTTAAGAATATGTGGGATTCTAAACTCAGGATAAGAATTTAACTACTTTTAATAACAAGTTCCAACACTGTTGCCCGTATTTATCTAAAAGAAGTGTTTCCCATTTTTATAAAGAACTTTATTAGCATATGTAAGAGTTCTTTATCTCAGAACTTTGTTGAACATTATGGTTTTAAAATATCTATAACTTTTGGCCAGGTGTGGTGTCTCACATCTGTAATCCCAGGACTTTGGAAGGCTGAGGCAGGCAGATCACTTGAGGTCAGGAGTTCAAGACCAGCCTGGGCAACATGGCAAACCCTCATCTCTACTAAAATTACAAAAGCGAGCCAGGTGTGGTGGCGAGTGCCTGTAATCCCAGCTACTCAGGAGGCTGAGGCAGAAAATTGCTGGAACCCAGGAGGTGGAGTTTGCAGTGAGCTGAGATTGAGCCATTGCACTCCAGCCTGGACGACAGAGTGACACACGTCTCAAAAAAAAAGAAAAAGAAAAAAAAATCTATAACTTTTAACAAGCTACAGTATAGAATTTGAGAATTTTTTTGCTGGTGGTGCTGTTTTTTGTTTTTTTTTTTACTGAATAGGATTTTATGGTATCTTATCATAAATTTTATTTATTTTTATTTACTTAGTCTTTATTTTTCTAACACTAGAGAACTCACTTGAGTTATAAAATTTTTTTGTTTGTTTTCTTTTGAGACAGAGTCTTGCTCTGTCACCCAGGCTGGAGTGCAGTGGCATGATCTCGGCTCACTGCAACCTCCACCTCCTGGGTTCAAGTCTTCTGCCTCAGCCTCCTGAGTAGCTGAGACTACAGGCGCGTGCCACCACGCCGGGCCAATTTTTTTTATTTTTAGTAAAGACAGAGTTTCATCGTGTCAGCCAGGATGGTGTCGACCTCCTGACCTCGCAATCTGCCCACCTCGGACTCCCAAAGTGCTGGGATTACAGGCATGAGCCGTCCCAGCCGGTTATCATAAATTTTAAAGTCCAGCAAGTTTTTTTTTTTTAATGCTCCAGTTTGTGCTGGGTGCAGTGGCTCACTCCTGTAGTCCAAGCACTTTGGGAGACTGAGGCAAGCGGATCATTTGAGGTCAGGTGTTCAAGACTAGCCTGGCCAACATGGTGAAACCCTGTCTCTACTAAAAATACAAAAAAAATAGCTGGGTGTGGTGGTGCACACCTGTAATCCCAGCTACTGAGGAGGCTGAGGCAGGAGAATCGCTTAAACCTGATAGACTGAGGTTGCAGTGAGCCAAGATCGCATCACTACACTCCAGCCTGGGTGAAAGAGTGAGAGCCCATCTCAAAAAAAAGAAAGAAAGAAAGAAAAAAGCTCCCGTTTGGGCAACCTGGTAAAACCCCATCCATACCAGAAATACAAAATATTAACCGGGCATGGTGGTGCACACCTGTGGTCCCAGCTACTTGGAAGGCTGAGGTGGGAGGATCACTTGAGCCTAGGAGGCAGAGGTTCAAGTGAGCTGAGATGGCACCCCTACGCTCCAGCCTGGGTGACAGAGTGAGACCCTGTCTCAAAAATAAATAAATAAATAAAAGAAAAAAATAAAAGCTCTACTTCTCTTTCTTCCTCAAATAATAGTTAACCGAAGTTGATATTTTTTATGTTCTGTCTTTTGTTGGTGATTTTGCTGGGTCTTTGTATGTTAGAGTTTAGGAGATCAGCACTCAGGGTATGTGTTTATTTTCAGCTGGCTTCTTCTGTGATTAGGGCACGCTTCTGGAGAGGGGTAGAGGTGCACTGGGTTTGGCCGTTTGTTTGAAACACTCATTTTCCTTCAGAGCGGGCATAGTTAAGAGACAATCATGGCCCGGCCAGCTGTAATCCCAGCACTTTGGGAGGCTGAAGCAGGTGGATCACGAGGTCAGGAGATCGAGACCATCCTGGCTAACACGGTGAAACCCCGTCTCTACAAAAAATACAAAAAATTAGCCGGGCGTGGTGGTGGGCACCTGTAGTTCCAGCTACTGGGGAGGCTGAGGCAGGAGAATGGTGTGAATCCGGGGAGGCGGAGCTTGTAGTGAGCCGAGATCACGCCACTGCACTCCAGCCCAGGCGACAGAGCGAGACTCTGTCTCAACAACAACAACAAAGAGACAATCACATCATTCTGCAGATAATTCCTGAACTCAGGCACTTGCATGTGTTATAAATATGACAGAGGTTCAGCTTCTGCCCCCTAAAGCTCACAATTTGGTTAGCATTATAAAATTTTAAAAATTATAATTTCACTAAATAGGTATTTGTTGAGGGCCTATTATATTTCCAGGGAGATGCTAGACTCTAGGGACAGTGCAGTATATAAGACATGGTCCTTCCCCTCAAAGGTTGCGTTGTCCTAAGGATAACAGACACGTAATCATGATGATGATGTTAATAAGGACAATGAAGTAATGATGGCACAAATTATTATAATTACTTATGTGCCTGGCTCTGTGCAAAGATCAATGCTCTATGCCATTTCATATAACCTTATAAACCTATGACAATCAGCAACCCCATTTCACAGATGTGGAAGCTGAAGCCTAGAATGATTGGGTAACTTGCACAAGATCACAGTAAGTGGTGAGGCAATGACTCAGATGTGAGTTTTTGCAAATCCAGAAGCTGACAAATCAGCACTTTTTTTTTTTTTTAAGACAGAGTCATGCTCTGTCGCCCAGGCTGGAGTGCAGTGGCATGATCTCAGCTCACTGCAACCTCCACCTCCTGGGTTCAAGCAGTTCTCTGCCTCTGCCTCATCCTCTTGAGAAGCTGGGATTACAGGTGCCCGCCACCACACCCAGCTAATTTTTTGTATTTTTTGTAGAGATGGGGTTTCACCATCTTGGCCAGGCTGGTCTTGAACTCCTCACCTCGTGATCCACCTGCCTCAGCCTCCCAAAGTGCTGGGATTAGAGGCATGAGCCACCTCGCCCAGCCTCAATCAGCATTTTATAATCCATCTTCAAAAAATTAGAATATAGGCCAAACACAGTGGCTCATCTCATGCCCATAATCCCAGCAATTTAGGAGGCCAAGGCAGGAGGATTGCTGAGGCGAGGAGTTTGAGACCAGCCTGGACAACATAATAAGACCATGCCTCTACCAAAAAAAAAATTTTTTTTATTCTATTGTTTTTAGAGACAGAGTTTTACTTTGCCACATGGGCTGCAGTGCAGTTGTACGGTCACAGCTCACTGCCACCTTGAATTCCTGGGCTCAAAGGATCCTCCCACCTCAGCCTCCTGTGATGGGCACACACCATCACACCTGGCTAATTTTTGAATTTTTTGTAGAGTTGGGGTCTCGCCATCATGCTCAGGCTGGTCTTGAACTCCTGGGCTCAAGTGTTCCTCCCACCTCAGCCTCCCAAAGTGCTGGGATTACAGTTGTGAGACATTGCATTGTGAGATCTACAAAATTTTTTAGTTGGCAAGGTGTAGTGGTGCACCCCTATAGTCCCAGCTACTCAGGAAGCTGAGGCACAAGGATCACTAGAGCCTAGGAGTTCAAGGCTACAGTGAGCCATGATCAGGCCACTGCACTCCAGCGTGGGCCACAGAATAAGATCCCATCTCTAAAAAAATAAATAAGTAAATAATAAAACAAAAATAAATTTTTAAAGACTTAGAATATACAGTTATAAGTGCCTCAACAGGTGTAAGCAAGGTACAGTGTGAGAAGCATAAGAGATGCCAAATAAGACCGCATGGGATTTCATTAAAAGAGACTTTCTTGCTCTTGGTGTCATTAGGGAAGTAGTAAGGACTTGGCCTTCACTGGGAGCAATAGTATTTAGACTTGCAGAAATGGTGTGCCAGGACACTGCAGGTCATCAGGAAGGCCTGTTCATCATCTACATTTGAAATCCTCATCCTTTGGGGCCCAGCTCACCCAGTCAGGGACCTCAACTTCCCCTGTGTACCCACAACAATGCTCTAATCCTTCCCCAGCACCTTGCATGTGTCCATCTCAGCTACTCGTGTACTTGTGATCCATGTGCCCATCCCTTACTCTGCCTCCCCTGTGGCACTGGATTGCAACACATGGACAGCACTTTGAGTCTCTTAGAGGTTTTCTCATAATTGCAAACTCAGCTGAGAGCCTTAGCCCCTTATCTACAATCAGTCCTGAGAGCCATATTTGTCCACAGATATCACTAGATTGTGAGCATCTTGTTTGCAGAAGTGATGTTCCTGGAGTCTAGTACCAGGCACATCATTTGTGTTCTCTTAATGCTTATGGAGGGAATCTACCCAGCAAAACAGCTAACACTTGTGTGGTATATTCTAATTTACAAAGTCCTTTGACATTCATGCTAAGAAGCACCAGGACATAGTAGCAAAACTGTGGAATGTCAAATCAAAGACCTTGAGCCATATTCTGGCTCTGGCAAGCTTTCTGACATTGAACAACTTACCTAACCCCACTGAGCCTCAATTTCTCATCTACGTGATGGCAGTATTGTTAATAATGTTAACTATTATTATAATATTATTAATGTGCCCAGCAGCATTGTTCAAAGGATATAATAACAGGTGTTCAAGAAGTAGTATCTGTCATTATTACAGTATCTAATTTGAGCCAGATGGTCCTTTACAAAGAGTTAGGAATTAGGGGCAGGCACAGTGGCTCATGCCTGTCTGTAATCCTGGCACTTTGGGAGGCCGAGGTGGGTAGATGACTTGAGGTCAGGAGTTTGAGACCAGCCTGGCCAACATGGTGAAACCCTGTCTCTATTAAAAATAAAAAAATTAGCTGGGCATGGTGGCGCACAACTGTAATCCCAGCTGCTTGGGAGGCTGAGGCAGGAGAATTGCTTGAACCCGGGAGGCGGAGGTTGCAATGAGCCAAGATTGCACCATTGCACTCCAGCCTGGGCAACAGGATAAGACTCCGCCTCAAAAAAAAAAAAAAAAAAAAAAAAGGAATTAGGGCTCTCAAAAAATAATGTTTAAAATCTATTCAAACTAAATTAAGTTAACATCTATGCTAATTTGAGATTTTCATTTTCTCCCCACGCCCTCAATTGACTACTCCCCTACTATGAGTCAGTGATTCTCGCTAACAACAAACAAAAATTCCTTCTCCTACTTTAGAGTTAGAGCAGAAAGACAGTTCTGTCTACTGAGTGGCTTGAGGAGAACCTGTGTTACATATATCCCTGGCATAACTTGAACTCCGAAATTCAGTGTTGCCTCCACCTCTAAATGCCTGAACCTTTTCTCCTGACCAGATCGTGTTTGTGGTGTGGTGTTGGGGGGAGGGGAGGTATAGGGTGTGTGATGTGCATCGTGAATGTGGTGTGAGGTATACGTGATATGTGTGTGTGTGTGTGTGTGTGTGATGTGAAGTGTGAGGTGTATGTGATGTATGTATATGTGCGTGATGTGTATGTATGTGTATTATGTGTGTGTGTGTTGTGTGTGTGGTGTATATGTATGTGTGTGTTGTGTGTATGGTGTCTTGGATGAAGGTTGTATATGCATGTGTATATGTATATGGGTGTGTGTGTGTGTGGTATGAGGGGTATGTGGTGTGTGTATTGTGTATGGTATTGTGTGTGGCATGTAGTGGGGGTATGTATGCATGTGTCTGCATGTATGTGTATTATGTGTGTAGTGTGTGCATATATGTGGTATGTACGCATGTGTGGTGTGTGTATTGTATATTGCATGTGTGGTGTGTATGCATGTGTGTGTATATGTATGTAGGGGTGTGTGTGGTGTGAGGTATATGGTATGTGTGTATTGTGTATGGTATTGTGTGTGGCATGTAGTGTGTGTGTGCTGTGTATGCATGTGTGGATATGTATGCATGGTATGTGGTGTGATTGTGTATATTGTGTATGTGTGGTGTGTGTGTATTGTTTGTGTTTGTGGTGTGTATGCATTGTGTGTATGTATGTATGTGATATGTGGGGTGATGTGTGTGTATATTGTGTTTATATGTGTGTGTGGTGTACATGCATTATGTGTAGATGTGTGTATTGTGTATGTGTGTGTGGTATGTGGGTGCGTATACATTGTGTGTGTATTGTGTATGTGTGTGGGAATGTGTATATGTGTGGTATGAGGTGTATATGGTATGTGTGTATTGCATATGTGTGGTGTGTATGTGCATGGTGTGTATGCATGTGAGGGGTGTGCATTGTGTAGTATATATGCAGTGTGTATGATGTGTATATGTGTGGTATGTAGTGTAGTGTGTGTATATTGTGTGTGATATGAGGTATGTATGTATGGTGTGTGTGCATTGTGTGTGTGTATGCATGCGTGTGGGGGTATGTATTGTGCATTATACATTTGGTATGTATGCATGTGTGTATGTATATGTGTGGTATATCGTATAATGTGTGCGTATTCTGTATGTGTGGTGTGTGTGTGTATTGTGTGTATATATGTGTGTGGTATGTATGCATTGTGTGTAGGTATGTATATTGTGTATGTGTGTGGTGTGTGAGGTAGGTATTGGGATGTGTATGTGTAGTATGAGGTGTACATGGTGTGTGCGTATCATGTGTGGTATGTATGTGTGTGTGTGGCATGTGATGTGTATGTGGCATGAGGTGTATAGGGTGTATTAGGCTTGGAATGGCACTGGGAACGTGATATGTGTGGAGCCCTTCTGCAAAGGCACCATGTAAGGATCAAGCATTCCCAAATGCACCAGCAAATCCCAACCTGATATAAACATACACAACCTCCTGTTGAAATCACACGCTGCACCTCAACACAATGGTATTTAACACTCTTTATCTTCAGTCCAAGCTACAAAGTCCTTGGACAGCTTCCTGAAACTGATGTGTATATTGATATAGACGCATATGAGGAGGTAGGACCTTTTTCTATCACTTAAAAAGGTTGTAAGCATGTGATGTGCTTGGCTAAGTACTGTTTTTACCCAGGACAAAAAGTAGGGGTAAGATGGGAGGTATAGTGGTCAAAGTGAAAAGTCTGAGCTTTGATCTACTATATGGATTCGATTTTATAATTTATACTATGCATTAACTACTCAATTTCCAATATTTATTTTTCCTCATTTTTAATGGGGATAAATATATATTGTTGAAATTAAAGTATACATTTATACAGTATTGAAACTGAAAGGATAGTTTGTGTGTGCATGGTTTTTTTCTGATGAATGTATAATGGTAAAATAATTTTAACCATGTAAAATGTAGATGGTGGGTCTGTGGAATACTCCCACTTCATTTGAATGGTTAAAATTACAGCTTCACATTTCCTTGATTTTGAGTGTTCTTTTCTTCTGCAGAATATCGAAGATTTTTACAAAATCTTTTAAAACTAGTTTTGTCTGTCTGTCTTGTCTTATGCTTGGGAAGAAATTCTCAGACTCACTCTAAGGTATTAGGATATGAGGAAACAAAATTCACTCTAAGGTAAAGGTGTTAGAATTGCTATATTTTTCCTCAATCCAAAGAAGTATGTGCAACATTGCTTGTTTCCAGCCTGCCTCCTAGAGTTCCACAAGGGTTCTTGATAAAATATTCACTCAGTTTCACTTGTGTCCATTTAAGCTCCTTCCTGCTTCTGTGAATCAAACCAGTGTAAACCTCTGTTCACTTTATTTGCCTGCCTCTCACAGTCTGGGCAGCAGCCTTCCATCTCCTGTCCATTTTCTTTTCTGTTTTGGGGTATTTTTCAGTTTCTTCTTTGTGTTTAATGGTAAAAATAAAACGAAGACTGACTTTTAAAACAAATAGAAAGATGTGCATGTTAAAAAGGTCTCTGTCAGTTCTCTTCCATTCAGAGCATGAGTAGATAAGAGTGACTTTTTTTTTCTTTTCTTATCTTTTTTTTTTTTTTTTTTTTTTTGGTCTGTGTGTGCTAGAGTGACATCATTTTAGCTAAGCCCTGAAAAGGGGACCTTAGCAACTTCTGCATTCATTTTCTATTTGGGGTGGGGAGGCTATGCAGTTTTGATTCTGAAATATTTCCAAGTGTTAAATTCAGCAATATTTTACTCTTCAGGTGAAAGAAATTCCTGGAATAAAAATATTTCAAATAAATGCACCAATTTACTATGCAAATAGCGACTTGTATAGCAATGCATTAAAACGAAAGGTGAGTCATGAGAAATTGATTATTTCTGAGGATGGGATTTGTGGGTTGACAGGGGTATGAGGATCACTAGTATACCCTTGTATATACTATTTCATTCTCGCTTTATTTCTCTCTCTTTTATTGTAGTAAAATATGCATAACATAAAATATACTATTTTAAGCATTTTCAAAGTATACAGTCCAGTGGGTCGCATTAAGTACATAAACATTGTGCAGCCATCACCATTGTTCATTCTCTCTTATCGTATATATAATATTACTTTTCAAACAAAATTTTAAGAAAACATGAGGAAATAATTTTAGGTTTCTTACTCTTGGGATCATGTAGATTCCTTTGGTCATGTTTAGAACTCAACCCTACACCACCCTTTATATAGGAAAAGCTCCCTGTCAACCCACAGAGTCTCTTAAATATAACAACCTGACAGATCTGAACTTGATAAAGACTGCTCTAAAAATTGTCTTTAATATTTTAGCTTCTGGTTGTCTTGAATAAAGACTGAGAATAAGAAAGACTACTAATGTAAGGGAGTAACCAGTTCAGGGCCTCTGAGGGAAAGGCAGTGCAAGGGTTGGGGTGATAATCTGACCCAGAAAGCAGTTAAATGGGGAGATTTGAAGGGGAGTGGCATTGGGGTGGGTCCCCGAGAGCCATGAAGTGATTTTGCATGTGGTGCTCTTCTGTAAAGACTGGAATGAACCCAGCAGTCATCATGGGAGCAAGGAGAAAGGCCATGCGGAAGTACGCTAAGGAAGTCGGAATTGCAAATATGGCCAACGCAACTGTCGTCAAAGCAGTGAGTGGTCTTTTCATTGAAATGTTCCCTTCTGTCCTGTTCTGCAATGCCCTCCGTCTTTACTCATGACTGAAGTTTAAACACAGCACGAAGTTACTAAAAGAGGAAAGTTTAGAAACCACCTTAGTATCCTCTATATTTTACAAGCACCTGATAAGGTCAGTTATGAGGCTGTTTCTGAAAAAAGTAAGGAAAACATCATTTTAAAAAATAAAAATTACACAATACCTTAACAGATTTTACCATTAGCACTTTGTCATAGATTTATTCAGCTGATAGTTTAAAAAGCTCAAAGGTGGCTTTTGCTGTTCAGGCATGCTAATGTGTGACCCATCATACTAAAGCTAATGGAACTATTTTAGAATTTAGCAGAAAATGGATAGGATAACTGAGGAGAGTGGATTTTGTTGGACAAGAAAAAAAAGGAGGAGAAGGAAAAAGAGAAAAGTTGACTTAAAATGGAATGTTATACATACATCCTTTTTTTGTTCAGTTACAAGGCTAGAATATGACAAATATTTTACAAGGGGTCTGGTAGAGTCAGTAGCTTAAGAATACAAGGGCAGATTTTCCATTATAAATCTTTCTCACAACCAGAAATGTGAGTTGCTCATAAAATTCTGGTTTGGTTTAATTTTTGACACAGGATGCAGAAGTAGATGGAGAAGATGCTACCAAGCCTGAAGAAGAGGATGGTGAAGTAAAATATCCCCCAATAGTGATCAAAAGCACATTTCCTGAGGAAATGCAAAGATTTATGCCCCCAGGGGATAACGTCCACACTGTCATTTTGGATTTCACTCAAGTCAATTTTATTGATTCTGTTGGAGTGAAAACTCTGGCAGGGGTAAGCATCCTCTTGAACGAGTCATTTAACACCTCTATGCCTGGTGTCGTACTATCAGCATAATCAGGGAGGTGGGCTAGGCTCTCTTTTCAACAAAAGATTTATCCCCTTTTGATTATGGAAAATTTCAAAAATATATAGAAGTAAAGATTTTAGTATATTGAACCCCCGTGAACTATCACTTAGCTTCAACAATGATCAATTTATGGTCAATCTGGTTTCCTTTATAGCTGACATTCACTTTCTCTTGTTTTATTTTGAAACACATCCCAGTCATAACATCATCTGTAAATATTTTAATGCGTATTGCTACAAGAAGATTCGTTTTAGAAAACATTACTGTAATATGCTAGGCTACTCAGGAGGCTGAAGCAGGAGGATTGCTGAGCTCAGGAGTTCAAGACCAGCATGAGTAAACTAGTGAGATGCTGTCTCTAAAAAAAATCGTTTTTTATTTTAAAATTATAATATCCTTTAAGTTAATATAATAGTTTTATTATACTTAAGTAAGATTTAACAGTATTTTTGCTACCCCTAATTATCACTGTCCACATAAAAAGCAAAAGAAATACAAAATTATTTTTAACTGATTAGCTCAAAAATACATCATTATTGAAGCAAAGTAGCTCAAGTGAATGAATTAGAGTGTCTTCTATCACGAAAAACATTGGTAAAAAGAGACTTTCATCTGGCACAGAGTAAAGAGAAACTAAATTTTATTTCAACATTATTACAGATTGTAAAAGAATATGGAGACGTCGGTATATATGTATACTTAGCAGGATGCAGTGGTGAGTATACCTCTAAGATGGGGTGACGCTTAATATTTTAGTTTTGTTTCTCTTATTTAAATAATTGCACTTGGAAATGTCCTTAATTTTAATTATTTTATAAAAATGAAAATTATTCTTCGGAAAAATCACTCTAAAGCCAGCTTTGAAATTAGCCACATGGAGGCATTCATAGTACAAGTTACTTGTGACAACCCTCCTGAACTGGAGTTGGAGGAAAGGAGCCAATAAGCCATCATTTATTATAATATTAATGGCTGCTATAAATATAGTAATTGTAATATATACATGACCACAGTAGCAATTATCTAATGGCTGCCATAAACAGTTACATATAATCATTCAGGTTGCTTGTTTCTCTATCCAATCATTTGGGAATACTTTGCCGGCTATTTTTGTTTTATATTATATTTTGGTTAAAACAGTGCTTGAGGCCGGGTGTTGTGACTCACACCTGTAATCCCAGCACTTCGGGAGGCCAAGACAGGTGGATTGCCTGAGCCTAGGAGTTCAAGACCAGCCTGGGCAACATGGCAAAACCCCATCTCTACTAAAAATACAAAAATTAGCCAGACGTGGTGGCGCATGCCTGTAATCCCAGCTACTCGGGAGGCTGAGGTGGGAGGATGTCTTGAATCTGCGAGGCAGAAGTTGCAGTGAGCCAACCTCACGCCACTATACTCCAGCCTGGGCAACAGAATGAGACCTTGTTTCCAAAAAAAAAAGAAAGAAAATGATTTTTAAAAAAAGGAGCCAGGCGTGGTGGCTCACACCTGTAATCCCAGCACTTTGGGAGGCTGAGGCAGGCGGATCACCTGAGGTCAGAAGATGGAGTCCATCTTGGCTAACACGGTGAAACCCCATCTCTACTAAAAATACAAAAAATTAGCCCGGCTTGGTGGTGCATGACTTTAGTCCCAGCTACTTGGAAGGCTGAGGCAGGAGAATCGCTTGAACCCAGGAGGCGGAGGTTGCAGTGAGCCGAGATTGCACCACTGCTCTCCAGGCTGGGTGACAGAGTAAGACTCCGTCTCAAAAAAGAAAAGGAAAAAAAAAAAGTAAAACAGTGCCTGAGGCTGGGTGTGGTGGCTCACGCCTATAATCCCAACACTTTGGGAGGCCAAGGTAGGAGGATCGCTTGAGCCTAAGAGTTCAAGACCAGCCTAAGCAACATAGTGAGATCCCATCTTTATTTAAAAGAAAAAAATAATAATAATTTTAAAAAGTGCTTGAAAATGAAATCTTCATAAAGATGCTACTTTTCACCTGTAAGATTGCCAAAAATCAAAAATAAATGACACCATGCTCCATAGGCATATGATAGGAAAACAGGCTCTCTCAGACATTACTGACGGGAGCACAAAATGCAACAGTCCCTGTGGAGGGCAGACTAACATTAGCTTTCAAAATTATAAGTGCATTTACCTTTCAACACAGAAAATCCAGCAATATGCTGCATATGTTCAAAATGACACTTGTATGTCGTTGATCATCACAGCATTGTTATAAAACAAAAAACTCAAGTACCAAACAAAAGGGACTAGTTAAATAAACTAGGGACATCTATACAATAGAATATGATGTAGTGGTAAAAAATTAAGCAAAAAGGGTTCAGAATTATCTATATATATTTTATATATATATAACATTAATCTATATATTTCCTACTTTTCTTATCCCCAAAACAGCATTTTATATATATATGTATATATATGTGTGTGTGTGTGTGTGTGTGTATTTGTGTATATATTTTTTCCCCACTTTTCTTATCCCCAAATATATAAAATATGCTGTTTTGGGGATAAGAAAAGTGGGAAATAAGAATACATACTTATATTTATTTATATTTACATAGAGAAATCCTGGAAGAACACACAAGAAAGTAGTTTCCTGGGATTGAGGGTATGATGGGTGGGGACAGGAATTGGAGTGAAACTTTTACTATAGCATTTTAATATTTAAACTATATGTGCTTGAACGCAGGAGTTGGAGGTTGCAGTGAGCTGAGATCACACCACTACTCTCCAGCCTGGGTGACAGAGTGAGACTCTGTCTCAAAAAAAAAAAGAAACAAAAAACAATAACCAAAAAAAAACACTATATGGAAGTGTTACTTTTTTTTAATTGTTGAAGACTGATATCCAGAATGTGAACTAATTTTCTTTTCTTCTTTTAATAGCACAAGTTGTGAATGACCTCACTCGGAATAGATTTTTTGAAAATCCTGCCCTATGGGAGCTGCTGTTCCACAGCATTCATGATGCAGTTTTAGGCAGCCAACTTAGAGAGGCACTTGCTGAACAGGAAGCCTCGGCTCCCCCTTCCCAGGAGGACTTGGAGCCCAATGCCACTCCTGCCACTCCTGAGGCATAGATGAGGACCTCACCCTAGGATGGGGTTATAAGCCTCTCATGAAGTTCATAATTTACACGTTTTAAATACTAGATGCTAGATTTTTTTTTCTAAGGGTGAATACTAGTAGTCCAGGCTTGATTTGGAGGGTGAATGACACCTAGCAAGATGTATTGTACTTGTGTTTTTTTAATTGAATACTTCAAAGATAAATTGGCCTATTGCCTGCATTTATTATGGAGAGACATTTCTGCTACATTCTAGTATTATCTTTGTAAGCTAAGCACCGAAAAATTTATTTCAGTCAAGTATTTTACCCACAAATAAGATATTACGTAGTGGTTCTTTGTTTTTGTACTTGTCGATCTACAGATAAGTAGTGGTTCTTTGTTTTTGTACTTGTTGGTCTACAGACTGTCTATAATCAGTTATCTAACAGAAGACAGGAACTGCAATTTTCTAGAAGTTCTTGTTTTAAAACAACCTTTTATTTATTATAGAAGCAATATAAATGCATTGAGGACATTTTTAAAAAGTAGACAAGCAAAAATAAGAAGATAAAACATATTTCCACCACTCAGAGATTACCACTGTTAATATCCTTCCAGATCTTTTTCCATACATATACATTTACATTTTTAACCAAAGTAAGACCACATCTATAGTGTTTTATAACCGATTTTTCTTTAATCAACAATCTCCACTTTCTCATTCCAGCACATTTTTGATCTTAGACCATGTTTAAATTTCCCCAATTGTCCCCAGATTTGCAGTTGGTTTGTGCAAACTGATATTCATTCTATGACCTTACATTGCAACTGGTCATGTCCTTTAAAGTCCCTTACATCTATTTTAATCTAGCACAGTTCCTTTTTTATGACATTGACTTGTTAAAGAGACTGGGGCAGCGGTCCTGTAGAATCCTGTCTTGTGAATTTGCCTAGTTTCTTTTTCATGGTGTTGTTTAACTTGTTTTTATATTGCCTGTACTACCTGCAATCTGGAAGTTATATCTAAAGCCTTTATAGGTTCAAGTTAAAACATTTTGTGCTAGATTATATCATAGATAAGATACATGCTTCATATCGCATCACTTCAGAAAACGTAATATCTAGTTGATCTACCATTAACTAATCTATTGATCTAAGTTTAATTACTGGATCAGCATGACAGTCTGATCCTCCAGTTAGATTTTTCCCCTTTGTGACTACAGACTTATCTGTGTGGTATTCCTTTGGCATTGAATGAATTACCATTTACCCAGGAGTTTTAACATTAGGTGGTAATTCTTGCCTAAATTATTAACTTTGTTAAAGTTTGTGAGTTGGTTGTCTAGTTCTTTCATTTCTTCTCCGTTTGTTAGTTGGTTATTCTATGTGAACTAAGCTTTCCCTTCTCCACTTGAGCTATTTGGTCATCCTTACCTACAGTTCTACTAGAAGGGCAGGTTGAATGCTTTATTATTTTCATTTAATTATCAACTTCAAAGTAAATAACTGGTTTATTAGATGGTGACAAATTAGTGTTTTTTTTTTTTTTTAGATTTCCCTTTTCTGGTGTGATGGTGGTCTTGTGAATTTTTATAGTTTTAATGGGTTTCAATCCATTATGTTCTTTTCGATGCTCAAATTGTCACAACTGTGGCCAGTATAAGTCCTTAGAAGCTTTGCTATTGTTGCTAATCATGAAGTAGCATTAAAGACCATGTTTTTAAGAAAACTAACCCCCAGATATAACTTAAATCTTCCTTAGAAGTTCATAACAGCTATCAGTTCATTATACGTCAAACTCAATGTTCAGCCTAGGAGTAAGCATAATGCTCATCTTACTCATTCCACAGAAACATGGAATGTCAAAGGTTGGAGGAGGATACCTTTAAACCAATTTGTCACTTTCAGTTGTTTGTAATTACCAGCTCACTACAAATCAAAGCACAGGCATTAGCCAACCTGTCTAAAGCCTCCTCTGCTAAGAGTTCCTGCTGATAGTGAGTTTGTCTTTTCTTTAATACGTTGTCTTATTGACATCTTGTTATAGCTTTCATGAATAAGATACTGCCAGGAGAAAGTAGTCAGATCCCAGTAGAATTGTTAGCATGGCCTACTTGCAAGCAAAGCCTGTGGTGTATGTGTTCATGTTAACTCCTATCAGGTTTCTCACTGTCTTTACTAATTTAATTCAAAATAAACTCCTCCTTTTAATCAAAACTTTAATTAATTCTAGAGTGAAATTTAGATTGGCTTAGTTATTTCCTTTGCAATCATCACGAGATCAGATACATCTGCATTCTGATACGGACTGCCTTCTGAAAGAGCATGTAGTTGCAGAACCTCAGCTTACACTAGAAACTTTTGTAAACGAGCTAATATCATTTCAGCCATTTAAGTAGAATTTAAGGATTTTAAACTATGTTATAAAATACTTCGGCCAGGCGCGGTGGCTCACGCCTGTAATCTCAGTACTTTGGGAGGCCAAGGCGGGCAGATCACAAGGTCAGGAATTCAAGATCAGCCTGGCCATCATGGTGAAACCCTGTCTCTATTTAAAAATACAAAAGTGAGCTGGGCATGGTGGCGCGCACCTGTAGTCCCAGCTACTCGGGAGGCTGAGGCAGGAGAATGGAATGAACCCGGGAGGCGGAGGTTGCAGTGAGCCGAGACCACGCCATTGCACTCCAGCCTGGGTGTCAGAGCAAGACTCCATCTCAAAAAAAAAAAAAAAAAAAAAAATTATTGCACATTCTTTAGCACCAGCCTTCCACTTAGCAGATACTGCAGTTGATAGATTGAAAGTAGTGTACAGGCCGGGTGCTGTGGCTCACGCCTGTAATCCAGTACTTTGGGAGGCCAAGGCAGGCAGATCACGAGGTCAGGAGATTCAGATCATCCTGGCTAACACGGTGAAACCCCGTCTCTGCTAAAAATACAAAAAAATTAGCCGGGCGTGATGGCAGGCGCCTGTAGTGCCAGCTACTTGGGAGGCTGAGGCAGGAGAATGGCGTGAACCCGGGAGGCAGAGCTTGCAGTGAGCAGAGATCGCGCCACTGCACTCCAGCCTGGGGGAGAGAGTGAGACTCCTTCTCAAAAAAAAAAAAAAAAAAAAAGTAGTGTACAAAAAAAGGTATTTGTCTTATACATTTGTATTTAACTTTTCTGTTGAACTTTTAAACTGTTTTGAATAGAATTGTTATGTATATTAAAAGCACAAGTCTTAAGGTGGGAAAATATATTTTTGTTTTATCACTTTGCTTAGCATCTGAGAACGAGTGCATTTCAAAATACATTTCATCCATATGTAAATACGTCAGAATGTTTTACTCAGAATTATTTCATACAGCAAAGATTTCCTGACTTTTTTGTCTTACAGTCTTGTCTCTGGCTTTCAAGGAAATAATATATAAGCCCACGTGTTCTTTCTGGGCCTTAATAGCTGCTACTGTATCTTCTATGTTTTTCCACCCTGATTCAAATTCAGGTTCATATTGTCCTATCAAAATGGGCATAATCTACATAATCTAAGCACTAGCCTTATTTTATGGCAATATATGGGAAAGCACTGTTTTGAAGAAGGTCCCATAAAGAAAAGTCCTTTGACCTTCTGAAATCCCGTGCAATATGACAGTGGTTGATCTATGTCTCATGAATCGATGGAATATGTTTGAAAACATTTGTGAACCAGGGTCCAGGAAACTCCAATCTATGTCTTAGACACTGACTCTGTATTAGTATATGGCAGCTGATAATGGGATCCCAACTGCCAATCTCATCTGCAGTGGAACCCCAAGAAACTGTTAAGGGTATGGATCTTCTTCAAGCCCTGGAATAGCTCATTTTGTAGTTGCAGGAAACATCTAAAATATCCGCTCTCTGTGGTTTGATCCTGTGTCCTTACCTGTTTAGCAGAGAAAGACAGTACCAGCCTCTGAGTGTACACTTTGAGAAAATGAGTCTGCTCTCTTGTGTGGATGAAGAAAAGAGAGGGTAGCAAACCTAGTGAATCTGTCCTGGGGTGGGTGGGTGTGTTTTTTTGTGTGTGTTGGGGGGGTGGGGGTGTGCCCTTGTGTGGGGATGAGGGAGGGAAGAGTAGGTGGTGGCGAAGGCTCTTTTATGTCTGCCCCTTTAAAGATAGTAAATCAATTTAAATTCTAAAATGAAACAGAACTTCCTTGGTGTGAGCCTGTATGCTTTACTGAGTGCAAAAAAAATGCTATTGGTCCTTTTTAGTGCACCTTACCTTTCAGGAGTGCCTTTAGGATTCAAGATGTTTAGATTCTTACTGTTTTGAATGCTCATAAAAGTTTGAGAACTATAAAAGTATTACCGAATTCTTCAAACATACAGCTAACCAAAATGCATGCAATGGTTTTGAAACCCCTCCAATCCCAACAACACAACGGTAAAAGTTAGCACCACACCAGGTAACGTGCCTGCTTAGTGACTTAGATTTTATCAAGTTTGAGCATCTTAAAACTCCACCTGGCCTTTGAGAAAGGTGTACCAGGCTTTTCATTATACTGGTGTATTGCATTTCACTTTATGTAACAGATAAACCTCAGAAGCATCATGAAAACTGAGTTTTTTAATAAACCTAATCACATTTTTAACACTAAGAAGTTTTTAAACAGGATTCTACAGTATATTTTTCTAAAGTCATAAATCCTTTGTATTCTAACTTATCAGCACCCTGACACATGTATTTATATATGTGCATCTACACACATGTATATAGACACATCTATTTTAGGTGGAGGAAGTTACTGGTAAATGTCTGTTTCATCTCTTTGAGTACAAACATGCTGACCTAGGCAATGTTGATGCTACCTGCATAAATATGCCTTGACAGAAAAACCCAAATTTTTAAAGTAGTTGATTTTACATTTGATGTGTGGCCAATTAGATTTTCCTTATGGACCTAAATTATCACGATAGTCACTCTGTATCGTTAGAACAGAGTGTGCTCAACATTATCTAATTTGAGTTGTCTTTAATTGGTATATATGAGCACGTGGCCATGACAACGTGGAAAGACTTCAGAGTGTGTTCTAAATGTGTACATTTATTTAATCAAAACATTCAAAAACATACATCTTCAGTCATTTTCTTAAGTATATTTTATTGTAAGCATAACCTGAAAATAGCTTGCTCTATTTAATTCCTCAAGAAAAATTAGGGCAGGGTTAAAAAAGATGAATTTTTCTGATCAAGTTCATAAAAATGAAAAATCAAGAATATTGGTTGGATTTTATAAAGGGCTTTAATTTCTTTACTTGAAAACTTTCATAATTTTAAGTATTTCAGTGCAAAGCAGCATTTTCTATGTTGTCAACTTTTTCTATTGTGAATTAAAAATATATCCAACTCTTATTTTGCAACTTATTTATGAATATCGAACTTCAATAAAAATATTATTGTGCTTTGGTCTTGGCATTGGGGGAAGGGGTAATTGTGGTAGAAGATAGGATTTGGTGGTGGTTACACAGGAGGTAATTTTAAAGAGATCTGTTGAGGATTCTAATATAACCTTTATTTTTAAAATACCTCACTGTAGACCAGAAGCCTAACAGAAACTTTACCAAAATTTTAACTAATTTGTAAAATGAAAGTAATCACTTTTCTGTATGAAGCCAATTCTGGACTTTCTAAATTAGATCATATGTACACATATTTTTTTTTCTTTTTTTACTAGTCTTTCACTTCTGGCTGAACATTTTTCTTTCTGTTTTATTGCACCACTTTACTGCTCATTAAAATCACTAATCTTCCTGATTAATTTGAAATCAAATGGCAATGCAAAACATATACATCCAATGTTTCTCCTACTTTAAAAAAGCTTTGGCCAAAGCTTTTATTATTCAATATGGTGGTGGGAAACTATCATAATGCATGTGGTCATACGCCTAAGTGAGCTACTTTGTTGCGGGACAGAAGCGGATAATAGGAGCATAGGTAATGGAGCCGACAAACTTGTACTTGAAACCCGGCTTTGCCACTACAAGTAAGTAGGAAAGTTTATGCATCCATTGGATGAAGATCCATTTGATAATCTTCCTCAGTGGACAGATGGGAGGATACAATGAGAATTTATATGTAGAGCACCCAGCCAGCATATGCCTAGGATAGAAGCCATCTAAGCAAGCGCTTTGTATGATGTGAAATCCTTAAACGGGTGTGGGTCAAAAAAATAGTCAAAATATATTCTAACAAGCTTTTCTGCCTAATAACATTAGAGATCACCTTTTATTATATTACAAGAAGAGATATGGAAAAAAGCATACAATTTTGAAGCCATTTATTTGTTTATGAATTGGTTATTAACAAGTCTATATAAGGTTAGGATTCCAATTTAAAGTTTTCACTTGAAAGCCTTCAGGGTTCAGTTGTATGTCATATAACGAGGAGTAGCACTGAATTTGGCATAAGACTTAATGACCTTATTTACAGCTTCCAAGAAATCCTTCTCGGTAGCAATTTTTCGCCGTGCTCTGATGGCAAACATACCAGCCTCTGTGCAGACGCTTCTAATCTCAGCACCTTTCAAACAAAAAGAAAATAAACAGGCTTAATTAAAGCAGCCTGAGCAGACAGACCAGCAAATATAAGCAAGAACTTTCTACTTACCAGTGCTATTTGGACACAGTCGTGCTAACAATTCAAATCTGATATCTCTTTCAACACTCATTGAACGAGCGTGAATCTTAAATATGTGGGTCCGACCCTAAAAATGAGAGAATTGACAAATATTAAAATGGAAAAAAATCACAGGAAGAAAAAACTTCAAAAATCCCTTTCCTAAAATGAAATGGTTTTCTTACCTCTAGATCGGGCAAGCTAAATTCAATTTTTCTATCCAATCTCCCTGGCCTCATCAGTGCTGGATCCAAAGTATCAGGTCTGTTAGTGGCCATCAGCACTTTAATATTGCCTCGAGGATCAAAACCATCAAGCTGATTGATCAGTTCCAACATTGTTCTCTGCACTTCATTGTCACCTCCAGCACCATCATCAAAACGAGCCCCTGAGAAGACAAAAGGAAAGATAAGCTCTTCAAGTCCACTCAAGAGTAGCACTATGCATGACCTGAAAGTACCAAAAATCTCAGCTCAAATCATGTCCTCAGGCACAAGTGCACATCCCACTTTGAAGCAAATCCTGTAAGAACAGCCTGCTTCATATAAAACTAATTAGAAAGTGAATCTTTGCTTTCAAAAGTATTCATCACAGATTTACTTAACGTTTTTTAAACTGCCTATGGGGCAGTTTAGTGTTTTCAAAGTCTACCACATTTATTACTTAATTTGAACCTCTCAAAAACTCATGAAGTACACAAGACAAGAATTATTCCCTTTATAAGATGAGCAAACTGAGGCTCAGAGATTAGTTAAAATAACTTGTCCTCAGGAGTTCGAGACCAGCCTGGCCAACATGGTGAAACCACGTCTCTACTAAAAATACAAAAATTAGCCAGGCATGGTGGTAGGCATCTGTAATTGCAGCTACTCAGGAGGCTGAGATATGAGAATTGCTTGAACCCAGGAGGCAGAGGTTGCAGTGAGCCAAGATCATGCCACTGAACTCCAACCTGAGCAACAGAGTGAGACTGTTTCTTAAAACAAAAAAAAAAAGTCTAGATTTCATGGCTAATACTGTATTTCATCAAATCTGTGAAGCCAACAAGAACATTATTTCATGTGCACTAAGAAAAACCACCATCAATTAAATTATGCCCCAGTGCTTTCTTATGACATTAGATGATACTTCTCAATTTACGAGTTGTTTAAAGTATGGAAATAGGTGTTGTATGAATGAAATCAGATATAGACTGAGCATCCCAAATTTGCAAATGCAAAATCCAAAATGCTTCAAAATTTGAAAGTTTGAGCACCAACATGACAAAAGCAATACTCATTGGAGCACTTTAGATTTCAGGTTTTCAGATTTGGGATACTCAATCAGTATAATGCAAGTACTTCAAAAGCCAAAATCCAAAATATGTGAATTCCAAAACACTTCTCAAACATTTCGGCTAAGGGATATTCAACCCATAGCACAAAAATAAAGGCTTTGAAAAAATCACAATGGTATATAATGTGTCTTCTTGCCTTTATAGTTTAGCACTACTACTTATTAGATCTGTGGCGCCACTGTTTCAGAGCTCATAGAAGAGTTGGAGTTAAAATTCTGTATAAGATTAACATATCACGACATATCACTTTACAGCCTTCATGAAACTGAATCCTAAAGCAGTTCTGTAACGTATCATTCTCACCTCCAATAGCATCAATTTCATCAAAGAAGATAAGGCAGGCTTTTTTTGTTCTGGCCATTTCAAAGAGTTCACGAACCATTCGAGCCCCCTAATGAGAAAAATGATTTATTAATTCAAAATTGGTTTCAAAATATTTTAAAATAAATAAAAAGTTATGCTTCAAACTTTTCAATATTTATTCCTAACAGTATTCTCACCCATTATTACCTAAACGTTTTTTATTTTTTTATTTTTCTGAGATGGAGTCTTCCTCTGTCGCCCAGGCTGGAGTGCAGTGGTGCGAGCTCGGCTCACTGCAAACTCTGCCGCCTGGGTTCAAACGATTCCCCTACCTCAGCCTCCCGGGTAGCTGGGATTACAGGCATGTGTCACCACATCCCGCTAATTTTTGTATTTTTAGTAGAGACGGGGTTTCAGCATCTTGGCCAGGCTGGTATTGAACTCCTGACCTCATGTTCCACCCGTCTCAGCCTCCCAAAGTGCTGGGATTACAGACGTGAGCCACTGCGCACAGCTATTTTAATTTTATTTTTTATTTTTTGAGACAGAGTTTCACTCTTGTTGCCCAGGCTGGTGTGCAATGGCACGATCTTGGCTCACTGCAACCTTCGCCTTCTGGGTTCAAGCGATTCTCATGCCTCGGCCTCCCGAGGAGCTGGGATTACAGACATGCGCCACCACACCCGGCTTTTTCTATTTTCAATGGAGACGGGGTTTCTCCATGTTGGTCAGGCTGGTTTCCAACTCCTGACCTTAGGTGATCCGCCTGCCTCTGCCTCCCAAAGTGCTGGGATTACAGGCATGAGCCACTGTGCCTGGCCTATCTAAACTTTTTTTAAAAAAGACTGAAGTTTGCTCCCCAGTCCACCAAATTAATCTTGCCAGCCTTAAAATATTAAGTGATTTTCATGATTCTGTATCTATTAAATAGCAATAGGTTTCAGATCTGAAGAGGTCAAATTAATAGTTAAATAAAGGAACCATTCTAATTAGTAAAACTTGAGTAAATAAAAGCATCTGATCTATCACTTGGAATTCCTGATCATTGAATTTGACTTGCAAGTTTTAGTTAGGGAATAAAAGGATACCTCAACTCATGCAGCTCCGTAGCTAATTCTTATTGTAAATATACGAATCATCAACAGGTTTCAGATACAATACGTATAGCCCTAGACTTATTCTCTAAATATATATATATATATGTATATGTATGTCTACAAACATAAAAACAACCTATGTTCTCACTTTCTCATTAGGACTGAAAACACTGCCCCTGAAGTAAAAGTATACTTTTTAATTAATTTACCAGGCATTTCCGTAGAAAAGCCACATCTGTAGAAAATGTCACCCTTTTGAGGAGGGGGCATACTGGTTAAAATTTTAAGTGGTTGCCTATTTCCAAATGACCACAAAGGCAGCTTCTAAACTACTAATTACAATCAAGAAATTTCAGGTCTCAGGCCGGGCGTGGTGGTTCTTGCCTATACTACCAGCACTCTGGGAGGCCAAAGCAGATGGATCACTTGAGCCCAGGAGTTTGAGACCAGCTGGGCCACATGGTAAAACCCCTCTCTACAAAAAATAGAAAAATTAGCTGGGTGTGGTGGCATGTAGCCATGCTCTCAGCTACCTGAGAGGCTGAGATGGGAGGATCGCCTAAGCCCAGAGAGGTAGAGACTGCAGTGAGCTGAGATCATGTCACTGCACTCCAGCCTGGGCAACACAGTGAGACTCTGTCTCAACAAAAGAAAAAAGAAATTTCAGGTCTGGATCCCTCAATGCAGAAGTGCCATTTTTAATTTCATTCATACTGTAAAATCTTTCACAAGGCTATATATTCTTTGATAAATTTACTTTACCTCACCGACGTATTTCTGTACAAGCTCAGATCCAATAACTCGAATGAAGCACGCATCAGTCCGATTAGCAACTGCCCGCGCACAGAGTGTCTTGCCTGTACCAGGTGGACCAAAGAGCAGCACGCCCTTGGGAGGCTCAATGCCAAGGTTCACAAACCTCTCTGGCTGTGATAGAGACACAATTTTCACACTTACCACTTCTGTATAACAAAAATCAGACTACTTCTAAATCAACAAAGTGCTTTTATGTTTAGTATTTTATCCTGAAAACCATACTTTAATATTTAAATCAAAATTATTAAGTCCACAATATACATACTTGAACTAAATAAGAAATTTTACTTATTCTAAGACATAAGTTCTAAACTGGACTTCTATCAATACATAAGACTAAATGGCTTTTAAAAAGCACTTCCATTATCCAGTCTTAAAATATTTTCCTAATTTAAAAAAAATTATGGTGTTTAAGGAACAAAATTATCTGGTATTCAGTATCCTAGTTTTCCATTATCCTCCCAAGTTTAACCTGCTTCAATTTAAGCCCCTTTCTTCTCGATGTCTTTTGAAGAACCAGTTTCTTCTATAATAGCCTGTAACATATTTAACATATTGCTAAAGGTTACACTGTGCCTCCTCTGTCACTGTAAACAGCAGATCTTTCTTTTTTAAATATACTTGACCACTCAATCCTTTTTGCTTGCTCTCCCCTAGAACTTACCAACTCTCCACACCTCCTCTCTCCACCCTCTCAAAAAACTCTCATTAGGGAAAATATTAAAAGCCATCTAATATACAAGCAATTTTAGTGCTCAATACACAAAAGACATCTTTATACAAAGAAATTTAAAAATACAACACTCAGCTACTTACATGAAGTAATGGGGTTTCAACTACTTCTCGCAGTTTCTCAATCTGTTCCTTACAGCCACCAACATCACTGTATGTGACATCAGGTTTCTCTTCCACCTAAGAGAGGGACAGAAATGTACAACATACAGTCACAGGCTTTTTGGATACTGTCCAAATTCAATAGAATAGACCTAATACCTTAAAAGAAAAACTCACAAGTGAGAATTTTAATAAAAATTGAATACATTGCCCAGTGCCCTGGAACTACTTGCTGTATTAACTTGTTATGACACTAATGAATGAAAAACAAACTAGTAAAATAAAGACAGGCTGAGACTCTGTCTCAAAAAATATATATATAAAATACTGCCGGGCTCAGTGGCTCACGCCTGGAATCCCAGCACTTTGGGAGGCTGAGGCAGGCCAAACACTTGAGGTCATGAGTTCGAAACCAATCTGGCCAACATGGTGAAACACCGTCTCTACTAAAAAGACAAAAATTAGCTGGGCGTGGTGGCGGGTGCCTGTAATCCCAGCTACTCGGGAGGCTGAGGCAGGAGAATTGCTTGAACCCGGGAGGCAGAGGTTGCAGTGAGCCAAAATCACACCATTCTACTCCAGCCTGGACAAGAGTGAAACTCCGCCTCAAAAAAAAAAAAAAAAAAAAAAAAAAGACATAGCCTTCCTTTTCCCTCCCATAATTTCTTACCTGCATCATAGTAACTGTTGGGTCAATCTTAGGAGGCAATGGAATGTGAATTTGATATTTATTTCTATCCACGCTAAGGAAGTAAAAAAGATAGTCATTAATACATTCTTTAAGCTTTCAAAGTGCTTTTATGTTTAGTCTTTTATCCCCAAAACCATACTTTAAGAAAACAAGAGAGAGACAGAGTCCCTAATTATATAAAGAGAAATAAAGAGAGCATGAAATCTGAGGATACTAAACTACATGTCTAATGTCGCAAACAACCTATCCAACAGCAATCAAACCTTTGAGGAGGGAGGGGAGATTTTTTTTTAATTTACTAAGTGAGTTGTTATGTATTCTATAGACATTAACACACTTAGCATCACAACTATCCTAAAGCAAGTACTCCCCCAACCTATACCATGTTACCTTAAATGGACTGGTAACCTCAACTCTGAAATTTGAAGCCATTCATAATAAACAACAGTGGGAGTAGGGGAGTCAGGGAAGCCAATGGGAAGTTAGGAAGCAGATGCAGAAGAAAGAATTTTCAACTATAGTACATTACTAGGTCATCCTTTGGTATTCCAAGGAACTCAGTCCATTTATTCACTACAAAGCCAAGGATATGAATGTGAGACAGTATCCTTAGTGAAAGAAAAGTATTTATTGTAAATAGAAATCTTACCCCACTCTCATCCCTTCTTCAATGTCAGTAGGTGCCACCTGATCACTAAGGTCCACCACAAACTTGGCAAACTGCTTTACGTTGATAATGTATTTTGGGTCCTCAGAATCAGCATTGATTATCTTTGTACACCTAACACAGCAAAAAGCTTGATTAGAATAAGGAACCTAAGCCACTAATAATGAATTCAACTAACTAGATTATATCCTGAGTGTGCAATATACAGGTATAAACTAGAACTACAGAAACTGGGACACTGTTAAAGATCCTTTTCTATACCCAACTCCAAAGGTCCATTCGACTTTAGCCAAGTCATAAAATTTTCAAATACATTCTCCTGGAAAATTAAACCCAAATATCTCATCATTAAGAAGTTCTCTGATTTCTTGATTTCCATAGTTTGTATTCCTTTATTATTAGTGATGCTCCTGTATATCTTAAGTTGCTCTCGTTTTTATTTTCCCTACAAAAAGATGGTCATCTTGTCTTACACCAAATTCAGTAATAAATGGGTTTTCATTCTTTTCCTGAGTTTATACTTTAAATCCGTTTTTCTTTCTTTTTTTTTTTTTTTGAGATGGAGTTTCACTCTTGTTGCCCAGGCTGAAACACAATGGCATGATCTTGGCTCACTGCAACCTCCACCTCTTGGGTTCATGCAATTCTCCTGCCTCAGCCTCCCGAGTAGCTGGGATTACAGGCATGCACCACCATGCCTAGCTAATTTTGTATTTTTTTTTTTTTTTTTTTTTAGTGGAGAGGGGGTTTCTCTCAAACTCCCAACCTCAGGCTAGCCAGGCTGGTCTCGAAATCCCAACCTCAGGTGATCCGCCCGCCTCAGCTTCCCAAAGTGCTGGGATTACAGGCGTGAGCCACCACACCTGGACTTTAAATCCATTTTTATTGTTTTTGCTACTTTTTTTCTTTTTTTAACTGAGGCAGTAGAAGCTTGTTTTTTTTTCTTTTTCTTTTTTTTGAGACAGAGTCTTGCTCTGGAACCCAGACTGGAGTGCAGTGGTGCGATCTCGGCTCACTACAATCTCCGCCTCCTGGGTTCAAGCAGTTCTCCTGCCTCAGCCTCCCAAGTAGCTGGCATTACAGGAACGCGCCAGCACGCCCGGCTAATTGTTTTGTATTTTTAGTATATACGGGGTTTCACCATGTTGGCCAGGCTGGTTTCAAACTCCCGACCTCAAGTGATCCACCTGCTTCGGCCTCCCAAAGTGCTGGGATTACAGGCGTGAGCCATTGCACCCGGCCAGTAGATTCATTTCCATATGGCCTGGTAAAAATGAATTTATAATGCCATGCACATCACAGTATAAAATAGTCAACCGCCTTTCCCCTTCTATAGTATCTATCTACTAAAGAAAAACAAAAACAAAAAACAGAACTCACATTAGAAAGCTGCTACATAAGCCACAGCAAGAATTACAGAGAAATACAAAAATAGCCTGTGGAGTGCGCACATAGGTAGAGCTAAAAGTAACGTACAGAATGCTTTGGCTTAGCCAGGTGTGGTGGGATGCACCTGCAGTCCCAGCTACTGAGGAGGCTGAGGCTGGAGGATCACTTGAGCCCAGGAGGTCAAGGCTAAAAAAGAATGCTTTGTCCTGATAGCATAATTGTGTGAAGGACTCTGTTTTCTGTTACCAACCATGTTTGCTAGGGAAGAAGAATTATACCCATTCTCTACCAAAAAAAAAGAGGCTGACCAAAAAACCTGAAAGGAAAAACAAGAACAACAAACAGCAATAATACCAAACCCTGGGGAGAGGAAGAATTTGATTTCCAGAGGTGACACATTACATTATTTTAAATGTCTAGTTATCACCAAAAAGTTTTGAGATGCAAAACATTATGAAGTGCATTTTCCCTTATGTATGACATTATGGCTCACACATAAGGGGAAAAAAAGCAGTCAATAGAAATTGTCCCTTAAGAAGCCTAGATGTTGGTGTTATTAAACAAAACTTTTTTTTTTTTTTTTTGAGACGGAATCTCACTGCTGCCCAGGCTGGAGTGCAGTGGCGCGATCTTGACTCACTGCAACTTCCGCCTCCCAGGTTCGAGCAATTCTCCTGCGTCAGCCTCCTAAGTGTCTGGGATTACAGGCGCCTGCCACCACGCCCAGCTAATATTTTTATATTTTTAGTAGAGACAGGTTTCACCATGTTGGCCAGGCTGATCTCAAACTCCTGACCTCAAGTGATCCACCTGCCTCAGCCTCCCAAAGTGCTGGGATTACAGGCATGAGCCACTGTGCCCAGTCAAACAAAAACCTTAAATCAGTACAAGAAATATTTTCAAAAAGCTAAAGGAAACCATATCTAAAGAGTTTATAGGAATGATGAGAAGAATGTCTCACCAATAGTGAATACAGATAGAGAAATTAGACTGGAATATTATTTGGCCATAAAAAGTTCCATCTATTTTAGAATACGGATGAACCTTGAAATATGCTAAGTGAAGGAAGCCATGTACTATATGATTCCATTTAGATGATATGTCCAGGATAGACAAATTCATAGAAACAGAAAGTAGATAAATGGTTGCCAGGGGCTGGAAAGAGACGGGAATGAAGACTGCTAATGGGTATTGGGTTTGTTTTTGGGGTGACAAAAATATTCTATTCTGGAATTAGATAGTGATGATCAATGCACAATTTTCTAGATATTCTAAAAATCACTAAATTGTATACTTTAAAAGAGTGAACTTCATGATATCTGAATTTTATATCAATAAGATTGTTATTAAAAAAATTCATAAGCTGGCCGGGCACGGTGGCTCACACCTGTAATCCCAGAACTTTGGGAGGCCGAGGTGGGCAGATGGCTTGAGCCTAGGAGTTCAAGAGCAGCCCAGGCAACATGGCAAGACCCTGTCTCTACTAAAAATTAAAAAAAAAAAAAAAAAAAAAAAGCCAGACATGGGGTGGTATGCACCTGTGGTCCCAGCCACTTGGGAGGCTGAGGTGGGAGCCCAAGAAGCAGAGGCTGCAGTGAGCTGAGATCATGTTACTGCACTCCAGCCTTGGTAACAAAGTGAGACCTTGTCTCAAAAAAAAAAAAAAAATTCACAAGCTAAAAATTACACATACACAAATTTTATCAAGAGTTTTAAGCAAAGAGTATGAGACTAAAATCAATGGAAACTTTTTCAAAATAATCTTTGCTTTCTTTAAGGCCTGGGATCTTGTAGGGGTATAGGGCTCTTTAGCTAGTCTGTCTGTTATAAAAAATCTATATGAAAAGTTTCCCTCTAACTGCTTTACAGAAAAAAGAAAATTCCCCTCATACGGCCTAGAAAAATGTACCTAGATTTTTTAATTTACCATAGAGAGATAAGAACATATTACAACCATGATATAAGAGCAGAACATTCAACACACACACAAAAATGAAAGAATAAAGATAAGAGCCTTGAAATAAAAAACCTGAGTTTTTTTACCTGAGAAATTAAAAACCTACGAGAAGAAAAATGGGAGGAAAAAAACATCAACAGAAAAATTCAAAGATAAAGAAAAGCTCATAGAAAGTAAAGTAAAAAGGCAAAAAGAAGAAAAACAGGAAGGAAAGATTAGCATATTAGAGGAGCAATCCTGGAGGCCCCATATCCAAATAAGAGAATTCAGGAATAAGGGTCCAAGAAAACGGAAGGAAAGAAATTAACAAATAGTTTCAAGAAGATTTGCCTTACTAAAGGACAAGAGAGCCCATGACAACGGATGAAAACAGACCAACACCAAGGCACATCACCATGAAATTTCAAAATAGAACAAGAGAAGACTACAATTTTCAGAGAAAAATTAGGCCACATATACAGGACTGAGGATCAGAATGGCTTCAGAGTAACACTGGGAGGCAAAGGACAACAGAACGACGCCTTCAAAATTTTGAAGGGAAAAGAACTGTATACTCAGCTAAGACACTTTCAGACATATGCAGTCTCAAAATATTACCTCCCAACTGACCCTTTTCCAAGAAGCTACCAGAGGATGTATTAGACCAAGCAACAGGAGAGAGGTAAAGGGCAATCTCCAGGGTAGAGAAGTCAGACAACAATTGTCATTAAACAGGCATAAAGGACAACTGGTCCAAACCAAAGCAGGTCAGAAGGTGCTGGGAAAAACTTAAGGAAAATGAAACCGAGAGAACACCAGATGCAATTAAGGTATAACTGAGAGAAAATGAACAGATCTAATGCATCTGAAGAGCAGTTTAGACAATCAAGAGAAAGTGGGAGGTTGAGTTCATAATATATGCACAGAAAACCAGGCAAATGAAAAAACAAGACGTTATAACAACCACCACCAAAAGAAGTGGTACAAGAAAGGAAAAGCAATCACAGCTTACCACTTGGCTCTTTGTGAATAGTGTTTACATAGCCATAATCATATAAACACTGAATACTGATCTAACCAAAATTATAACAGAATTACATAGGAAGGATGAGGGGATAGGAAAGGTGTGCCTTCAAGGTGAAGGCAGAGGAAACAAAACAAAATCCTCATCTTCCATGATGGAAAGCCAAAAGATAATACCTAAAACTAAAAAATCAGGAAGTAGGAATCTATAATACACAAGATATAGCAATATCCATTAGAACCATGAAGACGAAAACCAAAATAATCAGCTTTTTAAGGTGAAAATGAGTGTCATTAGGGAAGAGAAATTGGGAAATACAGTTGTTATTATTTAACTGTTTAACTCTTTTCTTTTTTTCTTTTTTTGAGACAGAGTATCACTCTGTCACCCCAGGCTGAAGTGCAGTGGCACAATCTCAGCTTACTGCAACCTCTGCCTCCCAGGTTCAAGCGATTCTCCTGCCTCAGCCTCTCCAGTAGCTGGGATTACAAGCGCCCGCCACCACACCCAGTTAATTTTTGTATTTTTAGTAGAGACGGGGTTTCACTATGTTGACCAGGCTGGTCTTGAACTCCTGACCTCAAGTCATCTGCCTGCCTGGGCCTCCCAAAGTGCTGGGATTACAGGCGTGAGCTGCCGTGCCCAGCCTGAACTATTTAACCCTTCAAAAACCATGATAAAACTAAAAAGTGAGTGAATAAATAAAAGGGAGAAAAGATGGAAATTGTGAAGTAGGGAGGGTGAGTAGATGGGAAATAAAAATAATCTTTAGCTTTTAGGAACTAAAAATAAAAACAAAATTTTTAAAAGGATTATAAACAGAGGAGAATATGTTTATAGCCTTGAATTGGGCTAGGTTTTTCTAAGCAACATTAACACCCAAAAGGTATAATGGAAATATTGGTATATTTTATCTCCTAAAAATGTAAAACATTAGTACAACAAAAGGTACCAAGAAGTTAAAAGTGACTAGGGAAAAATACTTGTAGCATACTTAAGAAAAGACAATATGTACAATATATGAACTGTTTCTAAAATTAACAAGAAACAACCCAAGAACAAAACATGAGTAGTCAAAGAAATACAGATGTTTAGTAGACAAAAGAAGTAGCTATCATACTAGTAATCAACACAGTACAAATTAAAATTATTTTCCCTCAAATGGCAAAAGTGTAAAAATTGAAAACTGCGTATCTTACATTGATCAGACAAATGGACATTTGCCTCAAAGCCTCTTGGTAAAAGTATAAACTGGCCAAAGTAATTTTCACAGGATTTTAAAACTATAATATCTTTGACCCCTAGAATTCCACTTGTAGTAAGCTAGCCTACAGAAATGTATGCACGTACACTGAGAAACATTTAACACGAATATTCACTACAGCACTGTGTATAGTAACAGAAATTGTTACAGCCTAACATCTACACATTATGCAATTTTTGCAATTTTTTCCTATATTAAAGACAAAGATTCCCAAAACATGTAGTTATATCTAAAAAAAAAAAAAATCAGGATATGTTTCTTTGCATGCAAATACAGGAAGATACACAGAGGATTACAAGGGCCAAACTATTTCAGTAGTTATGTTTGAGGAAAGGGCAACGGGAAAGCAAGTATGAGAAGGGAGTTTTTCATTTCTTGCTCTACATCTTTTTATATCATTTAAATCTTTTAAATGATTATGCCTTCATATATTTTTGAAGAATTGTTTAAGGCATAAAATTTTAACCCCAGTTTTGTAGAAAGCTTTATTTACTTGGAATTTGGAATCAAAATTATTTATGAACTATTGCATTATCCCTGAGACTCTAACATTAAGTGCTTGAAAATACAGACAAAGGTAAGTTGCCACAGAGCACCCGTGCATACCTGGCAACCTGTAAAGGCTGTTCACTCTGGAGTGTCTGCTTATCTGCAGCCAAATCCCAGAGTGCTGGTGGGGCCAGGCCAGTGTCAGATTCTTTAATACCTACATAGAGAAAGATGACAAAATTAACTAAAATGTAATGCATCACCCTATAATAAGCTTTCTAAACCTCAGCACTACTGACATTTTGCACTGAATCATTCATTGTGAGGACTATCATGTGCATTATAGACTGTTTAGTAGCATCCCTGGCCTCTCACCACTAGACGCCAGCAGCACCACCCTCTCTCAAAGTCATGACAATCAAGGATGTCTCCAGACATTGCCCAGTGTCCTCTGGGAGGGGTTGGGAGGGTGGGGCAAAATCACCCCAGCTGAAAACTACACCCTGCCCTAAAGTAATTGTCAAGCCAAAAATATAATGCCACATTTGACATTTTTGTGTAGGTCAAATATTATAAAACTTCATCATTCAAGTTCCCCCCAAAAAGTTCCAGGAAAGAGCCCAATTACTTGAAGCAAAACTATGTTGTGAGATCTTATTTTTATCCAAAAAAGTTTTTTGACTTGTTAACTGAAGTTTACTGAACTGGGTTTTGACCAACAGAAATATTACTGGCTTAGAAGATGGTACTGTTTCTTATTTCTTAACTGCATAAGCATTAAACCTGGTTGTAAAAAGCAGTGAAAGATATGGTTAAATGAGATCTAACTTCTTAACAGAAAGGAAGAATAATGATTTTTTTTAAATCTGTAATCATGAAGGAGTAAAATCTGTATTTAAACTCTTGATATTATTCACACATTACATTTAAAGGAAGGAAATGGGAATTTTAAAATACGTACCAGTGAGCTCATTAATTTTCTTGAGAAGTTGCTGAATGTCATCTTCAACTTGCTTGATCTGCCTAGAGTAAGTGCTCTGACCCTAGGTGATGAAGGTCAGTTTAGTTAGAATATCAGGATATCAACAATTTATTAAAACTACAGGTAAAAATTATTTTTAAGTTACAATTTCAATAGCTATCATTATCCCAAAGCTTGTGAAGTAGAGAGGTATTCCTGACCCAATATTTCCCCTTAAATACACAATCCACTATTATGCAAGATAACAAATGAAAATCATGGCCAGGCATGGTGGCTCATGCCTATAATCCCTGCACTTTAGGGGGCGGAGGCGGGTGGATCACCTGAGGTCAATAATTCAAGACCAGCCTGGCCAACATGATGAAACCCTGTCTCTACTAAAAATACAAAAAATTAGCCAGACGTGGCGGTGGGCGCTCATAATCCCAGCTACTCAGGAGGCTGAGGCAGGAGAATCGCTTGAACCCAGGAGGCGGAGGTTGCAGTGAACCAAGATCGCGCCATTGCACTCCAGCCTGGGTGACAAGAGCAACACTCCGTTTCAAAAAAAAAAAAAAAATCGTGTGTGAAATTATGCAAAACTATCGATTTCTATGCATTAAAACTTCATTTCAGAACTAATTCAGTAATACCTGTTAAATATAGTAAACTTGTGTAAATGATTTCAAATATCTTTCAATATAGCATCACATTTTAATCACAAATAGTATTAAAATAATACATAAACTGAGACATGCCAAATACTTTGATCTATTCTATAAACTTTAGGTAGGTAACTTCATTTAGTGAAGATTACTATAAGCTGCCAGACATTCTTTTCTAATTGTTTCTTTTTATTTTATTTTTTGTTTGGTTTTTTAATTTTTGGTTTCTTAACTTCTTCTAATTATTTTGGAAGGACAATACCAAAACAGTTTTTATTTCAACATAAAACATCTATAGTTTGTAGACACTGAAAGGACTTACATAAGTTTTCAACAAGGCAATATCCCCCTCATCCAGAGCTGAAAGAAGAGAGACAATACATGAGATTCAAAAAGAAACTAGCATTAAAATTTTTAAAAAAGAAACTAGAGCTTTTTTTCTGTTCGATTCAAATTGTTTTAAGTGAGTGTCAAAAATCAAGCAAGATTATGATGCTACATATTCAATCAAATAGTTCCTGGACTCAAGGAATTTTTATCTAACTGGGAGGAAAATAGATTTTTAAAAGTACATAATATACGTGATGACCTATTTTATATAGTACATACATAAAACACATCCATTAAGGATCTTGGTTAAATTATACCATAGTCATAAAATGAAATACAATGCAGGCCCGGTGCGGTGGCTCCTGCCTGTAATCCCAGTACTTTGGGAGGCCCAGGCAGGCAGATCACCTGAGGTCAGGAGTTTGAGACCAACCTAGCCAACCTGGCGAAACTCCGTCTCTACCAAAAATACAAAAATTGGCCTGGCATGGTGGTGCATGTCTGTAGTCCCAGCTACTCGGGAGGCTGAAGCTGGAGAATTGCTTGAACCCAGGAGGCGGAGGTTGCAGTGAGCCCAAATCACATCACCGCACTCCAGCCTGGGTGACCGAGAGAGACTCCGTCTCAAAAAGAAAAAGAAAAGGAAATACAATGCAGCAATTTAAAATGATAACAGAACATAGACATAGAAAGCAATCCAACAAATGCTATTCAGTGAATCAGGTAGGTTTAAAAAAAAGGATATAATGTGCATATATTTTGTTTTTATATAAAAATCACTTAAAACACATGTGGAGAGTAACCTGAAATGGTGTTCTACGGTGGTTATCTGGGATTTCAAGTGATTTACAGTTAATCTTTTCTATTCACAAATTCTGCATTTCTGAATTTGCTTAGCTGCTCAAATTTATTTGTAATCCCCAAATCAATACTTATGTGCTTTCATGGTCATTTGCAAATAGACAGAGTGGTAAAAAATTTAAGTTCACAACTAAGAACAAGTCACTCTACCCTCTTGTTTCAGCTTTCATACAGAGATGACCAGAAGATGGAGACCGTAGGGGAAATGCAGTGTAATCCAAGCAGTTCAGGCTTTGGGGCCAGGTGGACAGGGTTTGAATGCCAGCTCTGGAATCTGTTAGTGGGGTGACCTCAGCCAAGTCACTTAACACTTCTGAACTTTGTTTTCTCTTTTGTGAAATAAAGAAAAAATGAATCTACCAGGATGAATTGCTTTTAGGATTTAAGATTATAATCAGCCGGATGCTGTGGCTCACAGTTGTAATCCCAGGCCGAGACAGGCGGATTGCTTGAGTCCAGGCGTTCAAGAGCAGCCTGGACCACATGGCGAAACCATGTCTCTACAAAAAATGCAAAAATTAGCATGGTGGTATGCACTTGTAGTCCCAGCTACTTGGGGGGCTGAGGCAGGAGGATCGCTTGAGCCCAGGAAGTGACAGCCACAGCAAGTTGAGATTGTGCCACTGCACTTCCACCTAGGTAATAAAGTGAGACCCTGTCTCAAAAAAAAAAAAGATTATAATCTATGTGAGATGTATATATACATTTCTCCTAGGATCAAATGTTCAGTACTTCCCAACTGACCATTCACAGCAACTTTATAGAATATATCTATCATGAAAAACAAGAACCAATCATACAATCATACATATTTTAAGGAAAAAAACGGCAGGTCTTTTTTTGTTTTTGTTTTTTTTAACTAAGTATGAGTAGAGGTAGGAAAAAGCATGCTTAGGTAACAGCAGCTAGACCAGGTAAGCTGAAACATAGTATACACATTAGGTGGTAATAGGAAATTAAGTAGATGGAGGTTTGGGGCTCTAGTGAAGTAGACCATAAATTCTAGAATGAGGTAATCAGGGCCACTACAGTTGACATTATAGGAACTGTGCCTTAGGAAGAATTAGCTCGCTGAGATATGAAGAACAAATTGGAGTGAGGCCACTCGGAAGTCATAAGAACCTAAATAAAAATGGTAGCAATGAAAAGAGAAAGGAAGAGTTAGATTAAAAAAAAACCCTCAGAGGAAGAATCTACAGCACATGGCAAATGACTAAATGTGAGAAGCTGAGGGGAGAGGATCAAACATGATGCCCAGGCTTTGGACCTAGGTACCACACAACAGAAGTCACAATAGAAAGTGGTTAGCAGAGGGAGATACGAAGTTCAGTTTAAATTTTATTAAGTTTGTGGTACTGTTATCTGCACAGAAGAGTTAACTGCTATCCTTTGAAAGGCCTGCTTATAAGGTTGGTTCTTGGCTCTTGTCTGAGAACAATTTCAGAGGGTTCCTACCATTCCCAGAACTGAAAAAGGTGGTTCACTGTGCTTAAAATGTTTATACAAACTACAGGGTTTATGCAGAACACTTATCTTCCTTCAGGGAGTCTAGAATTTTGGTATGTTCTAGGCAGAGATGCCTACATTACCAACCCATAATAGAAACCCTGGGTGCCAAATCTCTGACGAGCTACTCTGGTTAGCAACATTTTACACATATTGTCACTACCTGTTGCTGGGGGAATTAAGTACATCCTGTGTGACTCCACTGGAAGAGGACCCTTGGAAGCTTGTGCCTGGTTTCTCCTGGACTTGGCCCCATGTGTCTTTTCTTTGCTGATTTTGCTTTGTATCCTTTCACTAAAATACATCATAGCCATGAGTATGACTACATGCTGAGTCTTATGAATGCTCTTAGCAAATTACTGAGCCTGAGGGTAGGCATGAAGACTATCCAACACACCGGCATATCCTGATGCAGCATTCTAAAAGGCGGAGATAAATCTGGCTCTAGAGGTCAGATGCCAGCTTGAGGTTAAAAAGGTTGACTAGGGAAGCACATACAATCCAAGACCAGAATGGATGAAATTAACAGAAACAAAACTTTAGAGAAGCCATGTGAGGACACAATGAAGGAAACAAAAGAAGCAGGCGGATAAACGGGAAGGTTCAGCAACAGAAACCAAGGGAAGCTCAAAGGCTCAACAATGTCAAAAACACAAGGATTAGGATTGAGAAATACTAAAGATCTGGGAATTAAGAAACTACTGCTCAGTTTCAACTGATTTATATAGATAGAAACTAAAGTGCAAGAACTTTAAAAATAAAATAAGAGCCTGGCATGGTAGCTCACCCCTGAAATGCCAGTACTTTGGGTGGCCAAGGTGGGAGGATCACTTGAGACCAGGAATTTGAAACCAGTCTAGGCAACATAACAAGACCCTGTCTCTACAAAAAAAAAAAATAAGTTTTAAATGAGCATGGCATGGTGGTGCACGCCTGTTGTCCTAACTACTAAGGAGGCTGAGGCAGGAGAATGGTTTTAGCCCAGGAGTTCCCAGCCTGCAGTGACTATGATCATGCCACTGCACTCCAGCTTGAGCGACAGTGCAAGACTGTCTCTAAAAATAAATATATAAGTATTAAAGAAATGTACTGTGGGAGAATAGTAATAGCTGCTATAAATTGAGATGATCACTATATGAGACACCGTGATTAGAGATACATATTGATATTATCTAATTCTATATAAACCTGTGAAGTAAATACAATTATTTCTACATTACAGATAGGAAAAACAGTTTCACAGAATTTATTAGACAAAACTCAAAGCCAAGATTCAAACCTAGGTCTTCCTAACTCCTAAGCCTGTCCTTTCTGCCACTTTTAGGCAGTGAAAGAAAAAAAAGAAAATGACTTGTAACTTAGGAGAGCAGGAAGATTTTCTCAACTATGTTTTTAAGATAAAATGGATATTAGCATGCTTATAAGAACAAAAGGGAAAAATTCCATAGGACAACAAATAGAAGAGGTAGTGACTGAAGAAACAAAGTCCAGAGGAGGAAGGCATAAGGTCAAAAACAGAAATGGGGAAGGTTGCACATAACAAAAATTGATACCACTTCCTCCAAGGCAGGATTAAAACAGAAAATGGAAAATGTCAGAGAAGTTAAGAGAACTCTTAAGTGGATTCTCAATCGTCTCAGGAGAGAAAAAAGTCATCAGTCACGAAGAAAGAGACTGAACTGAGGACCTGAAAAACATGTAAAAGGCTTGAAATAACCACTCAAACAAAGTGAGTCAATAGGAGATTCACAAAAAGTTAACTGCAATTAGGACCAAGTTGAGATCTGAAAGCTTAAATTGAAAGTAACTTAATCAGGCTAGACGCAGTGGCTCACGCCTGTAATCCCAGCATTTTGGGAGGCCAAGGTGGGCGGATCACCTGAGGTCAGGAGTTCAAGACCAGCCTGGCCAACATTGTGAAACCTGGTCTCTGCTAAAAATGCAAAAATTAGCTGGGTGTGGTGGGGGGTGCCTGTAATCCCAGCTACTTGGGAGGTTGAGGCAGGAGAATCCCTTGAACCCAGGAGGCAGCGATTGCAGTGAGCTGAGATCACATCTCTGCTCTCCAGCCTGGGTGACAAGAGCAAGACTCCATCTCAAAAAAAAAAAAAAAGGGTATGTATGAATAAACGCATAAGATCCTATATACATGTTAGTCATAACTGTATCCAAGGAATAAATGTATTAATATTTTTACAGAAGAACAAACCCAGAGAAACACACAGATCACTGTGCACAGATCAAATGATAAATCTCTGTGTCTAAGTTTTCCAATAAATACTGAGTATCTCTGACATTTTCAGTGTCCTAAAATATTTTTAAAAGAAACAGCAGAATGAGATGAAGGTAGAAAGGAAATGCTTTCTTTTGGGGGACAGTGTAAATGGAGAAGGGTGCTAGGAAAAGTTGAAGTTGTTAAGAAAGGAAAAAGTAAGAAGAAACATAAGAAATACCAAAAGAACACTTAAAAATAGCTTAAGGAACAAAAGGAGAAACAGCATAAAGATGAGACTACAAACGGGACTACTGGGAAGAAGTTATATCCAAAACTGGTGTGGATATCTCCTGCACTGTAAGTTAAAGTGTCAACTGGTACAATCTCCATGGAGTGTAGTTTGGCACTTACAAAATTAGAACTCCACTTCTAGAATTTATCCTACAATTTGTACTTGTGCACTTGGTAAAAGTTACATAAACAAGATTATTCATTTTTTTAAATGTTTATTTTATGTACAAAGAACTATCATGGTTTTCCATTGGGTAGATGCCTTGGATAATCCTTTGAAGGAAGATCACTTAGTCCAACTTAATGAAACCAATATCCTTCCCATACTGACAAAAACACTGGCGGCACATATTGAGGCCATATTTCCGGATCAGACCGTGCCGGTTTGAACAGACGCGACAAGAGCAAGAACCCTGGCCGAATTTTCGCGGGTGGCTCCAGCATAGCTTCTGGTGACCCATCTTGGTCTCAGAGTGCAACGAGGTAAAAGGTATTCATTGTTTTATAACAGCAACAAATTGGAAAAATCTACACGTCCATCAATAATAAATAAATTACTGTATACGCATAATACAGGATACTATGCAGATGCAGAGGAAGTGACTACATGATAGGAAAGTATCTCTAATATATATTAAATTTTTTAAAAATCAAGATGTTGAAGTATGTACAGCATGCTACATTTGTGTTAAAAAAAAAAGGAATAGATAAGCACACTTGCTTGTATATGTATAGAATATGTCTAAAAAGATATGCAAAATAGCAACATTAGTTGCCTCTGTGGAGAAGTTGGTGGCTGGGGCCAAGGATGCGAGGCTTTTCAAAGATATCTTTTCTGCCTCTTGAATTGTGAACCCTGTGAATGTATTATCTGGTCAAATAATTTTTTTAAGAAAATTATGTCTCAGAATTGTGGCTACACAGTGACAGCTCCCGGCTGTCACAGGGGGAAGGAGGAGGAGAGGAAAGAGGATCAGGTGACCGAGCACCGCCAGGCAGAACTTTTCAAGGCCTATTAGGCCAAGCAGGGTGCGTGACTTCTTCAAGACCCGAGAGCTGAGAATGAATAAAAATTTCCATCAGCAGATAATACAGAACTTGTAGTGGATGAGGGAGACTGAGAAGGCAGGCAAGTTAATCCAGCCGGTGTCCAGACTAAATTACTAGGGGCACAAAAGGGCCAGAGCACAGAGCCAGGAGCGGGAATCCAGCTCCTCTCCAGTGCCAAGGCAGCTCCGCTCCAGTCCCGCCCCAGCTCCGAGCTCCGGCCCATGTCAACTGACCTCGGATGGGCTTGTCGTCCTTCTCATCCTCTTTGGTCTTCCGCTGATCGGCACCGAGGTAATCCGGCATTTTAGCAGCTCCAAAAGCCTCCGCTCCTTAATGATTACACAGCACCTTCCTTGCTTCCGGTGGTGTCTTCCCTTTCCCTTCCCCACCGGAAGTAAATTGGGCTCAGACAGACCCCTTTATGCAGTGCTTTAGAGTCCGGACAGAGCCCTGGGGAAACGCTTTGGCACGCTGGTTTTTGGACTGATTACCTGTGAGAAGGAAACTTTACAGTGTTTGTAAAACGCCTGGCATATTAGACACAATAAGTAGTGGCCACATCTACAAAGATAGTGAAGGTAATCTATTTCTGGTAAAGAGTTAATATCCAGAATAAAGAACTCCTACCACACAAGAAAACAACCTGATTTTTTAAGTGGGCAAATAACCTGAATAAACATTGCTCCAAAGAAGATATACAAATGGACAACATCACTGTTAGGAAATGCAAATCAAAACCACAGTTGGATGCCACCACATACCTATTAAGATAGCTATTATTAAAAACAAGCAAAAACAAAACAGAAAATAAGTGTTGGAAAGGATGACCCTTGGGTCCAGCCAACTCTTGCATGTGCTGCTGGATAAAATGGAATCCTGGTGCACTGTTGATGTAAATGTAAAATGATAAAATGGTGCAACTGCTGTGGGAAACAGTATGATTGATTCCTCAGGAAATTAAAAATAATTACCATGCCATCTAGCAATTCGATTTCTGGATGTGTATCCAAAAGAACTGAAAACAGGATATCAAAGAGATATTTGTACATCCATGTCCATAAGCAGCATTAGTCATGATACCCATAAGGTGGAAGCAACCCAAGTGTCCATCTACATATGAATGGATAAACAAAATGTGATACACGGATGCGCGCACACACACACACACACACACACACACACACACAAATATTATTCAGCCTTAAAAAGGAATGAAACTCTAGTATAAGCTACAACACAGATGAACCTTGAAGACATTATGCTAAGTGAATAAGCCAGTCACAAAAAAGACAAATACTATATGATTCCACAAATATGAAGTACCTAGAGGTGTCAAATTCCTAAAGACAAAGTAGAAGGATGGTTTCCAGTGGACAGTTTTTTCCACTGGCATAGTTTCAGTTTTGTAAGATTAAATGGGTATAGAGTTTCAGTTTTGTAAGATAAAAATAGTTTTGTAGGGTGGTTACACAATAATGTGAATGTACTTAACATTACTGTAAACTTAAAAACGGTGAAGTTCGTAAATTTCATGTTATGTGTGTTTTAGCACAATTTTTTTTAAAAAACAAAACCCCCGGCCGGGCACCGTGGCTCACCCCTGTAATTCCAGCACTTTGGGAGGCTGAAGCAGGCAGATCATGAGGTCAGGAGTTGGAGACCAGCCTGGCCAACATGGCTAAACCCCGTCTCTACTACAAATACAGAAATTAGCTGGGCGTGGTGGCACGCACTTGTAATCCCAGCTACTCGGGAGGCTGAGGCAGGAGAATCGCTTGAACCTGGGAGGCAGAGATTGCAGTGAGCCGAAATCAGGCCACTGCACTCCAGCCTGGGCGACAGAGCAAGCCTCTGTCTCAGAAAAGAAAACAAAAAACAAAAAAACAAAAACCCATGTTAGAGTTAATGGTAAAATTGAATGGGAGGAGGTGTGAGGAAAAAATTATATTAATATGAAGAAAGTGGAGTCAGGTTACTTTGCACCTTGGAGCATGTTTTAACAGTGGTTGCATTAGTAGGGATCAGGAAGAGGTTTTGGGGCAGAAGATTAGTTCAATTTTTTTTTTTTTTTTAAAGACGGGGTCTCACTGTTACCCAGGCTGGAGCGCAATGGTGTGATCTCAGCTCACTGCAACCTCCACCTCCCGGGCTCAACGATCTTCCCACCTCAGCCTCCCTTCGTTCAATTTTTGAAAAGTCAGTTTTGAAGTGACAATTTTATCATGCAGCAGATATACAGACCAATTAAATGTATTTAATTGGCCTGGCACAGTGACTCATGCCTCTAATCCCAGAGCTTTGGGAGACTGAGGCAGGAGGATCCCTTGAGGCCAGGAGTTCAAGACCACCTTGGGCAACATAGTGAGACCCTGTCTCTACAAAAAAAAAAAAAATATATATATATATATAATATATTTCAAAACTTTAATTGTGAAAATATAATGAAATTAGTAAGTTATTTTCTAATTTACTAATTTCTGGTGGTCCTTGCTAAAGAGTGGCATATCAAGTTTATTTTATTGAACCTGTTTCAGATACTGCTGTTGGGGGCGAGCCTTTACCCACTGTTTGTTTTTGCTGGTTTTTGCTTTTGACTGCAGTCTTAGAAGGAAGCATATAGTAGGAATACAATTGATTTTATTATACATTAAAAAATTAAGTCCCAGAGTCCTATAATTGGGAATATCTTGAATAAAAACTTCATTAGAACAGGGTAAAAATATTGCTGGCCTTGGAATACAATCTAACACACTAGAGAGAGGTTTCTTCTCCAAGTGAGTATTAAAAGATATAATGCAGGTAAATTAGTAATAGCACGACAAATATTAGCTGCTATTATCATCATCAAGTTAAACACAAATGTATCACAAATACACGTACGTAATTCTCCGCAAATGTATATACTAGTCGTCGATACTGGCTCATACAGGTACTTTCATTTTTTACTTAAAAGTATAGCGCTCCTGGGAAAATCACTGATTAGGTTCAGATTAATATATAAAGCAGTAAGAACTTAAAGATAATATAAAAAGAGCTGCTTTTAAAGGTTATGTTCTATGTATTGCACTGGGACGTGGAATATAATCCTTTTTACAGGAAAACTGATGCGCCTAGGAACCATTCTCTCGTGCGACTTGGTCTCCAGCCGGATCTCAGTCAGTATAGAACTAGGTTGCCGCACACGTTGGCGGGGGTGGGAGGGTGTGAGATTGGCCTCCACACCACGAAAGATCCATCCCGGAAGTGCTTACTGGTCGTCTCCATGCGCCGGTTCCTGGGCGTCTTAGAGCCAAGGCGCGAGGCTCGGAGTGAGAGGTAGAGCTGGAGGGGACCCTAAGCGCCCTCCGCCCGGGACGTGAGCCGCTGCGCCCACCGGGCTAGACCCGGCGCCATCATGCTGCTTCTGCCAAGCGCCGCGGACGGCCGGGGCACCGCCATCACCCACGCTCTGACCTCTGGTAAGTGCCCACCCAGCCTCGGTTCCTTCTCACCTCAGCCGCCCCTGCCTCAGTCCTCCGCCTCGGCAACCCTGGGGTCTCTCTACCCTTGACCCTGGCGACTAGCCCCGGGGCCGTATGGGGCCGTGACGAGTGCCTTTTTGCTCCGTGTTTTAAAGTAATCCTACCCTAGATTAGAAGGAAGGAGGGTGAGGGGTGCCTTCCTTTTGCTCCTACCGTTGCTTCCTCCTCTCGCCGCTGCTGACCCATGGATTGGGCTGAGCATTTCGGGACGGAACCCCCCAGTACCCCAGAAAGGTTCTCATAAGCATCTCCTTGCCTACAGTGGAAAGACTACGCGCAGCGAGCACCCCACGTGCCTGGGGTCGTACAAAGCTTTGCTACTGGCGCTCTCTTAAACACCTTTCTCCCTCTCTACGTTTGCTCCGGCCTTGTTTTTTAAATGTCACAACTCAGACACCGCTCCTCATACTCGGTGTTCAAAGACTGTGCTGCTGAAAAGATCCGCGTAGACTTTGAAAGGCAGTTATTACAAGTGAAACTTGTCCTGCTGCTGTAGGTTTTAGTTTTATGGCCCAGGACAGTCATGAGTATTGTAAACTTAAGAGTCTCCAGGTCCAGTGATCTACAGTAATTCCCATAGCCAGTCACATAGGCGCTTGTTGAATGTGAATTTTGAACATAACCCATGGCACGTGTTGCATTTATGTGTCTCCGTGTGCCTCTTACAACTAGAGCAAAAGGCTTAAAAGGCAGTGTTCTTAAAAGCCACACACCCATACTACACAGGTAGTACCTTTTCGACAGTGTTTTAATCCTCTCCTGTGTAAGGTGGAGGAAATCTTAAAATAAGTTGTTCAGGGATTTTCCTTTTTTGAATTGCTAATATACACATGTACAGTGATTTACCCCCACTTCCCAGGAATAGATGATACCTTTACTACAAGTTTGTAATTTCAGAGAGTTTCTGTGGTCTCATTCAAGCTTCCTAGGAACTGAATGAGATAAATAGGTATTGTTCCCATTTTACAGGTGAAGACATCCTGATTCATTTCAGGTCACATAGCCACTGTCAGACCTAGTCTAAAACCCAGAGTGTCTGGTTTCAGATTGAGAGCTTGTTCCACTACAGCTTAGCTGCATTAGTAAATCCCCATTTGCTGCTTGGAAAATTGCTTTCAGGACAAATTCTTGTTAGTGAATTCTTAAAATTTTTAAGAGCTATAGTTCAAGATTTTAATAATTAAGACAGTTTGTCTGGGTGCGGTGGCTCACGTCTATAATCCCAGCACTTTGGGAGGCCGAGGCAGGTGGATCACCTGAGGTCAGCAGTTCGAGACCAGCCTGGCTAACAGGGTGAAACCCTGTCTCTACTAAAAATACAAAAAAGTAGCTGGGCGTGGTGGCGGGCGCCTATAATCCCAGCAACTTGGGAGGCTGAGGCAGAAGAATCGTTTGAACCCGGGAGGCGGAGGTTGCAGTGAGCCGAGATTGCGCTATTGCACTCCAGCCTGGACAACAAGAGCAAAACTCCGTCTCAAAAAAAAAAAAGATAGTTTGAGCTGTTTTTAGATTTTTTATTTTTGGTGAGGCTAGCTCTTCGTGACAATTTATCACTATTTATTACTTTATTAAAATTATTTGTCTAGGCCGGGCGTGGTGGCTCACGCCTGTAATCCCAGCACTTTGGCAGGCCGAGGTGGGTGGATCACGAGGTCAGGAGATCAAGACCATCCTGGCTAATATGGTGAAACCCCGTCTTTACTAAAAATACAAAAAATTAGCCGGGGGTGGTGGCGGGTGCCTGTAGTCCCAGCTACTCGGGAGGCTGAGGCAGGAGAATCGCTTGAACCCGGGAGGCGGAGTTTGCAGTGAGCCAAGATCACGCCATTGCACTCCAGCCTGGGTGACAGAGCAAGACTCCGTCCCAAAAAAAAAAAAAAAAATTGTCTAGCTGGGCGCAGTGGCTCACGCCTGTAATGCCAACACTTTGGGAGGCCGAGGCAGGCAGATCACCTGAGGTCGGGAGTTCGAGACCAGCCTGACCAACATGGAGAAACCCCATCTCTACTAAAAATACAAAATTAGCTGGGCATGGTGGCGCATGCCTGTAATCCCAGCTGCTTGGAAGGCTGAGGCACAAGAATCACTTGAACCCGGGAGGTGGAGACGGCATTGAGCCGAGATCTCGCCATTGCACTCCAGCCTGGGCAGTAAGAGCAAAACTTCATCTCAAAAAAAAAAAAAAGTAAAAAAATAAATAATTTGTCTAAAAGTAAAGTAGTTTGCAACATTTCTTCCTGTTCCTCACCTTACTCATATCCCCAAAAAAGTACTGATTTATCGTTGACATTACTGAGTTTTTTTTGTTTTGTCAGATAACTGGAAGAGGTTGATTAAATACTCTTTAATACTAGGAAAGGATTATTTCTTGCTAACCCTCATGTAAACTGGATGACTGCAATTATTTTCGTAGTCAGTAGTTTTAAAAGTATATGCTGGTATCACTGTTTTGATTTTATTTCCTGAAAAAATTAATTGCCTTGAAACATATTTATTCCATGCGATACATTGAAGCCTCTCTTAACACTTTCAATCACAGCCTCTACACTCTGTCGAGTTGAACCTGTGGGAAGATGGTTTGAAGCTTTTGTTAAGAGGAGAAACAGAAATGCTTCTGCCTCTTTTCAGGAACTGGAGGATAAGAAAGAGTTATCCGAGGAATCAGAAGATGAAGAATTGCAGTTGGAAGAGTTTCCCATGCTGAAAACACTTGATCCCAAAGACTGGAAGGTATTTAATATCTGAATATTTTGTTCAGTCAGATGCTTTGTTAGACACAGACAATTTTCTTATGAGTTTTCCATTAATAAACATGTTTTAAGATGATTCAGCAAGATAACTATGATTTAGCATCTGTTTATTACTAAGTCTTGAGAGCATTAGCACTAGCCATGAGATACTGTCTCTGCTGGAGAAATCCAGGAAGAGTTCACAGAAAAGATAATGTTTGCACTGGTCTTAAAAGGACAGGCAGCAATTAGTGAAGCAGAGAAGTGAGAAAAGTATTCTGGGCAGAAGGAGTAAGATATACAAAGACACAAAGGAGTAAAAGAATATGTAGTGCCTCTTGAGGGATTGATAAGTCGTATAGGGTACATGCGGTATGGTGATGAGAAATCTAGTGTCTTTAAAAGGACACTAGACCAAACTCTGTTGTGTCCTTTTTATACCATGCTAAAGAAGGAATTAAAATTTATTTTTGGGACAGTAAGATACTATCAAAAGTTTCTTAGCTAATTTTAGAAAAGTAATTCCCTTGGCAGTACAGGAAATTGCTTGAAAGGGGGCAAGGGACTGGAGGGGAAGTGAATAGTTTACTGTTATAGGGCTAGTGCACTAAGGCAGACCTGTGACTGAATCCTTGAACTTACTATGTGGCTGGGTTTTGAGAAAGAGGGGTCAGATTTGCCTTTTTTGGAGGTAGCATTAACAGGCTTTGGTGACCCTGGCTGTGTGGCACAAGAGAAAGAGAAGTATTCAGAGGTCCTTCCCAGCATTAGAGCTTGAGTGACCTGCTAGAGTGTGTGGTCAGTAACCAATGCTGGGATGAGGATAAGAATGTTTGTGGGAGGTGCTGTTTGTGTCCAAGTTTGACTATGTGAAGACTGAGGTTTTGGTACCATAGTGGTGAAGCTGTCTAGTAGATGGTTAGAAATTGGTCTATGACTCCGAAAAGAGGTTACAGCCAACGACTTTTTGAAGTCATTGGCACATAGTGGTGGTTGCTGTGAGGAATTGAATGACAACAGCAAGGGACAAAAGTATAAACAAATAGATAATGCTTTAGTAGGTACTTGTATAATAGTTAAATGCGTATGCTGTGGAATTGGAGTGCCTGAATTCAAATCTGGTTCTGCCATTTGGTGCACCTCGACCTTGGGAAAGTTCCCAGATATGTGTGTTCCTCATTTCCCTTGTTGCTACAGTGAGATTGTTAACAGCTCAAAGGTTTACCTTGAGGATTAATAAAAGGATGCTTATAAAGCACTTAAGTTAGTACTTGCTGCATGATAAATGCCAAACAAATAATGGATAATAAGAGTTCCTATGTCATTGGTTGTTTAGGGGACTAAATAAGCTAAAGCATATGTATAAAACATTTAGAAAAGTAAGCACTCAGAAAGTGTTAGCTGATTCTCCCACCACCTCATCCATTTTAAAAGAAAAAGACAACATTGAGGAGCATGGATATTTAAGGGGTAGGAAGAGGAGGAAAAACAGCAGAAGATACTAAGAAGGGTGACAGAAGTAGAAACAAAACAAAGAAAAAGACACTTTGTTATTTGAAGAAATACTTCCTAAACATCAGGCAGCGTATTCTTCCAGAAACTAAGGGAGGAGCAAGAGGGAAAAAGAGGCAGGGTGCAGTGGCTCATGCCTGTAATCCCAGCACTTTGGGAGGCTGAGGCGGGCAGATCACCCGAGGTCAGGAGTTCGAGACCAGCCTGACCAACATGGTGAAACCCCATCTCTACTAAAAATATAAAATTAGCCAGGCGTGGTGGCACATGCCTGTAATCGCAGCTACTTGGGAAGCTGAGGCAGGAGAATCACTTCAACCCAGGAGGTGGAGGTTGCTGTGAGCCGAGATCATACAATTGCACTCCAGCCTGGGCAACAAGAGCAAAACTCTATCTCAAAAAAAGGGGCGTGGGAAGAGTCACCTGTGTCACTGCTTCAGAAAGAGGTCAATCACATAACATGAAAAATTATTTTAAAAAACACTGGACCGGGCATGGTGGCACATGCTTATAATCCCAGCTACTCAGGAGGCTGAAACAGGAGAATCGCTTGAACCTGGGAGGTGGAGATTGTGGTAAGCTGAGATCGTGCCACTGCACTCCAGCCTGGGCAACAAGAGTGAAACTCCATCTCAAAAAAAAAAAAAAAACCATTGGATTTGGCAAACTAAAAGTTTCGGTGTCCTCATTGAAAGCAGTTTGAGTAAAATGATCGGGAAGGCAAGAGATTACAGTGAATGAAGAGTGATTAGGAAGTGATGAAGTAGGATCAAAGTGTAAAGTACTCTTTCAAAGCTGGGTAGTAAAGAAAATGAGAGAAGATAGTAACTTCAGGAGAAGGCAGAGTCGGGAAAAGACAGAACTGGGGAGTGTTGAGATCTATAAGAGGGAGAAGGTCTTTGGTATAGAAAGAAGTAGATTGTATCAGAGTAAGGTAGCAGAGTTCATTCACTTGTTCAGTTTATTTTCATTCATCAAATATGGATCAAACACCATGTCAGATACTGTTCTAGGTGTCAAGGATACTGTACTGAACAAGACAGTATTACTGCTTACACACAGCTTATATTCCAGTGACATAATAAGTAAACAAGAACATGTAGCCATAAGTTCCATAGGATGGCCATAAGCTATCAACAGGTGCTAAGAGAAAAAAGGGGTCTTTGGTCAAGTAAGTTTGGAAAATGCTAGGTTTTACAGGTTTCTGTTTGTTTATTTTTTAAATCTAATTACAGGACTTCTCAGAGCCTTTCTTAGGCTTTTGTGCATACAAATCATCAAGGAGGCTGTATGATAGTCCACATTTACCTCTTTTTTAAATTTATTTTTTATTTTATTTTATTTTGAGACGGAGTCTCACTCTGTTGCCCAGGCTGGAGTGCAGTGGCGCAGTCTTAGCCCACTGCAACCTCCGCCTCCTAGGTTCAAGCAATTATCTTGCCTCAGCCTCCCGAGTAGCTGGGATTACAGGTGGGCGCCACCACGCCCGGCTAATTTTTGTATTTTTAGTAGAGACAGGGTTTCACCATGTTAGCCAGGCTGGTCTCAATCTCCTGACCTCATGATCCACCCACCTCAGCCTCCCAAAGCACTGGGATTACAGGCGTAAGCTGGCACGCCCAGCCTGTCTCTTCTTTTTTTTAAAGACAGGGTCTTGGCCGGGTGCAGTGGCTCACACCTGTAATCCCTTGGCCCTTTGGGAGGCCAAGGCAGGTATATCACCTGAGGTCAGGAGTTCGAGACCAGCCTGACCAACAAGGTGAAACCCTGTCTCTACTAAAAATACACAAATTAGCCAGGCGTGGTGGTGTGCACCTGTAATCCCAGCAACTTGGAAGGCTGAGGCAGGAGAATTGCTTGAACCTGGGATGCGGAGGTTGCAGTGAGCCAAGATGGCACCACTGCACTCCAGCCTGGGCAACAGAGCAAGACTCCGTCTCAAAAAAATAAAATAAAATCTTAAAATCATTAAAAAAAAAAAAAAAGACAGGGTCTTGCTCTGTCGCCTATCCTGGAGTGCAGTGGCATGATCACAGCTCACTGCAGCCTCTACTTACCAGACTCAAGTAATCCTGCTACTTCTGCCTCCTGAGTAGCTGGAACTACAGGTGCACACCACCACACCCAGCTAATTTTTAAAAATTTTTTTGTAGAGACAGGGATCTTACTTTGTTGCCCAGGCTGGCCTCATATTCCTGGGCTCAAGCAATCCTCCACCTGGGCCTCCCAAAGTGCTAGGATCACAGGCATGAACCATGGCACCCAGCCTAATCCACATTTCTCAACCTTACCTGACCATAGACCCTGGTTTATACAGAACCTCTTACTGGACTCCTGATGAAATGTCACTTTGGGAAATGCTTATTAAGGTACCAGAACACAAGGGATGGAATATATTGGCTTCATTTCAAATTTGACTCCCTTTTGTGTTTTTTTTCCAGAACCAAGATCATTATGCAGTTCTTGGACTTGGCCATGTGAGATACAAGGCTACACAGAGACAGATCAAAGCAGCTCGTAAGTACTTAGTTATTTTGAAATAATCAAATATCTTGTATAGGAACAGGCTGGCTATGCTTTTTAAAAGATATACAGTATCATAGTCTGCAGCCATAACTACATTTAACAGCATGTGTTATATTGTCATAATAAGCAAAAAACCACGGTCTCCCCTGCCTTCAGAATCAGAAGAAAGCAATCCATTTTACATATAGACTTTCCCATTAGGGATAAGAAATTAGGATGGGTGTGTGTGTGTGGATACAAAATACTCCCCCAATGGCAAGCTTTTAAAAAATAATACTTCACTTCTCTTTAGAAGTATAGCAGCTGCACTTGGTGGATACTGCCTTTTTATTGTTTTTTGGTTTTTGGTTTTTTTTTTACATTATTTTGTAATCTTAGGTCACACCTTTGTAGATATCACCCTGTCTTCTGTCCAAGAAAAGTTGCCTGATGTTTTATTGTTGTTTTCATTGACAAGGTTATAATTTGGCATGGGAGAGGGTAATGTTGGGACCCCAGTCTTCATATGCCTTATAAAACACCATCCCTTAATGCTCCTAAATGTCCTATGCTTTGCAATCCTGTGGACATAATTTCTTATACACGTGATCAGTTCAACTGATTAATAAAGTTTAGTGAAAGAGGTAAGAGGTGAAGGTGATCAGTTTTCTGTCTTAGGAGAACGTTCTGCCCTCCACTCTAGAGAATGGATATTGAGGTCAGAGAGGGTAAGATTGTGGCCACATGGAAAAGGAGCAGGGAGTCAGGGCCTGTCAAGAAGAGGAAGTATTATATGTGGAGGAAGATGACTGAATAAGAATGCCTGTGGTAAAAATTATTAGTCAATACTTAGCATAGTAGATGAACTCAAAATCGTCCCCATTACTGCTTACATTTAGGAAAATCACAGGAAATATTTTTTAACAAAGTGAAGGAATTTATCAGATTATTTTAAACTGGATTTGTTTAAAGGCTGGCATGATTCTAGACAAAGCATATGGTAATGCATGTGAATAGTTATTCCAGTATACATAAATGCCAGAAAAGTCCATTTGCCACGTACAAGTGTTTGCAAAGTTTTACTATATGAAAGAATAGCGTTGGCCGGGCGTGGTGGCTCACGCCTATAATCCCAACACTTTGGGAGGCCGAGACGGGTGGATCACCTGAGGTGAGGAGTATGAGACCAGCCTGGCCAACGTGGTGAAACCCCGTCTCTACTAAAAATACAAAAAAATTAGCTGGGTGTGGTGGCGGGCACCTGTATTCCCAGCTACTTGGGAGGCTGAGGCAGGAGAATCGCTTGAATCCAGGAGGCAGAGGTTGCAGTGAGCTGAGGTTGCACCATTGCGCTCCAGCCTGGGCAACAAGAGCGACACTCTGTTTCCAAAAAAATAGAATAGCATACAAATACCAAATATGTCTCAGTACAGATAAATTTGTTAATTAGAATTGATAATAGAACTGTGAAAATAGTTTGTGTTTTAAGGTGAAAGCTTTCTCAAAAGATTAAAAATGTGCAATAAATTGTAAAAGAAACATTCATATGCTTCTGTTAAATCCACTGTCTTTTTTTGAGACAGAATTTCGTACTTGTTGCGCAGGCTGGAGTGCAATGGCACCATCTTGGCTCACCACAACCTCCGCCTCCCAGGTTCAAGCGATTCTCCTGCCTCAGCCTCTCGAGTAGCTGGGATTAGAGGCATGTGCCACCACGCCCGGCTAATTTTGTATTTTTCATAGAGACGGGATTTCACCATGTTGGTCAGGCTGGTCTCGAACTCCCGACCTCAGGTGATCCACCCACATCGGCCTCCCAGAATGCTGGGATTACAGGCGTGAGCCACCGCACCCGGCCTAAATCCACTCTTTTTATTGGCCTTGTAGAAATTGATTTTTAGCCAGGCACAGTGGGTCACACACCTGTAATCCCAACACTTTGGAAGACCAAGGCAGGCAGATTACTTGAGGCTGGAGTTCAATACTAGCCCGGCCAATGTGGTGAAACCCCATCTCTACTAAAAATACAAAAATTAGCCAGGTGCGGTGGCGCATGCCTGTAAGCCCAACTACTTGGGAGGCTGAGTCATGAGAATCGCTTGAACCTGGGAGGCGGAAGTTGCAGTGAGCGGAGATTGTACCACTGCAGTCCAACCTGAGCAACAGAGTGAGAGAGTGAGACTCTGTCTCATTAAAAAAAAAAAAAAAAGAAAGAAAGAAAAGAAATTCAGCTTTTGAATATGTATTCTCTAGCCAAAAGTTTTGCAGCACCAGTGTAGAGATTGTTAACAATAAGGGTAATTCTAACTTACTCTCTACCACCCTTGTGGAATAGTCCGTCAGTCTTTATTTAGAAAGAAACTGTCATTCTCTCACCTCTGTCACTGTAAAACACAGTTGCTACTCATTGCTTTCTGAAAATCTATCTAAAAGTTAAAATGCAAAGTTACTGTTTGCAAATCTGTAATTATTAGCACAAACCTAATAAAAATGTAAATCTGATACCATTTGAGGTCCTTTGAATGCTTGCTTCATATTACAAGCCAAGTTTTATTTTTGTTGAGTATATTTTGAATGTCAATAATGAAAATTAATTAAGTGTGAAGTAGGAGCCGGGTGCGGTGGCTCACACTTGTAATCCTAGCACTTTGGGAGGCTGGGGCGGGTGGATCACCTGAGGTCAGGAGTTCGAGACCAGCCTGGCCAACATGGCGAAACCCCGTCTCTACTAAAAATATAAAAATTAGGCGGGCATGGAGACGCATGCCTGTAATCCCAGCTACTTGGGCGGCTGCGGCACGAGAATCGCTTGAACCTGGGAGGCAGAGGTTGCAGCCAGCCGAGATTGCACCATTGCACTCCAGCCTGGGTGACAGAGGGAAACTGCCTCAAAAAATGCCCAAAAAATACCAAAAATATTTGTCACTGTTTCTGAACCCTTGCAGTATATGTTGAAATAAATAATTTTATTATGCTCATGAAAAGATTTCTATAGGCCAAGCATGGTGGCTCATCCCTGTAATCCTAGCACTGTGGGAGACTAAGGCTGGAGGATCACTTGAGCTCAGGAGTTCAAGACCAACCTGGACAACATAGCGAGACCTTGTCTCTCTCTTTTTTTTTTTTAAATTAAAAAAAATTTTTTTCAAGATTTCTTTTCTTTTTTTTTTTTAAGACAGAGTCTAACTGTTATCCAGGGTGGAGTGCAGTCGCGTGATCTTGGCTCACTGCAACCTCCATCTCCAGGGTTCAAGTGGTTCTCCTGCCTCATTCTTCTGCCTCAGCCTCCTAAGTAGCTGGGATTACAGGCACCTGCCAACATGTCTGACTAATTTTCGTATTTTTTAGTAGAGACTGGGTTTCACCATGTTGACCAGGCCAGGTTGGTCTCGAACTCCTGAGTTCAAGTGATCCACCTGCCTCAGTCTCCCAAAGTGCTGGGATTACAGGCATGAGCCACCGTGCCCAGCCAAAAGATTTCTGCAAAAACGTTCACAACAGGCCGGGCACAGTGGCTCACGCCTGTAATCCCAGCACTTTGGGAGGCCAAGGCGGGCGGATCATGAGGTCAGGAGATCGAGACCATCCTGGCTAACACGGTGAAACCCCATCTCTACTAAAAATACAAAAATATCAGCTGGGCGTGGTGGCGGGTACCTGTAGTCGCAGCTACTCGCGTGGCTGAGGCAGCAGAATGGCGTGAACCCGGGAGGTGGAGCTTGCAGTGAGCTGAGATCACGCCACTGCACTCCAGCCTGGGCAACAGAGCGAGACTCCGTCTCAAAAAAAAAAAAAAAAAAAAAGTTCACAACAACCTATTCACAATGTCCAGAAACTGGAAATCACCCAAATATTTAATAACATGGAAATAGATAAGCAAACTGCTATATATTTTGGTGCAGTGGAATACTAATCAGCAATTTTTAAAAGAACAAATTGCCAATACACAGAAAAACATGGATGAATCTCAAACCATGAGTAAAAGAAGCCAGACACAGGCATACTGTCAGTTACATCTACTTGAAGCTCAGGAACATGCAAAAGTGGTGACAGGCATCAGAAAACGGTTGCCTCAGCTGGTAGAGGATGGGAGCCCAGTGGAAAAGGGTACAAGGGAACTTTTTGGATGATGGAAACGGCCTATATTTTCCTTTGGATAGTAGTTACATAAGTGTATATGATTGTCAGAACTCACTGAACTTAATGAATGCTTAAAATCTGGGCATTTATTTTATCTAAGTTTTATCTCCGCTGAATCAGACAGATATGATTAAACAAACCAAAAATACCAGTCACTTGGAAATTAAATATATTCTTTTGAGCCTAGACAGAAATAAAAATTATGCTAATAGACTTTTTTTCCACAAAAGTAAGATTACTGCTTTATCAAAACTTAAGGACTGGCAGCTAAATCTGTACCTTAAGTAAATTCATTGCCTTAACCTATTCTGTTACTTTTTTCAAAAGAAAGAAAAGATAAGGTGGAAATTCAATTCAGAGGTTTAAAAGAATAGCACAAAGGAAGATGTAGGAAGAAAATAAATAAGACAGTATCCCAAACTGGGTTTTATAAGAAGAATAAACAAATACAAGTTGAGCATCCCTAATCCAAAACTCCAAAGTCCAAAATGCTCCAAATTCTGAGTGCCAGCATGACACTTCAAAGGAAATGTTCACTGGAGGATTTTGGCTTTTCAGATTTGGAATGGATGCTCACCCAGTAAGTATAATGCAGATATTCCAAAATCTAAAAAAATTTGAAATCCCGAACACTTTTGGTCCTAAGCATTTCAGATACAGGATACTCAAAACGTAGTGAAATACACAAAGAGCTAATCATGGTGGCTCATGCCTTTGATCCCAGCACTTTGGAAGGCTGAGGTGGTGGATTGTTTGAGCTCTGTAGTTCAAGACTAGCCTGGGCAACATGGCAGAACCCCATTTCTACAAAAAATACAAAAATTAGCTGGGCATAGTGGTGCGTGCCTGTGGTCCCAGCTGCTCAGAAGGCTGAGATAGTGCTTGAGCCCAGGAGGTCAAGGCTGCAGTGAGCCGTGATCACACCACTGCACTCCACCGTGAGCAATAGTAAGACCCTGTCCCCATCCCCCCCCCCCCCAAAAAAAGGATGAAAAACATTAAAGTTACCAAAGAATTTACTCCTAAAAACAATTTTTAGGCCCAGATAATTTTTCAGGTGAATTGTTTCAAGTGTTAAAGAATTAAAAATTCTAATGCTGAATATAAACTTGGTGTTTTATTTTGTAATTGGAGAATCGGTTAATCATAAACTGTTTTGGAATAATTCATTTTGTTAAGTTGTAAAGTTTAATGTAATCTGAGTATGCAAAACCTAGCAAAGAGAGCCCAAAAAATCCTACAAACAATTCCTATTAATATAATGAAAAAGAAAAACCAGTTAAAATGTTAAAAATAATAGCAAATTCGCTGGGTGCAGTGGCTCACGCCTATAATCCGAGCACTTTGGGAGGCCAAGGCGGGCGGATCATGAGGTCAGGAGATTGAGACCATCCTGGCTAACACGGTGAAACCCCGTCTCTACTAAAAATACAAAAAAATTAGGCAGGCGTGGTGGCGGGTGCCTGTAGTCCCAGCTACTCGGGAGGCTGAGGCAGGAGAATGGCATGAACCCGAGAGGCAGAGCATGCTGTGAGCCAAGACTGCACCACTGCACTCCAACCTGGGTGACAGAGCAAGACTCCGCCTCAAAAAAAAAAAAAAATAGCAAATTTAAGAAAAGGGAATTTTTATACACTGTTGGTAGGAATCTAAATTAGCATAGCCACTATGCAAATTAGTATGGAGATTTCTCAAAAAATTAAAAATAGAATTAACATATAGCCCAGCGTTCCCACTACTGGATATTTATCCAAAGGAAAAGAAAACAGTATGTCAAAGGGGTACCTGCACTCCCATGTTTTTATTGCGGCTCTGTTTATAATAACAAAGATAAGGAATCAACCTAAGTGTCCATCAGCAGACTAGTTGATAAAGAAAAGTATATGTATACAATGGGATACCACTCAGCCATAAAAAAGAATGAAACGTCTGCAGCAATATAGATGGAACTGCAGGTCATTATGTTGAGTGAAATAAGCTAGGCACAGAAAGGCAAATATTGCATGTTCTCACTCTTGAGAACAGTGGGAGCTTAAAAAGTTGATCTCGTGGAGGTAGTAGATAGAATGATAGATACCAGAGGCTGAGAAGGGTATTGGGAGGAGAGGGATAAAGAGAGGTTGGTCAATGGATACAAACATACAGTTAGAAGGGATAAGTCTCAGTGTTCTGTAGCAGAGTAGGGTGATGATAGTTAACAATAATGTATTGTATATTTCAAAATAGCTAGAAGACAGAACTTGAAATGTTCACAATACATAGAAATAATAAACACTCAAGTTGATAGATACCCAAATACCCTGACTTGATCATTACGTGGTTTATGCATGTATCATGAATTATGCACAAAATGAGCCAGGCACAGTGGCTCACGCCTGTAATCCCAGCACTTTGGGAGGCCGAGGCAGGCAGATCACTTGAGGTCAGGAGTTCAAGACCAAGCCTGGCCAACATGGCAAAACCCTGTCTCTACTAAAAATACAAAAATTAGCTGAGCGTGGTGGCAGGTGCCTGTAATCCCAGATACTCCAGAGGCTGACAGGAGAATCGCTTGAACCCAGGAGGTGGAGGTTGCAGTGAGCCAAGATTATGCCATTGCACGCCAGCCTGGCCAACAGAGTGAGACTCCATCTCAAAAAAAAAAAAATGGATTTTGTTCATGTATTATGAACAAAATAATCACATGTACCCCATAAGTGTGTACAGATACTTGTATCATAAAAAAATAGTGGCCAGGCATGGTGGCGCAGGCCTGTAATTCTAGCACTTTGGGACGCCAGGGTGGGAGGATCGCTTGAGCCCAGGAGTTCAAGACCAGCCTGGCCAACATGACGAAACCCCTCCCCTACAAAAAAAAAAGACCTGGGTGTGATAGCTCACGCCTGTAATCCCAGCACTTTGGGAGGCTGAGGTGGGCAGATCACGAGGTCAGGAGTTCGAGACCAGCCTGGCCAACATGGTGAAACCCTGTCTCTACTAAAAATACAAAAATTAGCTGGGCGTAGTGGCACATGGCTGTAATCCCAGCTACTCAGGAGGCTGAGGCAGGAAATCTCTTGAACCCAGGAGGCGGAGGTTTCAGTGAGCTGAGACTGTGCCACTGCACTCCAGCCTGGGCAACAAGAGCAAAACTCCATCTCAATAAATAAATAAAGTTAGCAAGGCATGGTGGAGAGCACCTGTAATCCCAGCCACTTGGGAGGCTGAGGTGGGAGGATCACGTGAGCCAGGGAGGTTAAGGCTACAGTGAGCTGAGATTGGGTGCCACTGTGCTCCAGCCTGAGCAACAGAGTGAGACCCTGTCTCAAAAAAAAAATAAAATAAAATAACAAATGCAATTTAATAGTACACTAAAAGAATAATAGTGTTCATGAACACATAGAGTTTCTCTCAGGAATCCAACTTAGGAAGTATATTAATATAGCAAAATTATAGCTCAGATAATATTAAATCCATGTGATTTCCTGAGTAGGTAGTGAAAGCACATAGAATACAGTTTAACACCCATTCCGTTTTGATAAGAATTTTGAAAAGAAATGTAGTTAATTCCCTACTTTGATAACTGTTGCAGGCCCACAGCTAGCAAACTTTTAGCTATGTGGCATTAATGCTATTACCTAAAATCCAGGGGTGAAGCAGCCTGCTTTTTATTTTTTATGCTATTTTGGGAGTTTGGGTCAGTGAGTTAAGTTATTAAATAAGAGACAACTATTAGAAAGAAGGAAATAAATATATTATTTGTAGATAATATAGGATCTGCCTAGAAAAGCAAAAGAGAGTTAAGTGACTAGATGCAAGACAAATAAGCAAAAATTACACAGTTTTTGGAAGTTACGATCAAATATATTAGAAAGCTGTGGTCAGTTTAAAGATAACCCCAGGGCAAGAATAAGTAACCAAAACAAGCCCTTGTAAAATTTACTATTATAGTGTCACAAATCAGTGGAAAAGGGAAGGATTATTAAATGACAGTAAGATTTTGAAAAATGAGAAGTTTAGATACTTTCTTGACTATATTAAAATTCCAAAAAGATTAAAAAATTTTTTCAGTGTATAGGAAATGTTAATGAAACTAGAACTATTGTAAGTACTAGAAGAAATTACAAAAGAAATGATCAGTAAATGTAAATAAAGATGACTTTTTTTAAAACATAAGTGTTAACAAAACGGGGAAAAATTATTAATAAACATAATGAATTAGGAGAGGCAGCATACAAACACAGGCTGAGGAGTCAGGCTGTCTGGATTAGAGCCCGACTTGGCCGGAAATTTGAGCAAGTTGCAGTGGTAGTGGCTACATAACGTCTCCTCTGTGCCTCATTTTCCTCATCTATAAAATGGAGACAGTAATAGTACTTTCCTCATAGGATCACGGAGAAGATTAACTGGTAAACAGGCCTGGCACATGTCAACTGCTATGTAGATGTTAACAGCTAGCATTATTTATTGTAAGTGACACACAGAGTCAGAAGAAAAACTGAGACAGCCCCTCCTTTTTCCAGTTAAAGGATGAAAAACAAAAAAATTGTTGACCACCAGCGATAATCACAAATTTTAAATAATTAGCTGTACTGTGGCTGAGGCTGTGGTAAAAGGATGTTCACGTAGGAGTATGAAATAGTATGCCTTTTGGAAAATAACTTGTTCCATTTCCATTCATGAAGTTCACTTCTGTGATTATATCCTAAGAAGAAAGAATCCTAAATAAGGAAAAATACTTACATTTAAAATTATTCAAATTGGCATTATTTATAATAATGCAAAATTGGAAATGGCACAAATGTCCAACAGTAGAGAAATGCCTAAATTATAACAAATCTACTTGAAATACTGTATTAAGCAGTCATTTGAAAGAAAAATTTGAAGAGTTTGCAAGGAAAAAACCATGGAAAATGCAAACGCTATAATGTGAAGTTGAAAAAAGCAGAATATAAATTAGTACATACGATTACATCTGAATTGTTTTTTTCTTCTTCTTCTTCTTTTTGACTGAGTCTCACTCTGTCACCCAGGCTGGAATGCAGTGGCGCCATCTCAGCTCACTGCAACCTCCACCTCATGGGTCAAGCGATTCTTATGTCTGAGCCACCTGAGTAGCTGGGACCACAGGCATGCACCACCACGCCCAGCTAGTTTTTGTATTTTTAGTAGAAACCAGGTTTTGCCATATTGGCCAGGCTAGTCTTGAACTCCTGACCTCAAGTGATCCTCCCAGCTCGGCCTCCCAAAGTGCTGGGATTACAAGCATGAGCCACCATGCCCAGCCTACACCTGAATTTTTTAAAGCATATGCTTAAGAAAACAAAAATGTCTATGCAGAAATACACCAAAATGTTAAGAGTCATTGTCGTTGGTTAGGGGCACTTTGGCTAATTCTTAAAATAATTATTTCAAGCCGGGCTCAGTGGCTCACACCTGTAATCCCAGCACTTTCGGAGGCCGAGGCGGGTGGATCACCTGAGGTCAAGAGTTTGAGACCAGCCTGGCCAACATAGTGAAACCTTGTTTCTACTAAAAATACAAAAAAATAGCTGGGCATGGTGGCGGGCACCTGTAACCCCAGTTACTCCGGAGGCTGAGGCAGGAGAATCGCTTGAACCCGGGAGGCGGAGGTTGCAGTGAGCCGAGATCGTGCCATTACACTCCAGCCTGGGCAACAAGAGCAAAACTCCGTCTCAAAAAATAATAATAATAAATAAATCAGTTTCTCTATAATTTTCACATTGAATAAGCATATATTTTACTGTGGGAGAAAAGATTCTAATATTAGCCTTATGATTTTAGAAATGGTCTACATGTAGCTCATCTTTATTTTTGGTGCATAAAGTGACAAATTATCTCAATCTGACTGGTTTTGTAGATAAAGCAATGGTTTTAAAACATCACCCAGACAAACGGAAAGCAGCTGGTGAACCAATAAAAGAAGGAGATAATGACTACTTCACTTGCATAACTAAAGGTAAGAAAATGCTTTAGAGTCAGGAATTTCTAATAGTAATTGTTATTTATTAATTGCTGGGATTGGGTTTCTTATGCATACTGTAGTTCATTCAACTATCCTTTGACATTTTAAAACATTTTAGTTATATCAAGTTCTTTCTAATCATCACCCCAGAGCCTCACGACACAAAGTGAGGTTTCCCCAGCCAGCAGCATCAGCAACACCTGGCAGCTTATTAGAAATGCAGTCTCAGGCCCTGCCCCAAACCTACTGATTAAAATCTGCATTTTAACAGGATCCCCAGGTGATTCTTATCAGAAGCTCATCCTACAGTTAATTCATGTAAGTGTTCTATTTAATGATGAGAATACTAAGATTTTTTTTTTTTTTCGTTTCAGATGCTTTATGGGACTAAACTGTTCCTTAGATGTTTTGCTAGCCTAGTTTAAATCAAGAAGTTGATTATATCCTAGTACAGACCCTACAGTTACTTATTGCTATTTACATACACATCACTAAGCAAATTAATGTAGGTTACCACCATTTCTAAATGTTTCCTTAAATGTGATTTTACACTTTGATGCTAATTTTTGAACAGTTGTATGCACACCGTTCATATTTACTCTTTGCCAGTTCTCTTACACAGTGCTCCAGAAGCCTAAGATCCTTCGATCTTTTACAACCTTGGGATCTAACAATTAACTTACTAGCTATTTCTTTTTCCCCAGAGTCATCTTTTCTCTTGAGGGGTGGGTGATATTTATTGTTTTGTCACTTGTCTACTAGAAAAATAAAGAAGGAGTTAAGTCCAGTTATATCCAGTAGTGCTAAAGCTGTTGTTACCTAAATTAAATCCTCCCCAACCTGCAAACAAAATTTTCAAATATGAAAATTAATGACTTCTATGTTTTAAGGAGGGAAATACTTGTTTTCTTGCAGAAAAAAATAGGTAAAGTTATGGTGATGTGATCTTAACAATTTTTTTCTCAGCTTATGAAATGTTATCTGATCCAGTGAAAAGACGAGCATTTAACAGTGTAGATCCTACTTTTGATAACTCAGTTCCTTCTAAAAGTGAAGCAAAGGATAATTTCTTCAAAGTGTTTACCCCAGTGTTTGAAAGGAATTCCAGGTAAGTTAAGGCATCCCTTTTGATCATAGTGCCCTGTTGGCTTGTTTATTGTAGTCTTCCAGGTTTCTGCTCTTTCCCTCTGATAATAGTTTCATTTATAGATTATTTCCACTGTCTCTTCCTCCTCCTCCTCCTTCTCTGCAATATTCAGCCCTTCTGGTGAACTTAACTGTTCTCATTTATATTGCTTTCTAAACAGAAGTTCTACATTTCCATAGTAAAATTTCTGTACAATTTATGGGAAGTTTCTCTTTTAAATTTACTTGGGCTGGGCGCAGTGGTTCACACCTGTAATCCCAGCACTTTGGAAGGCCGAGGTGGACGGATCACCTGAGGTCAGGAGTTCAAGACCAGCCTGGCCAACATGGTGAAACCCCGTCTCTACTAAAATACAAAAATTAGCTGGCTGTGGAGGTGCATGCCTGTAATCCCAGCTCCTCGGGAGGCGGAGACGGGAGTTTTGCTTGAACCCAGGAGACAGTGGTTGCAGTGAGCCGAGGTCATGCCACTACACTGAGCAAGACTCCATCTCAAAAAAAAAAAAAAATTTGCTTTGAGAGAAATAACAGTATCTGACTTTTATAGTGTGATTCTTACACTTAGGTGACAGTAATTTTCCATTCTTTGATTTCCTCTTTATCAATCGGTATACTACTCTCTGACTCATTGTCAGTTGAGAAAAGCCTTTGTTCTTTATTTGATCATCTGATTATCATAAGGCTTCTTTGACAAAACATTATTTATAGTTACGATTAAAGCATACGTATTTTATTTCATTAAAGTTTGTTTTAAAATAGTATGTACCAATATTATTTTACATCTTTTTTTTCCATCTGCATTGGCAGGTTCCCTTAAAGCACATCTTGGCTGCACATTGGAATTACCTGGAGAACAGGAAGAACTCCTGATGCCTGAGTTCCACCTGGAAAGATTCTGATTTATTGGTTTGAATTTCTGTGGGGATTTTTAAGGCTCCCAGGTGATTCTACTGTGCAGCCAAATTTGAGAACCACTTTGATTAGCGGTTTGGCGCCGCCTAGTATTTCCGCCATCCTTTCTCCCTTGGATTTCACCTGTTTTTTGGTTTTTTTTTTCCTTTTTTATTTTGAGACAGTATCTTGCTCTCTTGCCAAGGCTGGAGTGCAGTGGCACAATCTTGGCTCACCGCAACCTCTGCCTCCCAGGTTCAAGCAATTCTCCTGCCTCAGCCTCCTGAGTAGCTGGGACTACAGGCATCTGCCACCACTAATTTGTGTATTTTTAGTAGAGACGGGGTTTCACCATATTGGCCAGACTGGTCTCAAACTCCTGGCCTCAGGTGATCGCTGGCCTTGGCCTCTCAAAGTGCTGGGATTACAGGCATGAGCCACCGCGCCTGGCCACGTTTGTTTTATAGCAGTGCTGAGGTGGTAAAAAGGAGTAGTATATTTTTCTGTGTAATGATTTCACAGAGTAGAAAACATGGATCAGTAGCTGCTTCGGGATCCTTTTCAGCAGTGATCGATGAAGTGCTGAGCCGAGAAATCTGGCTCTAAGGGGAAGGTGGTGGTGGTGATGAGGTGGAAATTAGTTCCCTCTGTGAATATTAACATTTTTAAAGGGCTAGGCCTACAGGTTGTTGTTGTGCTGACTATTTAGGGACAGGAGCTTGGCAAAAGGGGCTAGCTGCCATTTTTTCTAGCCTGCCTAGCAGCTGCTATGGCATTGTATTTTATAGAACTGAAGGTAACCTGTGATTAGAAGTCTGTCCCGTTGTTTCTCTCCTCACCCCAGTCTATCTTTGGCCTCACTTTTCGCACACCTGCATTGTTTCATGCCCCACTGCTGACCTTCCAGCTCCATCTTCGAGTTGTAGAGTTTGTAGGGAAGGGAAATCAGAGGAATTAGTAAAAATTATTGTTTTTAATAAATTAAATTGTTTGTTGAACTGTTGTACATAATTTTTGAAGAATTGTAAGAATATTTCCTTTGATATTTCAGATGGTCAAATAAAAAAAATGTTCCTAAACTTGGTGATATGAATTCATCATTTGAAGATGTAGATATATTTTATTCTTTCTGGTAAGTGAATATACTGTTTGTATGATGCTGTCATTTTTTAAAAGGAAAAGTATTCAATAAGTACTTGATTGTTTATAAATTAATTCAGATGGACAAATTGCAGAACCTTCACTGAACAAAAGCACTCTGTTACCTATGTGATATTTACACTTTTAAGATTTTCAGCCTGTTTTCTATTAATGAGATTTCTAGATATCAAGCACATGATAGTAGTAAAAAATGAAAATTGGGGAGTCATTTGAATAAAAATAAGTACATTTTTATTTAGTTACTTCCTACTAAAAGTACTTGAGTTCATGAGGAAGGAGACAGTGCTATTTGTCTCTGTAACTAATTCACTAATTTTTAATATGCGTAATAGTTAGTGGCCATTTTATATGTGCTACATTTTCTCATCAAATGTCTAGTAAATACAAAAACATAAAATCACATAGAACAAAAATAACAAGATTTAGTTCTATCAGTTGTAATTGCTTTTACCTTCAGAGGATACAAACTGGAGATGAGATAACCACTACTAGGGTTACCTTCAGACTTGACAGACTAGCGAAATTGAAGGCAAGGAAAACTTAAAAATAGGTCTTGGTCAAGCGAAAAACCTAACAAAGAAGAGATAGCAGGGTGGTGTGGTTTTGATTATGGAGTGATATGTGCATTTTAGATTTTCATACCAAATGCAATGTCCTTAAAAAAGGAGAAAGACTTGACCTTAGTTCAATACTAGAAGGGAAGGAAAGGTATCCATTAAAACAAATTCATTCACTTGCATTAAAAAGAATTTTTTTTCATTTATTCTGTCTTGATCATGTATTATTTCTGTCTATATTAGGTATAATTTTGATTCTTGGAGAGAATTTTCTTATTTAGATGAAGAAGAAAAAGAAAAAGCAGAATGGTATGTATGCAAATCATTAATAATGGAAGGTATTTATTTGGTTCTCTGGTATTTGGATGATGTAAAAATTGACACATAAATTTTCTTTCATATTTTCTCTTTGTACATCTTTTTTAAACAATTTTTTAATATTTTGAAATCCTTTCTCACAAGTTAAACTAGGTGGGCCCAGATCAATAATTGGTTAGGATATGCTTAAGAAATTGCCAAGGAATATAATGTCAGATAGCTCAGTTCAGCAAAATCTTTTTCTTCTGGTTGCTTAACCTAGGTTTTATTAATTTTTTTTTGTATGTGTGCAGAAATGCTTTTGACATGAATGTGCAAAAAATAACCAAAATTAATATTAAATAGAACCACTGTTTAGGCCGGGCGTGCTGGCTCATTCCTGTAATCCTAGCACTTTGGGAGGCTAAGGCGGGCAGATCACCTGAGGTCAGGAGTTCGAGACCAGCCTGGCCAACATGGCGAAACCCTGTCTCTACTAAAAATACAAAAAGTAGCCAGGCATGGTGACAGGCACCTGTAATTCCAGCTATTCCGGAGGCTGAGGCAGGAGACTCACTTGAACCTGGGAGGCAGAGGTTGCAATGAGCCAAAATCACGCCATTGCACTCCAGCCTGGGCGACAAGAGCAAAAGTCTGTCTCAAAAAAAAAAAAATCATTGTTTAATGTTAGTAATGACACAGCATTTTAACCTCTAGGATGTTATGTACATATAAATATTTTATAAAATATTGCATTTTCCAGTCATAGCATCTATAAGCAGTAGTTTGTTTCCAATATTTTCTATTTTATAGTCGTGATGAGAGGAGATGGATTGAAAAGCAGAACAGAGCAACAAGAGCACAAAGAAAAAAAGAAGAAATGAACAGAATAAGAACATTAGTTGGTAAGTAGAATTGATTTTTTTTAAGTCCCCTAAATGTTAGAAATTCAAAATGAGATTAACTTTTTCTTTTGCTAGACAATGCATATAGCTGTGATCCAAGGATAAAAAAGTTCAAGGAAGAAGAAAAAGCCAAGAAAGAAGCAGAAAAGAAAGCAAAAGCAGAAGCTAAACGGAAGGAGCAAGAAGCTAAAGAAAAAGTAAGACAACATTTAATGAAGGTGGACTTTAAATGTTTATGAAATCTTTAATCTTCACTTTAATCTTCACATCTATTTTTTTAAAAAACTATAATTCGAAAGCAGAGAATTGGGTGCTACTGTGAATGAATCATGACCAGTTGGTATAATTGAGAGAGATCTTCCTTACCAGCAAGTTTTTATTGAGCAAAAAATTGTGTCATAAGTTCCTTTAATATTATGCTTATTTCTAATATGTCAATTTTACATTTTCTAATAAATGTTTATAGATCTTTACCAGCTGTCTTTCCGAGTTCATCCTTCAGTTTTCAATAAGTTTATGTTGCCTTTTTTCCTAATATAATTTATTAAAAGTTTAAATTTTTAAAATTATAAAACATTTAGGAATTTTACTGTACCTATTAAAATGATTTTACTCCCTTTTTTTAAAGCAAAGACAAGCTGAATTAGAAGCTGCTCGGTTAGCTAAGGAGAAAGAAGAGGAGGAAGTTAGACAGCAAGCATTGCTGGCAAAGAAGGAAAAAGATATCCAGAAAAAAGCCATTAAGAAGGAAAGGCAAAAACTTCGAAACTCATGCAAGGTATATCAGACTGAACAAACACTAGGCACAAGTAAATCAAGTTGCTTATTAAGCAAAAATACTTCTTTTTGTTTGTTTGTTTTTTAGATGGGGTCTCGCTCTGTCGCCCAGGCTGGAGTGCAGTGGCGCGATCTCAGTTCACCGCAATTTCCGCCTCCGGGTTCGAGCGATTCTCCTGCCTCAGCCTCCCGAGTAGCTGGGATTACAGGCGTGTGCCACCACGCCTGGCTAATTTTTTGTATTTTTAGTAGAGACAGGGTTTCGCCATGTTGGCAAAGCTGGTCTTGTACTCCTGACCTCAAGTGATCTCCCCGCCTCGGCCTCCCAAAGTGCTGGGACTACAGGCATGAGCCACTGCACCCAGCCAAAATATTTCTTGGAAAAAAAAAAAAATTATTTTTATTTATTTATTTATTTGAGATGGAGTCTCGCACTGTCACCTGGTCTGGAGTGCAATGGCACGATTTTGGCTCACTGCAACCCCCGCCTCCTGGGTTCAAGCAACTCTCCTGCCTCAGACTCCTGAGTAGATGGGATTACAGGTGCCTGCCAGCACGCCCGGCTAATTTTTTGTATTTTTAGTTGAGACAGAGTTTCACTGTGTTGGCCAGGCTGGTCTCGAACTCCTGACCTCATGATCCACCCATCTCAGCCTTCCAAAGTGTTGGGATTACAGGCATGAGCCACCTGTGCCCAGCCAAAAAAACTTTTTCTAATTAAGTTTTTGTTATTGTTGTTGTTGAGGCAGGGTCTCAGTCACTCAGGCTGGAGTGCAGTGGCGCCATCTCGGCTCACTGCAACCTTCACCTCCCAAGTTCAAGCCATTCTCATGCCTTGGCCACCCAAGTAGCTGGGATTACAGGTGCATACCACCACACCCAGCTAATTTTTGTATTTTTAGTAGAGACGGGGTTTCACCATGTTGGCCAGGCTGGTCTCGAACTCCTGGCCTCAAGTGATCCCCCTGCCTTGGACTCCCAAAGTGCTAGGATTATAGGCATGAGCCACTGCACCTGGCCAAGCATAAATGTATTTCTTTTCTTTACTATGCAAATGTAACTAAACAAGACAGAGAGAGTCTCCATCTCAAAAAAAAAAAAAAAAAGACATGCTGAGATAACTGAAGATATGAATATAGACACAGTTTCAGAATATATATATATATATGTGTGTATATATATATATATATGTGTGTATATATATATATTTTGAGACAGAGTCTTGCTCTGTCGCCCAGGCTGGAGTGCAATGGCACAATCTCCGCTCACTGCAAGCTCCGCCTCCTGGGTTCACGCCATGCTCCTGCCTCAGCCTCCCGAGTAGCTGGGACCACGCCCGGCTAATTTTTTGGATTTTTAGTAGAGACGGGGTTTCACTGTGTTAGCCAGGATGGTCTCGATCTCCTGACCTCACGATCCGCCTGCCTCGGCCTCCCAAAGTGCTGGGACAGTTTTAGAATATTAACTTGTTTTTTGGTTTGATAATGGTAAGATGATTACGTTTAGAAAAAAACTATCAGGGTTGAAAACTGAAATATGTACACCTGAAATTTAGAAAAAGTTAAAAACAGCCAGGCGCGGTGGCTCACACCTGTAACCAGCACTTTGGGAGGCTGAGGCGGGTGGATCACGAGGTCAGGAGTTCAAGACCAGCCTGGCCAAAATGGTGAAACCCCGTCTCTACTAAATATAGAAAAAATTAGCCAGGTGTGGTGGCGGGCGCCTGTAATCCCAGCTACTCAGGAGACTGAGGCAGAATAGCTTGAACCTGGGAGGTGGAGCTTGCAGTGAGCCGATTTCGTGCCACTGGACTCCAGCCTGGGCGACAGTGAGACTCCGTCTCAAAGAAAAGAAAAAGTTAAAAACATTTACACTGAGATAAAATTATACCTGTTCAGTTGTCATTGTCTGTTTTTTTGAGATGGAGTCTCGCTCTGTCGTCCAGGCTGGAGTGCAGTGGCGTGATCTCAGTTTGCTGCAATTTCCGCCTCCAGGTTCAAGCGATTCTCCTGCCTCAGCCTCCTGAGTAGCTGGGATTACAGCTTTGTAATTATGTTGATGGATGTATTTTTGAGTGTAGATATAATTTTTGTGTTTGTACTTTTAGACCTGGAATCATTTTTCTGATAATGAGGCAGAGCGGGTTAAAATGATGGAAGAAGTGGAAAAACTTTGTGATCGGCTTGAACTGGCAAGGTATACCTATGGAACTGCTATTGAAGTCTTCACTTGAGCTTAGGATAAAGTTTCATTTCTTCTTTTTTTTTTTCTTTAGCTTACAGTGCTTGAATGAAACACTCACATCATGCACAAAAGAAGTAGGAAAGGCTGCTTTGGAAAAACAGGTAATAGAAGAACACGTCACTCCTACCTATATGTAGCATTTAATTCTGCTTTGACCTGTTTCTTCACCTAATATATAAGTCACCAAGTGCAGGGAGTATCTGATTTCTCTTTATGTTTCCCACTGTTTTGTTGTTGTTGTTTTATGTGTTTGGTTTTTTGGTTTTTTGTTTTGAGACAGAGTCTTGCTCTGTCGCCCAGGCTGGAGTGCAGTGGCACGATCTTGGCTCACTACAACCTCCGCCTCCCGGGTTCAAGTGATTCTCCTGCCTCAGCCTCCTGAGTAACTGGGATTATAGGCGCACAACACCACACCTGGCTAATTTTTGTATTTTTGGTAGAGACAGGGTTTCACCATGTTGGTCAGGCTGGTCTTGAATTCTTGACCTCATGATCTGCCCATGTAGGCTTCTCAAAGTGCTGGGATTATAGGTGTGAACCACCACGCCCAGCCTGTTTTTGTTTTTGTTTTTGAGATGGAGTCTCTCTCTGTCACCCAGGCTGGAGTGCGGGTGGGATTACAGGTGTGTGCCACCATGCCCGGCTGATTTTTGTATTTTTACTAGAGACAGGGTTTCGCTGTGTTGGCCAGGCTGGTCTCAAACTCCTTAACTCAAGTGATCCGTCCGCATTGGCCTCCCAAAGGATTATAGGCATGAGCCACCATGCCCAGTCTGCATTTTGTTTATGTAGTAAGGTGCTGTTGTTGATTTAAGTTGGATTAGATGTTTATGGTTTTTACCATACTTAGTGTTTGATTTGTGGTATCTATCACAATCATAGCTTTTGCAAAATCATATTAGAAAAAAATAATTGTTTTGATTATTCCTTGAGTATTTTCATAGGGTAATAACAGTTAGAACCAAAAGAGATCTTTGTTCTGTCTAGTCTATACCTTTTACTTTACAGATAAGAAAACAGGCCCAGAAATTCAATTCAATTCAACAAGTATTAGTACCTACTATATATAGCACTATGCCTAGGTTCTTTTGGAGAAATGCCTAATGCTGTTGCACCACAAAGGACATGCTGAGAAGAACCTGAGAAGAACCTGAAGGACCAAAAGATGGAGAGCCCATAGTAAATGCGGTGTAGGATAGGAAGGGCCACAAGTTTTAGTGACCAGGGAAGGCTCAGTGTAGTTTGAACCAGCCTGAAAGGAAGGACAGAGTTAAAATGAAGGTCAGAAGAATACCACAAACTATAATATAGAAGTAGAAGTATAAAGTATGGTTCAGCCTGGGCAACATAAACAAAATCTCTACCGAAAATACAAAAATTAACTGGCATGGTGTCGTGTACCTGTAGTCCCAACTTCTCAGGAGGCTGAGGTTAGAGGATTACCTGAGCCTGGGAGGTCACAGCTGCAGTGAGCTATGATCACGTCGGTGCACTCCAACCTGGGCAACAGAGCGAGACTTTGTCTCAAAAAAAACAGACACAAAAAAAAAATGTTATGGGGAAATGGAGTGGGAAACAAAATCAGTTAGGAAAAGCAGAACCAATGATCAGGTTTTTAATACCTTGTTGACTAGTTTCCATTACTGCAAATCTTTGATTAACAGAAGGTTCAACATTGTACTACTAATCTGACGTTTGTGGATAAGGTGCATCAGATAGATGTAACTAGTTACAAGAATCTTATTTAAGAACCTGCACTATGAGCGTGGTGGCTCATGCCTATAATCCGAGCACTTTGGGAGGCCAAGGCAGACAGATCCCCTGAGGTCAGGAGTTTGAGACTAGCCTGGCCAACATGATGAAACCCCATCTCTGTTAAAAATACAAAAATTAGCTGGGCATGGTGGCAGGCATCTGTAATCCCAGCTACTTGGGAGGCTGAGGCAGGAGAATCACTTCAACCTAGGAGGCGGAGGTTGCAGTAAGCAGAAATCACACCACTGCACTCCAGCCTGGGCGACAGAGTGAGACTCCGCCTCAAAAGAAAGAAAGAAAGAAAAAGAACCTGCACTATGAACGTGATGATGGGAATCAAAAAAATTTTTCAAGGTTAGCATTATTGGGACTTTACTGGTTCTAAGGGATTGAAGGGGAGAAATGAGCCAAAGATGACTCTAAGATAGCAGCTGACAGAAGCAACAAGGGCAAATAAAGGTTCTTTTTTTACTTGTGCATGTTTGAAGGTAGTCTAGAAGGAACAATGTAAATGGTAGAGCTTCAAAATAAAAGAGGCCATTTTGCTCTGCCTTCACCTTTTGGTAGAGAATAAATGAGATTGTCTGCAGAAAGGGTGAATATGAGTTTGAAGAGGTTTGAAATGGCCTTGTGGATGAATAACTCATTGACCCACAGACTTGTCAATTAGTGTCCAAGGCTAATGGAAGTCACATGACATGAGTACTGGGAAAATCAGGCAGGCTGTGGGCAGTTCTTGGTCCCTCAGGCAGACCTATGCAGACTGGAAGCCAGAGTGAAAAGCTGGTGCTTCTTTTTGGGTTGGCCTGAGAGGAGTATGGGGTCAGAGTGAGAATGACATTGAGAGTTGAGGACCACAAAGCCCTGGCCAGGAAGAGAGTGTAGAATAGCAATACAATATATTTCTAAGCCCCTGACTTATGATATTTGTGCAGATAGAAGAAATAAATGAGCAAATCAGAAAAGAGAAAGAGGAAGCTGAGGCTCGTATGCGACAAGCATCTAAGAACACAGAGAAATCAACTGGTGGAGGTGGAAATGGAAGTAAAAATTGGTCAGAAGATGATCTACAATTACTAATTAAAGCTGTGAATCTGTTCCCTGCTGGAACAAATTCAAGGTACTGGTTTTAATGAAACTTTTCTTCAACTCACACTGGAGCCTGGAGATAATGTAGACAGACTCCAAATAGCAGCACTTGTTATCACAGAAACTTGCAGACATAAATTCTGTGCCACAGTAGAAAAGTGTGAAAAGTGAGGTGCATTTTGAAGCTGTCAGTCTTACCCATTGCATCAGTACACATGCACATATACATATGACAGAATACTTGTTTCTCAGGAAATTGAAGATCATGAGACAAGTCTTGACTTATGTTGGCTTACTCTGTCATGGCTTGTGCTAGGGATTAGGTTTTCTGTAGTTTTTCTTTTACAGTCTTGCTCTTTGTTTTTTCCCACCTCAAGCTGGAGCTTGAGTTTAACTCCAAGAAAGCCCTAGAGATCCAGCGTCCCTAATTCTATAGATGAAACCGAGGCTGTTTTCAGAATGATTGATCTTCTGAAGAAATGTATTAAACTGGCAGTATACACAAATAAGTGGTTTTATTTATGTTGATTTGTACACCGAATCTGTAAGATGTATGGACTTAAAACCAAGATTATCATTGATTTAAACACATGAAAAGCAAAAACCGTAGTCCAGGCAACAGGAATTTATAGTAGCAGCATAATTAGACCACCAATCTGAGCTCATTCTGTACATACTATAACCTTTCTGCAGTAAAAATCTAATGGTTTTTGTCGTTTCATTTTGTTTTTCCTTACTACTATTCACATTATTGTATAATATATCCTATCAGATGGGAAGTTATTGCTAATTACATGAACATACATTCTTCCTCTGGAGTCAAAAGAACTGCCAAAGATGTTATTGGCAAAGCAAAGAGTCTCCAAAAACTTGGTGAGTTTTGAGAAGTCCATTTGTTACTTTAAACACCTATTTTAAAAATAACTTATGCAATTTAATGAAAGATTAAATGAGATGATCTGTTAAGTATTAAATTTTTTTCATTTCTCAGACCCTCATCAAAAAGATGACATAAATAAAAAGGCATTTGATAAGTTTAAAAAAGAACATGGAGTGGTACCTCAAGCAGACAACGCAACGCCTTCAGAACGATTTGAAGGTAAATTTTGCTTTTCTAAACGTAGAAAATGCTAGGCATGTATCTGTGCTGCTTGGATGTACAAGACTTAGGGTCTATGTTCAGAATGATAGGGAAATAAAATGTTTAGCAGACTGGAAGCTGTAAGCAAACATTTCCAGGGCAAAGATTGACTTCACCTAACCATTAAAAATGGAGAATTGCAGTTGTTCCATTTCAGATGCCATTAGAGAAGGGGGCTGTTTGTTTTGCTTACCAGGTTTTACAAATCAGTGTTAGAGAATATTATTGGGACTAAAGAATAGTGTTTTATCGGGATAATTGCTTGATTTTGAGAAATGTACTGTAATTATATAAGAAAATGTCCTTATGTTTAAGGAAAAACACGGAAGTGTTAAGGAATAAAGAGGCATCATGTCTGTAACTTATGGTTCAAAGTATGTCTGTACATATAGGTAAAAATAATTAGCAAATATGAAAATGTTCACATTTGGGGAATGTAGGCCGAGTATACAGGGATTCTTTCTACTCCTCTAAAATTATTTCAAAATAAAATGTTAAAAATTGTTAGGGTTCAAAACCAGCCTGGGAAACATAAGAAGACTCAAAAAAAAAATGTTAGGGTTTGATATTATCTTGGGTGTTGTGATTACTCTAGACCAATGCTTTTCATGTTACAAATCATGACCCATCACTGGGTCATGAAGTCAATTTAGTGTGTTGAATAGAAAATGAGTGTTACACCCATTATATGGGTGGGTATACTTGTGAAACTCTTGATCACGTGTGTCTTTGTTTGGGATGTGATATAAATTTTTTTCTTGCTATGACAAGGTTTGAAAGCAGTTTATGTGGAAAAAGTTCTTTCACTTCATGTTTTGTGAGCCACCAATCCTTTCTTAAACTAATCGCAGAAAGATGCTTTTGGATTAATAGACTTGACTATACATAAGCTGTTTCTTTCTTCTAAGAGTCCCAGTTTTACCTATATTCTTTAATCTTGCTTATTATCCCAAAATTTCAACTTAAAGATATGAGACTTACAGTGTTATATAGGGGAGGAAAATCATTGCAAAAATCAGCAGTGACTTGTTTGGCTGAGTTAGGCATTATTTCGGTTCTTTTAATAAAGGTAAGTAACAAGGCAGGGTTTCAGAACACCTGAAAGACACTTCTTTATAAAGGAGTTTATTCTCCTGCACCTTTATCTCCACAAAATACAACAGGTATTAGCACACTAGTCTCAACTCTTTCTTAGGGGGACTTGTTTCCATGTTGGAGGGAGGTGGGCCCTGATATTTGTCCAATCTGCTTTCTGTGAGGAGAGGTGACCCTGTGAAGGCAAGAGTGACTGGCAGTAGTGCTATGTGGGTATGACTCCTTTGCCTCTTTTATGGAAATGGGAAGGCTCCTTCCTCTTCAGTTGTACCATTAAACAGCAAGCTGGCACCATTTTTTGAATAGTGATTTCTCATAGGAGTTTTGCAACAGTACGTTTAATTTATTTTGGTATTGTGAAGTAACTGGAGAACAGCAGGAAATACTGCCATGTCACTTCCATCTTTTTTCCAAGAGAGGAAATAAAATCTATGGTATTTAGGGCTTTAAACCAATACAAGGAAATTCAACAAAAGACTTATTAGAACTTAAAAGCTACCTTCAAAAAAGCTTCTTAGGCACCTTAGGTACCATCAAATATTATACAAATTCTCTGCTTTGTTTTGAATAGGTGGTGGTTTTGTTTTGTTTTTTCCTTCTTTAATGGGAAGGAACTTTGGTTTCTAGGCTTAACTTTTAACAGATCTCACAGGCCGCAGTTTCTAGTAGTAGTCAGGCTACTGGTAGTATTAGTCTGTGTTGTCACTGCATAGTCTGAAATAACTAAATTGCCAGAAGTCCATTAACTTAACCAAATCAGCTTTCTACCACTTAACATTCTACTTTTACCTACACAAGTGGACTGTGTAATACTTAACATCCTTAAGAAATATATTTGTTTCTGACACACATCTTAGATGTTTTCTGAAATATACAAGGTTTAGTTGAAGAACCACAATAGCAGTTATTGGAAGTGTTCAGCATCGGCTCCCAAGATTTTAGCAGATGTGACGAAGAGAACACCACACTACAACACAATCTAATTTCAGCTTGCCTCTCCAGCACTGGTACCTTGGGCAGGAAGTAGATTTATCAGAACTCTTAATGAATTGTGGTTGTGTTTTTGAGTCCAAGAGTCCAACAGTACTATAAATTTAAATATGGCTTTTTACCAGTCTGGTGAGTGTATTACATTGATTTTTAAGAGATAAACAGTACAAGGTAGATCTTTACTATTGTGTTTTAAAAGCCTTTGAGATTTTATTTTCTGGGATGTGAGCCATCTGAAATTTTTTCTCTTATTAACACTCAGAGGGCTATATGTATCTCTCATCTCTACAAGTTTATTTTCAAAATGACACATCCCAGATTGAAATGGGCACTTAGCGAACACTTGTGGACCACAAGACTTGTCTGGGAACATGTTCAAAGACAGTTTTCAAATAAAATTTTTTCTTAAACAGGTCCATATACAGACTTCACCCCTTGGACAACAGAAGAACAGAAGCTTTTGGAACAAGCTTTGAAAACATACCCAGTAAATACACCTGAAAGATGGGAAAAAATAGCAGAAGCGGTGCCTGGCAGGACAAAGAAGGACTGCATGAAACGATACAAGGTTGCAGACTTAAGCGTTTATAGATTGTTGTATTTTAAATTGTAGCTTGGGTGATATAGCTCATATTTTATGTCTATTAAGTGGTTAATAATATAGTGCTTATTTCAAAACCAGTAGTTATGGGGCCAATATTATTAGGAAGAAATAGGCAACCTTAGAAACTTTCTAGGCCCTGGCAGATACTGAAATCAGTATATTTAGTACTATCTATCTTAGTTGCTTGAATTCTTTACACCAAACACTAGATTAAAATGTCTGTTTTTAAATCACAACTTCTTAAATCACACCTTTCTCCCTTCCTAGGAACTTGTCGAGATGGTAAAAGCAAAGAAAGCTGCTCAAGAACAAGTGCTGAATGCAAGTAGAGCCAAGAAATGACAATCTTTGTTGTGTGTGCATTTTTATAATAAACTGAAAATACTGTAAACATTTTCATTCTTAAAATTATACTTATGGTAATAATTTGAAAGTATGCTGCTTCCAAAATAATTTCTCAGAGAACAAAGACTGACCATTAATACAAAACAACCTTCAGAGGGGTAGTCTTTTTATCCTTTGAAAGTATGATACAGTATTTAATTCAAATTTCCAAATGTATATACATGTTCATTTTTATTTTTTTCTAGCTCTGTTTTATAAATACATGTGTTCAAACAATCTTGATTAGGAGCATTTTAATCACGAAGCCAACACATGTTACTGTGTATCTGTTTAAAATCTGGTAGTTGCTTAATGGGACCTAAGGATTAAAAAGAAGAGTTAATTAAAAGTACTTGGCCAACTTTTTGCATAGAAGAAAAGAAGCCAGGCTTACCAACAGCAGCAATAGCTGGACTCCTATTATAAATGTATTTGGTACATACTTCTCGAATTGTCTCAGCATTCACAGCCTGAAATATGGAAGACACTGTCATTCAGCTGTTTGTAGTAAAAACAAAGTCTATACCTGGAACTTTTTAAAACTAAAGCAAGATGAAAGATACATATTCTCAGCTTTTGTAACAAGGATCTTTTTACACATGACCCAATAGTAACTCAGGACTACTTACATCAATTCTTGCTTCAAGCTCAGGGATGGGAATCCTTCTATTATAGCATAACATTTGCCTACCAATATCTTCACAAATTGGAGTTGAACCTGTTTAAAGAGAAGGAAAAATTAACTATTGGAATACAGATCAACCATATGAAAACAGAACCTATATCTTTATTTTTACCATCAAGCTGCAACAACATGTTTGTTTTCAGAAGATTTCTGGCTCGTGCAACCTCACTTTCTGTGACACTTGTACAGAGTCGCATCCTAAAAAACGTGGAAAAACAGTAGTAGTTGGAAAATGTTGTATTTCATGAGTTAATGACCTAAGAATGATGATGCCATCTTCTACACAAAACATACAGGTGATTACAATTTAATTCCAATGCTAAGCAAAAGCTAAAATGATTATTTTCCCCAGTATTAATTTCTCAAAAATGATACATAAACATGCCTAATTACACATTAGCAGACAAAGGCTTTATACAAATGGGCTGATCACATTTTCAGAAATGCTATAAGCATCTTGAGACTTCATGAGTCCTCATCTGTTGGAGTCTGATATGCTATGGGTTAAGTCAGTGGGTCATTCATTGGTTTCTGAAAACAATGAGTAGAGTCTAACTTAAATCTAATTTTTAACAATAATTACATCCTAGTTGACTAGATTTAGAAAGATGTAAACCAATTAAGAGTAGTAGAGGAAAGGAACCAGAGCTAAATGTTTTCCAAGAAGCTGCAAGCCTTTCTGCCCATCTACCGACTCAATATACTTTGTTTTCTTTTAGCAGTGGCAACTTCAGATTTACTTTCCCTTCAACCAGATTACTTTCAGAGATATTTTCCAAACAACTTCCAGTTGGCTTTTAAACTTTTAGGATCATCTTTCTGAATTAACCTGCTTCTGAAAGATTAAAACTTTCAGCCAGGTGTGGTGGCTCACACCTGTAATCCCAGCACTTTGGGAGGCTGAGAAGGGTGGATCTCCTGAGGTCAGGAGTTCAGGACTAGCCTGGTCAACATGGTGAAACCCCATCTCTACCAAAAATACAAAAAATTAGCCAGGCATCGTGGGCATGGTGGTGCGCCTGTAATCCCAGCTATTCGGGAGGCTGAGGTGGGAGAATGGCTTGAACCTGGGAGGCGGAGGCTGCAGTGAGCCGAGATGGCGCAACTACACTCCAGCCTAGGCAACAGAGCAAGACCTCATCTCAAAAAAAAAAAAAAATCTATAGTATAAATCAGCTTCACATCTTGAGACTTAGGAAAAACCAACTGCAACCTTTAAAAACATGGCAACTACTGTTTATCTAGGTCTCTTAATTAAAAGGTAAAATTACCATAAATCACAAATAAAAAACTAGTTTAAAACGAATTAAAGGCAAAATTTAAATTACTTCAAGCTATTTTCTCACCATTCTTTTTGAACAACATGTAGCATGTCTGCAACAGTGGATGGTTCACAAACCATATACAGTCCCCATAATCCTGTATCTGTGTAGGAAGTGTTGAAAGACTGAAAGCTATGGCAAAGATTGCCATGACAAGTGAGCTGGGCCAGCTTGCTAGATAAATTCTGCAAGGAAAAAAAAATTCCAAGAGAATTTTAATTATACATGTCCAAAATACAGAAAGAAAAATGGAGTGTGTGGAAAATAGTGAATATCCTTAGAGGCTGTTTCCTAGTTTTATTCAAAATCTCAGTAGTAGAGTTAAAATTCAGTATGACTAAGAATTGTGTTTATTATCTCACTTACCCAGTGCACCCCCTGGAGAAATTCATGTTATAAAAGCAATGAGTCCTTATAATTAATGTAGTAGCTATACCTACTTCTAAAACTAGATGGCTATTATCAACCCAATTTCTAGGACTCTTGGCTACATACGCTTAAAGATTCAAAGTTATATTGCATATGAAGCTTAAGATTATTTAGATGAAATGTATTTTGGAGAAATCTATGAGTAAAGACAAATCTATACAATGTGTTTTGAAATAATTCCAACTTACAAAAAAGTTGCAAAAACAGTACAGAGAATTTCATTTATCTAGATTCCCTGTTATTTTACCATGTTTGCTTTATTCTCTTTATACAAGTTTTTTCAACTGAGTTTTAGATGTGATGCTTCTTGCCCCAAATACTTTAGTATGTACTTGTGAAAAACAAGGAAATTAATGTTCTTACATCACCTTGGTATAGTTCCTCAGTATCTGTGGAGAATTGGTTCCCAGATCCCTGTGGATACCAAAATCCACAGATGCTAGAGCCCTCATGTAATATGGTATATGTAATATTTGCATATAAGCACATTCTCCTGTATACTTTAAATCATCTCTAGATAAATACCCAATCCATGTAAATGCTATGTAAATAGTTGTTATACTATATTGTTTAGTAAGTGACCAAAAAAAAAGTCCATACATGTTTAGTACAGATGCAACCATCCATTTGTTCCCCAAAATTTTCCACCTATGGTTGGTTGAATCCACGGATATGGAACCCACAGATATAGAGGGCCTACTGACTATTAAAATTAGGATATTAACATTGATATAGTACTTCTAGCTAATTCTTCTGTCCTTATTCAAATTTTGCCACTAATAAACTTTGTGGCAAAGAAAAAAAGAAACTTTTTCTGGCCCACATGCAATCCAGGATCAGTTTATATTTTTAAGTCAGAATTCACAGTACAAGACTCTATTCTGCCACTTTAAAAAACGATTCTTACAAAGAACTTATATTTAAGAAAACATGATAATCTTCCATCTGTTATGGAAAATTTCTTTTAAAATCACTTACCATTCCTCCCCCAAAAGAGCGATCCCAGTTGCCAATCAGCGTGTTTGCAACCATGAGACAGATTGTATCTGGATGTGCCCAACCAACAGCTTCAACAGCTATTGCAAGGTGCGCCAAAGGCATCTTGTCATCCCTCACACGAATCTAGTTAAGATAAAGCAGGAGGACCTCTAGTTAAGATTAACATTATATAACATGCTTATTAACAAGGAAAAAATCACCAGTCCCATTAACTGCAAAGTTAAAATGCACACCAGGACTCTATTTTGATTTTTTAACTATCAGGCCTCATTACATTGTTGAGTTTAATCTAGAAGAATTAAGACTAAATTAGGGAAAAATTACTTTTCCCAAAGCATTTTACTACAGACAGGCACCACATGGTTTACCTGGTCAAAAAGGGTTGCATCATTTCACTGGTAGAAATCAATCCTTTGTGTTTGTCAATCTGAATTTGTCTTTTTCTTTCTTTTTTTTTGAGACAGAGTCTCACTCTGTCGCCCAGCCTGGAGTGCAGTGGCACCATCTCGGCTCACTGCAACCTCGGCCTCCCATGTTCAAGCAATTTTGCCTCAGCCTCCCGAGTAGCTGGGACTACAGGCATGCACCACCACGCCCAGCTAATTTTTGTATTTTTAGTAGAGACGGAGTTTCACCATGTTGGTGAGGCTGGTCTCAAACTCCTAACCTCAAGTGACACACTCGCCTCAGCCTCTCCAAGTGCTGGGATTACAGGCGTAAGCCACCGCGCCCGGCCTCAATCTGAACTTTTCTATTGAAATGTCATATTGACGTTACAGGTTTATTTTTGTACTGCCAATGCTACAGTTCTAGGCAGCTGCCAATATCAGGGCATTTTCCAGATACTACTTTGAGCATCATCCTCAACATGGCAAACTAAGCAGCTAGTGGGGCTTAAAGCTAGTTGATAACTAGTAGATCCCCTGCAAGTTCTGGCTCTAACAGTTACTACCCCCTCCCAAAACATACTGTGGGCAAAACTGAGCCAAGAGTAAACCTGAAGTGAAAGTCAAAATACGGGGTTTAAAAGATTACTTCCAGATATTACAATATGTAAATTGGCATAGTGCCAAAGAAAAAGCACAAAAAGACCAAATTATAAACTGCTCTTAAAAACTTTGCTTCCTTTCAGACTAGAATGGAGAAATTTAAAAACAAAACAAAAAAAACCTTGCTTCCTTAGGAAAGAAAAATAGGTGGTTAAACAATACGGAAGAGGAAGGAATATAAGCAAATGAGTACATCCTCTTCCCTTTTCCTATTATTCCATTCTTTTCCTACTGGAAATATGCACATTTTGTTTACTTATGTGTAAATACAACACAAGGAATCCAAAAGGCTAAATACTAGCTGGAAGGCTTGCCCTACCTCACTTCCTGTGAATTTGCAGGGAGGCAGAGCTGGTATTTCTCCTTTGTGTGTGCATAAAGAGTCACCGAAATGAAACTTGGCTAAGTCAAGCAATTCATCATGGGAAACACCTAAATTGAAAGAAAATATTTTCACATGTATCTAGCAGCAATATAGTTTACAATAAACCCTAGGTGGTATAATGTGATGTACATTACACATGAACTATCTACACTCACTAAAAGCCATTATTTAAGAGTAAGCTCACATAGCACACCTATTTCCTTGGTGTTGCAAAGCTTGAGGTTGCACAGCTTTCTCATTTTGTAGAGCAAATGACAGTTTTCATCAACAGACCAATGGATTCACAGCTAAGAATAAGGCAACTTGAAAACTCCACGTTTTACAAAATCATTTTCTATTAAATTATAAAAACCTCTGGGATCCAAACTAGCAAAAAATGCCAATTAAAAAAAAAAATTTTTTTTAGTGGAAAATACAAATATGGGCTCTATCTAATTTTTAAAAAGCTGGAGCTGGGCATGGTGGCTCACGCCTATAATCCCAGTTCTTTAGGAGGCTGAGGTGGGAGGATCATTTGAGTTCAGGAGTTCAAGACCAGCCTGGACAACATAGCAAGACTCTGTCTCAATAAAATACATTTTAAAAGCCGGGTGCCATGGCTCACACCTGTAATCCTGGCACTTTGGGACGTCAAGGTGGGCAGGTCACTTGAGATCAGGAGTTCAAGACCAGCCTGGCCAATATGGTAAAACCCTGTCTCTACTAAAAATACAAAAATTAGCTGGGCATGGTAGCAGGCGCCTGTAATAATCCCAGCTATTCAGGAGGCTGAGGCAGGAGAACTGCTTGAATCTAGGAGGCGGAGTTTGCAGTGAGCTGAGATCACACCACTGCACTCCAACTTGGGTGACAGAGCAAGACTCTGTCTCTAAAATAAATAAAATTAAATAAATAAATAAAAGAAAGCTGGATACACAGATATACTTTATTCTCCATGCTCTGCTATCAGAACTCAGGAACAGGGCCCGGTGTGGTGGCTCACGCCTGTAATCCCAACACTTTCGGAGGCTGAGGCAGGCGGATCACCTGAGGTCAGAGGTAGAGGTAGACCAGCCTGACCAACATGGAGAAACCCCATCCCTACTAAAAATACAAAATTAGTCAGGTGTGATGGCGAATGTCTGTAATCCCAGCTACTCAGGAGGCTAAGGCAAGACAATCAGTTGAATCCGGAAGGCGGAGTTTGCGGTAAGCCAAGATGATGCCACTGTACTCCAGCCTGGGCAATAAGAGCAAAACTCCATCTCAAAAAAAAAAAAAAAAGAACTCAGGAACAAAATAGTGTCATCTAAATTTCTGAATACATCAATAGGTATCCAAATGCAAAAACTCAGGAATTACTTAGACTCTATATCCCTTACTTGAGACCCAAATTAAGATTCTTTAACTTAATTTACAATTAAAATGTTAAATTATAATTTTATAATAAATGAAGCTAGGATACAAAAAACTATTTGGCAAATAAAAGCTATACATCCTGATGATTAGCCTAGAAGAGATAAATGGTAGCCAAGACATAATTCAGAGGTCAGCAGAAACTTAAAACTGGCCTATTTCATTGAATTTAAGATGCAATCATTTATAAGGCACATCACTTACGTAGTATTTAAAATGAATACTAATTAATCTATAACCCATTAAACTAAAGATGTCTCAACTTTAGCTATGTCAAAATGAACCCATGAACCAAAGTAAAACTCATTTTGTCCACATGCCAACAACAATGGCAGAGAGGTCCCAGAAAGCTTGGTTGTTGAGGACCCATCTAACAAGTCTCTTGTCCCATTTCCAAGGCAGTTTCAAACACTTAAGCCCAAGTCTGCAAGAGCCAATTTAGAAACAATGTTACTCAAGAGAATTTCAGAGTGCACTTCCTGCCATGTACAATGAAGGTAGCTACAATGAATAACATGTTTGATATTTAATGTTTTCATCTTCTCCATTACCCCCCAGGTACTTAGCTCAGAAATCAATCCAGAGCAACTAGAATTTTTAAATTATAATTTCTAAAAAGAGAAAAATTTACAACATGAAAGAACACTTCGCTTTGCTCTAATATTAAAAAATACAAAGAAATGAAAACTGGAGACCAGGTGTGGTGGGTCACGCCTGTAATCTCCAAGTTTTGGGAGGCCAAGGTGGAAGGATAACTTGAGCTCAGGAGATTGAAACCAGCCTGGGCAACATAGTTAAGAATCCATCTCTATTTCTATAAATGTATTTTAAAAAGAAAAAAATAAAAAACTGGAAACCAATTAAAATGTACTGCTGTCTAGATTCAGACTGCCAGGAAATCTGGCAATATCTGTTGTCAATTTTTTTTTTCATTCACTGGCTTCAAACATGACCTCAAGGAAACCTTCTGAAGTCACCTGCATGTTTGGATTCCCATTCAACATTCTTATGGCTCCCTATGTGCTTCTCCTTCCCAAAAATTAGATCTATTAAATGAATGATTGAACAAATCAAAGAATGAACATACCCGTTTCATGCTTGAACAAGGACGAAGTTGGTTCTCAAGAAATAATTTAAAATCTCAAAAAATTCTCAAAGTACAGAACACTATCTTCCGACTCTCTCCCAGTTCACTCCTTTGCCCTTTTCTTACACATTCTACTATGTACGCTTATGTATTGAACAGTTCATTAAGTCTTTCTATAAATAAAACCTACTTTTTTTTTTTTTGAGACAGTCTCACTCTGTCACCCACGCTGGAGTGCAGTGGTGCAATCTTGGCTCACTGTAACCTCCGCCTCCTGGGTTCAAGCAATTCTCCTACCTCAGCCTCCCGAGTAGCTGGGACTACAGGCGCATGTCACCACGCCCAGCTACTTTGTATTTTTAGTAGACATGGAGTTTCACCATATTAGTCAGGCTGGTCTTGAACTCCTGACCTCGTGATCTGCCCACCTCGGCCTCCCAAAGTGCTGGGATTACAGGTGTGAGTCACCATGCCTGGCCTAAATGAAACCTACTTTAAAAAAAAATAGAGGGAAAGTCTGATTCCAGTGCTCCACATTCCCCTTACACACTATCAGTTATTTGCTATGTAAATGAAAATTCTTAGGGTATCTCCCAACAGGATCAAACTAATAAGCATACCACTCCAACAACTGTGTTTAAAACATTTGTAGAAATTTAAATTGACTAACCTCCAGCAGCAGCAAGCACTATTCTTGGCCCCTTATAATGTGTGGTTATATAATCCACTAAGTCCTTACGACTTATAGATCTGTAAATGAAGTAAAACAATTTTTAAAGGAAACCAAAAAAAAAACAGATCTTCACATAATATACCTGAAATCAAATTGGACCATAACTGTATCCTAAAATGCAGTCAGAAATAGGATACAGGCAACACATCAAAGAACTTCACCTTTTTTACATCAAGGAAAAAATACACCATTACTGGTTTATTCCCGAAGTACCTATGAACTCACGTGCTTGGGAGCTAGGTGGGACTAAAATGTAGCTAACTACAGTTTCACTTAGATTACCAGGGGGAAAATTACTTTCTGAAACATACTTTTTGAAAGTTTGTAAATGTTTATTTTCAACATTCATAAATTCCCTTATACACCAAGAAATTCTGTTATACCTACTTGATATTTTCAGTTGGTCCCAAAATTGTCCGTCCAAGTGCAGTATTTTGATAAGCTGTGGCATGAAGATAATCAAAAACAACTTCTTGTAAATTGGTTTCAACTTCCTGCATCTCTCTAAGGATTACTCCACGCTCACGTTCAATCTCTGCTTCTCCCAATGTGCTGTTTTGTATTATATCAGCAAGAATTTCTACAGCTAATTGAAAATAAAATATAAGAAAACGCGCCAGCAATCTTAACTTTCACTATTAAAATCTATTAAACCAAAATCAGAAATCATGACACTGACCCATCACTCAATACTAAATGATTAGCCTAGGAGAAAAACATCAGATATACTTAACAGGACAAAATTAAAATTTAACATATAAACCCCTATAGTACAAAAGATTTTTTCCTTGGGGAAAAAGTATAAATTTGCCATCACCTTGTAATGACTCTACCTACTTAAAAAATGCTATGGAAATTTGCATATTAATATAGATTGTTCTATATGAAAATTACAAAGTTATATATATTAGTCTGAAAATACCTAGCTAGCAATGTACAGAGGGTTTGTATCACCCAAGTATTTACTATGCAAGTTCCCACAGCAATGACAGTGCTATGTTAAGAAGCAAAGAACTGGTCAGGCACCGTGGCTCACACCTATATAATCCCAGCACTTTGGGAGGCTAATATGGGCTTCAGCCCAGGAGTTCCAGACCAACCTGGGGAACATGCCAAAATCCTGTCTCTACAAAAAATACAAAAATTAGCTTCGTGTGGTGGCATGTGCCCGTAGTCTCTGCTACTTGGGAGGCTGAGATGGGAGGATGGGTGGAGCTTGGGAGGCAAAGATTGCAGTGAGCTGCGATTGCACCACTGCACTCTCGCCTGGGCAACAGAGAAAAGAATCCTTACAATCTAAAATATGCCCCAAATGAATCACAGAATTGTGTGTTCTCAAACCCTAATTTGCAAAAAGCCAAAAGTGAAGTGGAACATGTTATATTAGGCCATTAAGCAATTTTATCAGAAAAAGCGCATACCTCTCCAAAAAAAAACTGTGCTTCATTCTTGAAGAATTAGTACATAGTTGCAATCATAAATCTAAATTTCATTAATACGATTAATGTTATAAAATAAACTTACAATCTTAAGTTTCTTTTTTTTCCCCTAAGAGACAAGGTCTCATTATGCTACCCAGACTGGACTCAAAATTCCTGGGCTCAAACAATCCTCCTGCCTCAGCTTCCTCCAAGTAGCCAAGACTAAAGGCATGTACTACCGTGTCTGGTTTAGGTTTCATTTTTTACTCTACTATAAACTGTTGTTGCTTGTTTTAATTAAGTTCACTTTAAGGGGCACTGTCTCAGAACTGATTATGTTCAAATACTAAGAACATGACAGAACAAACTATTATAGTAAGCTGTGGCTGAGATCATGACCAAAAGGAAAAAATTATCTGTAAAGCCAAATAAAACCCATCTGTCCAGATGAGAGAACAGAGTCCAGTAAAATGGGTGAGAAAGAGCCCATAGACAAATGGAAGGACAAGAATTCCTGTGTGAAAATCCTCCTTTATGTGGGATTGGTGGTCTACCCTGGTAGTTTCCAAAGGCGGGGAGGGGGGCTCCTATTTCCCAGTCTGTTTTAATCTGAATCTTTTTTAAAAATGTATATTTAATATATGTTAGTATAGTAGCACATGTATTTAACTTACAAGTATACATCCATTAAGGATATATGATCAACTTTCTTACTAAGAGTAAGTGATCATCATGCACACGTATGTTTACTGCAGCACTATTCACAATAGCAAAGACTTGGAACCAACCCAAATGTCCATCAATGACACACTGGATTAAGAAAATGTGGCACATATACACCATGGAATACTATGCATCCATAAAAAAGGATGAGTTCATGTCCTTTGTAGGGACATGGATGAAGCTAGAAACCATCATTCTGAGCAAACTATCACAAGGACAAAAAACCAAACACCGCATGTTCTCACTCATAGGTGGGAATTGAACAATGAGAACACTTGGACACGAGGTGGGAACATCACACACCGGAGCCTGTCATGGGGTGGTGGGAGCAGGGAGGGATAGCGTTAGGAGATATACCTAATGTAAATGACGAGTTAACGGGTGCAGCACACCAACACGGCACATGTATACATATGTAACAAACCTGCACGTTGTACACATGTACCCTAGAACTTAAAGTATAATAATAAAAAATAAAAATTAAAAAAAAAGAATAAGTGATCATAAAAACCTGGAGACCATTAGTCTAAACATCTAATTATTACTTCATATACCAGGCTTCACACCCAGGGTGAAGGGTGAAAAACCCCAAGTAAATCCCCAAAGTTGGAGCTGCTTCAGAGAGTACTTCCATTTTGTATTCCTCAGGGAAAGCCCCTCTGTTTTTCCACTCCCACTAGCAGAAGCTCTGTCGTTCCCAGCTAGATGCCAGGAGAAAAGGGGGAAAAAAGTCTTTTAATTTCATCCTTCCTTTTTCTGTTTCTCGTTTTTGCCTTCCCTGTTGTTCTGTGTAAATAAAGGAAGGAACTAGGCTGGAATGAACAACTCTTTAAAGAACCTTGGCCTAGCCCTATGTTCTTGGTCCCTAATTAGTCCTGGGACAAAAACTGTCTCTATTGGTTTTGTTATTCAAACCAACACACCCTCCATCGTTGCTGTCATTTTTGTTTTAATGCAAAAGTTAGGGTATCATATTAAGTATTTTAGTTATTTACAGGTGATAGGTTTCTTATTTTATTGTTTTGACAAAGCAAATGAATCTGGTAAGAAGACACGCACTTGAGTCCACAGTAAGCCACCTGATAGCTATGCAATCCTGGGCAAGTCAGAGTCTGAGCTTCAATTTCCACAACTGCAAGGTGGAAACACCTATGCACATCAAATGGATAATATATACACAAAAGTACTTGTGTTAAGTGCCATTTAAACATTATTAATGAAAGTCTATTAGGAATCCAAAATTGCAAAGTAATAACTACAACTACAGAAGGACCTTAAAGGTTAAAAATTTCACTAATGGCCGTGCACAGTGGCTCACGCCTATAATCCCAGCACTTTGGGAGGCCGAGGCAGGTGGGTCACTTGAGGTCAGGAGTTTAAGTCCAGCCTGGCCAACATGGTAGAACCCATCTCTACTAAAAATATAAAAACTAGCCAGCTATGGTGGCAGGAGCCTATAATCCCAGCTACTCAGGAGGCTGAGGCAGGAGTATCACTTAAACCCAGGAGGCAGAGGTTGCAGCGAGCCGAGATCACACCACTGCACTCCAGCCTAGGTGACAGAGCGAGACTCTCTCTCTAAACAAAAATAATGAGTTTACCAATTAGCTCTAAAACTGCTAAATTTTGTTGTTAATTCTTCCACTGGGAAATGTTTTGTGTAATAACTTTTAAGAGAGTCAAAACAGTCTACAAACATGGTAACTAACAAACTGCTGTCCTGTCAAAATATTTTATTCCCACCAAATAATCTCTATTTTATTGCTACATATTAAGAAAAACCATCATCCATAATCTTACTATTTGTCATATTTAGAAAAAAAATAAGATCAGCTGTACCCTCACCCAGAATTCAGTTTCGCTTTTTCACATTTCTGGAACTTACTATTTTACAACAGACATAATAAAAATAGTACTAAATAATTCCTGATTCTCATGAAAATTACATTATCTGCTGTATAAATAATAACAGTACCTCTTGGCAAGTCTTTAGAGAATGCTTTGGCATAGTATACAGTCTGCTCTCTGGAGGTATAGGCATTGAGATGAGCACCCATATTTTCAATCTCAAGTTCCAGATCTAACTGGGATCTCTTCTTGGTGCCCTTGAAATAAAAGAGGAAAAACAAATTATGCAAACTCCCTTTATCCTTCATCTATTCTACTTCAGATAATGAATATGGAGGACATAAGTTAGTTTCATGCAGGGTCAAATTTAATTTCTAAAGTACATCAGGTAGGGTACGATGGCTCACACCTGTAACCCCAGCACTTTGAGAAGCTGAGGCAGGCAGATTGAGCCCAAGAGATCGAGGCCAACATGGCAAAACCCTATCTCTATGAAAAAACAAACAAACATATATATATATTTATATATATAAATTATCTGGGTGTGGTGGCATGCACCAACAGTCCCAGCTACTCCAGAAGTAAATGTGGGAGGATGGCTTGAGCCTAGGAGGCGGAGGTTGCAGTAAGCAGATTGCGTCACCGCACTCCAGCCTAGGCAACAGAGCCAGATCCTATCTCAAAAAAAATTAAATAAAAAAAAATAAGGTACATCAGGCTTCAGAAATGGTATACGTTCAGATAACTCCTGCATCCCAAGAGAAAGTTTTCATTTCAGCTTTACAAAGCAATTATCACTACTTATTTTAGATACTGTCCTGGAAAAATAAACATAAAACATGTTATACTACTGAAAGAGCTCTCCCTGCCTCTAAAGAATGAGACTTTGTGCTTACTATCTCTTAAAGAGAGTGCATTTTTGTAAAGTCTTACAACTTGCCTTGAAAGCCATATGCTCCAGAAAGTGTGCTGTTCCATTGTTCTTCTCATTTTCGTATCTACTTCCAGCATCGATCCAGAGTCCAACCTTGACGCAATCAAAGAACAATTAAATAAATCCATTTTATTTATTTGAGGTTGGGGGGAACAGTCTCCTTCCTTTTTCTGACAAATGCTTTCTGGTCTTAACACTAAGATTTTCTTGACCTGAGTGAATTGATAGTTCATTCCTGTGAACTATGAGATTTAAAAATTTTGATCAGGATACTGCTGGGTGCTACAAGTATCTACCTGCCACCTTCACTGAGGATTCTTTGCCCAACTCCTTAATCCAGCCAATTAATAACTGTAGTATCAAGAACATCAGAGACTGTCAGAAAACTTCGGTTGAAATCCTGGCTCTGTCATGTATTAGCTGAGTTACCTGAACAAAACCATTTAACTTCTCTCACTTCCTTAACTATAAAACAGGTGTGAGGATGCCCACTACCAACAATTGCTTTTTATCGAATAAGACATCAGTAAAAACACTTGGCAGAGTAGCCCTGCAAATATATTTCTTTCATTATTATCAATACTACTGACAATAAATAATCAATAATAAGCTACAAGAACAAGATGCAGACAATGCAACAGGATACATATGCACCCTGTAACTAAGTACCACTGGAAGAAAAGGTTCACAACTCATGGAAATCTGTCAAGGCAAAATAACTGCCACCCTTTTTGAACCACCAGCCAACGAAAAAGCTAAAGATTAAAATCAACAATTTGCTACGCTAAATGAAGGGTCACTTAGAGAAGGTTGCCTGAGTCACTTACTGTGCATGTTGAGAGCCCAGAGTCTTCCGAAGCCACTCTGAGTCCACTTTCTAAACATGTTACTCTTGTTTCAGGAACATTCAGAACAACTTGGGTAGCAGCCTGTGTACTTCTTAATCTGTTCTCTCCAAAATATAATGACTGGTTGGGGGTAGGAAGTGGAAGAGACAAAGCAAAACACATTACTAATCTGATATTAAATGTTGCTTTTAAAACCAAATCTATTTTAAATAGGCTGTCTCTATAAAAGAATCTTTCTTCTTGAATTTTGGTTCCACTGAGATCTCTGCCTGGCCTAGAAACATCTGTCACCAGCCACTGTCCTAAAGCCAGCAACGTGTTTATAAACATGCCCTTCCCTCAGGGAAGATGAGCAATTATTATCATTACCCAGAGAGAAACTGACTTTATTTCACTACCTCTCCTAGAAATGTTTTATATTCATTATGGAGAAAACAAGCAGGGAAAAAAAAAAGAGAGGGAAACGATGTAAAACTACCTACGCACAAGACAGAACTGACACTCGGGTTTTCATTGTTCAAGAAAAGCAACAGGGTTTGGAAATGGTTAAAAAAAAAGAGAGAGAGAGGACAGGAAGATGGGTCGATGTTCAAAATGCAAATGACTGGCTTTTCGGCCAGAAACTATTCGCCTTTCAGCAGTTTTTCTTTGCCCTTATACAAAAGTCTCACATCCCTTTGCTTAAAGTCAGAGGCTCTCTCATGAGAAAAATGCAAATACATAAAAAATTTTACTTCATTGATGTCCAGGTTCGCGGGAAGCCCAGCTGAGGACGAAGTTCAGTCTTAGGCAAAAATAGAACTCTGGAGCGGTACCCATTTCACTTCTTAGTTTTCCCCAATTTGCAAGCACTACGTTTTTAGTGGTCAAACATGCACTCCTCAGTAGCTGGCGGGAGGAGCCGAAAACCAGGGTCATCTCACACGTCACTAGCAGGTCTCCTGGCGGGTGGCCACAAGCCAGACACCCCCGGCCAGTTCAGCAGCCCCAGGCCGCCTGGCGCCCGGCGGGTCCGGGTCGAGGAGGCCCTGCCCGACCCACTGTTCGGATCTGTGGCGCCGACTCTCAGGTGCGCTGCGCCGGGTCTGGCGAGATCTCGAGGACAGGGCCGGCCCGGAGGGAAGCTCACCCGTCCCGCAGCGCCTCGGATTAGGAAACTCTCGCTGAAACCCCAGAGCCGCCGCCGCGCCGCGGATGACAACACCACTCGAGCCGCCGCAGCCGCCATTTCTGCTAGAAGGAAGGTAGAGGATGAAGGATGTGCTTCCGGGGTCGCGACCTGAGGTCCCAGAGCAAGGAGGTGGGCTCCACCTTGTGGCCGTGATGGGAATGACACTCCTCGAAGCGGTTGTGAAAGCAATCAGGGCCCGACCATGATGCTGAGCGGTTTGTACCGAATGAATTGGGGAGTCTGTAGAAGCCCCTTTATCATCAGTTATTTTATCGATCGCCTACTAAGTGCAAGGCACAAATGCGGTGGAATGAAAGATAACCTGATGCAATATATCTCACTGTTGGATGGAATTGATTGAAAACAGTGGAATAATATTCATAAGTCACTGCCTTTAAAGGAAAAGTCTAGTGGGAGAGACAGATGCCGTGAGGGGAGGAAAAGATGTATCCGTGTTGACCACTATCCACTCTTCGAACCTCTACAATATGGCTCATCTCATTCCATAGAAATTGCCCTTGGTAAGGTCACTAATTGCTAAAAGTTGGACACTTTACAGACTTATGTTACGGTCCTGTTGGAGGATTTGACATTGTTGGCTTCTTTGAAATTCTCTTTTCTCAATATATTCTAGAGCTCCACCTCCTCATAGTTCCCTCTGCATCTTCTTGGACTCCTCTGTATTCACAGATCTGTTTTTTGTTTTTGTTTTTGTTTTTGAGATGGAGTTTCACTCTTGTTGCCCAGGCTGGAGTGCAGTGGTGCAATCTCAGCTCACTGCAACCTCTGCCTCCCGGGTTCAAGCAATTCTCCTGCCTCAGCCTCCCAGGTAGCTGGGATTACAGGCATGCGCCACCACGCCTGGCTACTTTGTATTTTTAGTAGAGATGGGGTTTCACCATATTGGTCAGGCTGGTTTCTAACTCCTAACCTCAGGTAATCCGCCCACCTCCACCTCCCAAAGTGCTAGGATTACAGGCGTGAGCCACTGCGCCCAGCCCACAGATCTCTCAAGGAACTAAAAATTGCAAATGCTTTTCTAACTCAGGTAGATGGTATAGTGCTCATTTTGCAATTAAGACACTGAAGTCAAATAACTTGCCCCAGGTTACCCTGCTAGTAATAGGTTAACGCCAAAGACTGTGCTGTGAAACACTACATTTTGCCCTAAAAGTTGGTGTTTGCCAGGACTCTAAGCCTCTTCTACTGAACATTCTCCCTCTGGGTTTTTCCCTCCACTTCAAGACCTGTCTGCCCAACCCAGGCCTTTCTCTTGAGCTCCAGCCCACTTAACCATCAACTACTAGGAAACTACACTTGAATACCCCATTGGAAACTCAATATCAACTTGTCCAAAAGGGAATTCGCTGTGTCCCCTGAATCTCTTCCCATATTTGCAATGCTAAACAGCCAATCATACCTCCATTTACCCAAAAATCCAAACCACCCAGAAGCTCCTCTCTTTTTCCATCTTCCACATTCAATTGATACACCCCTTTCCTGCCTTTTCAATCTACTCCAGGCCCATTGTCAGTTTTTTCACATTACTACCTATGGGATCTTTTACAAATGAAACTGTTACGGCAGTCCCGTTATGAAGAATCCACCAGGGAGCCATTGGTCACAATAAAGTAAAGGGTCCTTAGCATGGCAGGTGGGGCCCTTCATGATCTGACTCCCATTTATCTTTCCAGACTCATCTCCCTCCACCTACCCGGCTGCTATGCTTCGCAGGTTCAGTCCACAAGACTCATGATGTAATGTAATAAAGGACGACCAAGGTTATTCTCTCATGTTTCTAAAACAAATGTGTGTTAACCAAAAATAAATACAAACATGCATACATATATACAAAAACATTTAGGTATAATCACAGGAAGCACCTAGGAAGTTTTAGCAAGAATTTGTATTCAATTCTAATATACTCCATGGTATTAATTTATTAGTCATTATTTACAGTCAATATCTTAGAACATAAAGCCTACAGAAATTAAGTGCACCAGAGTAGAGCCAAGAAATCAAAGAACTTTGACTACTCCCAAAATAGCCCTACACCCACAATAGTATCCATAACTTTTTTTCTTTTTTTTTTTTTTGAGACGGAGTTTCTCTCTTGTTGCCCAGGCTGGAGTGCAATGGTGCAATCTCAGCTCACTGCAACCTCTGCCTCCGGGGTTCTAGCAATTCCCTTGCCTCAGCCTCCCAAGTAGCTGGGATTACAGGCGCCCACCACCACACCTGGCTACTTCTTGTATTTTTAGTAGAAACAGGGTTTCACCAGTTTGGCCAGGCTGGTCTTGAACTCCTGACCTCAAGTGATTCTCCCGCCTCAGCCTCCCAAAGTGCTGGGATTACAGGCGTGAGCCACTGCACCTGGCCTATTTTAAATGATTTCTTCACTGACTGGATTTTACTGGCAGAGTCATTGCTATTTTTGTTGTTTGGACATTTTAATCATGGATATCATATTCCTTTAATTCTTTCATGTTTGAGGATGTCTGCTTTTATCTTTTTATACTTGAATGACATTTTTGTCTGGATTTAATATTGTTGGGTCACAGTTTCATTTTCTCAGAATTTTATAAACATTACTCCATTATGCTCTTGAGTTAAATGTTTTGGAGAAGTCTGAGGCTAGCCAGATTTTTTCTTTTTTTACCACTCTTAAATGTGCCTGTTTTATCTGCCTAAAAACCTAAAAAATTATTCTTGAAGTTCAGTAACTTAACTAGGCTATATCTTAATGTTGAGTAATTTTTGTGTCATGATTTTTATCAAAATTTTCAAAAACATAATATGTTTTCATTCTGCAGTTTCACTTCTTCCTTCATTTTAGAGAAAGTCTCTTTGAATACATATTCTGGCATTCCATTCAGTATGTTATCTTTTCAAGGACTGCAGCTCTCCTTATGCTGAATGACTTTATCTGTCCTTCATATTTACTAGCATCTCTCTAACTTTTTAAAGCTTTGTCATTTTCCTCTACTTTTTTTGTGATTATCTCAAGACACAAGTAGGCCTACGCAAACATGCCCTACTAATTTTTAGCAAACGTGCAGAGGCAATTCAATAGATGAAGAATAGCCTTTCAACAAACGCTGCTGGAACAATTAGATGTTCATATCCATGGCTCCCCGCTCCCCAACTCCCAATGAACCTAAACCTCACACTTTATACAAAAATTAACTCAAAATGAATCATGGATGCAAATATGTGACATAAAACTATAAAACTTTTAGAAAAACATGTAGGATAAAATATTTGGGATATAGGATTAGACAAGGAGTTTTTAGACCTGATATCAAAAATATAATGCTTAAAACAAGATTAAAGCCAGGCACGGTGGCTCACGCCTGTAATCGCAACACTTTGGGAGGCCAAGACAGGCAGATCACCTGAGATCAAGAAATCGAGACCATCCTGGCAAACGTGGTGAAACCCCTTCTCTACTAAAAATACAAAAATTAGCTGGGCATGGTGGCACGCACCTGTAGTCCCAGGTATTGAGAGGCTGAGGCAAAAGAATCGCTTGAACCTGAGAGGCAGAGGTTGCAGTTAGCTGAGATCGTGCCACTGCACTCCAACCTGGTGACAGAGGAAAACTCCATCTTAAAACAAACAAACAAACAAACAAACAAACAAAAACAAGATTAAAAGTTTTGCTCTAAAAAAGATGCTGTTAAGAGGATGAAAAGACAAGCTACAGACTGGGAGAAAATATTTGCAAACCACATATTCAGCAAAGGACCTGTGTCTAAATTATGCAAAAAAACCCTCTCAAAAACAGTGAAAAAAAATGGGCAAAAGACATGAACAGACATTTCACTGAAGGAGAAATACAGATGGCAGATAAGCACATGAAAAGATGTCCAATATCATCAATCATTACAAAATGCAAATTAAAATGATGAGCTATCGCTACACATGTAGCAGAATGGCTCAAGTGAAAAACAGCAATAACACCACATGCTGGCAAGGATATAGAAAAACAAGATCACTCATACATTACTAGTAGGAATATAAAACTCCAGAGTAGTACAGCCACTTATTATACAACCCAGTAATTGAACTCTTGGGCATTTATCCCAGAAAGATGAAAACTGAAGTTTACACAAAAACATCTACACATATATTCATAGCAGCTTTATTCATGATAGCCAAAATTTGGAAATAATGCAAATGTCCTTCAACAGGTGAATGGTTAAACACACTGTGGTACATTCTTACCACGGAATACTACTCAGCTCTCAAAAGGAATGAACTACTGATAAATGCAACAACTTGAGTGGGCCTCAAGGGAATTATGACAATACCAAAAGCTGCTATATGATTCCATTTATATAACATTCCTGAAATGACAGAATTATAGAGATGGAGAATAGACTCGTGATTCCCCAAGGGTTGGACTGGGGAGGGGAGAAGCGCAGGGACAAGAGGGAGATGAGTATGGCTATGAAAGGGTGGCATAAGAGGTTCTTGAAGCAATGGGACCGTTCTCTATCTCAACTGTGCTGCTAGTTACACAAATGTACACATGTAAAATTGCATAGCATTAAATACACACAAATGAATGCACATAAAACTGGTAAAATATGAATCAGTTCAGTGTATCATATTGACGTCAATTTCCTGGTTGTGATATTGTTTCTATTCATGCAAGATGTTATTGTTGGGGCAAACTGGATGAAAAGTATATGGGATCTCTCTGTATTATTTCTTACAACTACAGGTGGATCTACAATTATCTCAAAATAAAAAGTTTAATTAAAAGAAAAAATGAGGTTACATTTCCAAAACCTTTTTTTTTTTTATGGGAAGGGGACAGTGGGAGAAGAATACTGCTTTCTATCTGTTGACCATTATGTATTATAGTCATGCATTCAAGTACACACACACACATCACAAGAGCTCTTACACAAATTGAAATAGGAAGAGAATCTCAGAATTGTTCATCTGGCCATAACTAATAACATAATAAAGGAAACTGAAGATGAATTGGAGCAAAAAAATCTTTGCATGTTTCATAAAGCGTTTCTGATCCAGCCTTATCTACAATGGTTGCTGGTGATGAGGGAGCGATTAGTGTGCTATGAGATGTGTAATGTGACAGTTTGAGTAGCTCCCTGTGTCTGGCTGTGGTGCTGGCAGCCTTTGTGCACAGTCTGGTGTCATTGAAGTGCTTCGGCTTTATTCCTTTTTGTCTCCTGCCTCTTGATGGAGGTTACACTGAGTAGGAAGCAGTCCCGGAGTTGAATGTATAATCACCACGGGAACTAAGGCTACAGTTAATCCCTGGGAATGTGGCCCATGGCCCCCATATGCCTTTTGTCAAAATCCTTCTTGTGCACTGTTTTTTCCTTTTTCTTTTCTTTTCTTTTTTTTCTTTCTTTTTTTTTTTTTTTTTGAGATGGGGTCTCTCTCTGTTACCCAGGCTGGAGTGCAGTGGCATGATCACAGCTCACTGCAACCTCCGCCTCCCGGGTTCAAGCTATCCTCCCACTTCAGTAGCTGGGATTGTAGGTGTGCACCACCACGCCTGGTTGATTTTTTGTATTTTTTGTAGAAACAGGGTTTTGCCATATTGCGCAGGCTGGTCTCAAACTTCTGGACTCAACCGATCCACACGCCTCGGCCTCCCAAAGTGCTGGGATTACAGGTGTGAGACACTGCACCCGACCTTCTTGTGCACTTTTTAACGTTCTGAATGTTTCTGAGTTTGAGTGAGTGTATGTGTCCCTCCCCATGTGTGTATATGCTTTATTGGTTAGCTGATTTGTCCTTGAGGACAGAAGCAGAAGAAAATATGGGCACTTTATGCAAACAATTTCACATCCTTCAAGCTTCTGCTTTGTGCCTATTAGAAACCAACTATTATATAATCAAGGATTTCTTTAAAACTCCCACTTATCCCCATGCAAGCCACTATATCTCTTCTATAGGAAACTAAGCCCAACCTGTATGATACTAGTGAAACCTGATTTTTTATCTTCATCAACTTCATTTCCCCATGGTCATTGATGATCCCAAATTGTGAAGCTCTTTCTGTGCTCACTGGTCTTTCTGGGATGGTTGAATCATGAATTGTTTCCTCATTTTGTTCTCCAGAATTCCTCTATTTGGTGCTCCTTGATTGACCCTGGATTGACGTGTACTGAGAGTTTCTGCCCCAACTTCCATTCATTCTACAAACCTTCCTGGAGATTCTGTATATCTGTTGTGGAGACGAGCAGGGCCTTCTAGACAAATGTCTTGCTCTAGATGTCTCCATGGGTACCTTTAGCAAGAGGCTTGGTAAGGTGGAAGTCAGGGAAAGGGAACAGAGCCCAGATTCTAATTTCATGAGGGAAAGCTTTAGTAAAGATCTCAACACAAATTTTCAAGAATACCAAATTGCTTGGGTCCCAAAATGCTATTATTGAGATGAGTATAAGATTCTTACAGAAGTAAACCGAACCTATTTTCAACATCTGCTCAGTTGTCTGGTATCTGAAAACATAATAGGAGATTCAGAAAATGCAGGGATGGTGATTTTCCAATTAAGTAACCTAGAGCATTGCTTTAGTATTGACTTCCAGGGAGAAAAGGTAGTCTACTCAGTTCTATTTTCTATCTGCCTGGATCACCTACATGCATCCTCCCCTTTTCACTCCTGGCTGATTTCACTAGTTTTGGGTGGAGAGCTCTTATCTTGCAGTAGAAATTTAATGGTAAAAGTATTTTTTTAAATTCCCATCAAATCTATAGGGTGGCATGAAACTCTTCTATTATTGATCTCTTTTTAGTTTTAGTTTGTGATAGGCAGAATTCTAAGATGTCCCCCAATAATCCAAGCCCCTTTATAATCCCCTCCCTATGGAATCTTATTCCTATGATTAGGTTACATTATACAGCAAAGGTGAAGGGATTTTTCCAATGTCAAGAAAGCTCCTAATCAATTGACTTTAAGTTAATCAACTAGGAGGTTATCCTGGGTGGACTTTACCTAATCAGTTGAACCCTTTGTTAGAAGATCTAGAGGTAAGAGATTCTCCCTGCTGGCCTTAAAGAAGCAAGCCACCAAGAGTTCTACAGCTGCCAGGAAATGAATTCTTCCAACAGCTTTGTGAACTTTGAAGAGGACCCCAAACCTTAGATAAGACCCCAGCCCTGGCTGATGCATTGATTGCAGCTTTGTGAGACCCTGAGCAAAGGACCCATTCTCGGACTCTTGACCCATGAAAACTGTGAAATACCATAAGCCACTAGGCTCATGTTAACTTATAATGCAGCAATATAGACAAATACCCCATTTAATCACCAAAAGTGTCTGGGTGCAGTGGCTCATGCCTGTAATCCCAGCACTTTGGGAACCTGAGGGGGGCAGATCACTTAAGGCCAGGAGTTCAAGACCAGCCTGGTCAACATGGTGAAACCCCATCTCTACTAAAAATAGTAAAATATTAGCTGGATGTGGTGGCAAGCACCTGTAATCTCAGCCACTTGGGAGGCTGAAGCATGAGAATCACTTGAACTCAGGAGGCAGAAGTTGCAGTGAGCTGAGATTGCGCCACTGCATTCCAGCCTGGTCAACACTGCGAGACTCTGTCTCAAAAAAAAAAAAACCTCCAGAAATGTGGCAGTCTGTTGCAGAGTGGCTGTTTTGTTACCTTGCTTTTATTGCCAGTCTCTTTCAATATGTCCTACCAACTAGACAAGGATAGACAGAAAAGAAAAAAAAAATACCACTTAATATCAGGTTCTAAGCCTATATTTTGCATATCAAAGGAGTATAAATAGAAATTCTTACCTTGATCTCCCATTTCCTGCCCAAAACATAAGTTTTTCCCATCTAAGACAATTCATTACCAGATTCTTTTTTGTTTGTTTGTTTGTTTGTTTGAAATGGAGTTTCGCTCTTGTTGCCCAGGCTGGAGTGCAATAGCACAATCTCAGCTCACCACAACCTCCGCCTCCTCGGTTCAAGTGATTCTCCTGCCTCAGCCTCCCGAGTAGCTGGGATTATAGGCATGCACCACCACGCCCAGCTAATTTTGTATTTTTAGTAGAGATGGGGTTTCTCCATGTTGGTCAGGCTGGTCTCAAACTCCCGACCTCAGGTGACCCACCTGCCTTGGCCTCCCAAAGTGCTGGGATTACAGGCGTGAGCCACCAGTCCCGGCCATCAAATTCTGTTAATTCTACCTCTAAAATGTATCCCAAGTCCATCTTTTTCTTTCAATCCCCATTCCACCCTAGTTAAACCACCATCACTTACGATCCGGACAATTAAAACCAGCCTCCTACCTGGCTTCTCAGCATTGCCTCTTTCCCTCCTCTAACTCATTCCTGACCAGTCCAAAGTGATACTAAAATGCTGGGGGGAAGATTACATCACTTCAAAGGTGCCCCATTGTCCAAAATCCAGAGTGATCTGGGCCCTCGAAATAATCTTTTTTTTTTTTTCTTTTTTGAGACAGACTCTTGCTCTATCACCCAAGCTGGAGGGCAGTGGCGTGATCTCGGCTCACCACAACATCCGCCTCCTGGGTCAAGCAATTCTCCTGCCTCAGCCTCCCGGGTAGCTGGGATTACAGGCACACACCACTGTGCCTGGGTAATGTTTGTGTTTTTAGTAGACAAAACACTATAGGGTTTCGCCATGTTGGCCAGGCTAGTCTCAAACTCCTGACTTCAGGTGATCCACCTGTCTCGGCCTCCCAAAGTGCTGGGATTACAGACATGAGCCACCGCACCTGGCTTCAAAATAATCTTGACCTGTTTTTCTTATACCCCACAATTTTTTAGCCCTGCTGATTTTTTGCTTGTTTTTCTCCACCTTTGCACATGTTGTTCCCTAAGCCTGGAATATTCTTCTTTGTCTACCTCTTACTCATCCTTCAAATCTTAGCTCAAAATAACTTCTACAGAGAAGCCTCTGCACATACTCTGTAGCAGATACTCCTGATGGCCCATCTACATCATGTGTACACAGTTAGTGCATCCACCCCTCAACCAGGGCAGGTGTGGCTGCTGAGAGCCACTCACACTTGCACACTTGCACCTTTCTTCACAGCATAGACTTTCATTGATGGGAACTGCCTTGCTGAAAGATTCCTGGAAGTTTCTTCTAAGGTGGCTCTTCTAAGCCAATTATCGACAAGTGGGGTAAAACCATTCAGCCCCCTTGTGTCTGAGTAGATAGACTTGGCCCTGCAATTCCTGCTCCAGAACTCCCTGTGGGGTCAGGCTGAGTCTAGAGTTCTCTTGAAACCACAACATTGCTCACATTCTTTTCCTGCCCTATCCTGCAGCCGTCACTCCCTTACAAGTTTCTCCGGAGAGCATGCCCTTCATGAATCACTGCATGAAAATGCCCACCTCAAATTCTGCTTCTAGAAAACCTACCTTACAACATCCTCAGTAGAAATTATATTCTTCGGCCGGGCACGGTGGCTCACGCCTGTAATCCCAGCCCTTTGAAAGGCCGAGGCAGGCAGACCACGAGGTCAGGAGATGGGGACCATCCTGGCTAACACAGTGAAACCCCGTCTCTACTAAAAATCCCCCCCCCAAAAAAATTAGCTGGGCATGGTGGCATGCATCTGTAGTCCCAGCTACTCAGGAGGCTGAGGCAGGAGAATCACTTGAACCCGAGAGGCGGAGGTTACAGTGAGCCGAGACTGTGCCACTGCACTCCAGCCTGGGCAACAGAACAAGACTCTGTACAAAAAAAGAAAAAAAGATATTCCTCATTATTTTCTCATATACACCCTCTTTTCCTTTATTGCACTTTTCAAAAACAGCAAGTTTATATCTGTTTGTTGATTTATTCATTTTTTCTGTTTGCCTATTAACCATGAGGTTGATGAGCTGTGAGTTCTGGGAAGGCGGAGATCACAGCTGTTTCATCTTCCTTTGTGTGCCCAGTATCAGCAGGGAGCTCAGAAGTCACTGAATGGATGAATGAAAGTGTGAGTTTGGTGTCATTCTTCAAGATGAGTATGGCTGGCATGGAGCTTAGATAGATCTCAAAGCCCCGGCCAGGTGGGGCACGGTGGCTCACACCTGTAATCCCAGCACTTTGGGAGGCCAAGGTGAGCAAATCACTTGAGGTCAGGAGTTCAAGACCAGCCTGGCCAATGTGGTAAAAACCCATCTCTACTAAAAATACAAAAAATTAGCTGGGCATGGTGGCATGCACCTGTAGTCCCAGCTACTCGGGAGGCTGAGGCAGGAGAATTGCTTGAACCCAGGAGGCGGAGGTTACAGTTAGCCAATATCACACCACTGCACTCCAGCCTGGGCAACAGAGCCAGACTGTCTTGAAATAAATAAATAAATAAGCCCAGCCAAGGTTTAGTCTTCTAATAGTACTCCCTGCATCCCTGTGGCTCCTATTCACTGGGACCAAGCTAGGAGTCTCTTCTTCCAGAAAACGAGAAACACACCCTGCACTAACAATAATGATTTCTGTGATTCTAATCAATTCATACGCCTGTTTCCTATAGAGATTTTACAGTAGTATGAGCCCTTTTGTCTCTTTGTTCATTCATATTCAGAACTATATAACCCCTACTAGGTACAGGCACTGTTTTAGTTGCTGTTGCTGTAGCACTGAACAGCAGACAGGACCCCTACTGTCATGAAACTCAGCGTCTACTAGGAAGCAGCAGTCACTGACAAAGAAGCAAACATAACAGGTAATGATGAGTGCTATGAGGAAAAGTAAAGAAGAATAAAGGATGCAGACACTCTGTTAGAAAGAAGGGGAGGAAAAGCCTCTTTAACTACAAGTCATTTGAGTTCAATGCTGCATTATAACACAATATATAGTCATAGAATAATAATATAGTAATAGTAAGTACACTATATTTCTTTACGCATTTCTAAGTGGATGCACTTAGAACACAAGGCTTCATGAACTTACTCTTGTTTCCTAAGTAGATACAGATGGGAGGAGAACACAGTTATGGCCAAGTGGCGGTATTTGTCTATTCACCTTACAGTGATGGGAAAACCGAAGTTCAGGGGCATTAGGCCACTTGCCCAAGGCATAAAATAAGTAAAAGTTTGAGCTGTGAACCTAATCGAGGACTTTCTGACTCTAAAACCCATTTCTTTTCTCCCATTAAATTTTGCTCCCTCAAGTTACTACTACTACTCTTACTGGAGTAAATATTTATACTAAATATGGGCTAAATATTTATAAGTTTTAATGCCTAAGCTCCTGTGCTTTAATAAATGTCATAACTAGACATAAACCTTAAAGTTCTGTTGGTCTATATGAAACACTGTTAGTCTATGGTATTCTACTGAACATCTATAATGTGTTCAACATGGATCTCGCCATGAATAAAGGAAGTTCATTGGAGATGATATTTTGTTTTGTTTTTGTGTTTTTCTGGTTTTAATTGTTTTGGTGGTTGTGATTTTGTGGTTTTCTGGTTGTTAATTGATGACTGAATAAGTCAGGGCTTATAAGCTTAATGGTCTGTTTTGTTTGTTTGTTTTGTAGAGACTGGGTCTCATGATCCTGCCCAGGCTGGTCTGGAACTCCTGGGCTCATGCGATCCTCCTGCCTCAGCCTCCCAAAGTGCTGGGATTACAGGCGTAAGCCACCACGCCCAGCCTCAACAGTCTGTTTTGTGTCTGGGACAGAGTCATTATTAGTTATTTATTTACTTTTAAAATGTCAAGTTTATTTTATGCTTTATTGTTCTTAAAGCACATTCACATATATTATCTAGGTTTCTTTATATATCTATGTATTCGTGAGATAGAAAAATCAAGTGTCTACATCTCCATTTTGCAGATATGGAAATCAGAGCTCTAAGTGTTTGCCCAAGTTTATATAATTAGTAAGGGAGAAATCCAAGACAAGAAACTAAAGTTGTGTCTCTAAATCCAACGATGCTTCACTGTCCACTCTCTTTCAGTCAGAGGAGGAAAAGCTATACGCCCTGGAGGATAGGGGGTTTGTTCTGGGATGAGACGTTCCCTACTCCAGCCACTTCTGAGTCAGAGTCTGGTCTGGTGGCCAGGAGGTGTGGGTTGGACGAGATCTGTGGTTCTCATCTTGTGCCCCCTCAGAAAAGTAGTGTTGTGTTAACAAGGTGCCCTGCCCTGAGGCCTGTTTCCTAATCCAGATATTAAGCTAATGGATAAAATGTTTCTCCAGGAACTCTATTCTGATCCATGTCAAAATGCATGAACCCAGAGTAAGCAAGTCTTGGTAGCTTAATATTTTAAAATATCACCAAATGTTATTAGGAAACCGTCTTTTGTTTGTTGTCAATTTGTATCAAACAATTGGATTTCCTGCTGGACCAATTGTTCCGGGTTCATTTGATGGAATTAAATATATTGGTGTCTCCAGTCTCATATCCTTAAACCCATCCTTATCCCAAGAGTTTACAGTAATTCTTCATTCTCTTCAGGATAAAACTAAAAACTCTTCCTTTCTTGGCGGGGGCGGGGGGGCGCAGAATCTTGCTCTGTTGCCCAGGCTGGAGTGCAGTGGCATGATCTCGGCTCACTGCAAACTCCACCTCCCGAGTTCAAGCGATTCACCTGCCTCAGCTTTGTAAGTAGCTGGGATTACAGGCATGAGCCACTGCACCCAGTCAAAACTCAAGTTCTCTAGCAGGGTCCATCAGGTTCCCATAACCTGGCCTTGCCAGCCTCCTGCCCCATCTCTGGTCACTCTCCATTTGTTTTTTTTGTTTGTTTTTTTTTTTTGTTTTTTTGGCTCTAGTCATGCACAGTGTCTTATACTCCAAGGTACACCCCTCCACAGCTTCAGCCTCTTTGCCTTTGCTTAAACCATCTCTGCTACCTCAGGGCTCTTCCTTTCTTGCCAAGCTCTGCTCTTCCTTTGAGATTCAGTTCCGGCAGCACATTCACCAGAAGGCCTGGGCTGACCCTAAGGCCAGCCTACAGATCCCTCCTGTGGGCTCCCGTAGGCCTTGTGCCGTTACCATATTGTTTTGATTTTTAAATTTTCATTTTCATTCATTTATTTTTTAATTTGTAATACATTCATGTGGTTCAAAATTAAAAAGGCTCAACAGAGTAAATGATAATGTGCTCCCTTTTTACCCTGTCCTCTGGCCAGCTTTTTCCCTTACACAGAGGCAACCAACATTATCACTTATATAAGAATCCTTCCAGAGATTGACCAGTATATCTCACAAATGTATGCGTACATTCTATAAATTCTGTCTGTCCTTCCTTCCTTTCTTCCTTCCTTCCTTTCCTTTTTTCCTTCCTTCCTTTTACATGAATGGTATCATACCATAAAAAACATTCAGCTCCTGTGTTTTTTATTTTTTGGTTTTTTTTTTTTTTTTTTTTGAGACAGAGTCTCGCTCTGTCGCCCAGGCTGGAGTCCAGTGGTGCGATCTCCGCTCACTGCAAGCTCCGCCTCCTGGGTTCACGCCATTCTCCTGCCTCAGCCTCCGGAGCAGCTGGGACTACAGGTGTCTGCCACCACGCCCAGCTAATTTTTTGTATTTTTAGTAGAGACAGGGTTTCACCATGTGAGCCAGAATGGTCTTGATCTCCTGACCTCGTGATCCGCCCGCCTCAGCCTCCCAAAGTGGTGGCGTTACAGGCGTGAGCCACCGTGCCCAGCCCAGCTCCTGTTTTTTAAAACAAGGTATCTCAGAGAGAATTCCATAACATAGGACAATCATAAAGATCTTCTTCATTTTAAATGTACAGTTGTATAGGATTTCACTGAATTGATGCCCCATTCTTTGTTTAGCCAATCCCCAATTGATGGGCAATTAGTTTATTTCTAATTCCTTGCTATCATAGGCAATGCTACAAGAGATGGCTGCACACATGCATCAGTTTGTACATGCCACATTGTATTGAAATGATCTTCTTACCAGACTATCTCTTGGCTTAGGCTATTGGTTCCTCTGAAACAAGAAATGATGCTTTATGCATCTCCCAATTCACCTGCTTCTAAGAGGGCCTAGCATGTAGTAGGCAGGCAGTTAAAGTTGGTTAGACTGAAGGTGTTGTACAAGGAATCAGCTGATCTTCACGTGCTTTGCCACCCGAACAGGTCTGAGAATCACTAGACGCGTGGCCCTTTAAAGGTTTGTTCTGATTATTCTGTTTGCCTTCCTGCTCCCCCAATTTATTCCCTGCCCCTCTGTAACGTGATCTGTGCTCCCAGGTGGGAGCTGAGCCTTACTGACAGTGTAGTCTAGGTTCCCTGCCTCCACCTTCCCTTGGGGTTTATCCAGTGGGAGGCACTCACAGGGGATGGAGGGCAGAAGACAGAGACTGAAGTACTTCTTCCTGTTTCTTCCCTGCCTCAGGGGCTGCGTCTTCCTCTGCATAGGATGACAGTTCCCTCAGCTCCAGCTCTCACGGTGCTCTCAACAGTTTCCTGCCTTTGCCTTCAGGGCCAGGATAGTGACAACCACCCTGTTAATCCTCAGTGCTTCCTTAACCCCTTGTGAATATGCCTTAACCATGCCCACATCCCTGTAAATGATCTTGTCAGCTCCAGTTAAACTCTTCGTATGCGATTCTGTTTTCTGCCAGGACCCTCATAGATATAGGAATCCGGTGCAGTGGCTCACGCCTGTAATCCCAGCACTTTAGGAGGCCGAGGCAGGCGGATCACGAGTTCAGGAGTTCGAGACCAGCCTGGCCAACATAGTGAAACCCCAAAAAAAAAAAAAAATTTTTTTTGGTCTCTACCAAAAAAAAAAAAAAAAATTAGCTGAGTGTGTTGGCGGGTGTCTGTAATCCTAGCTACTCGGGAGGCTGAGGCAGGAGAATCGCTTGAACCTGGCAGGCGAAGGTTGCAGTGAGCCAAGATCGTGTCACTGCACATCAGTCCAGGTGACAGTGCGAGACTCCGTCTTAAAAAAAAAAAAAGAATATAACAATAGCCTTTGAACCAGAGATTTTACCACTCCAAGTATTGGTAAGGAGAGAGTTTCTCAATTGCATTTTGAAATATAATAAAAGCTAGCGGCACAGACAGTCAAACTATAACAATCCCCCAAAGCTTTATAACAATAGTAATAAAAGGTGTTGGAAAGACAATCTAAAGATCTCCCTTGTTCCACAGTAACTACTTTGCCAGCACCAGCATTTATGATTCAGCCTGAAAAATGTGGAACAAGGTTTAGAGAGTATTTCAATGGTTCTTTACCTCATTGAAGCAGCAGATAGAAACTGAAAAGATAGAACAAACAAGTAAGACCAGAAGGGTTTTGTGTGAATTAGGCAGTGTTCTGCATTATACATTCCTTATAGAGTATACAGTGTTTTCAATGTGTGCATTTCTTGCATAGCTGTTCATTAGTGGGCTGTAAATTGCTTTTTTTTTTTTAATGTCTATACATTGCCCTCCAACCAATTAAGTTGAAAATAGTGTTTTTTCCCTCCCCATGATTAATCACTGAGTAACAGCCTGAAGAGTCTTCAGGGCATTGAGATTGATTCTTTGTACTTGTGAGTTGTAAGGAAATCTGGTTTAAAGTAAAACATAATGGCTGCAGATTGCAAGTTGTTCTGCTCATTAGTAAAGCTCCTGCTTTTGAAATTGGTGATTAGGATTTTCCTTCAGGGAGGATCAGGCTGCAATGTCTATGCACACAGTTTTTGCTTCTAGACATTAACCACCAAGAATATTAAAAGATATACAAAAAGTAGGCCTGTCACTTTGTCTCAAATCATTCGGCTTCTAACATAAGCAGAACCTTTCTCAGGCATAAAAAGAGAGTTTGAATGATTCATGAAATTCTTTCTCCACATTAAAAATAAACAGATGAGGGGAATGACAAAGCAAATGTTTCTTTTATTAGCAGCAAATAAATAGAACTTCCTTTGGGAAATATATGCCATATATACGTACATATGTGTATATGCACACACACACACATATACACACAGGGAAAGTAAATGCTTTCTCATCTACAACTCTACCTAGAAATCTTTCTTTAAAACCAGTATTCATACAGGATTAAATTTAATAACATGTTTATTTTACTTTATTTAGATAATTTACTTGGGTTTACCTCACTTAAAATCTTATGTATGTATCTGTATTTCTCTTTTAAAATATTTCTTTTTTTCTTTTTTTTTGAGATGGAGTCTCGCTCTGTAACCCAGGCTGGAGTGCAGTGGCGCAATCTTGGCTCACTGCAACCTCTGCCTTCCAGCACTTTGGGAGGCCGAGGCAGGCCTCCCAACCTCAGCCTCCCGAGTAGCTGGGATTACAGGCACCTGTCACCATGCCCAGCTAATTTTTGTATTTTTAGTAGAGACGGGGTTTTGCCATGTTGGCCAGGCTGATCTAGAACTCCTGACCTCAGGTGATCCCCCTCCTTGGCCTACCAAAGTGCTGGGATTACAGGTGTGAGTCACCGTGCCCAGCCTAAAAATATTTCATTTAGTATGGCATTAACATAGCAATAACAGAATGCCTTTAGTTTTAACTAGGTAGGGACGCTGCATTCACACATTCGATTAATGTACTCTTTTCTGGTTGATTAGAGAGATGAAAATATGACAAATATGCTAATTATTATGGTTTTATTATTATTATTATTATTTTGAGACAGGGTCTTGGTCTTTTGCCCAAGTTAGATAGAGTGGAGTACAATGGCACAATCATGGCTCATTGCAGCTTTGACCTCTCCGGCTCAAGTAATCCTCTCGCCTCAGGCTCCCAAGTAGCTGAGACTACAGGTATGAGCCACCACACGCAACTGATTTTTTATTTTTAGTAGAGACAAGGTCTTGCTATGTTGCCCAGGCTGGTCTTGAACTCCTGAGCACAAGTGATCCTCCAGCCTCGGCCTCCCAAAGTTCTGGGATTATAGGCATGAGCCACCATGCTCAGTCATGTTATGGTTTTAAACCTCATAATGGTCATTTGCTCATTTTTTACATTTGTGTTTTGATTCCTGTAACACCTTACTATTTTGAGCTCTATCAAGTGCATATGATCGACTTACTGCAAAGAGGTAGGATAACATGACTGTGTTTCTATCGAAAGCTAGGCCCAATTTATTATCATTATTGTATATCAAACTGATATTATTATTGTATATACAACAATAATTTATCTTAGTTTGGGCTGCTATACCAAATTTGCCATATATTGGATGACTTAAACCCTGGTCCATGGCCTGTTAGGAGCCGGGCCACACAGCAGGAGGTGAGCGGCAGGCAAGTGAGCATTACTGCCTGAGCTTCGCCTCCTGTCGCATCAGTGGCAGCATTAGATTCTCATAGGAGCGTGAACCCTATTGTGAACTGCGCAAGGGATCTAGGTTGAGTACTCCTTATGGGAATCTAACTAATGCCTGATGATGCGAGATGGAAGAGTTTCATTCCCAAACCATCCCCCTTCCCCGCCATATTCCATAGAAAAACTGTCTTCCACAAAACTGGTCCTTGGTGCCAAAAAAGTTGGGTATCGCTGTCTAAACAACATTTATTTCCCACAGTTCTGGAGGATGGGAAATCCAAGATCAAGTGCTGGCAGATCCAGTGTCTGGTGAGGGCCCACTTACTGGTTTGTGAACAGCTCTTTGTGTTGTATCCACACAACGAGGATGGAAGCTAGCTTTCTCCTGTGTCTTCTTTAAACAGCACTAATCCCATGATGAGGGCTCTACCCTCATGACCTCATCTAAACCTAATTACCTCTCAAAGACCCCTTCTTCAAACACCATCACATTAGGAATTAGGACTACAGCATGTGAATGACACAAACATTCAGTCCATAGCATCATTACTCAGTTTATACAGGAGTTTACAGTTTTCCATGAAACCTTTCTCTCCTAGTCCTTATAATTAGCCTGATGATAAAGCTAATATTATCACTGCTGCCTTACAGATGAGGAAATCGAGGCTCTGAAAAGTTAAGAAACCTCCTAAGATCACATAGCTTGTAAGAAATCAAGGTGTGTCCCAGCACGGTGGCTCGGGCCTGTAATCTCAGCACTTTGGGAAGCCAAGGCGGGTGAATCAATTGGCCCCAGGAGTTCGAGATCAGCCTGGGCAACACGGGAAAACCCATCTCTACTAAAAATACAAAATTTAGCTGTGTGTAGTGGTGCATGCCTATAATCCCAGCAATCCGGGAGGCTAAGGTGGGAGGATCACCTGAGTCTGGGAGGTGGAGGTTGAAGTGAGCTGAGATTTAACTTGTTGCGTGTTATGCTGTAGTATCCACAGGTAGTTTGTTTTCAAACAAAGTACAGGTGTGCATTTCTTTAAAAAAGCAGTTATGAGTAATGTTTAAACTATCCATAGAGCTAGGATAGGGGTTTACTATTTAATAGCTGGCCTGTTGCCAGTGCTCCTTTGAATATAGAGTACTGCTGCTTAAAGCAGGAATAACAAAAGATGCTGTTTTACATAATGCTACTCAATACCCTGATAAATTACTGGTCTACTAAGGTGAATCTGTATCTGAATTTTATTTTCAAAGAGGATGAAAAGATTGTTTTAATACATACTGTTTTGACATTTCTACAAATTTGTGTGTCTCAAAGAGATTTGTGTGTTTTCGTTGAATATGGTTTTACCTAGTATTTCCTGACTTCATAACTTTATTTTGTAATTAAGCAATGTAAGACTATAAATAAGAGTGCTTAGAGAAAACAAAGACTAGTCAGACCTAAAATTCTAAATTGGATATATATTTTTAAGTATTATTCGAACCAGAGAAAAGAAGCACAAGTGAAATAGAGCTTAACCTCATCAGAGTCACTTGAGCCATGGAAACCAAGGGGTAGAAATTTCCCCTCCCTGGGCCTTTCTGAGGTATCCTGGTCATTGATTCGTATTAAACCCTTGGGAGTTTAGTATTTAAAATTCCACAGCCCATTCTGGCAAAAGTAACTTCAAGAACTATCTATTTAATGGGAAAATCAATTGAATAATAAAGGCCATGAATTATAATATATTTAGAATATATTCAGGGTTCCTCCCACGCCTCCCCCCGCCCCCCAAGTATATTATAGTGTCAAAAAGCATGGCTAATGGGAAGTGCTGCTAAAAAGAGGTCCTGCCAGACCTGCTTTATCTAATCCTGAGGAATTAATTCAGAACTTAATAGGTTTTGCAGTTGTGGTTTGTTTTTAAAATATCAATAATTCTGAGTAGATTCAAGGTCTTTTTTTGTTTTGTTTTGTTTTGTTTTGAGACGGAGTCTCACTCTGTTGCTAGGCTAGAGTGCAGTGGCATGATCTCGGCTCACTGTAACCTCCGTCTCCTGGGTTCAAGCAATTCTCCTGCCTCAGCCCCCTGAGTAGCTAGGATTACAGGTGCGTGCTACCATGCCCAGCTAAGTTTTGTATTTTTAGTAGAGACGGGATTTTACCATGTTGGCCAGGATGGTCTCGATCTCTTAACCTTCTGATCCACCCACCTCGGTCTCCCAAAGTGCTGGGATTACAGGCGTGAGCCACCGCACCCGGTCTCAATTTTTTTTTTTTTTTTTTTACTAACTTAGTCTTCTCCTCTCCTCTGTCTACCCTTAGCAATATATAGGTAAACATATCCAGCTTGTCTAGCACATCACAGATTATTAGTTAACAAGGTGTAGATTAATGAGCTTATATTGTATTGCTGGATCTTTTGAGTTAATAACAATGGTAACTTGTCCAGAAGGCCTATCATCATTCCTAGTAGGTGGGCACAGAGTAAGAGATATTAAGAAGCTTCCTGATGAGTCGTCATCTAGCAAAGGCCCTGTGTAGGGCTATATTATAGGAGTTACACTGACTTCTGGGGCATTCCAAGGTCTCCCCACTTATCCATATCTCTGTCATTTTGCTTCTCCAGCCACGACAACACACTTTCCTCTCCAACTGCTCCCTCCCCACCAAAAAAGAAAACCCTCTAAAAGGCCAAGGAATAAATATTCTTAGAAGTAAAGTATCTTCATCCCATGCTGCCTTTTTCAAAGAGGTGTTAGGATATTTATCCTATTTCTGTATTTCACAGTAGCTTTTCAGGCTGTCCTGCTTATATATAAGCTGATTTATATTGAGAAAAATCACTTTTGAATAAAGAGGATGAAATGACTTTACACCCCATTAAATACTCAGTCAAGCTTAGCCATGACTCAGTAACTAAAAAGTTCAAAAAATCCAGTTATGTAATGTGCAGAGTAACAAATTGCAAGAAAAACAACTTAATCTTCCAGTGACTAAGTAAGAAAAACTGTTGTCACTATTAAACATGTAGGAAATTGATAATTATTACAAACAAAGCAATACTCTACCCTAAATCTAGACAAATCACTGGACAGATGATAAGATTTTCAGCTTTCTCCTTTAAAGAGCTGTGCCTGGCTGGATGATGGGTTTTATACAAGTTTTTATGTTATTTTAGAATGTATGGATTTTTTTGTAAACACGCAAAGGGAAGGTCATAAGCTCCTTAAACTTTAAAAAACCATCAAATCCTTTCTTTGCTACTTATATTCTATGCCAATTATAATATTCCAAGACTTACCTTTCTTCAGAATGCTTACATATGGAAAGGTTTATTTATGAATACTTGACAGGTAAATATTCCACATGTATTTTCTAGCCCTTCTTTCTCTGTCCCTCCCTCAAATAACTTCATTACCCTCTCCTTTTTAAATGAAATATCTTGATAATAAGAAAACAAAATCATTTTTTGTGAAATAATACATATGGACAAAAAATACAAGTTGTATTTTACTTCTGGTTCATTAAAATATTGTGTTTAGTTGGGTTTTTTCCTCCTTATTTTCAGAAACATAAAAGAAATTGTTTTATTTCCTAAAGGATAAAATTAGATATAGCCTCTTTAGTAGACATTATCACAGTTCTGTTGTTTGCTGTGTTCATTTGCTTAATGAATTGCGTGAGAACAGTCACTGTAATGAAATATGTGTGCTGGGGGTGTGGGGAAGGGCATGGGAAATGTTTTATGAAAAAAAGTTATAAGCCTAATACTATGAAGTAACATATAATGCAGTTCTTTTTAAGTGCAATATATTTATTTCTGCTAGAAATATATTATCAACCTTATGTAATATTTGAAGCACTACATATTACTTGTAAACAGCTTAAAATTATATATTACCCCAATTGTACATAAGTACAAATGTGTGGATATTAGTTTCTTTCATTAAAAATGGTGTTTTTAAAAAAATACATATGCACCCATTTACACCTTTCATTCACTTACACTGTTTTATGATGTTTGGTACCTGTTTCTTCACCTGAAAAAAAGGATTAGATAAGATTGTGGGTCCCAGCTGGCCACTCACAGGCTGGACACAGCCCAGGATTACTGCACAGTATTTTGGGTTTGTCTTTAGTTGCATTTGAAAGCCTTTGGAAAAGACATTGCTCTCAAGTTCCCACTATTTTCCATTTTCTGCACCCAGTCCCCTTCATTCGTGTATGCTACCCAATGAACCCTCAGAATCACATGATTTTGCACCTCTCTGTACTGAATTATACTGAAGACTCCATAAAACTTAAAAACTCCTGTATCTCATTTCAGCCATGAGCACTTGGATATGCTGTAATGATATTACACAAAGCAGAATGACACCAAATAAGATTAGCCAAATTATAAGCCTTAATCCTCCTTCCACATGACAGTCCTTTAAAATATTTGATGTTATCATTACTCCCTGCTTTCAAAAGTCTACTCTATTACCCTTAATTTTTTTGTGCATGCCTAACACCAACCTTTTAGAAATCTTTTATTTGGAAGGATTTCATGCTTAAGGAAGAGTTGCAAGAAGACCATAAAGAAACTCTGTACACCCTTTATGCAGATTCACAATTGTTAACCTTTTGCCCTATTTACTTTATCATGTGCATTTACAGTGAGTAGTGTGTGCATAAACACACATGCACATGCATAGATATGTAATATATACGAATTATTTTTCTGAACCCTTTGAGAGTAAGTAGCATGTCATGCCCCATTATCTCTAAATAATTGAAAGTGTATTTCCTAAAAACAAGATTCCACTAAATAATCACAGTAGCGTTAGCAACTTCAGGAGATTTAACAATGATGCAGTACTTTGGCGTATCATCTATATTCCAGATTTGTCAAATTACCCAGTAATATCATTTGTAGCATATCTTTTCTTCAGTACAGATCCACTTCAAGGTCACATATTGCATTTAGTCATCATGCTACTTTAGTCTCCTTAAATATAGTATAGCTCTTCAGCCTGTCTTTGTCTTTCATGGCAAAAGGATTCCTACTGTATTAGAAATCATGAATTCATACTGATACCTCCAATTCCAATGCACTCCCACAGAGTCCTCTTTTCTTGCTTTGCCCCGTTCGATATCTGTATGGAATACAGTGGAAGAAGGCTCAACAATTACCTCAATGTATTTATTTACTCAACTCTACCATACACTTAAAACTAATTTCAGATTGCTTCACCTGTACAACTACAACACACAAACCTTCTAAAAAAAGGTCAGGGTTTGTTTGCATTGTTTCCGTGCTACTCAACTAACAGTATATAGCCAAATGATATGTTCAGCAGTTACTTTGATTAATTCATTTTTTGTCCTCCTGGATAGTTATGTTACTCATGCGCAATACAAGTGGGTTTATTTGTTCGGTTTGTTTGGAGTTTTAATGGATCTTTTCCTTCCTATTTTTATTGATATTTTTTAAAAATAGAAAATAATGTGCTTTCAACAAACTCATAGATCTAATAAGTGATTATGGCAAGGTTGAATTATAGCAAGGTTAGAGGATACAAGATTAATACTTTAAAAGACCATTGCTTTCCTATATACCAGAAATGAACAATTGGAATTTGAAATAAACAGTTATATCATCACTAAAAAAAGAAAAAAGAACAAATAGGTTTAAACAAAATATTCACAAAAGCTATATAAGGTAAACTACAAAACTTTGACGAAATAAATCAAAGAAGATCTAAATAAATGGAGAGATAGTCTGTGTTCATGGATAGGTAGACTCAATATTGTGAGGATGTCTGTTCTTCCCAACTTGATCTATATATTCAATGCAAACACAACCAAAATTCCAGCCAGTTACTTGTGGCTAAGAACAAACTGATTCTAATGTTTAGTTAAAGGCAGAAGACCCAAAATAGCCAACACAGTATTAAAGAAGAAAAACAGTCAGAAGACTTACACTACCCAACTTCAAAACTTACTACAGAACTATAGTAATAAAGACAGTGTACTATTGGCAAGAGAATAGACAATTAGATAAATGGAACAGAGAGCCCAGAACTAGGCCCACATAAATATAGTTAAATGACCTTTGACAATGGAACAAAGGCAATTCAGTGGAGAAATAATAATCTTTTCAACAAATGGTACTAGAACAACTGAATATCCACATGCAAAATAATAAGTCTAAACACAGACCTTAAATCTTTTGCAAAAATTAACTTAAATGGATCATAGACTTAAATACAAAATGAAAAACTATAAAACTTCTAGAAAGTAACAGGAGAAAATCTAGGTAGTTTTGGTGTTTTAGGTACAACACCAAAAGTACAATCCATTAACAAAAAAATTAACATGATGGACTGCATGAAAATTAAAAACTTCTGTGAAAAACATTATTAAGAGAAAAAAAGGACTAGCCACACTCTGGGAGTAAACATTTGCAAAAACACATATCTGATAAAGGATTCGTATTTCAAATATACAAAGAGCTCTTAAAACTCAACAGTAAGGAAAAGACAAATTATGGGCAAAGGATCTCTCTGAACAGATACTTAAAGATATACAGATGGCAAATAAGCATATGGAAAGATGCTCAACATCACATGTGACTAGGGAGTTGCAAATTAAAACATGAGCTACAACTACATACCTATTAGAAGAGCTAAAATTCAAAACACTAGCAATGCTAATGCTGGTGAGGATGTGGAGCAATAGGAACTCTCATTCATTGCTGGTGGAATGCAAAGTGGTACAGTCATTTAAAAAGATAGTTTGTCAATTCCTTTCAAAACTAACATAGTCTTATCATATGATCTAGCAAGTATGTTCCCGGGTATGTACCCAAGTGAGTTAAAATTTTATGTCCACTTAAAAATCTGCACATGACTGTTGACAGCAGCTTTATTCATAATTGCCAAAACTTAGAACTAAGATGTCCTTCAATAGGTAATGGATGAACAGTCTGTGGTACATCCATTATCCATACAATGGAATATTTTTCAGCAATAAAAAGAAATGCACTATCAAGCTGTGAAAAGACTTGGAGGAATCTCAAATACATATTGCTAGTGGAAAATGAGCTATACACTGGGCGGTTCTAATTATATGACATTCTGGAAAAGGCAAAATTACAGAGATGGTAAAAAGATTGGTGGTTTCCATGGTTTGGGGGGAAAGAGGGAGAAATGAAGGGATGGCGCACAGGTGATACTTAGGCCAGTGAAATAACTCTGTGATGCTACTGTAGTAGCAGATACATGAAATCATGCATTTGTCAAAACTCATACTACTTTGCAACTCAGAGTAAGCTATAATGTAAACTATGGACTTTTTGGTCAATAATGCACCAATATTGGTTCATCAATTGTAACTAATGCACTACAATAATGCAATAGTTTAATAATAGGGGAGACTGCCAGTGTGGGGGAGAGGGCATATACGGGACTTCTAGATTTTCTACTCGATTGTTCTGTAAACCTAAAACTGCTCTAAAAATAGCCTCTTAGTAAAACAACAACAATGAGATACGGCTTAACAATCACTGCGATGGCTATAATTATAATTACAATAACAAGTTGGCAAGGATGTGGAGAAATTGGAACCCTTATATATTGTCGGTAAGAATATAAAATGGTGTAGTCTGGCCATTCGTGAAAAGGATAAAAAAAGGTTACTTACTATATGACCCAGCAATTCCACTCCTAGGTGTACACCCAGGAAAAATGAAGAGATATGTCCACACAAAAACCAGTACACGAATGTTCATAGCAGCATCATTCATGATAGGCAGAAAGTGGAGACAACCCAAATGCCCATCAACTGACAAATGGATAAATAAAATGTGGCATATCCATATAATGGAAGATTATTCAGCTATAAAAAAATGAAGTACGATAAATGTTACAGCATGGATGAACCTTGAAAACAGGATGCTAAGAGAAAGAAGCTGGTCAAAAAGGATTACATGTTATATGATCCCATGCATGTGAAATGTCCAGCATAGAAATATCCATAGAGATGGAAAATAGATTAGTGCATGCCAGAGGCTGGAAGGAGGGAGGAATGGAAATGACTGCAAGTAGGTATAGGGTTTCTTTTAGGAATAGTGAAGATTTAAATTCTGTTAACACTTATAACTAAGACACTGCACTAGCCCTTTACATATTTCCAAATTTTAATTTTTAAAAAAAAGTCTACCTTGCTTTTTTTGAACCCAGGTATACAGCCTTAATTAAGAAATATGAAAGCTGCAAAACTCGATGGTTTTTCTACTAATGGATTATAAATTGTCACCAATAAATATCTCAAAAAGGGTTTCAATGGATGGTACCAAAGATGAGAGCGTTTTAAAGTTTCATATTTATCTTTAGGGGATGGGTCCATACCTATGCGAAAGCAGAGCTCTGCTGACCCCAACAAGTCTGGTGGTCTTGACATAAACACTTATTATTTATTTAGGGCTGTCTCACTCTCCTCCTTATTCTCTAGTTGCCATTTAGGCTACTAGCAGATAGAAGTAATTAGAAAATAGGAACAAGGAGGCCCACCCTACTTAGAGACTGGGCAGTGCAGGTGAGAAGGAATCAGAGGAATAAAGTTCAGGGATAAGGGGGAGGCCAGGTTGGGGCTGGGCCGAAGAGATGAGAGAGAGATGAGCTCAGCCCTCTGGGTGGGCAATGACAAGTGTAGGTACTAGAGGACAAACTGTGGGATAGATTGCAGAGTAAGACCCTCAGGGTGGAGTCTGAACACACAGCTGGAGGCAGAGGAGGAGGGAAGGAAAAAAGTGGTAAAAAGAGATCTTAGTACAGGCCACTGTATGACTTAGCAGGTGCATCTACCTAAATATTTGTACAAATACCAACTAGAATCAAATAAGTTTAAAAGACCTTATTTAGGCCATGTCATCCAAAGTATTTTATAGTTGAGGAAATCAGAACTAGAGAAACAAAGTAAATTGGCCAAAGCATACTGGGCCTAGTCTAGTGATATATCTTCAACTCTATATTATAATCAAAGTTCAATCTTAAATCAACCTAAAATATTATATTATGTAAAATACGGCACACAGATTCATTATGTATCATTGGCACTTTTACTATGTTTTGCATTTAATCTGCCCATAAATATTCTGAAACTCATTCTTTAAATCATTTCCTGTTTGCCCCAAAAATACTCATCTCTAATCCTACTGTAACATCATCATCTACATTTCTGTTACATTAGGATTAGAGACAAATTCTGTTTATAAATAACTCTAAGAACAGTTTTTATATTTCATTTTCATGTTGAAAATCAGTCAGATTTGCTTCAGCATCAAATAAAGTGTTTATGTAAAATTAAATGAGCACTGGCAGCAAGCTGCACTTTTTTTTTTACTAAATGGGGAAAATAGACTAATATAGTAGAGGCTTTTGCTTATTAATATTGAATGTAGTAATTCTTATATTAGTTACTTTGGTGGTAAATAAAAATAATCTCAATATGATGGAGTTTGTACATGGTCTATTACCATCAAATCCAGGGAAAAATGGATTTTGTAGATTTGGGGATGTGGTACATGTATAATAAGTATAGTTGTGTATATGTTGGTTAAGTCATTTAACAGTGATAACTGAGTACCAATCTGGTTCAAATGAATGTGCATATACTATGCAATTGTGCAGTCTCTCTACTTGGAGCTGAAAGAATCTCCCAATTAATTTATGGATCACCTCCCTCCCTTTGAATAAGACACGCCTTTATAAGGCATGTCTTATCTGATAAAGGCCTGGAGTTGTTTATAAGGTATGTCGTATCTGACATAGGCCTGGAGCACTACACGACCAGGGCATGGGTGGCTTACAGAGCTCTAGTTTTTTGGTTTTGGGGATTTTTGGGGGGGTTAGGAGTGGGGAGTGGATAGCCCCCTCATGGACACAGAAAATAGATTGGAACTCTTGGAAATTCCAACTTGTTATTACAGATGCCTTTCTTCCATAGTCCAAAAGACAGCATTGTGCAAAGTATCACTTACAGATTCATTTACATCTAAACTTGCTGTATGCTTCACGGCAAGTTGGTGTCTTTCCACTTTCTCCTTGATGAAGACCTGCATCCAATATGAATTTAAAGAGGCTCTGTAAAGTAATTCGACAGCAGCAAATATGCTATTTAAAAATGAGTCAATCCAAGATATGTAAATCCAAGAAAGGTTTTAGACTGAAGCAGTTGTTTTATGAAATACACATGTCCAAAGACACTTTTTTAGTGGAGGCAACTTGCTGAAGAAGAATTTGAAAGGATCTTTTAACATTTATAAGCAGACCTATTTGAAATTACCTAGAAAATAAGTAAGCTCCAAGAAGAACATACCTATGGCTATCCTATTTTTCGAAGGCAAAAATGGAGCTACAAAATTAAACAAAGGATGTATTTCATGTTTGAATTTGTAGAAAAAGTCTTAGAAAGGTATAATGAAAATAAATAAAATTACTAAATAAAATAACTATGAGATCCTAAGAATTTTGCCACCATCTTTGGGAATAACTAATGCTGATAAAGTAGAGACTAATACTTTGGTGCCAATTCCAACTCCTTGCACTGTACAAAGGGGGAAAAGTATCTTAATGCATAAGAAATTATGAGACAGCATAAATAAAAACCAATCTTTTATGCAGAAAGTTTCAATTAAAGTGAAATTCATATTTTAAATTACCAAATTATAACCGGAAAAGTTTGTAATGTTTTCAAAATGGTCTTCGCTAAACTACCTCTATCTAGCCTGGAGGCTAGAGATGGAACTTAACTATCCACTTAAATTATATATATGTATTTGTGCAAAGTTAAAACTTTAAATCTAATAAATTATTCGAATCAATTAAAACAAAGTCATTATTATTTGGAAAACTAAATCTTGGCCATGATGAATATCTTAATTATTTTGACATATGAAATATGCAATGTAATTTTTATGTGGGGTTACATTTGGAATTTTCCTACATTTCATATTTAGTAAATGGATTTATTATAAGAACAGTGATTTTTTTAAAGAATGAATTTAATAAGTAAGTTTTGAAATTTTGATTTACAGATCATTATTGCCATCTGCTGGTTACATAGTTTAATTGCATTTTTTAAAATTCCCAATTGTTTTACTAAAAGACAAAGGAAAAACTGAGGCAAGTTTTAGATATCCATAACCGGATTAGAGATCTCTATGTAAGACAGATAATTTGCAGCCAGGTGCAGTGGCTCATACCTGTAATCCCAATACTTTGGGAGGCAGAGGCGGCATGAATGCTTGAGGCTAGGAGTTTTAGACCAGCCTGGGCAACATAGTGATACCCCATCTCTACAAAAATAAACAAATTAGCTGTGTGTGGTGGTCTGCACCTGTAGTCCTTGCTACTCAGGAGGCTGAGGCAGGAGGATCCCTTGAGCCCAGGAGTTCAAGGTTTCAGTGAGCACCATCACACTTTAGCCTGTGTGACAGTGAGACCCTATCTTGAGAAAAACAAAAAAGCTAAATAATATGCAGCCGACACATGAAAAAATGCTCATCATCACTGGCCATTACAGAAATGCAAATCAAAACCACAATGAGATACTATCTCACACCAGTTAGAATGGCGATCATTAAAAAGTCAGGAAACAACAGGTGCTGGAGAGGATGTGGAGAAATAGGAACACTTTTACACTGTTGGTGGGACTGTAAACTAGTTCAACCATTGTGGAAGTCAGTGTGGCGATTCCTCAGGGATCTAGAGCTAGAAATACCATTTGACCCAGCCATCCCATTACTGGGTATATGCCCAAAGGATTATAAATCATGCTGCTATAAAGACACATGCACACGTATGTTTATTGCGGCACAATTCACAATAGCAAAGACTTGGAACCAACCCAAATGTCCATCAATGATAGACTGGATTAAGAAAATGTGGCACATATACACCATGGAATACTCTGCAGCCATAAAAAATGATGAGTTCATGTCCTTTGTAGGGACATGGATGAAGCTGGAAACCAGCATTCTCAGCAAACTGTCACAAGGACAAAAAATCAAACACCGCATGTTCTCACTCACAGGTGGGAATTGAACAATGAGAACACTTGGACACAGGAAGGGGAACATCACACACCGGGGCCTGTCGTGGGGTGGCGGGAGCGGGGAGGGATAGCATTAGGAGATATACCTAATGTAAATGTTGAGTTAATGGGTGCAGCACACCAACATGGCACATGTATACATATGTAACAAACCTGCACGTTGTGCACGTGTACCCTAGAACTTAAAGTATAATAAAAACATATATATAAAAAAGCTAAATCATGAGTCATCTCTGTTTCAAAGATGATAAGATAATGCAAGAATATATTGCATAATTATATGGGCTGGAGAAAAAGCATAATTAATATGGGCTGGAGAAATGGGCTGGGGCTTGGAAGGTGACAGCATTCAGATGGGCAGGGAGAAAAGGATGTAAAAGCCAAGGGATGGCTTTTCCACATGAATAAAGGAATTCAGCAGTTATGATGTCTCAGGCTGTGGACTTCACCTGAAATGACTGAGATGGAAGATTTTGTGCCCGACGAAGTGGGAAATTAAAGTTGAAAAGGTATATTGGGCAAATATTGAAGGCATTGGTGAGCAAGCCTAGGACTTGATTTGTGGGCCACGAACATTTTTGTGCTGTGTTCCATCAGGAAAAATTAACCTGGCCACAATGAGCCATGCTTTAGACTGGTCAGTTAGGATATGGGAGTTCAATTTGATCCATCATCAAACAGATGGAAAGTGAAGCGGTGTGGGCTCCAGCATGTGGCCCGTGACAGAGGACATGGAAAATGTCAGTGGCCCCAGTGCATCTGTGCCAGCCGCTTTGGCCTCTTGTAGGGCTGCGCGGTGACTGGGAGCTAAGCGCTCCCCTCTTAGTTGGTCCTGGCTGGTGCTGAAAGCGCTTGAGCACACCGCTCCTAGGGCTGATGACTTCTGAGGAACCTTATTGGAAAAGCATTTTGCCCTAAGATTCAGTAAACGCTGTCCCGTGCCAAGGAAGGGGCGTCAACCTGAGGCTCTGGGATCAGACCCACCAGACTCACGCCGGCTCTGCCACGTGTTGCCCGCAGTCTCGGCCCGTTCCCTCCGCGTTGGCAACGGGCACTGACTGTCCGATACCTCAGCGATCGTAGGAGAGCAGAGACGTTCCTAATGCCCGGCGCACCACCGGCGGGCCGGCTGTTTCGTTGGCTTTCCTGACACACTTCCTACAGTCATTTCTTTCAGCTGAGATCTTCCCCTTTAATACCTCGTTAATTAACGTGTAACCTTTTGGTTAAAATGTCAGAGCTAAGACTAAACGCGAAGAAAAGAATGAAACCACGGGAAGTTCTTCAGACTTAGTCGCCAGCAAGGTTATGGCCCGAAGCGGTGCAGGGGCGGCGCGCGGGGAAGCTACTGGCGGAGCTGTGCGCACTGCGGATGCTGCAGGCGCTGGGGAGAGTGTGGAGAGGCTGCGTGGAGCTGCGCGCTCGGGGTGCGGGCTGCACTCCCAATGAAGCGCGTGAAGGGCAAGTGGTGATGGGTTCTGCGCCAGCGGGGCTGGGAGCCTGTCGCGGGCTGTACGTGAGGCTGCGCGCAAGGTGAGAACTGCGCATGTGGGCTTAGGAACTGCGCGCGCAGGCGCTGGGGAGGGTGTGGGGGGCTGTGCGTGGGGCTGCCCTCACCGGAAGCTGCACGCTCGGGGAAGCGCGGAGGCGGGGGTGCTGCGCGCGCTGGGGAGCACGTGGGGGGACACGCAGGGACTGCCCGCGCGAATGGCTTCCAACGCATGCGCCCCACCCTACATTTCACATCGCCATGACGACCAGGAGGTCCGCTAGTCAACGGCTAGTCAACGGCTGCGGGGACAAGTCCGTTGAGGCTGCCAGGCGAGTCAGGCCTTTCTGGACCTCGCCTGACTCGGCTGGGCTGTGCCTGAAATTGACCCAGCTCCACTAGGAATTATGAAGAAACAAGGAGTAAGCCCAAAGCCGCTGCAATCTTCCCGCCCCAGCCCGTCTAAGCGGCCCTGCGGGGCCTCCCCCGCCCGGGAGCGGGAGGTGGAAAAGTCGGCCCTAGGCGGCGGGAAACTGCCAGGGGGCGCCAGGAGGTCCTCCCCGGGGAGGATCCCAAATCTGAAAAAGCGAAAAGGCTTGGAGCTAAAGGTGGTGGCCAAGGCCCTTCTCGGCCCCTTCCAGTTCGTCCGTAATTCCCTGGCGCAGCTCCGGGAAGAGGTGCACGAACTGCAGGCGCGGTGGTTCCCCAGCAGAACCACTCTGCATCGGTAAGGAGAGGTCAGGAGAGCCCTAGGAGGGAGCCGCATCGCGCTTTTCTTCAGTCTTGAAGGAGATCAGTTTAACAAGCAAGGGTTTGTGGGTGCCTAGTAGGAAATAATAGCAAGGTCCGAGTAGAAAGAAGTTGGCCAAAAATCTTGTCATTGAACCAGGGGAGAGAGAGAGATAGGGAGTATATTGGTTTGAAGGGCTGTCAGATCGCAGAGAGTGTTTTAAGGTCTAGGAGTTTTAAAGGCTGAGGGGAAGCATCAAGGGAAGAGGATGAGATTAAGATTCCAAGAGAGGAAATAATTAGCGGAGCAAGTCTTGGAATATTTGGAAGGGTAGAATTAAAGGCACAAATTTGAGAAGCTAACTGTGGAAAAGAGGAGAGAGAATTCCTTTTCTGAGATGGCAGGGAGTAGAAAAGCAAGAATTACTATATGGAGAAATGTTAAAGTGGAGATAAAAGAAGCTGGGAGTGCTGGCGTCTAATGGTCTTTGTTTCAGTGAAGTATGAGGCTGGGTCACCTTCAGAGGTGAGATTGATAGGATGCTGGGGTCCAGGGGACATGCTTCTGTCACAGCTTGGAAAGGGCATGTGATAAGCCCTTCAAGCATTTAGAATACTGGCATCATTACACCTTATCATTTTTTTCAGATGTGGTATGTGGGTTAAGGGAGGGAGTGAGAGACACAGAAAGATTTTGAGCATCTTTGGAAAGCTGGATGAATTTGGTACTATATTTGACCTTTTCCTTATATATCATCTGAAGAGTTTTTGCCAGTGTATATAATTGTTAGGAGAATTAGAAATAGGATACAAATATAGTTGAATAGGATAGTCTCTGTATATTTTAAAATTATTGAAGCCTAATAAACAATTAATGAGCATCTTTACAACCATTTAAAGTTTTCAACCTTTTAAAAATTATAGCAACCGTGCTTGCAGACAGTCCAGAAATACACCATGGGCCATACTTTGCCTATCCTGGTATAAAACAAGTAAATCTTCCGAGAAGTGTTTAAGATAAGCCCAGGACAGTTAGTAATATAGGAAAAGATCTGGGTAAGCATGGTTGAGAATTTCAACATTGCAATTTTTTTAATTTTTAAAAATTTAATTTCTTCAATAATTATTGAATTAATTTGCATTTATTTTGTTAGCCAAGTGAAGTAATTTTTGAATTTTTAAGAGGCTATTATTGGTGGTTTATAAGATGACTTGCCAAGTATATTTGGGATAACCATAAGAAATACCATTATAAAATCTCAGAAGGGAGGTAGGACTTCTGGAATAGCCAAGGAAATGCACTCCTCCATGACGACAATGAAAATACTTGGAAAATTATCAAAATCATTTTCTTCAAAACTTTGGAAATTAACCAAAGGTTTACAACAATGTAAAGGGCATTAATTCAAGAAAAGCTGCTGAACCTCTATAAGAACAGCAAAGTTTGTGGTGTTTTAACTTGTTCTATTCCCCACTCTTCTCTCTCCAGGGGAATTGAAAACAAGGAATTCCCCAACCAAACAGGGGCACAGGCTGTGTTTGCAGCTCCTGTAAAAGCTCCATACCCAGAGCCGTGTCTCCCAGCTCCCAGGTGAAGTCTTATGTATACATGGGGCATTGGCCCAGGTGACTCCATACTAGTATCCTAGGCCATCTAGTAGCTCCTAGGTCTGGGCTCTTGCAAAAAGCTTGCAGTTCATCAAGGGTTGAGCTGCACATTGGGGCTTTTAGATGTGCTGCTGAGGAAGTGATTTCCTGCATTTAATCATCTTCCGATGAATGCTAGAGAAACTGATCTAGAGTGGCTCCTCTTGGTTGAACTAGCTGAAGCATACTGTATATACTTCTTTTAAAAATTTCATATAAAGGAATAGAAAATAATACTGGAAAAAAAACAAAAAAGGTCACAATCTTCCATAATTCCATCGCTCTTACCAATTACCTGAAGTTAAAAAACCCTCTCAAGTTTCTCCCTTTGCTTGTCAAGCCCTGCTGCAGAGAGGTAAGCTCTGTTCAGAATTTGCTTTGTGTCCTGGATTTTTTCCTATGCTCACAGAGACAGGATTAGCTGGCCGTCTTGCTTTGTGTGCTCTTTCTAGACATGTAAAATAATACATTTGAAATACTTGTTTTAATGGTATTTTATAATAAAGCAGCTATTAATAACTTTCCTTTTTTTCTTTATTCCAGCCGTCTTTGTGGCAATTCTACATTGGTAAGATTTAGTTTCAGTTTGAAATATTCAAAAACATTTGAATTAAAAATTGCCATCACTCTTTGCATACAGTAAAACAATAACTTCTGGCTATATTTGTAGAACATCTTTATGTGCACCAATTTATACATGTATTTTGCTTTTTTACAAACCTCATATGTGAAACAGCATTTACAAAATAGATGCATTAGGGGAATAGTAACTTACGAATTAAAATATTTTTGCTTTACCAAATAATTCACCACACGTTTCTTTAAATATCTAGCTTTTCTAGTGTATTTTGCATGTGTAGTTCATTTAAAACCTTCCTTTACTTTATGGTAATTATATGTTGCTAGTGAAATAACTTTTTTTTTTTTTTTTTTTTTGAGACAGAGTCTTGCTCTGTCTCCCAGGCTGGAGTGCAGTGGTGTGATCTTGACTCACTGCAACCTCTGCCTCCCAGGCACAAGTGATCCTCGTGCCTCAGCCTTCCAAGTAGCTGGGATTACAGGTGTGCACCACCAGACCCAGCCAATTTGTTGTATTTTTGGTGGAGACAAGGTTTCACCATGTTGGCCAGGCTGGTGTCAAACTCCTGGCCTCAAATGATCCACCTGCCTCGGCCTCCCAAAGTGTTGGGATTACAGGCATGAGCCACCACACTCAGCCAGTGAAATAACTTTGGTGATAAAGTTTTAGTAACACCTGCCAATTGGAAATCAGGTAAAAAAGAAGGTAAAGATTCTGCAGTGGTTATATGGTTAAATGGCTCTGAGTCTTTCAGTGTGCAAGCCTGTGTACATTATTTTACAAAAGTGTTTATAAAAATTTGTAAAATAATATTTCCTTCTGAAATATTTTATTTTTACCTGTGCTCAGTGATTTCTACCCTTGGGAGGTATGAGATCTGCCCCTATGTTCTATTGACACAGTGCTGCTCTAGACATTTAGTCTGCAGGGAGATTTTGATGTTAGAACTGAGGCTGCAATGGTAGGGAATATTCCTGCAGTTTTTGGTACCCTGGCATATGGCCTACATGTAAAGAAGGGTTAGTGGAAAACAGGGTTAATATATGGAACTTTGCTTTATTTTCAACTTCACTGGAAAGTACTGACTACATAAGTTAGCTATAGCATAATTGTTGGCCATAGCTAATTTTGTTTATCACATTTGCTCTTTTCTTCACTGCCTATAGCTGTTGAGTTTCACTACTAAAAGGTCTTCAAGTACACACCTGTATTCTTTGGCACTTGAAAGTTGATCCTTTATGTGATATTATACTTATTGTAAGTCTGCTTTGATCTAAAGTAATTTTATTTAAAATTATATTCTGAACCCTTTTCAACAGTTATGGAGGTATTTCCCAAGGCTGGTACATTAGAATCACTTGAAACTTAAAAAACAAACACTAACCTGCCTCTGTTCTGATTTAGAGGCCTGGGATGGAAGGAAGGGTGAAAAAAGCCACAAGAATTTTAGATACACAATTAAGGTTTTTTTTTTGTTTTTGTTTTTGTTTTTTTGAGACAGAGTCTCTATCTGTCACCCAGGCTGGAGTGCAGTGGCATGATCTCTGCTCACTGCAACCTCCACCTGCTGGGTTCAAGAAATTCTCCTGCCTCAGCCTCCCTAGCAGCGAGGATTACAGACATGCACTACTATGGCTGGCTAATTTTTGTGTTTTTAGTAGAGACGGGGTTTCACCATGTTGGCAAGGCTGGTCTCGAACTCCTCACCTCAAGTGATCTGCCCACCTCGGGCTCCCAAAGTGCTGGGATTACAGGCATGAGCCAACGTACCCGGCCACAATTAAGCTTAAAAACCACTGAGTTAAGGAATTTCAGGTGTGTGCCATACTGGATTATAAATGCCGAAAAACATACAAGTTAGTAAGCAAATTATAAAATTAATATTATAACAATTTATTGTTTTCTTTTTTATGGCTTTCTTATTGTTTATTTTACTGTTAGTTTTGAAACTTGTTCTTATTGTAATATGATTCTTCATTTTTTTCTAGGTTACATTTAGTAACACTTTTTGAAAATGATCATCATTTCTCTCACCTCTCATCTTTGGAACGGGAGATGACTTTTTGCATTGAAACGGTTAGGTTTCTTCTTCTAACGAATTAATTTGTGGTTTAAGAATAGCCAGACCGAGAGGTGACAGCATGCTGGCAGTCCTCAGAGCCCTCGCTTGCTCTCGGCACCTCCCCTGCCTGGGCTCCCGCTTTGGTGGCATTTGAGGAGCCCTTCAGTCCCCCACTGCACTGTGGGAGCCCCTTTCTGGGCTGGCTAAGGCCGGAGCCCACTCCCTCAGCTTACAGGGAGGTGTGGAGGGAGAGACACGAGCGGGAACCGGGGCTGTGTGCCGCACTTGCGGGCCATCTGGAGTTCCGGGTGGGCGTGGGCTTGGTGGGCCCCGCACTCAGAGCAGCCAGCCAGCCCTGCTGGCCCTGGGCAATGGGGGACTTAGCACCTGGGCCAGTGGCTGTGGAGGGTGTACTGAGTCCCCCAGCAGTGCTGGCCCACCGGCGCTGTGCTCGATTTCTTGCTGGGCCTTGGCTGCCTTCCCACGGGGCAGGGCTCGGGACCTGCAGCCCGCCATGCCTGAGCCTCCTACCCACTCCATGGGCTCCTGTGCGGCCCGAGCCTCCCCAACGAGCGCCACCTCCTGCTCCACGGCGCCCAGTCCCATCGACCACGCAAGGGCTGAGGAATGCGAGCGCCCGGCACAGGACTGGCAGGCAGCTCCACCTGCAGCCCCAGTGCAGGATCCACTAGGTGAAGCCAGCTGGGCTCCTGAGTCTGGTGGGGACGTGGAGAGTCTTTATATCTAGCTCAGGGATTGTAAATACACCAATCAGCACCCTGTGTTTAGCTCAAGGTTTGTGAGTGCACCAGTCGACACTCTGTATCTAGCTGCTGTGGTGAGGACGTGGAGAGTCTTTATGTCTAGCTCAAGGATTGTAAATACACCAATCAACACTCTGTGTCTAGCTCAAGGATTGTAAATACACCAATCGGCACTCTGTATCTAGCTCAAGGTTTGTAAACACACCAATCAGCACCCTGTGTTTAGCTCAAGGTTTGTGAGTGCACCAATCGACACTCTGTATCTAGCTGCTCTGATGGGGACGTGGAGAACCTTTGTATCTAGCTCAGGGATTGTAAACGCACCAATCAGCGCCCTGATGAAACAGGCCACTCGGCTCTACCAATCAGCAGGATGTGGGTGGGGCCAGATAAGAGAATAAAAGCAGGCTGCCCGAGCCAGCATTGGCAACCCGCTCGGGTCCACTTCCACACTGTGGAAGCTTTGTTCTTTCGCTCTTTGCAATAAATCTTGCTACCGCTCACTCTTTGGGTCCACGCTGCTTTTATGAGCTGTAACACTCACCGCGAAGATCTGCAGCTTCACTCCTGAGCCCAGCGAGACCACGAGCCCACCGGGAGGAACGAACAACTCCAGACACGCCACCTTAAGAGCTGTAACACTCACCGCGAGGGTCCACGGCTTCATTCTTGAAGTCAGTGAGACCAAGAACCCACCAATTCTGGACACAAGACTATGAGGTAGAAATTTATTAGGAATTGAAATGAACTTTTGGTGAACTGCACTGTTTCATAAGCTATTACCCAGGTTTATTATTTAAATAGTAAAGTGTTTGAGATTATTTTTCTGTTACTTCATTATCTCTCACCCTTTCCTAATGCAGACTTCTTTTTAAGATAATAAAGATGAATTATAATAGCTGAGGAAGGAGGACAAAGAAAGCACTGAAGAAGTGATAAAGGGGAATGAAATGAGATGTTATCAGAAATTGCTTTCTCTTTGGCTACGGTTAGGAGATCCCATGTTTTACCTGGGCCTTTTAATGATGACGATTATTTGGCTCTCTTTTGATTTCAAGATAATCTCTCAAGAGATAACTTTTGATATAGTTTTTAAATAATTTTCTGTTTTTCAATACTTAATCTTTAAAATGGAGTTTTTTGCCGTACGTGTCTCACATAATTATTGTGAGGAGTAAGTGGGATAGCAAATGCCAAAATTGTACAATTTTACATTTAGAAGACAGCACAACCGTCCATCTTCCAGATCTGCTCACAGCTGGTCGGGGGCCTAGTGAAGCATTGAAACTGGCTCTCCTCAGTCTAGCCATTGCTTTTTGTTTAAATTATAGTAAAATTTAGATTTAAATTTGTAATAAAAAATTTCAATGTTTATCATTTAAGTGTACAATTCAGTGACATTAAGTACATTCGTGTTGTCTTGCAACTATTAACCACTGTCCACATCCAGAACTTTTTGCTATCCCAAACAGAAACTCTACCCACTAAACACTAATCACACCCAGCTCTATTTTCTGTCTCTGTGATTTTGCCTATGCCAGGTCCCTCAGTCACTGCTTTTTAATTTTCATCCCTATATTGCCCCATAAAGTTTCAAAGCATTGGATACATTAACATATGTATGACATTTGAACATTTTAAAGGTATTTCCAAAGACAGAATATAAAATATTATTAAATAAAGAGTGTAACTGTGGCAGAGTCTGGACTTCGGTGACAGATCGCTGGATTCTAATAGCGGTTCTATGCTTTATTGTATGATGGCTAGTCAGGTCACCTCTCAGATTCTCAGTAATCTCGTCTGCTCAATAGAAATAATGCCAATCTTAGAGGGGTTTAGGGAAAATGAAGGGAGATAATGAATGGCAGCACATAGCAGAATACTTAAAACAATAGCTGTTATTAGTAACTTATTTATATATTTAATATTTCCCTAAATATAGTCTTTTGCATATTAGATATCCTTTAATTGTTGTATTGCTTTGTTATCCTCCTAAGCAGAAAGGAAAATTCTTTATGAATTCATATTTTGCCAATCAACTATGAGATAATGGCCTTTCAGACATCAGCTAAAACAGACCTGTAATTTAGTAGTTACTCGTGTTGGATTAGGCAGATATGATTATAGCATAAAGCATTTTTTAGGGAGAATGCATTTTAAACAATGTGGCCCTTTTTTGCTTTTAGATTTTAGGAGCGAAAGCAAGAAATTGTTGGGGAAATAAGACACAACATGCTGTTGTTAATCCATGAATTTTAACTCAACAGCACTTTTACTATCCTAATGAAGCCTTTATTTTATATGCTGAAGTGTAAGACACTAAAATAATCTGCTTTTTAGTACATAGCATTTGTGAGCAACAATAATCAATTGACATTGAGCTTTCACTTTGCACAGAGGATTAGATGGAGCTATGAATTAAGCTAGAAGCACTGGATTCCTTGCTCATGATGCTTATGGTCATTATATTTTATTTCCTGAGAGCATGGGAAAAAAAGTAATTTTCTATATGCAAAGTTGTACAGAGGCATGAAGGCATCCCTGTTTATGATAGAATTAATCAGATGTCAACCTTCAAGCATCTCAAATGTGGGGGATAAAACCAGATGTGGGAAAATCAAACATATACTGTCTACACATTTTAAGACATTATTAGAGAAACTCTTTAAATTGTTTGACCATCCAACTCTTTAGTTTGAAAGCCTATAGAAAATTTGGAAGGATAGTACACTGATCACCTGAAAATACGTGTTCTTTAAAGTCCAAGAATGCAAAATAGCGAGGAGTGATTAGGAAGTCGTCTTATTAACCTTTTTTTTTTTTTCAGAAAAAAAGTTCTAAAGAAGTGATAAAAATAAATATTTTAAAGTTTTAATTATATTGACAATATGTGCCTTTTTTTTTTTTTTTTAAAAAGGGACTTTATTATTCTTACTTCAAGACCATTATTGAAGCACCTTCATTTTTGGGAGGACTGTGGATGATTATGAATGACAGGCTTACTGAATATCCTCTTGTAATTAATGCAGTAAAACGCTTCCATATTTATCCAGAGGTGAGTCGTAATTTGAGACAAATAATATTTGTAGAGTGATCCTCTTTGTCAGATAAAAATAGTAAGCACAATCTTGTTAAGAAAGGGAGGGGACGTTTCAGGTTTATTAATTGTATGTATCCTTATAGTTGAGTAGAATATCATAAGTTCCTCTTAAAATTTAAAGACCCCAGAAACAGTTCTCTCATGAACTCGAAGAATGAACCTTAGTGTGTAAATAATGGCCAGGGTAATAGACAAGCCAAATGGAAAAGAGGGTCATGGGAGCCAAAAAGTTCTAAATAGGGATAGGGATGGGCTTTTGGCCTTGGACACCTCGTGGGTGAGCACGATGACCACGTGAAGGGACAGTGAGAGTGATGAGCTTGAATAGTGATCTTGGAGTTACATTAGTAAAGTAAGATTTATTTAGTCACACAGCCAGAAATCTATTACTATTTTCCAACACTTAGCCTAAAAGAGTATGGTTGTTATAGTAGTCTGTAAATGCTAGAAATTTGAAAAACGGAGACAAAATTAGTGAACTCACTTTGTGAACTCAAGATAAATGCTAAATTTGACACCATGGTAAATACTACTGTTGAGTTTAAAGTTGTCTCAGAATCCAGCATATTAATGAAAAGTTACTGCTTTCTAGTCCTTTATTCATATTTTTATAGCTTTTAAAAATTATTATTCTTTAGATTTTGAAATGCTTAAAACTACAGACTTAGAAAATAATATTCAAATATGTGTGATCAACCATCTAAAATAAATAAATGCTAATCTTTGTCATTTTTGCATCAGCTATTTTAAAATAATTAAAATATTATAAATACAGTTAAAATCACCTTTGTTCTGCTCCTAGTCCAACTTACACCTTTATTAAAATTTGGTGTGCGTATCCATCCAATCTCTGTTTTCAGAGATTGTTTTATTATATGCTTTAAGTCCACATAAATGATCTCATACTGAATGTGTCACTGTAGGATTTTTTCTTCAAAATTGTATTTTTGAACTTTCTGTATATATATATTTCTTTAATTTTAACCATTTTATGAATTGTAAAGTTTATGTATTTCCCCATCTTAATATATTATTTCCAATTTTTTGATTACAAGCAATGTAATCTAAAATGTACATTTTTGTATGGTTTTCTTCTGTATATGTGCAATATTTTGTCTAGGATATATACCTAGAAGTGGAATTGTTGTTATAGAGTGTGTGCTTTTTCAGCTTTACCAGATATTGGTAAATTGCTGTCTGAAGCAAATGTAGCAGTTCACACTGCTGTCTAGAATTTTCTCATATCCTTATTAGATTTTGAATTGTCAGACCCTGCGATTTTTACTCTTATGATGGCTGTGATATGCTTTTTGTTTTAATTTGTACTTCCTTTATTATTTATGGGGATAAATATATTTCCATGTTTAATAAGCATTTGGATTTGTTCTTCTGTCAACAACATATATAAATCTTTGTCACCAAATCAGCTTTTTTGAGGTATGACTTACATGTAATAAAATGTGCCAATTTTGATTGTACCATTCTCTGAGTTTTGACAAATGTATGAAACTATATATCCATCACCACAATTGAGTTACAAAACATTTTCGGAATGCCAAAAAATGCTCCATTGTGGTAACTGTCTTTTCCCCCATTGAATTAATTGTCTTGGTACAATTGTTGAAAATTGGTTGACTACATTATATGTGAATGTGTTTCTGGATTCTGTTATTCTCTTGATCTATAATTATGCCAATACCACACTGTCTTGATTACTGTAACTTTAGAATAAATCTTGAAAGTAGATAGTTCTCCAACTTTTTCCTTTTTAAAATTGCATTTCTATCTAAATGTTAGGGTCAGCTTATTAATTTCTCAAAAAAAAACCTGCTGTGATTTTGATTGGGATTATGTTGGATTTGTACATGTATTTGGGAAGAATTGACATCTTAACAATATTGAATTTTCCAATCCACGATCATGGTGTAGATCTCCATTTTGTTGATTATTTTTAATTTGTCTCAGCAGTGTTTTGTATTTTTTCAATGTACAGTCTTCCCCAGTACTCTTTTATTATAAATGGTATTATTTTAAAATTTTTATTTTTCCATTTTTTGTTGCTTTTGAATAGAAATATAGTTGATTTTGAATATTAACTTTGTACCTGCATCTCGATGAAGTCAGTGGTTCTAGTAGGTTTTTTGTAGAATCCTTTGGATTTTTCTATGCACATGATGATACAGTCTGTAATTAAAAGCAGTTTTACTTTCCAGTAGATATACCCTAAATGTTTTTAAACAGCTTTATTGAGGTATAATTGATATATGATAGCTGGTCATATAGATGAAGTATAAAGTTTGATTAGTTTTGGCCCACCTGTAAAACCATCACCAGTCAAGACAATGAGCATATCCCTCATCCCAAACTTTCCCTGTGCTCCTTGGTAATCCCTCCTTCTTTCGTCTCTCTTTGCCCACATCCCATCCCTAGGAAACCACTAATATTCTTTTTGTCATTATGGTTTAGTTTGCATTTTCTAGAATTTTATAGAAATAGAAACAGAATTGTTCTGTGCCTAGGTCTTAATATATGTGGTTGACTGAGCGATGACACAGATAGATCAGTACCACTAAAGAAGAATTTATGAGTAATACTTCCTTGGAGAAGAGGACAAGTCACATCACACAGAGCCACAGGAGAGAGACAGTTTGGTCAGGCAGAAGCAGTATTGAGGGTAAAGCCTAGGCCATCGCTTTTATTGGGGTTTCTATGGGAAAGGCAAAACCAGGCAGAGTTTAAAAAAGAAAAGAAATAAAATCAAAAGACAGTTGACAAACTGGGAGAAGATATTTATTTGGTTTCTTTTTGTTTGTTTTGAGACAGAGTCTCACTTCATTGCCCAGGTTGAAGTGCAGTGGTGTGATCTCGGCTCCCTGCAGCCTCTGCCTCCTGGGTTCAAGCGATTCTCCAGCCTCAGCCTCCGAAAAGCTGGGATTAGAGATGTGCACCACCATGCCTGGCTACTTTTTATATTTTTAGTAGAAACGGGGTTTCACCATGTTAGCCAGGCTGGTCTCAAACTCCTGGCCTCCAGTGATCCTCCTGCCTCGGCCTCCCAAAGTGCTGGGATTACAGGCGTGAGCCACCATGCCCGGCCAGGAGAAAATATTTGTAATATATCTCACAGATAAAGGGCTAATACACCTAATATATAAAGAACTCTTAATTTATATTTTTAGCTTCTGGAGGCTTTAGGTGTCAATTTGGTGATGAAGAGAGCTGGAATGATGGCACTGTCATTCCTACAATAAGGAAAATAGCTGGACAAACTGCAATATAGCACCTTTTCTTGAACCCTTCAGAAAACTGAGGTCAGAGGACAACCAACGCAAAATTTCAAGAAGAACAGGTGCCTGCAGAAAGCACAAAGAACTGAGCATTCTGGAATAGGAACTGCTTGACTGAGATAGGGGCTTTTGAATGCCATATAAGCTGGTACAAAGATTAAACCAGAAATTTTTTAATGAACTGCTACAGGCTTAGTGTGAGCTGGTATGAAATGTGAAGGTGAGCAGGCTCTGTCAGAGAAGATTGGGGAAGTATTTAGAGAAAGCTTTCCCTATGGTGCTGGCTAGGGGACAGGAAAAGCAATCATTGCTCGGACTCTGCTCACACCCATGTTGTGAAATCTCTCCTAAGGAAAAGAAAGCCATGATCTGCAGGGAGAACGGTATCAAACCCATTCTCCGAGGACACTGGTGGCTATCCAGTGAAGCTGGTGAAAGAGAACAGGCAGGAAAAAAAAAAAAAACCTAAATGTTAAAAAACAGTCATATTCCTTGAGGAGGGAACACTTACGAAGGGTACAGCCCCCAAATCCCAATTCAGAGTACCTGTCTAAGATTGAGGCTTAATTGGAACATCAGAAAACCTGTCACTCTTCCCCCATTACATTAACAAGCCTTTGGTAAAAATCACAGTGGAATGTGACTGAGTGAGTTTTGCCAGGCATTTTCTTTCTAGGGAGCAGCACAAAGGAAAACCCAAAACCAAGTTCAAAACAAGGTACCACTAGAGGAATTCGAAATCGTTAGTGTCCATAGCGGCAACAAACTCTAGCTTTGGTAACTATAGCCATTACAAACTTCAAATCCAGCCCACCCTAACTAGATTAACACAAATCCCTACGATAAAGACCTAACGGTAAGAAAGATGTTCTTAATTTCAAGCATAAAAATACTGACCTCTATGTCTACTGTCTTCTACAACATGTCTAACTTTCAGCAAAAATTATGAGGCATACCTAAAGGTAAGAAAAAGCACAGTCCAAAGAGACAGAGCAGTCATCAGGCAGACCCAAAGAGGGTACAGATATTGGAACAACTGGACAGGAGATTTAAGTAACTATGATTAATATTTTAAAGACCCAAATGGAAAAGACAGATGATATGCAAGATCAGATAGCTAATTTTAGCAGAGTTGGACCCTGTAAGAATCAAAGGGAAATGCTAGAAATAAAAAAAATGAAGTAAAAAATGCCTTACATGAGCTCATCAGCAGACACAGCACAGCAGAAGAAATAATCAATGAGTTTGAAGATAGGTCAATAGGAATGCAAAGAGAAAAAAAAGTGGAGGAAGGAAATGGTAGAACATCTAAGAGCTGTGACACCATATCAAATATTCTAATATATGCATAATTAGAATCCCAGTGGGAGAGGAAAGGATGAGGAAGAATAAACATTTGAAAAATAAATGACTGAGAATTTTCCAAAATTAGTGACAGATACCAAACCATAGATCCAAGAAACTCAGAGAACATCAAAAAGGATAAATATCAAACAAATGCGTGAATGAATAGATAAACAAACCAAACATGCATATGCAAACCTAGGGGTAAATGTAAACACATTAAAGAGTATGAGACAGAGACTATCTCACAAAGCCTAAAATACTTATCGTCTGGCTCTTTATAGGAAAAGCTTGCTGACCTCTTATCTAACAGAATGAATAGACTAGGGATATAATGTGAGTTTCTTGGGCAGCACCAAGGGCTTCATTTGAGGTGGATGGTCTTGAAATGAAAACAAAACCAGCCAACAGAATTGTGTTCCTCCAGCTATAATCAGATTCCCAAGTATAAACATGGAGAAAATGGAGAGTTGGATTTAATCATGTTGGGTCAGCTTTCCCTTGGATGTAGAAAGCTAAAAAGAACATTGCTCATGGCCTTCCAGCAATGTCAGCAGCGACAAAAACAAAAGCCAGACAGTCTTCAGATTTACAACTTTTCCTGAAGCAGTCAGGGAGCTGAGGTCACAGGGCAATCAAATAACCCAAAATAAATTAAAAAGATAAAGCATGTGCAAGGAGAACAGAAACAAGCATTTAATTACATGGGTCATGCCACTAGACACAATGGTAAAGAATTCAGCTCAAATTGTTCACCAGTCAGTCTACTGACTGACTGTGGCTAAATGCCTAGTGTGGCTTAGCAAGGGTATTTGCAATTGCTTACAGACATTTTTACACAGACCTCATAAGGTGCTGACAAAAGATTAGCAAGAGTGCTCAGAAAGCATCCTCCATGGTAAAGCCTGGGAGAACAGGAGCCACTTAGAGAAAGGCATGAAACCCACCCACCCCCCTCTTCCTTATCTCCCCTATAAGTCTTACACTCTCTTATCTTAAACTGCTGGGGGAAAGGTAACAAACAATGTCCTTTTCACATTACTGGTACAAAAATAGGCCACAGATCCAGATATAGTCCTTGAGCCTTACTTTTGCTAACCCCTTGATGCCTGTTTCATATCTTCTCTCTCCAGTTATCCCAAACCTCCTGTCCCCCTTGAAACTCTCAGCAAATGACCTTGTTTTCTACTGTTTTCCCATGCCCATTATGTATTTCCTAGCTGTATCCCAGGTGCCTACTTCCTGGAATATGGAGTTGATTCAATATCATATTTGTTGAATGAATGAAGCTATGCAAATTTCCTTGTGCTACATACTCAGTAGTCAATGGATACAACCTAAGCACAACCAAAATTAGGTTTATCTGTATCCTTACCTGCATTTGGTATTGTCACTATTTTTTATTTTACTCATTCTTACACATATGTAGTGATATATCATTATGGTTTTAATTTGCATTTCCCTATTGGCTAATGATGGTGTACATCTTTTTGTGCTTATTTGCCATCCATATGTGAAACGTGTCTTTATGTATTTTGCTCCATTTCTATTTGAATTGTTTGTTTTATGAATTTTGGACCTTAGGATGTTCCTTACATATTATAGATGCGAATTATTTTTCATATATATGGCTTGCAAATATATTTTCCCAGTCTGTAGCTTGCCTTTTCATTCTCTTAAACAGGGTCTTTTGCATAGTGTTGTTGAGTTTGTCTCAATTTTGGGGGAATTTCTGTCTAGTTCTTCTATCAACTAAAAGAATTAGTTGAAAATACTAATTCTAGTTTTTTGACAGAGGGATTCTGAAGTCTCCTAGTAAAATTATGTATTTGTACATTTCTCCGTTGACGTCTTTTTTTCTTCACATATTTTGTAGCTCTATGTTTGGCGCATATGCATTTAGGATTGCAGGGTCTTCTTGTTGAATTTTTTAAAAAATAATTTAACGATGACTTTTTCTTCCTTCTCTGATAATTTGTGCTTTTTTCTGATAATGGCATCGTCACTTCTGCTTTCTTTTCATTACTGTGTCTATGATAAATTCATCATTTTCCATCCTTTCACTTTCAGCCTGACTTTATTATTATATTTGAAGCGAGTTCCTTGTAAACGGTTGGGTAATATTTTTAAATCCAATTTGTCAGTGTATCTCTTAATTGGTATGTTTACCAATTGACCACTTACATTTAATATAGTTATTAATATGTTAGAGTTTAAGTCTGTGATTTTATTTTGTGGTTTCTATTCTTGGTTTTCAATTTCTGTTCGCTTTTATTTTAACCTTCTTGTGGCAGAACGTTTTATTTGAACATTGTTTAGAATTATATTTTGATTTATCTATTTTTTAAATATATCACTTTACAAAGCTTTTTTTAGTGGTTCTAGCAATTGTATTACCACAATTTATTACAATCTGTTGCTGCTGTCATTTTACTGTATGTTTTAATCATCAAACTTATTTTAAACTCAAGTTTTACACATATTTTATAAACTCAGGAAGAAAGTGAAAGCCTGTTTTATTTTATCAATTTTTTTATTTCTTCCTTTTTGATGTTCCAACATTCCTTCTTTTATCATTTCATTTCAGTTTAGGGGATTTTCTTTAGCTACACTTTTAGAATAGATGTCTGTTGTAAAAGTTCTGCTGGCTGCATTTTTTTTAAATTTTTAAATTTTTAAATTTTTTTTAGTTTTTCTTAGAGAATGCAGTTTCTTTTCATTACTGAAGGATATTTTTGCTGGACATAGGATTCTGGGTCGATAGTTCCTTTCTTTCAGCATTCAGCAAGTGTTGTGCCATTTTGTTCTGGCCCTCCATAGTTTCTAATGAGAAATCCGCTGTTAGTTGAATTCTTTTTCTCCTTTAAGTAAGGTTTTGTTTCTCTCTTGTTGGTTTCAGTATTTTTTAAAATTTAGTCTTCAAAAATGTATCAAAGTATAATGTTCAAAGTTCAAATGTTTTCTAAAGTATATTGTATTTTAGTGTGGATTTGTTTAGATTTCTTCTGTTTGAGATTTGCTCAGCTCCTTGAATATTTAGGTTTATATCTTTTGCCATATATGGGAAGTCCAGTCATTATTTCTTTTTCTTTCTTTTTTATTTATGTATGTATGTATTTATTTATTTTGAGACAGGATCTCACTCTGTCGCCCAGGCTGGAGTGCAGTGGTGAAATCTCAGCTCACTGCAACCTCTGACTCCTGGAATCAAGGGATCTGCCCACCTCAGCCTCCTGAGATGGGCAACCACCATGCCTGGCTAATTTTTTTGAATTTTTTGTAGACATGGGGTTTCACTATGTTGCTCAGGCTGGTCTCAAACTCCTGGACTCAAGCAATCTGCCTGCCCTGGCCACCCAAACTGCTGGGATTACAGGCATGAACCACCGGGACCAGCCTCAGTAATTATTTCCTTGAATTCTTTTTCAGCCCTGCCTCTTTCCCATCTCCTTCCAAGACTCCAATGACATGAATGTAGGATCCTTTGTTAAAGTTCCACAGGTCCCTAGGGCTGTTTTGTTTGTTTATTCTGTTAGCATCTGTTTTTTCTCTTTTGCTCAGATTGAGTAATTTCTATGGTTCTGTCTTCTAGTTTACTGGTTATTTTCTTCTATCTCTGCCATTCTCCTCTTGTGCAATCCATTAAGGTTTTTAATTTTGATTATTTTATTTTTGAGTTATGAAAATTTTGACTTTTCTTTATGTGTTCTATTTTTCTGCTGACACTTTTTCTTCTTCCAACTTCTATTTTAGGTTCATGGGATACATGTGTGGGTTTGCTGTATAGGTAAATTGCATGCAGTGGGGGTTTGGTATATGGAGTATTTTGGCACCCAGGTAATAAGCATAGTACTCAATAGGCAGTTATTCAGTCTTCACCCTCCTCATACCCTTCACCCTCAAGTAGGCCCCAGTGTCTGTTGTTCCCTTCTTTGTGTCCATGTGTACTCAGTGTTTAGCTTCGCTTATAAGTGAGAACACACAGTATTTAGTTTTCTGTTCCTGCATTAATTCACTTAGCATACTGGCCTCTTAACTCCTTCCATGTTGCTGCAAAGGACATTATCTTGTTCTTTATAATGGCTGCGTAATATTCATGGGGTATATGTACCACCACATTTTCTTTATCTGTTCCACTATTGATGGCATTTAGGTTAATTCCATGTCTTCGCTATTGTGGATAGTGCTGCAGTGAACATACATGTGCATGTGTCTTTATGGTAGGCTAATTTATATTCCTTTGGGTATATACCTAGTAATGGGGTTGCTGGGTCAAATGGTAGTTCAGTTTTAAGTTCTTTGAGAAATTTCCAAACTGCTTTCCACAGTGTTTGAACTAGTTTACGTTCCCACCAGCAGTGTATAAGCATCCCCTTTTCTCCACAACCTCACCAGCATCTGTTATTTTTTGACTTTTTAATAATAGCCATTCCGATTGGGTTAGTGTGGTTTTGATTTGCATTTCTCTAATGATTAGTGATGTTGAACCCTTTTTCATATGATTGATGGCCACATAAATATCTAATTTTGAGAAATTTGTGTTTATGTCCTTCACCCCCTTTTTTTTTCATGTTTTAAAAAAGTGACATTGTATTATTACTATCCACAGGTGGGGCCTGCATGATGTGGTAGGTATGCTGGGCTCAGGGGACATGTGGGCTGTGAGGAGGAGATGATGACAGAAAGGCTGGAAGGAAAGGGGGTGGGTTTGAAGGCCAGGCCCAAGGGGTCCTCAGGTCTACTTCTGGGAGGGGACAGCCTTGAGGAAGCAGTCATGGCAAGCCACAGCTAGGCCACCAATCAGATTAAGAAATTTTGGGAAATCTAACTGCCCATCACTGCTGACATCCAGTTTCTTCATGTGGTCAAGGACACCAGGGTCCTTCTGGTTCTTTGTAAAGGCAGCCAGCTCTGTATTCATGAAGCTTAGGAACTCCGTCTTGGAGAGATTGCGGTTGTAACCATCCTTTCCAGCATACTTCTGGAAAACAGCAATCAGGGACTCAATGCACCACTCAGTCTCTGTAGGGCTGGAGATTTTTGCCATGTTGGAGCTGAGCAAGGCATGGGAGGCTATGACTGGGAGTGGCACGGAGTACCCATTTTTTAATGGGGTTGTTTTTTTACTTTTGATTTGTTCCTTATGGATTCTGGATATTAGACCTTTGTCAGATGAATAGTTTGCAAATATTTTCTCCCTTTCTGTAGGTTGTCTGTTTACTCTCTTGGTAGTTTCTTTTGCTATGTAGAAGCTCTTTAATTTAATTAGGTTGCATTTGTCAATCTTTGTTTTGTTGCAATTGCTTTTGGCATCTTCGTCATGAAATTTTTGCCAGGGTCTATGTCCAGAATGGTATTTTCTATGTTTTCTTCTAGGGTTTTCATTGTTTTAGGTTTTACATTTCAGTCTTTAATTCATCTTGAGTTGATTTTTGTGTATGGGGAAAAGAAAGGTGAAGTTTCAGTCTTCTGCATATGGCTAACCAGTTATCCCAGCATCATTTATTGAATAAGAAGTCCTTTTTCCTATTGACTTGTGTTGTCAGGTTTGTTGAAAATCAGATGGTTCTAGGTGTGTGACTTTATTTCTGGGCTCTCTATTCTGTTCCATTGGTCTATGTGTGTGTTTTTGTGCTAGCACCATGCTGTTTTGGTTATTGTAGCCTTGAAATATAGTTTGAAGTTGGGTAGTATGATGCCTCTGGCTTTGTCCTTTTTGCTTAGGATTGCTTTGGCTATTTGAACTATTTTTTGGTTTCATATGTGTTTTATTTTATTTACTTATTTATTTATTTTAACCTTATTTACGTTGAAGGAATATCCATATAAGTTTTAGAATAGTTTTTCTAATTATGTGAAAAATGTCATTGGTAGCTTGATAGGAATAACATTGAATCTGTAAATTGCTTTTGGTAATATGGTGATTTTAACAATATTGAATCTTCCTGTTCATGAGCATAGAATGTTTTTCCATTTGTTTTTATTGCCTCTGATTTCTTTCAGCAGTGTTTTGTAATTCTCATTGTAGAGATTTTTCTCCTCTCTAATTAGCTGTATTCCTAGGTATTCTTTTATAAGTTTTTTATTACTTTTTTTGTGGCTATTGTGAATGAGATTGCATTCTTGATTTGGCTCCCAGCTTGGACATTGTTGGTGCATAGAAATACTACTGACTTTGGTACATTGATTTTACATCCGGAAAGTTTGCTGAAGTTTTAAAAAGACATATCTAGGAGCTTTTAGTCAGAGACTATGGGGCTTTCTAGGTATAAAATTATATTGTTTACAAAAAAGATAGTGTGAATTCCTGTCTTCCTGTATGGATTTATTTTCTTTCTTTCTTTTGCCTGATTGCTCTGGCTGGGACCTCCGGTACTATGTTGAATAGGAATGGGGAGCGTAAACATCCTTTTGTTGTTCCAGTTCTCAAGGCAAATGCTTCTAGCTTTTGCCTGTTCAGTATGGTGTTGGCTATGGGTTTTTCATAGATGGCTCTTATAATTTTGAGGTATGTTCCTTCAATGCCTACTTTGTTGAAGGCTTTTAAAATGAAAGGATGTTGAATTTTATCAAAAGCCTTTTCTGCATCCATTCAGATAATCATGTGGGATTTTTTTTAGTTCTTTTATGTGATCAATCATATTTATTGATTTGCCTGTGTTGAACCACCCTTGCATCCTAGGAATAAAGCCTACTTGATTGTGGTGGATTAGCTTTTTGATGTGCTGATGGATTCAGTATGCTAGTATTTTGTCGAGGATTTTGCATCTATGTTCATCAGAGATATTGGCTTGAAGTTTTCTTTTTTACATTGTGGCTTTGCCACATTTTGGCATCAGAATGATGTTAGCCTTCATAGAATGAGTAAGGGAGGAATCCCTCAAGTTTTTGGAATAGTTTCAGTATAATTGGTATCCGCTCTCCTTATATGTCTGGTAGAATTTGGCTGTGAAGTCACCGGTTCCAGGGCTTTTTCTGGCTGGTAGGCTTTTTATTGGTGATTCAGTCTTGGAACTTGTTATTGGTCTATTCAGATTTTTCATTTCTTCTTGGTTAAATCTTCGGAGGTTATATATTTCCAGGAATTTAGCCATTTCTTCTAGGTTTTCCAGTTTGTGTCCATAGAATTGTTCGTAATAGTCTCTCAGAGTTTTTTGCTTTTCTACAGGGTCAATGGTAATATCTCCTTTGTCATTTCTGATTGTGTTTATTTGGGTCTTCTCTCTCTTTTTCTTTATTAGTCTAGCTAGTGGTCTATTAAATTTATTTGTTCTTTCAAAGAACCAACTTGTGGTTTTGTTGATCTTTTGTATGGTGTTTTGTGTCTCAATTTCATTCAGTTCATCTCTGATTTGGTTATTTCTTGTCTTCTGCTAGATTTTGGATTGGTTTGCTCTTATTTTTCTGGTTCCTCTAGGTGTGATGTTAGGTTGTTAATTTGAGATCTTTCTAACTTTTTGAAGTGGGCATTTAGCTCTGTAAGTTTTCCTCTTAACACTGCTTTGTTAAGCTGAACACGCTGTGTTCAGCGATCCTGGTATGTTGTGTCTTTATTTTCATTAGTTTCAAAGAATTTCTTGATTTCTACCTTAATTTCTTTGTTGACTCAAAAAGTCATTCAGGAGCAGGTTGTTTAAATTCCATGTAATTATGTGGTTTTGAGAGATGTTCTTAGTATTGATTTCTGTTTTTTTGCTGAGACTATCTATTTCTCTGGTAAACTTTTCAATTTTTCCATTTGTTTTAAGCATGCTCATTAGAGTATATTTATGATTGTTGCTTTAAAATCCTTGATAATGCTAATATTTCTTTCATCTCAGTATTGGAATCCATTTATTTCTCATTCAGTTTGAGATGTTTCTGGTTCTTGATGAGTGATTTTCACCTGAAACCTAGACATTTTGAGTATTATGTTATGAGACTGGATTTTGTTTAAACCTGCTATTTTAACTAGATACCTCTGGTATCACTCAAGCAAAGGAAGGGGAAAAGGGGGAAGGCACCATCTTGTTGCTTTCAGGATCACCTGAGGTCAGGAGTTTGAGACCAGCCTGGCCAACATGGTGAAACCCTGTCTCTACTAAATATACAAAAATTAGCCAGGCATGGTCGTGGGCACTTGTAATCCCAGCTACTTGGGAGGCTGAGGCAGGAGAATTGGCTTGAACCCAGGAGGAAGAGGTTGCAGTGAGCCAAGATCACACCACTGCACTCCAGCCTGAGTGAAAAGAGCGAGACTCTGTCCCCCCCCCCAAAAAAAAAAGCCCAGGGAAGGTAGAAGTCTAGCTTCCCCACTTGGCCTTTGTTTATATGGTAGGGGTAGAGCCACATTTTTTTTTACTTTTGACTTTTTGGGTACTTTTTGTATATTTGTCTTAGTCTGTTTTGTGCTTTTTGAACAAAGTATCTGAGACTAGGTAATTTATAAAGAATAGAAATTTATATGTCACATTTCTGGAGTCTAAGAATTCTGGAGTCCAAGGAAGACCAAGATCAAGGCGCCAGCAGATTTGGTGTCTGGTGAAGGCTGCTCTCCGCTTCCAAGATGGTGCCTTGATGTTGCATCTTCTGAAGGAGAAGAACACTGTGTCCTCACATGGCAGACAGTAGGAGAGTAAGTCAGCTTTAATCTCACTCATGAGGGGGGAGTCTTCATGGCCTAATCACCTCTTGCAGGTCCCATCTCTTAATACTATCACATTGGCCATTAAGTTTCAATACCTGAATTTTGGATGGGACACATTCAAACTATAGCAGTGCCCATTGGCATTTCTGGATTGCCAGCCTCTTTAACTCCAAGTCTGAGAAAATGAGGCACAAAGAGAGCCCACGGAACTCATAACCATATGAGTTATGGTACATTTCTAAATGTACATTTCTGCTTCTGGGCTCTACTCTATTGCAGTTATCTATTTGTCTATTGCTGTGCCAATATCATAGTGTCTTTTTACATTAGCTTTATAATACAGCAACAATTGATAGTGCAAATCCTCCTTTTTCAAGAATACCTTGACTGTATTTGGCCCTTTGCATTTCTGAATAACTTTTAAATCAGCTCATCAAAGTCAACAAAAAATATGTTGGAATTTTGACTGGTAGAGCATTGAATCTATAAAGCTTTTTAATATCAAAACATGCGGTGTTTGGTTTTTTGTCCTTGCGATAGTTTGCCGAGAATGATGGTTTCCAGCTTCATCCATGTCCCTACAAAGGACATGAACTCATCCTTTTTTATGGCTGCATAGTATTCCATGGTATATATTATTATTATCATTATTATTATTATTATGAAGAGAATGTATTTACCTCAATTATCTCTTTGTTTTTATCTTTTTTAAGGTAATCATAGCCTCCTGGTATCGCACATTCATGGGAATAATGAATTTATTTGGACTAGAAACTAAGACCTGCTGGAATGTCACCAGAATAGAACCTCTTAATGAAGTTCAAAGCTGTGAAGGCATGTTTCCTCCAAAAATGCTGTCATTTGTAAACATTCATAAACATTTAATAATATTATGATTCACTTTTAAGAATTATTGTAAAATTCTGTTGTTGATTTAAAAAACATTAGAACTGACTCACCTCAATGAGTATTTTACATTTTAAAGTAGTTTTCTGAGAAGGCTGTGTACTTAAAAATTTGAGTATAAATTTTGGAATTTGAGTATTAACATATCCCATTGTAAGGCAACCTTGACTATAAGTTAGTCTTCTATTTCAGAATGAGAAGATACAGAAAGATGTTTTTTGGGGTAGCTTCAATATATAAATTTTGAGGATACATTAAATAGTCAAATAGCTGTTTGTAATAGCTAATGTATAAATTTAATTATGCATACATATTTAAAAATTGGATATGCCATAATAGATTGATTTAGAAATATTACTTTTTTATATATGCTCATAGTCCATGAGTAGTATTAATAAAACTCTTCCTATTTATCTTCTACATTGGTCTCTTTGTCAAAGAACCGCTTTTGGAATCATCTAACAGCTTTCCAGGATACATAGTGGTCACTTCCATTTAAGATGTTTGCATTTCAGCACTTTTACAATTCAAGTATGGTGCTGTCCCTTGAGACTCTCGTTCAGAGCCACTTGTATCTATTTTCATAACACTAACACTGTTGTTTTTTCTTTATTTCTTCAAATTCTTAACAACATGACTTACTATATTTTATGAATAAATTTTTAGACTTGTTTGTAACAACATTCAACTCTTGGGATATAAACTAAATCTATTTTCCTTACATTTTTTACTGATTCCCTGGTAAAAATAGAATTGATGAGGATGTTTGAGGGGCAATTATACTTTTTTGTGTACAATGTAAAGGATTGGAGAAAATGCCTCATAAAATGAAAGACTTTGCAATGATTCAATCAGCTAGAAGGTGTGACCCTGAGTGGTGAAAATGATCACCTAATTATGGTATTAGTTACATTCCCAATAAGTGATAGGTTAGTGTTTGGCACTTGGGACACAGAGATGAACCAGCTAGATGTGGGGCCTTACCCTCATAGAGTTTATGCTGTAAGGAGGCTGTTAGCAGTTACAACTGTGATGGATATTACAAATAAGAAAATAAGGTTACCGACACTAGGAGTAAGAGAGGATAAGTATTTTAAGAATAGGGAATAATATATTCAAATATCCTGAAGCAAGAGAGAACTGAAAGAAGGCTAGAAATCCTAGAAGCGATGGAGAAGAAAAATGATGTGAAATGGTGCTGGGAATATAAGCAAGGATGAGATCATGAAAGGGGTGCACTGGTGAAGGACTTTATACTTTATCCATTGAAGAATTTTAACAGAGTTCCATTTTAAAACATTATTTAGTCAATGGTATGGAAAAAATATTAGTAAAGGAACAAAAGTAGGTTAAGGGAGGCCAGGTAGGAGACAATTATATTCTCAGCAAGTGATTGCAGGAAAGATAATGTGGAAATGCCTGGGTGTGAGAGAGATTTTGGAAGCAGAATGGACAAGACTTGGTAATTGTTTGGTAAGAGAGGGGAAGGTGAGTGAAGAATCATGTGAAACACAGTTTGGTTTCTAGCTTAAGTAACTGAGCTCCTTTGAGTAATAGGAAACATTTGAACAGCAGCAGGTTTGTATTGTTATGTTTCATTGTGTATGCATGAATTTGAGGTACTTGAGAGACCTCAGAGTGGGGACATCAAGTGGCTATCTGGGTATAAGAATAAGGAGAAAGTTCTGGATTAAATGTAGAGTTGGAGTCATCTGTATATAGATCATTGGAGCCATGGATGTGGAAGAATTTCCTTATGGAGAATGTGCAGATGGAGAAATGAAGGGGGCATAGGACAGAGCCTAAGGTGGTCCAATATTAAAGAGTGGTACATAAAACAAGAGGAGTTACTAGAACTGACTGAAAGGAGCGATCAGAGAGGCAGGGGGAATCAGAAGGCCAGCTTTCAGACCTTGGCTCCAGCCAGTTACAGTGAAATAACCTTTGACAAGTTGAATATCTTATGTTCTGTTTTCTCAACCATAAGATAAGTATTTTTATACCAGCTAATATCATAAACTTGTTCTGAGAAAAATGTGGGATGATTGTTAAGTACATATTGCCACACACACACACACACATGATCTTCTATATGGAATATACTAAGATTCTAGCTATACATAATAATGGATCAAATGACTGGATCATTTCATATAGACTAAAGCTGTACCCTAAGGTCAAAACCATATCTTAACTCTTCCTAGAACGTAGCAAAAGATAAAAATAATGTAATGGATTTTCTTTTATATTCATTAAGTGGTTCTACAGACAGTTCCAGACACTGAACACCAGCAGCATCACCTAAATAAATGTGAATCCCCAACAAATCATTACAGTATAATAGTAATTCATTAGAGGAAAGTATAAATGCAATTATAAAAAGTATAAAGTATAAGTGTAACTAATCGCTCATTAAGGGTGAGCTTACATATGTGTATGTGTATATATACACATATATATGTGTCTGCAAGCACACACACACACAAACTCTTATAAGGGTGAAGAATTAAATACAGCAGCAATCTGGAAAGCAAATGCTTTCAGCAAATTCATGAGCTCTTGATTGCAAAGCACTGAGATAATTATGCCCACTTGCTTTGGAATCATATATTCATTAAACACTGATTATCTGTATTTTTTCAAAGGATTGCGAGATCCTGCTTGCTTTTATGTTGGTGTAATCTTTATTTTAAATGGACTAATGATGGGATTGTTCTTCATATATGGAACATACGTAAGGTAAGACTACTACTAAATTAAGAGACCTTTCAGTGGGCTTTTACAGACTGGCTGATATTTGTTGATTAAATGAAAAGGAAAATTAATGAGATTAGATTCATATCAGGAAAGTTTGTGGATTTACTTGATTTTTCAGAAGCTTAACCAATATCATGTAACCAGAAACTGGAGATGTCACTAAAATTCTATCTCAAAGTCATCCCTTTTATTCTGTTGTTTAAACAGATTTCCTAACAAAGGCTTTAATGGAATATCTCCTAGTTCATGTGTAAAATTAATAAAACATTGGAGGAGATCTTTGGTTAGCAGTTGTAGCAGCTTATTTCTAATTGTATTCTCTAAGGATGAAATTAAGAAAGCAGTAGGAAAAATTGTGAATCACATGTGGCAGGCACTTACATCTGCTAGCATGTCTATCTTGATAAGAGTACCACAGTGAAGCAGCAGTGAGACCGGTCTCAGGTGATAAGTTGAAATTAATTTCAACGGTCATGTGTTTTGCCTCCACACTTAATTGCTCCCTGAGATAGCCATATCAGCTAGTTTTTGCCAATGAAAACTAAGTTGAAGTCAGTTTTGGTTACATCTAGTAAAGTATCTGCCTTTCTCACAAAAGGACAGACTTAGCTGCCCCTTCTCTGTTTCTTCCTGCTTTTATTACACTAGGATGTCATACCCAGAGCTGTAGCAGTCATCTTGTGACCATAAGGGAAAGGTCATAAAAATAGCGGATATATCTGGCCTACCATCCTTCTGCTGCTGAACCAATGCCAACAGATACTTACCTTTCATTTTCTTGTTGAATCATATAATAAACAACATCCATATTGTGTAAGCCACTTTTGTTAGGTTTTCTGTTTCTTTCAGTGGAGGATATTCCTAGCTGAATCATCAGATTTCTTTACAATGGTATTCTTGTTGTGCAAAACATTTAAAACTAAAATTAAAATTAATTGATAGCTTTACTCTTTCAACAAATATTTATTGAGTTTTCATGGGGCTTCTGTCAATATAGAGATTAGTAAATACACACACTCTTTGTTTTAGGAAGTTTTCAGCATAAAAAAGACTAGCATAGAATCAATGAAAACTAATGACATAGTCAGTATTGTGCCAGGGATACTATCCAGCACGGTAAATAAAAAGAAAAGTAGTAATAAGTATAAGGATTGGAAAACTTGAAAAAAAAGAAATAAGTGTTCTTAAAAGTAGATTACATCATGTATCTAGAAAAATTTTAAAAGTTTATGGATACAGTATTTGCAATAATAAGAAAATTTACAATGTTACTAGATGTAAGCATTAATATTAAAATTCAAAATTATAAATTTTATACTTTAGCATCAAATAGAAAATGAAATTTTGAAAGGATGCTATTTAGAATAGCATTAAAAGCATGATATTCCTCAGAATAAATCCAACAAAAGATACATATGACAGCTATGGGCAAATGATTAAAACATTCCTGAGATATGTCTAGGAAAATCTAAGTGGAGAGATATTCCACATTCACTGATTGAAGACTTGATATTTAAAAGCTTTGTAGAGTCAATGCTCTACCAGTCAAAATTCCAACATATTTTTTGTTGACTTTGATGAGCTGATTTAAAAGTTATTCAGAAATGCAAAGGGCCAAATACAGTCAAGGTATTCTTGAAAAAGGAGGATTTGCACTATCAATTGTTGCTGTATTATAAAGCTAATGTAAAAAGACAGTATGATATTAGCATAGCAATAGACAAATAGATAACTGCAATAGAGTAGAGCCCAGAGCAGAAATGTACATTTAAAGGCATTTGATATATGGAAGAGTGGGTATCGCAGATTGGTGAGTAAGGACAGGCATTTTAATAAATAGTGCTTGAATAATTGGGAGATCATATGGAACAAGGAGAAATTGGAACTATATAAGTAATAAATCCAAGTTGGATTAAACACTCAAATATGAAAGACAAATTTATAAAGTGTTCAGCGTATAATATAGAAAAAGTCACTTGGAATAAGAAATGATTTCATAAACAAGATACAAAAATCCAGTCATGAAGAAAAACTGATAAATTTGATGAAAAGAACTTCAGTTCCTCAAAAGAACTGTAGGATAAAAAATAAACCGCAAAGTGAGTGAAGATATTTACAAAGTATATACCCCACCTACTATCCAGAAATTTCATTCATTAATTTGATAAATATTTATTGAAAGACTGTTGTGACCAGGAGCACTGTTCTAGGTGCTTGGAATACAGAACAGAAATCTCTGTCCTCGTGAAGTTTATATTAGAGTGGGAAGATAAAGAGGAAAGACAGCCTGATAGAAAAATGGACAAATTGTTTATGAACTGATATTTCCCAGAAGAACTCCAAATGGTCAATAAACATATGTAAAGTTGACCACCATCATTAGTCATCAAGAAAATACAAATTCAAACCACAGTGAAATACCAACTCACATCTAATAGATTGATAAATGAGCTTTCATCCACTGCAGGTGGACATATAAATTGGTACAACTGTTTTGGTAAACAGTGTACATTATCTGATAACCTTCAAGATATAGATACCTTGTAACTCAGTAATTCTAATTTAAAGTATATATTCCCAAAAAAGTCTTGCACATGTGTACTGGGAAGTACATACAATAATATAGTAGCATTATTTGCAATAGCTTCAAACTGGAAACAACCCAAATATCCATTAACAGAGAAATGAATACATTTTGGTTTATTAACATGGTGGAACAGTATACAATAATGAGAATGAATGAACTATACAGCTACACACAATATGGTTGAATCTTACAAATATAATTTTGAATGAATGAATCCAGGTACAAAATTTAAAAAAATACTCCATACTTCCATTTGTATGTTGTTTAAAAACAGATTAAAGTAAATCATAGTTTGATATGTATATAGAAATGGTTATGTTGATAATCTCAAAAATCAGGTCAGTAGCTGATTCTTATCTTGGAGGCTGGCAAGTGGAGACTCAGTATAATAATTTCTCTATTTCAGTTAATTATATGGCGACTACATGGACGTTCCTTTTACAATAGTTCTATGAGCTAGAAATGTTATGCACTTTTCTATATGCCATATAGAAAAAATATAAGCTCATTGAAGTATTTTGAGGGAAAAGGATTGCTTTGAGATTGTTTGGGCAGCTTTAAAAATGTTCTATTTTTTTAAAAAAGTTCTGTTTTGGGGCTGGGAGCAGTGGCTCACTCCTGTAATCCCAGCACTTTGGGAGGCCAAGGCGGGCGGATCATGAGGTCAGATCGAGACCAACCTGGCTAACAAGGTGAAACCCTGTCTCTACTAAAAATACAAAAAAATCAAAAAAAAAAAAAATTAGCTGGGCGTGGTGGCGGGCGCCTGTAGTCCCAGCTGCTCGGGAGGCTGAGGCAGGAGAATGGCGTGAACCCGGGAGGCGGAGCTTGCAGTGAGCCGACATCGCGCCACTGCACTCCAGCCTGGGCAACAGAGCGAGGCTCAGTCTCAAAACTAAAAATAAAAAAATAAATAAATGAATAAATAAGTTCTGTTTTTGAAAATGGTTTGTATTTATCTTTTTTGTTTTTTCGTATGGAAAATGTTACACAACAATGACTAAAACTTTAAAAATCAGTATATTTCATTAGGAGGGCTACCGAAGAGGTGCTATTCTCTCTAAATTGGTTATATAGTCCTGGAATATAAAATACAATATTAGGCTCTATCTAGTCTTTAAGAAGGATATACAGAGTCAACCAATATTGACTGTAGAGGTGTCATCAAAACTGTGAGGAGATTGGAAACTGCCATTTGAGGAACAAAAGAAATAGAAATTTGGGGAAAACTTTTGTATTTGTTACCATGGCTACCCTCCCCACTGACACTAACTGGGAAGGTAGATATTCTACTTCCATTCTTTTGGTGACTAACCATAAAATTTTAACATACAGATATGATTTGTTCAAGTATAAAATACATTGATATCTTTCCCGTTTTTCCAATCAAACAAGGAATCTTGGAATGCTTTTCTTCAAAACATCCTCTCTTATCTTTTTTTTAATTATTATTATACTTTTAAGTTCTAGGGTACATGTGCACAACGTTCAGGTTTGTTACATATGTATACTTGGGCCATGTTGGTGTGCTGCACCCAATAACTTGTCATTTACATTAGGTATATCTCCTAATGCTATCCCTCCTCCCTCCCCCCACCCCATGACAGGCCCCGGTGTGTGATGTTCCCCAAACTGTGTCCAAGTGTTCTCATTGTTCAATTCCCACCTATGAGTGAGAACATGCGGTGTTTGGTTTTCTGTCCTTGCGACAGTTTGCTCAGAATGATGGTTTCCAGCTTCATCCATGTCCCTACAAAGGATGTGAACTCATCATTTTTTATGGCTGCATAGTATTCCATGGTGTATATGTGCCACATTTTCTTAATCCAGTCTATCATTGATGGACATTTGGGGTGGTTTCAAGTCTTTGCTATTGTGAATAGTGCCACAATAATCATATGTGTGCATGTGTCTTTATAGCAGCATGATTTATAATCCTTTGGGTATATACCCAGTAATGGGATGGCTGGGTCAAATGGTATTTCTAGTTCTAGATCTTTGAGGAATTGCCACACTGTCTTCCACAGTGGTTGAACTACTTTACAGTCCCACCAACAGTGTAAAAGTGTTCCTATTTCTCCACATCTTCTCCAGCACCTGTTGTTTCCTGACTTTTTAATGATTGCCATTCTAACTGGTGTGAAATGGTATCTCATTGTGGTTTTGATTTGCAGTTCTCTGATGGCCAGTGATGTGAGCATTTTTTCATGTGTCTGTTGGCTGCATAAATGTCTTCTTTTGAGAAGTGTCTGTTCATATCCTTCGTCCACTTTTTGATGGAGTTGTTTGATTTTTTTCTTATAAATTTGTCTAAGTTCTTTGCAGATTCTGGATATTAGCCCTTTGTCAGATGAGTAGATTGTAAAAATTTTCCCCCATTCTGTAGGTTGCCTGTTCACTCTGATGGTAGTTTCTTTTGCTGTGCAGAAGCTCTTTAGTTTAATTAGATCCCATTTGTCAATTTTGGCTTTTGTTGCCATTGCTTTTGGTGTTTTAGTCATGAAGTCCTTGCCCATGCCTATGTCATCAATGGTATTGCCTAGGTTTTCTTCTAGGGTTTTTATGGTTTTAGGTCTAACATTTAAGTTTTTAATCCATCTTGACTTAATTTTTGTAAAAGGTGTAAGGAAGGGATTCAGTTTCAGCTTTCTACATATGGCTAGCCAGTTTTCCCAGCACCATTTGTTAAATAGTGAATCCTTTCCCCATTGCTTGTTTTTCTCAGGTTTGTCAAAGATCAGATGGTTGTAGATGTGTGGTATTATGTCTTAGGGCTCTGTTCTGTTCCATTGGTCTATATCTCAGTTTTGGTACCAGTACCATGCTGTTTTGGTTACTGTAGCCTTGTAGTATAGTTTGAAGTCAGGTAGCGTGATGTCTCCAGCTTTGTTCTTTTTGCTTAGGATTGTCTTGGCAATGCGGGCTCTTTTTTGGTTCCATATGAATTTTAAAGTAGTTTTTTCCAATTCTGTGAAGAAAGTCATTGGTAGCTTGCTGGGGATGGCATTGAATCTATAAATTACCTTGGGCAGTATGGCAATTTTCACGATATTGATCATTCCTATCCAGGAGCATGGTATGCTCTTCCATTTGTTTGTGTCCTCTTTTATTTCGTTGAGTAGTGGTTTGTACTTCTCCTTGAAGAGGTCCTTCACATCCCTTGTAAGTTGGATTCCTAGGTATTCTCTTTGAAACAATTGTGAATGGGAGTTCACTCATGATTTGGCTCTCTGTTTGTCTGTTAGTGGTGTATAGGAATGGTTGTGATTTTTGCACATTGATTTTGTATCCTGAGACTTTGCTGAAGTTGCCTATCAGCTTAAGGAGATTTTGGGCTGAGATGATAGGGTTTTCTAAATATACAATCATCTCATCTGCAAACAGGGACAATTTGACTTCCTCTTTTCCTAATTGAATACATTTTATTTCTTTCTCTTGCCTGATTGCCCTGGCCAGAACTTCCAACACTATGTTGAAGAGGAGTGGTGAGAGAGGGCATCCCTGTCTTGTGCTGGTTTTCAAAGGGAATGCTTCCAGTTTTTGCCCATTCAGTATGATATTGGCTGTGGGTTTGTCATAAATAGCTCTTATTATTTTGAGATACATCCCATCAATACCTAGTTTACTGAGAGTGTTTAGCATGAAGGGCTGTTGAATTTTGTCAAAGGCCTTTTCTGCACCTATTGAGATAATCATGTGGTTTTTGTCTTTGGTTCTGTTTATATGATGGATTACCTTTATTGATTTGCGTATGTTGAACCAGCCTTGCATCCCAGGGATGAAGCCCACTTGATCATGGTGGATAAGCTTTTTGATGTGCTGCTGGATTCAGTTTGCCAGTATTTTATTGAGGATTTTTGCATCAATGTTCATCAGGGATATTGGTCTAAAATTCTCTTTTTTTGTTGTGTCTCTGCCAGACTTTGGTATCAGAATGATGCTGGCCTCATAAAATGAGTTAGGGAGGATTCCCTCTTTTTTTATTGATTGGAATAGTTTCAGAAGCAGTGGTACCAGCTCCTCCGTTTACCTCTGGTAGAATTGGGCTGTGAATCTGTCTGGTCCTGGACTTTTTTTGGTTGATAGGCTATTAATTATTGCCTCAATTTCAGAGCCTGTTATTGGTCTATTCAGAGATTCAACTTCTTCCTGGTTTAGTCTTGGGAGGGTGTATATTTCCAGGAATTTATCCATTTCTTCTAGATTTTCTGGTTTATTTGCATAGAGGTGTTTATAGTATTCTCTGATGGTAGTTTGTATTTCTGAGGGATCGGTGGTGATATCCCCTTTATCATTTTTTATTGCATCTATTTGATTCTTCTCTCTTTTCTTCTTTATTAGTCATGCTAGCAGTCTATCAATTTTGTTGATCTTTCCAAAAAACCAGCTCCTGGATTCATTGATTTTTTGAAGGGTTTTTGTGTCTCTATCTCCTTCAGTTCTGCTCTGATATTAGTTATTTCTTGCTTTCTGCTAGCTTTTGAATGTGTTTGCTCTTGCTTCTCTAGTTCTTTTAATTGTGATGTTAGGGTGTCAATTTTAGATCTGTCCTGCTTTCTCTTGTGGGCATTTAGTGCTATAAATTTCCCTCTACACACTGCTTTGAATGTGTCCCAGAGATTCTAGTATGTTGTGTCTTTGTTCTCATTGGTTTCAAAGAACATCTTTATTTCTGCCTTCATTTCATTATGTACCCAGTAGTCACTCAGGATCAGGTTATTCAGTTTCCATGTAGTTGAGCGGTTTTGAGTGAGTTTATTAATCCTGAGTTCTAGTTTGTGCTGCCGTCTGAGAGACAGTTTGTTATAATTTCTGTTCTTTTACATTTGCTGAGGAGTGCTTTACTTCCAACTATGTGGTCAATTTTGTAATAAGTGCGGCGTGGTGCTGAGAAGAATCTATATTCTGTTGATTTTGGATGGAGAGTTCTGTAGATGTCTATTAGGTCTGCTTGGTGCAGAGCTGAGTTCAATTCCTGGGTATCCTTGTTAACTTTCTGTCTCGTTGATCTGTCTAATGTTGACAGTGGGGTGTTAAAGTCTCCCATTATTATTGTGTGGGAGTCTAAGTATCTTTGTAGGTCACTCAGGACTTGCCTTATGAATCTGGGTGCTCCTGTATTGGGTGCATATATATTTAGGATAGTTAGCTCTTCTTGTTGAATTGATCCCTTTAGCATTATGTAATTACCTTCTTTGTCTCTTTTGATCTTTGTTGGTTTAAAGTCTGTTTTATCAGAGACTAGGATTGCAACCCCTGCCTTTTTTTGTTTTCCATTTGCTTGGTAGACCTTCCTCCATCCCTTTATTTTGAGCCTGTGTGTGTCTCTGCGTGTGAGATGGGTTTCCTGAATACAGCACACTGATGGGTCTTGAGTCTTTATCCAATTTGCCAGTCTGTGTCTTTTAATTGGAGCATTTAGCCCATTTACATTTAAGGTTAATATTATTATGTGTGAATTTGATCCTGTCATTATGATGTTAGCTGGTTATTTTGCTCGTTAGTTGATGCAGTTTCTTCCTAGCCTTGATGTTCTTTACAATTTGGCTTGTTTTTGCAGTGGCTGGTACCAGTTGTTCCTTTCCATATTTAGTGCTTCCTTCAGGAGCTCTTTTAGGGCAGGCCTGGTGGTGACAAAATCTCTCAGCATTTGCTTGTCTGTAAAGGATTTTATTTCTCCTTCACTTATGAAGCTTAGTTTGGCTGGATATGAAATTATGGGTTGAAAATTCTTTTCTTTAAGAATGTTGAATATTGGCCCCCACTCACTTCTGGCTTGTAGAGTTTCTGCTGAGAGATCTGCTGTTAGTCTGATGGGCTTCCCTTTGTGGGTAACCTGACCTTTCTCTCTGGCTGCCCTTAACAATTTTTCCTGCATTTCCATTTTGGTGAATCTGACAATTCTGTGTCTTGGAGTTGCTCTTCTCAAGGAGTATCTTTGTGGCATTCTCTGTATTTCCTGAATTTGAATGTTGGCCTGCCTTGCTAGATTGGGGAAGTTCTCCTGGATAATATCCTGCAGAGTGTTTTCCAACTTGGTTCCATTCTCCCCGTCACTTTCAGGTACACCAATCAGACGTAGATTTGGTCTTTTCACATAGTCCCATATTTCTTGGAGGCTTTGTTCGTTTCTTTTTATTGTTTTTTCTCTAAACTTCTCTTCTCGCTTCATTTCATTCATTTGATTGTCCATCACTGATACCCTTTCTTCCAGTTGATCAAATTGGCTACTGAGGCTTGTGCATTCATCATGTAGTTCTTGTGCCTTGGTTTTCAGCTCCATCAGGTCCTTTAAGGACTTCTCTGCATTGATTATTCTAGTTAGCCATTCGTCTAATTTTTTTTTCAAGGTTTTTAAGTTCTTTGCCATGGGTTCAAACTTCCTTTAGCTCAGAGTAGTTCGATCATCTGAAGCCTTCTTCTCTCAACTCGTCAAAGTCATTCTCCATCCAGCTTTGTTCTGTTGCTGGTGAGGAGCTGCGTTCCTTTGGAGGAGGAGAGGCACTCTGATTTTTAGGGTTTCCAGTTTTTCTGCTCTGTTTTTTTCCCCATCTTTGTGGTTTTATCTACCTTTGGTCTTTGATGATGGTGACGTACAGATGGGGTTTTGGTGTGGATGTCCTTTCTGTTTGTTAGTTTTCCTTCTAACAGTCAGGACCCTCAGCTGCAGGTCTGTTGGAGTTTGCTGGAGGTCCACTCCAGACCCTGTTTGTGTGGGTATCAGCAGTGGATGCTGCAGAACAGTGGATATTGGTGAACAGCAAATGTTGCTGCCTGATCATTCCTCTGAAAGTTTTGTCTCAGAGGAGTACCCGGCTGTGTGAGGTGTCAGTCTGCCCCTACTGGGGGTGCCTCCCAGTTATGCTACTTGGAGGTCAGGGACCCACTTGAGGAGGCAGTCTATCTGTTCTCAGATCTCCAGCTGCGTACTGGGAGAACCGCTACTCTCTTCAAAGCTGTCAGACAGGGACATTTAAGTCTGCAGAGGATTCTGCTGCCTTTTGTTTGGCAATGTCCTGCCCCTAGAGGTGGAGTCTACAGAGGCAGGCAGGCCTCCTTGAGCTGCGGGAGGCTCCACCCAGTTCGAGCTTCCTGGCTGCTTTGTTTACCTACTCAAGCCTTGGCAATGGCAGGCGCCCCTCCCCCATCCTGGCTGCCGCCTTGCAGTTTGATCTCAGACTGCTGTGCTAGCAATGAGGGAGGCTCTGTGGGCATAGGACCCTCTGAGCCAGGTGCGGGATATAATCTCCTGGTGTGCCGTTTACTAAGACCATTGGAAAAGCGCAGTATTAGGGTGGGAGTGACCCAATTTTCCAGGTGCCTTCTGTCACCCCTTTCTTTGATTAGGAAAGGGAATTCCCTGATCCCTTGCGCTTCCCGGGTGAGGCAATGCCTAGCCCTGCTTCGGCTCATGCTCGGTGCGCTGCACCCACTGTCCTGCACCCACTTTCCGACAATCCCCAGTGAGATGAACACAGTACCTCAGTTGTAAATGCAGAAATCACCCGTCTTCTGCATCGCTCATGCTGGGAGCTGTAGACTGGAGCTGTTCCTATTCGGCCATCTTGGCTCCACCCCCCGCCAACTCATCTTACTTTGATTTATCCACATTTCCTCAGTTCCTCCATGTACAATTGGTCCTTGCTGCTCACACATTCTTTCTTTCAATTTCTTCCTCTTTGAAGTTCATCCTTTGTATTTTCTGTGTGAAGCTTTATTAAATGGTAAATCATTTCCCATGAGCCTTCCTCTGCTGTTTTCTTCCTTTCTTTCTTCATTAATTCAACCAATATTTATTAATCTTCCAAGTGTGAAGCTGGGGATATAGTAATGAACAAGACAGATAAAGAACCTGTCCCTGTCCTCATGGTGCTTAGAATGTGTTAGACTAGGGAAGTGGTGTATGGAGGAAAGATAAATGGAAGCATAGAAACACTACACAGATGTGGGATTGAGCATCTGCATTCTTATACACAGACATCATCACAAAAGGGCAATTTAAGAAATGGTTTTTGGCCAGGTGCGGTGGCTTACGCCTGTAATCCCAGCACTTTGGGAGGCTGAGGCTGCTGGATCACTTGAAGTCAGGAGTTTGAGACCAGCCTGGCCAACATGGTGAAACACCGTCTCTACTAAAAATACAAAAATCAGCCAGATATGGTGGCATGTGCCTGTAATCCTAGCTACTCGGGAGGCTGAGGCAGAAGAATCAGCTTGAACCAGGGAGGTGGAGGTTGCAGTGAGCCGAGATCGCGCCACTGCACTCCAGCCTGGGTGACAGAGTGAGACTCTGTCTCAAAACAAAACAAAACCAACAACAACAACAACAACAAAAGAAATGGTTTTTATCTTTCATCTGATTTTTGTATTCTGCATTATTGCTTCTCTGGGACTCAAGTAAAGAATATTTGCAGTAGTTTAGACAGTTCTAAGCTAATGCTACATGAAACTGTTAGAATGTTGTCTTCATCTCTCAGTCCCTTAAATCCAATTTCAAAAGATAAAAATTTGCTTTTGTTCAGAGTATTCAAAGGATGTGATCTAGACTCTAAAGTGCTAGCCTGTTTCTTAAAAATGATTTTATGTGGCCGGGTGCGGTGGCTCACGCCTGTAATCTCAGCACTTTGGGAGGCCGAGGCGGGTGGATCACGAGGTCAGGAGTTCGAGACTAGCTTAGCCAACATGGTGAAACCCTGTCTCTGCTAAAAGTAAAAAAATTAGCCGGGCGTGGCAGCACGCGCCTGTAATCCGAGCTACTCGGGAGCCTGAGGCAGGAGAATCGTTGGAACCCAGGAGGCGGAGGTTGCTGTGAGCCGAGATTTTGCCACTGCACTCCAGCCTGGGCAACAGAGCAAGACCCCGTCTCAAAAAAAAAAATTATGTTCACACCTTATGTATTTTATTTAGAAAGTATTTTAGCTATAATAAATTATAAAATTGAGATTAATTTATACATACAGTTTTTAGAATTGTACATTCAGGATTTAAACTTCAACCACATGGGTATGGTTTAGTACTATTATGTTTTAAATATAGAAAACTGTGATTTTACATTCTGAGGTAATTTTGTGAAAAACTCACTGTATTTTACATGAATTTTGATTGTATACTCGATTTTTTTTTTTTTTTTTTTTACAGTGGTACTGAACTGGGAGGTCTTATTACAGTACTGTGCTTCTTTTTCAACCATGGAGAGGTTTGTTCTCTAGAAAGCAATTTTTAAGAAATAGAAGAGGCTGTAGAGGAACAAGGAAATATACTCATGAAAACAATATTTAATTGTATACTACTTATGACTTCACAGTATTTTAAAGGCCCTTGTGTTATAAGTTGATATTTTAATCATGTTGATTGAAATGTTTAAATAGCTAGAATTTCAAACATGAAATCTCTTGCCTTATTTTTAGTAAATATATACATATGCATATATTCTGTAGAGAAAAGGAAATATTGTACTTGTTGAGTTGAATCATATCATGCACATTATCTGATTTATTCCCACTAAACTTTTTTTGTGGGTGATGGTAGCCTCACCATACAAGTTATGAAATTTAAATTTAGAGAAAATTAAGTTACTTATCCACTTTCCACATTTACTACATGATGAAGCTGGATTTCCCATTCTATGTCTGTCTGCCTCTAAAACCTCACATATATATTAATTTATATTTTATAAATTATAAAATTATAGTTATATTTTATAAAAACATATATATATATAACATATATATTCAACTTTTTTATTGTGGTCAGAATAAGTAACATATGATCTGCCCTCTTAACAGATTTTTAAGTGTATAATATAGTATTAACACAATGTTGTATAGCAGATCTGCAGAACTTATTCACCTTGCCTAACTGAAACTTTGTATGCATTGCTCTCCCCTTAACAACAATGAAAGAGGCCTCAGGCCTGACAGCAGGGACACAGTTAAGACACTGCCACCTGCTCCCTCACTTCTTTCTGTTACATCATGCTGTCTGTTCAGTAATGCAAAATGCTGAATTCAAAATAGACATTAACTTACTAATTCAGCCCAATGAAACATAGTCCACCTAAAAAAGAGCTCATAGAAGCTTATTTCAAATACGATGGATTCATTCAACAAATTATTGAGTACATACCACGTCCATGCTCTGCTAAATGCTGAGGATATGGCAATGAAAAAGAGAGAGATTCTGACTACTAGCTCTTGGGAGCAAAACATTTAATATGTTATGACACAGGTTACATAGGGTAGAAGTATTTTTTTTTTTCAAGATGGAGTCTTGCTCTGTCACCCAGGCTGGAGTGCAGTGGCGCGATCTCAGCTCTCTGCAACCTCCGTCTCCCAGGTTCAAGCAATTCTCCTGCCTCAGCCTCCTGAGTAGCTGGCATTACAGGCATGTGCCACCATGCTCAGCTAAATTTTTGTATTTTTAGTAGAGATGGAGTTTCACCATGTTGGCCAGGCTGGTCTCGAACTCCTGACTTCATGATCCACCCGCCTCGGCCTCCCAAAGTACTGGGGATTACAGGCGTGAGCCACCACGCCCAGCCAGGGTAGAAGTACTTTTATCCATTGCTCTTGGGTTAATTTTTAAAAATCAGTTAGATAAAGGAATCATAAAAATTATACATAAAAGCCTTATATATATTATTTTAAAGCAAACAAATGCATTGTCATTCAACAATGTGCTGACCTAAAGACAAAGGTTTTTCTCTGAGTGTTCCAGACCACTGTTGGTATAAGTTGACTTTCTTATATGTATCATAATTCCTCTTCCAACATTTACAATTTTGGTATCTTGGAAGAGAAGCAATAACTTTTAAGACTCTTGCAAAGTAATAAGAGTTCACATTCTTTCTAGAATTTCAGAATTTTTGATGGAAAATTTTTCTTATACTCTGACCCATATGTCTTAGAAGTAATTTTAAAGTTTGTGTGAAAATTTAATACTTTCATTACATGCATCACATTTGTAGTTCCCAAATACTTCTAGTTGTTTTTAAAATATATACTTAACCTTTTTTAAGGTACATTTTACAAATTCTGAGGCAATCGTAGCTATTCGAAGTGTGTATTTATATTCATTCATACTTGTTACGTAGAAACCCTCTTGGTGCTTGCGAATGACCTAGGTGACATTTGTTTAGCTATTTGTCTTGGCATGCATATATCCCAAAGCCTGGGATGCCAGGATCATATGCCAGGATCATACTGCAGGGCTGGGCTGTGGATCTAGTTGGTCAGTCCCAGAATTCTCACAACTCTTATACGTACAATCTTGTTTGTCCCTTGGGCTTCCTTTTGCTCGGTCTAATATATCTGTAGCTGGTTTCTGGACATGGTAGTTAACTGCTCACTACATAATGGTCTCATGAGTTAAGAGAGCTTCAAAAACTGAGAAGCTATGCCAGACACTCAGAAATGGGATCTAGTGAGCCTAGTATTAAAATTACTAAAACAAACTCACCCCTGGTTTTTTAATATGTTTGTTGTAGTAAACAGGATGTAAAGTGGGCATTTTGTTGATTTCAGGCCACCCGTGTGATGTGGACACCACCTCTCCGTGAAAGTTTTTCCTATCCTTTCCTTGTACTTCAGATGTATGTTTTAACTTTGATTCTCAGGTAACTTCGATTTATAAAACAAAGGCAAATAAATTATAATTTAAGTTTCTTAAAATATACTTCAATTCAGCACTTTGGGAGGCCGAGGTGGGTGGATCACTTGAGGTCAGGAGTTCGAGACCAGCCTGGCCAACATGGTGAAACCTCATCTCTACTAAAATACAAAAATTAGCCGGGCATGGTGGTGTGCATCTGCCATCCCAGCTACTTGGGAGGCTGAGGCAGGAGAATTGCTTGAACTCGGGAGGCGGAGGTTTCAGTGAGCCGAGATTGTGCCACTGCACTCCAGCCTGGGCAAGAGAGCAAGACTCCCTCTAAAAAAATGTAAATATATATATTACATATATATACTTCAATCTATGAAGTTGTAATTACCAAATTTAGACCATTTTTTAGTTATTTTAAAAGTAAATTGAGTATAGGGTTAAGAAAATAATTTAAAATTGCTATGTAAAAATTGCTCTCCGTTTAAGAGTGTAGGCTACAGGTTTTAGATAACTACATTATGTTTTAATAAACCAAAAGGTATGTGTTTATATATAGTTTGCCAAGATTCAAAAGTTTTTGAGAAACAATTACATTTTCTTTTCACAGTTTAAGTACTCTGACATTGTTTTCTAACCTGTGGTTTTGATAACTGTGCCATGAAAAAAGTGTTCTGTGTGCAAATGAATTTGGGAAATGCGGAGTTAGATGGATAAGGAGTATATATATTCACATATTTATGAAGCATTTCTGAACAACCAATGTTTCTAACAGGACAACCAGTTTCATTTCAAACTTTTTTTTTTGGATACACTTTTTTTGTAGGGATTACATTTATAAGCATTTTAGATATTTAAGAGGTCTGATAAATGAACAAAAAACCCCATAAGTGGTAGAATAGTATAAATAACCTTATCAGAGAAATAAGTTTGATAGAATACTAATGAGAACTCTCACTGAATGAAATAATGATCACTGTCTCCTCCAAACTCCCAGAGGACCCCATTCTTCACCTACTAGTCCCTGGGAGATTCTGCCTTCTATAAAAATCATTTGTTTGTCTTCTTTGTTTTCTAAAACGTAAATTTATGAATCTTCCACACATACACAAATTTTTATTTATTTATTTAGAGATGAGGTCTTGCTCTGTCACCCAGGCTGGAGTGCAGTGGCACGATCTGCTCACTGCAACCTCTGCTTCCCAGGTTCAAGCGATTCTCCTGCCTCAGCCTCCCAAGTAGCTGGGATTATAGGTGCACGCCACCATCCCCAGCTAATTTTTGTATTTTTAGTAGAGGCAGGGTTTTACCATGTTGGCCAGGCTGGTCTCGAACTCCTGACCTCAAGTGATCCACCCGCTTCAGCCTCCCAAAGTGCTGGGATTACAGGTGTGAGCCACTGTGCCTGGCCAATTACATGTATTTAAAAGTACCACTGTACTTTTAAACAGGGACCATGCCATATTTATCTCTTTAACCACAGAACACTGCACACGTCCATGCAAATATTTGTGGCACTCAGATAAAGCTAATTGAAGGGTGGTAAATAGTAGTGTACTGGGGTGGCACAAACCTTGAGAATGGAGCAGGCCAACTTCTGATTTCTTACCAACCTGACAAGTATATTCTGGGGTTGAATTTGGATTTAGGAACCTCCTCCTCACTCAGATTTCTATATCTTTGCTCTACAGTTTGCCTTCTCTCAAAGATTAGGTGATGGAAGCTGCCCATTCTTCATCACCCCTTGCTATTCATTCCCAGTTTAATTCCTAGAAAGGTGGGTTATTTTTATTTTTTTGAAGTGATATCAGTCTGGTCAGTCAGGGGTTTCATGGAATAAAATGTCTTAATTAGAATATTTAAGGTTGTATCATTGAGGGCATGTGCTATACTCTGTGTCTTAGTCAAAAGTAATTTTTGTTTGAAGAATATAAGATTACAAAGTACATAATGAGTATTTTATGATAAGATTAGTAAGCAATATGAACATTTAGAATTTTGTTTTTGAAAATTTATATATGATTGTACAAAGATTCATCAAAATCCAGTACAGAATTTATAAAAGGAAGAGTTACAGTTTTATTATTTATGTAAAATGTTTGTGTTTCTTTTTTCATATCTAAAAGTTACTGTAATTCTCTGTGGTAAAAGGTATTGGTTCCCAATACATCTCAGTAATGCAGAATGGACAATTTAAACTTCCACATGCTTCAGCTGAATTCTAGAATGATTTTTTAATTTTTTAAGATTCCTTTTCCTTAAATTTTTCCCATAGTTTTTAACTTATTACTTTGTCAGCACTTACATTTCTCTTCAATGTTTTTTGAAGCACAAAAGTGGTGGTATATAAAAGTTGTTGCTACACATACAGGAGAAGCATGTTGAGGTGTGCAGGGACAGCACCACATCCTATTTTCTGACCTCCTTGCTGGAGTAATAAATTTCTAATGTCATGCATATGTAGAGGAAAAAGAGCTTTTGTATTTAAAATATTTAATGGTAAATTACAATGTTAATTTTAAAACTCTAATTTTGATTACTTCATGCAAGGAATGAAGTATTTCAAGTTCTTTTTAGTATACTTTACAAAGTTAACTATATTTTGTTGTATTATAGTAAAGGTAATGGAATAATGTAGATTTTATCATTTTGCTATTAGTCTTTCTTTTCAGCGACAGCCCATTTTTAGGGTGAAACTTACTGGTATCAATTCTCTCTATTAAGGACCTCAAGCAATGATAGAAGGCCCTTCATTGCACTCTGTCTTTCCAATGTTGCTTTTATGCTTCCCTGGCAATTTGCTCAGTTTATACTTTTTACACAGGTAAGATGATTTTTTAAATTAATTTTTATTTTTATTTTAAGTTCTGGGGTACATGTGCGGGATGTACAGGTTTGTTACGTAGGTAAATGTATGCCATGGTGGTTTTTGCATCTATCAACCCATCACCTAGGTATTAAGCCCAGCATGCATTAGCTGTTTTTCCTAATGTTTTCCCCACCCCATCCCTTGACAGGCCCCAGTGTGTGTTGTTCCTCTCCCTGTGTCCATGTATTCTCATTGTTCAGCTCCCACTTATAAGTGAGAACATGTGGTGTTTGGTTTTCTGTTCCTGTTGCTGAGGATAATGGCCTCCAGCTCCATTCATGTCCCTGCAAAGGACCTGATCTTGTTCCTTTTTATGGCTACGTAGTATTCCATGGTGTATATGTGCCACATTTTCTTTATCCAGTCTTTCACTGATGGGCGTTTGGGTTAATTCCATGTCTTTGCTATTGTGAATAGTGCTGCAGTGAAGACATGGGTGCATGTGTCTTTGTAATAGAAGGATTTATATTCCTTTGCATATATTAATTAAATTGAATGCAAGATGTACTTGGTTGTTTCCATAGAAATTTTTAAATATGGTTACATTTACGCCCTAAAAGATTTTCAAAATAGGAAATAAAGTTTACTTAAAGGTATGATTTTTATGAAATAATATAATTCCACATTCTTTTACTATATTGATTAGTTTGACAGATTTTAAGGCTCGACATGTGAAAGAGTTTTTCTATTATTTTTATTCACAAATGTTATTTTTGGTGTTTGAGATAATATCTGTATATATCTACCTAGAGATTTTCCTTTTGTCCTGGGAATCCTTCTGGGTGCCAAGCTACACAGCATGCTAAGGGCCAATCCTACTCTTGACAGCAGGACGTTCTGCTTCTAATCCAGCTAAACGTTGGCTGTTTTATCTGTGGAGCAGAATTTTACCTGGCACCGTTTCTGCGAGCTTTAATCTTAAAGCTCATCATTGCTTAAGTGAGCTGAGCCCATATCCTGTTTCTAAAGCAACTACATAACTAGTAACAAGAAACTGAACTGGGGAAGCAGAGAGTAAATGGAGAATTTTGATGACATTTCATGATACTAAGATTTTCCATCAGAGCTCCTTCCTACATAACAAATGCTGATGATAATAATAATATTCTATATTGGAAGTGAGAAATTCTGCCAAGAAGTCTCATGCTGCCAATAGCCTACAAAGAATGAAATTATAACCCCAGCTCAATTGGTGCTGCATATTTAAAGTATTCCCTCTGTTTTACTTCATAATAGTTGGCCCCTTTCAGGTTATAACACAGACATTATTCTATGTTTTTCATTATTTGCACATGCCAACAGAGTGGAATAGATTTTTAATGAGCATCATTTCATTGCAAGCAAATTTATTAATCCAGTGATACTGATGAAACTAAGAAGCTCTTTGGGGCCGGGCGCGATGGCTCACGCCTGTAATCCCAGAACTTTGGGAGGCTGAGGCGGGTGGATCACTTGAGGTCAGGAGTTCAAGACCAGCCTGGCCAAGATGGTGAAACCCCATCTCTACTAAAAATACAAAAAAATTAGCCGAGCATGGTGGTGGGCTCCTGTAATCTTGGGAGGCTGAGGCAGAGAATTGCTTGAACCCAGGAGGTGGAGGTTGCAGTGAGCCGAGATCACGCTACTGCACTCCAGCCTGGGTGACAGAGTGAGACTCAGTTAAAAAAAAAAAAAAAGAAGTTATTGGGTAAGTTTGATATTGCTGTTAATGATTTTCTAGTCATTCTCTGGATATATACTAGGCTTTTATTTTTCTTTACTAATGTGTATAGTTTTTTTTTGTATGTGTGTGTTTCATGCTTACAGAGGGATAATTCAATGTTATTTTCTGGGAGTACTTTAAGATTTTATTCTTAATTGTGTTTTTCGTAGATTAAGGTTAAAATTAGTTCATTGTGCAACCACATCTGGTTAATTTTTTAATTTTTTGTAGGGATGAGGTATCACCATCTTGCCCAGGCTGCTCTTGAACTCCTGGGCTCAAGCAGTCCTCCTATCTTGGCCTCCCAAAATGCTGGGAGTATAGGCGTGAGCCACCATGCCTGGCCCAATTTTTTTTTTTTATGACTTCTGTGCTCTCCTGGAATTTTCAATCTTATCAGTTATTTCCTTGAACATTTGAAGCATAGTTTAAAGATATATCTGATTATGCCAGAGAAGTGTTTGAGTGATCTCCAAGCTAAGAATAGTTTTTATATATTTAGAGGGTTATAGAACAAAAATAGAAAAAGAATATACAAGAGACTGTATGTGACCAACAAAGCATAACATATTTATTATCTGGCCTTTTATATAATAAATGTGCTGATCCCTGATCTAAATCTTTTGTGGATCTATTTCTATTGTGTTAGTGATAGTGTCTTATCTCCATCTATGCTGGGTTATTTTTGATGTGGTGCTGAACATTATATATGAAAAATTGGAGAGGCGAGTAAAAAGCACTAACAAATCTTGAACCACCTTTATGCAATCAGATTGAGATGATCCGTAGATGCATTTCAGTCTTTCTGAGGGCTGCTTGATTTCTGGTTCACTATTACAGTATGGCCTTTTGAAACTCCAAACTAAAGCACCCTTCTTGGTGCACTCTGACTGCTGAATCTGCTGAAATGCCTGCTCAGCTTGTTGGTCTTCCAACTGCCTCTCAGCTGGCAGGCATCTGCCTCTGTTGAAATTGGCAGATACCTCTGGGAGAAAAGTGGCCCAAAATGTCATGCTCATTGGTATAGATTGCCATCTATCTTTTTAATTCCTCATTTGCTTTGTTAATAGTCTGTGGCTTTTATACATATTTTAAAAATGTTTTTATTTATATATTTATATTTTTCCTAGCCATTCTAGTTCTTAGTGGGAAGGTTGGTTCAAATTCCTTTGCTTACCATTATTAGAACTGTAGCCCTCCTCTTATATTTACTTTGCCTGTGAATAGTAAAGTGTTAGTTTTCTATACTTTTTTTCACTTTTGCTTTTTTATATTATTTCAGATAGCATCATTATTTCCCATGTATGTTGTGGGATACATTGAACCAAGCAAATTTCAGAAGATCATTTATATGATCATGGTAACATTTTTAATATATATAAGTCAAATATTAAGATAGGTTCTCAGAGTTTATAAAATCGAAGTGATTCTGTTTTATAGGGTACTTCCTCTTTGGTAATATTTAATACATATGGTATTGGTGATATCCAGAAGGAAAACTGGAAATGTATATTATAGATGACATATTATAACAGATTATTCTTTCAACTGGACTGTAGATGTGTTTTATTCTCTAGAACTTTTATTTTTATGTTTTACTTATTATTATTACTACTTTTAAAACTGCCTTTTCTTTCTCAGACATGAGATTTTTAGCATTTTGCCTGAATATGACACTCTAACTGAAATTTTATATTCTTGCAATTTTGTTTTTGGCTTAGGTCCCAAACATAGCTTCCTTAGAAACATATAAAAAGTTAGTAAAGCTCCATAAATAATAGAAGTCCTGAAGTCTAACAAAAATATGATTAGTAAAACTGGTGTTTATAACTAAGTCTTTCTTATTATATTACTCCATTGTTAAAACAATAGAAATCATAGACTTATTTTTCATTGTTCCAAGTAGCAGATGGAGAAAAAGTTAAATTCTGCCAGATAGAGTTTATGGTCTTGAATTTTAATACTTAGAATCTAGCAGTGACTTGAAGTTCTATTATCATTTGGCCAAGGGTCATTCATCTTTATGCAAATAAATTTGCATTAGAAATGGCTATATACCTACAAAATATGCATTATGCCAATATATGTAATAACCATAAAATGTATTTTTTTCATTTTTTTCAGATTTCAGTTACCCTTAGTTTCATTTTGATGTTTGGAAATTCAATGTACTTATCTTATTATTATTCTTCATCTTTGTTAATGAGATGGGTAAGTGTTTAGTTCATAAAGTTGGGTTTTTTTAACCTGCCAAATAGCATGTTTTCCTGTCTAAAACAGGTATAAGAGAATAAATAGGCCCTTTCCTGATTATCACTCAACATGACAAAATTCTTCCCAAGCAAAGCTTTTTATTTATCTTATCCTTGAAAAATATTATAGTAGGAAGTTTTTCTTTTTAAGACAGTGCCCAAGTAAATATTTAAAAATGATCATAAAGTAATAAGACTTACTTTAATCATATCCCATTTTATGGTAAAAATGACTTATTTTCTCCTAAGTCACTTGAGGAGGTTAAATACTCATTGCAGTGACACTGCCATTGCCCAGAACATTTTTGGAACTCCTCTGAGTTTCCTTCACAGACTATGGCACATTCTTTAGTATGTCTTGCCTTTCAAGAGTGGATTTGATTTTTGGAAATGACCAAAATTTTGTGAATATTTTGTGTGATTGGGCTGGGTAATACAGATCTTGCTCAAACGATGGTGTGACAGTAAAGTCATAAGACTGATTATTTTGCACCTATAACTAAATTATTTCTGAAGGCAGTTTAGAAAGTGTAGTTCCAAACTACTTTGAGCGATGGCAAGATAATTAGAATAAGTGTGCAGTCTCCTCACGGGAACTACATGGAATGACACTCTTTTGGATATGTGTTTGGAAGGGTGGTTTAGTAAGTCAGTTCTATTACATTGTAGTTATACTTCTGATATCTATAAGCCAGAACCTAGAATATTGTCCTGTACCTCCCATCTCCACACTGATCAGAAATGATACCAACTATGGTAATGCTAAAATATAGCACTTTTCCATGTATGGTCAGTGATTTAATCTTTTGGGATTGCCCTTATGTTTTAACATTTTTGCTTTCCATATCCTTTTTCCCTCATAGTAATCCCTCCTCTTTCTCTCCCAGAAAAAATGCTCTTTCTTTCCAACATTTTATCAAACTATTTCACCATTACAGAGTAGAGGACTCCTAATAGTGTGCTCATCTACCTCTTTTAATGAAAACTTTTTTTTATTTTGAAATATAGTACAGATAAAACTGCATAAAGCAAATGTTTTGTGTGCTGACTTAGTGCTGGCTAATACTGATGAGTACAATGTCCCCTTCATGTCTGCAGGGATTGATTCCAGGACACCCCCAAACCCTGTGGTTACTAAAATCTGCAGATGTTCAAGTTTCTTATATAAAATGGTGTGTTATTTGCATATAATCTATGCACATCTTCCTATATACTTTAAATCATCTCTAGATTACTTATAACGTCTAATGCAATATAAATACTATGCAAATAGTTGTATACTGTATTGTTTTTTCATTTGTACTTTTTAAACTGTTGTATTATTATTATTTCAAATATTTTCTATCTGCTGTTGGTTGAATCTGCAGCAACTGGAACCCATGGATGTGGAGGGCTGACTGTGTTATGTATTATGTGGCAAACATTCTTAAACTACCATTATACCAAAATTGTAACTTTCTAAATGAGTGTAGAAGCCTCCATGTGACCTGTCCCAAAGCATTCTCTTGTACTGCCCTAAAACGATAATGACTATCTTGACTGCTATGATAGTAACTTTCCAGCATCCCTTTATAGTTTCATCACTTAAGTTTCTCTTTTTAGCTACAAGTTTCCTGCATATCTGCCTGGTTTTATCCTCATGAAATTTATTTGTCGAAGAACCACAGTCATAGAACATGTGGAGGATTTCATGGTCCAGATTTTGCTTTTTGAGTTCTTGTGGTGTAGCTAAGCATGTTCCTTTGTCTCATGGTATAGCTTGATATATTAGAAATTGGATCTGAAACTTGGATTGCTTCAGGCTTGATCACTTTTGCAAGTCTTTAGTATTGTTCTTTCATTAAAAGGCACATAATGTCTCTCTTTATGGTACTAGCCTTCAGTGCCTTATGCTGGATCTGTTAATTCATTAGGGATTGCAAAGTGGTCACGTTCTAATCTGTCATCTAAAGTTCATTTAGGAGAAGTAAAGTAAATGTTGATTTACCTCTTTATTTGCAAGTTTTAAAAATAATGAATTGATTCCCTGTCATCTTCCAAATGTGGGCTCTTTGGGCTGTGTATGTGTGTGTTTAGGTTTCATTAAGAACATAGGGATTTAAACATTTTTGATGTATTTCAAGTTAATTGAAGTTAATATCTTTACTCATTCTCAGATTGTTTCTTTGTTGACCAGGGGAGCCTCTTTAGGTTTCTCCTAAGTTCTCTGACATGACACTGGTGGTCTGATAGCATACTTGTGTCATGTATGACAAGTTTTTCCAGGTCTCTCTTGTGTACTCCTGCCCAAAACCTGGAGGAAGCCATTCCTGCAAGGCACCCTTCTTGCCTTTATTGGGGAAATCGTGTTTTAAGACTGCAGTCTGGGACCCAAGGATGCTCATTGCTACTGAGTAGGTCATTGTTTCTAGGCCTTATTAGTGGGCAGAGCTAGGAAATATTATAGGTTGCAGGCTCTCTCTTTTTCTTTAAAAATCTACCATGAAAATATGAGTGTGTGCAAGTGTGTGTGTGCATGCATTTATGGTAAACTAGCTCACAAGTTCTGATGGGTATTTCCAAATCAAATTCAAGAATATAGGGTTTTTACTTAACTCTTTCTATCCTGTATTTGTTTTTTTGTTTCTCTTGGGTCTCAAGAAGCCAGGGGATGATAGAATATCATATATCCATTTGCCTTCTCCCAAAGTGTATGCATGAGAATTGCTATACTGCACCACGCACATGATTATGAGAAATAAAGACTTTTTTGCATATCCTTCTTTCATTCTCTTCACCCATTTTTTTTAACTAATTCTGTATCTATATTGTCAGAACATAGAGTATTGCATACTGTACTTTCTGCCTTATCAACCTTATTTCATGTTTTTATGTGAATAAATATGCATTTATTTATCACCAGTCTTTATGTTGTTATCTCCTAGTTATCTTGGTGATTTTAGTCTTGTTCTACAAGAGAATTCCTTCAATTCTGATGTGTTTGTCACAGTTTGTTTTGTCGCCTTTTACTTGAAAGTGAAGTTGGCTCTATGTAAAATTCTTGTCTCTTTTATTTTTACTTTTTCTTTCTTTTCTTCTTCTTCTTTTTTTTTTTTTTTTGAGACGGAGTTTCGCTCTTGTTGTCCAGGCTGGAGTGCAATGGTGCAGTCTTGGCTCACTGCAACCTCCAACTCCTGGGTTCAAGAGATTCTCTTGCCTCAGCCTCCCGTGTAGCTGGGATTACAGGTGCCTGCCACCACGCCCAGCTAATTTTTGTATTTTTAGTAGAGACGGGGTGTCACCATGTTGGCCAGGCTGGTCTCGAACTCCTGACCTCAGGTGATCTGCCCACCTCTGCCTCCCAAGTGCTGGGATTACAGGTGTGAGCCACCACACCCAGCTGTCTCTTTTATTTTTTGCTTTGAGTACTTGTTTTACTTCTGCCCAAAAGGGTTGCTATTAAAAGTGTTACAAGTTTTGATACGTTATAAACGTATCACTTTCTCTTGAATACTTTTATTTCTTTTTTTATTTCTAAAAGTTTCTTCTCTTCACCTTTTATAGCTCTTAAGGCATTATTGTTATGTTCATTTCCTCATATTCCTTCTAGTTTTTTATGTCTGAAATTATTTTTGTTTTATTTCAAATTATTTGATTTCTGTCAGCTCATTTCTCAGTTTTTCTGATTTTGATTTATGTCATTCTTTCACATATTTTAGTATTTTTAAATATCTTATTTTAAATGGCTCATTTTGAAATGTAAGTTTTGTTTAATTGTTCAGTCTTTCATCCTTCAGTAGCTGTGTTAGCTATAGGATTTTTCAGAGAAGCCCTTTATCAGGTTAAAGAAATTCCCTTCTGTTCAGCTTGCTGAGTTTTTTCAAAAATGAATTTTGAAGATATATCATATAGTTTCTCTTTTCTGTTTTGTTAATGTGCTGCATTATATTGGTTGATTTTCAAATGTTATAGCATCTTTGCATTCCTTGAATAGACCTCACTTTGGTCATGCTGTTTTATTATTTTTTGTTGGATACAGCTTTCTAAAATTGTACTTACGATTTTGCACCTAAGTGCATGACAATAATTGGTTCATAGTTTTCTTGTGACATCTTTGTCTTTTTTGGTATCGTGGCAATGCTGGCCTCATAAAATGAGTTAAGAAGTGTTACCTCTTCTCCAGTTTTCTGAAGAATTTGTGTAAAATCCTTATGATTTCTTCCCTAAATATTTGGTAGAATTTACCAGTGAAACCATCTAGGACTTTCTTTGTAGGAATGTTTTTAACTACAAGTTCCATTTCATTAATAAGGTATAAGGCTATTCGTGTTATCCATTTCCTCTTGAGTGAACTTTTGTTGTATCTTTCAAGGAATTTTTTTATTTTATTTACGATGTCAAATTCATTGACAAAGGCATAATATTTTATTTCTTTTATGTATCTATAGTATCTGTAGTGATAGTTCCTCTTTCATTCCTGGTATTAGATGTTTGTGTTCTATTTTTTTTTTCTCATCAGTCTGGTTAGAGGTATATCAATTTTATTAATTTTCTCAAGGAACCAGCTTCTGTTTTCATTGATTTGCTCTACTGTTTCATTGATTTCTACTCAGTCTTTGTTACCTCATTTCTTTTGCTTACTTTGGGTTTTGCTCTGCTTTTTTTCTAGTCTTTTTTTTTTTTTTTTTAAAGGTATAAAGCAAGGTCATTGACTTGAGACCTTTCCTGTTTTTTGTTTTTTGTTTTTAAACACAGGTGTTTAGTGCTATAAACTTTTCTCAAAGTACTGCTTTATCAACATCCCACATATTTTGATAAAGTACATTTTTAAATTTATTTCATGTTATTGTCATACATTTTACTTAAACATGTGATATAGAAATCTCAATAAATTTTTGTTTTTATTTAAACAGTAAATTACCTTTTAAAAGTATTTAAAATTTTTAAAATGTTATATATTTACCCTGTAGTTACCATTTTCGGTGCCTTTTACTTGTGTACAGCCAGATTGACCTACTGTATTCTTGCTGTCTGAAAGACCTCCTTTAACATTTCCTTTAGTGCAAATCACCTGGTCATGAAGTCTTTATTTTGCCTTCGTTTTTGAAAGGTATGTTTCCTGGGTGTAGAATTGCAGGTTAACAGCACTTTTCTTTAAGAATTTAAAAGATGCTGCTTGACTTGTCTTGTTGTTTGCATTTTTTTCTTATGAAATCTGTTGACATCTCTACGCTTTTGTCTATAAATAATATGTTACTTCTCTAGCTATTCCTAGCTAGAGATAAGATTTTCTCTTTACCACTGATTTTGAGCAGTTTGTTTATATAATGTGCCTTACTATAGCTTTCTTTATGTTTCTTGTATTTAGGATTAATTGAAATTCTTAGATCTTTAGGTTTACAATTTTTATCAAATTTGGAAAAATTTTGGCCATTATTTCTTCAAATATTTTTCTGCCTCCCCACCTCACTTTCATTTAGGGACTCTCATTACATGTATATTGGGCTGCTTGAAATTGTTCAGTGGTTCATGGAGCCTATGTTTATTTTTGTTCTTTATTTAATTTTGGATAGTTACTATTTCTGTGTCTTCAAGAGTTCACTAGTTGTTTTTCTGCAGTATCTAACCTGTTGTTAATCACATCCAGTGTATTTCTCTTTTAAGTCATTGTAGTTTTCATATCTAAAAGTTCATTTTGGATCTTTGAAGTATTTTTGTGTCTCTAGTTAACATGTTCTTTCTCTGTTACCACTTCTTCACCATGTGTAATACAGTTTTACTAACTGCCTCAGTGACTCCACCTGCTAATTCTGTCATCTGTGTCAGTTTCAATTAATTGTTTCTTCTTCTCATATCGGGGTTGTGTTTTCTTAAGTGTTTGCATGTTGGCAATGTTTACTTTGATGCCAGGCTTTGTGACTTTTACCTTGTTAGCTGCTGGATTATTTTCTTATTCCTATAGATATTCTTGAGCTTTTTTCTGTGATGCAGTTAAGCCACTTGAACATAGGCTGATCTTTTCAGGTCTTGCTTTTAAGATTTGTTAGCTGGAATTAAAGTACTAGTTAGTTTATGGCTAATATTGCTGCTCTCTGAAGCAAACTCTTCTGTGTAGACTACCCGATGTGCCCTTTGGCTGCACTATTTTATATTCCCACCAACAGTGCATAAGCATTCCAATTTTTCTACATTTTTGCGAAGACTTGTTACTTCTGGTTTAGTTTTGGTTTGTTTTGTTTTATAATGGCCATCCTAACAGGTTTGAGGTGGTATCTCATTGTGGTTTTGATTTACATTTCCCTGATGATAAGTGATGTTGAACATCATTTTAAATACCTGTTGGACATTTGTATTTATTCTTTGGAGAAATGTTTATTCAAGTGCTTTGCTCATTTTTAAAAGAAATATTTGTGTGTGTGTGTGTGTGTGTGTGTTTTGCTATATTCATCAGAGATACTGGCCTGTAGTTTTCTTGTAGTATCTTTTTCTGGATTTGGTATCAGAGTAATGCGGGCCTCATAAAATGTGTATAGAAGTGTCTCTTCAGTTATTTGGAAGAGCTTGAGAAGGATTGGTGTGAATTCTTATTTAAATGTTTCATAGAATTCTCCAGTGAAGCCATCTGGTTTGAGGTTTTCCTTTGTTGAGAAAATTTTTATTACTGATTTAATCTCCTTATTAGTTATAGATCTGTTGAGTTTTTTTGTGTTTTCATAATTTACTCTTGGTAGGTTGTATGTTTCTAGAAATTTATTTCTTATAAGTTATCTAATTTGTTGGCATATAATTGTTCATAGTTGTCTCTATAATCTATTTTGCTTGGTATTTTAGTTTTTTAGGGTGAGAAAGTAAATGTGGTTCCTGTTATACAAACTTGGACAGAAGCAGAAGTTTCATTCTGATTGATTTTAGTTACTTTGGGTGAAACATTACCATGTTTCAATGAGGAAGATATATATAAAATTATACTCAGAAAATACTTCCCACTATTCCTTCCAGCACATTCTCTCCACCTTTCTTTTCACCCTGTTACTGCCTATTCCCTGTAGGTAAGAAATCTCATTAGTTTTCTGGTTGACCCATTTAGTTGGCTTTTTAAAGTACTAATAACTGTTACATGTATATTTTTTAAATCTCCTCTTCTTATATTAAAGATAGCCTTTTCCCTTTTTTTTTTTTTTTTTTTCATTTAACAGCCTATCCTGGATATCAGTTCATAGAGATTTTCCTCATTCTTTCTGGTAGCTTCCTAGTGTTCTACTGTGGATTTACTGTAATTCAGTCACTCTCCTATGTCTGGGCATTTAGGTTGTTGCCTAACTTTTGCATTTACAAACAATGTTGCAATGAATAATCTGATACATTTATATTTTCCTATTGGAAGTTTAGTAATCCTGGCTCACTTTGGGAATTTCTACACCAACTAAATGATACAAAATTGGAATCCAAGTCTAAATAATACGCAAGTCCAAGAATTCAGTTTCTCATGAGCGCACTGTTTTCACCCCAAACTTGGGAATAAACAAATAACCTATCAACTTGTAGAGATGGTAGGTGAAGTATTCTTAGTCACTGTGTGTCTTAGTCAGTTTGGGCTGTTATAACAAAAGTACCACAGACAGGATGGCTTAAACAACAGGAATTTATTTCTCAGAGTTCTGGAGGCTGAGCAGTTCAGAAATCAAGGTGCCAGCTGATTTGGTTCTTGGTGAAAGCCCTTTTTGTGGTTTGCAGACAGAAGCCTTTTTGCTGTGTCCTCACATGGTAGAGAGAGACATCAACTCTCTAGTTCTTGTAATACGGGCACACTAATCCCATTCATGAGGGTTTCACCCTCATGACTCAATTACTTCCCAGAGGCCCACCCTCCAAGCACTATCACACTGGGGATTAAAGATTCAGTCTGTGAATTTGAGGTGGACACAAATACTCAGTTCATAGCACTGCAGGTATAGTTTTGAGGACCCTAGCTTTATGTATTAGTCTCAATTCCAACTTCTTACCTTGCATAGACCCAAGGCCTCTTCTGCTGCCCTCCCCTTACAATACAAGCCTATAGTTGGAACCTTATTCTACAGGCCTTTATAAAGACTGCCAGGGGTGGTGCTTCTCTGCTGATTAATATTGTATTTTTTAAAAATAATCTTTTTTCTAGCATCGGAGAAGTTCTCTTTCACATGAGTATACATTTTTTAAACATGTTTAAATATTTTATTCAGCAGTTTGGAGAGGAAGGATTTTCATGTTAGTTTAGTTCACTAACGTTGCTGGATAACTGACATACAGACTTGCATGGATGCTCTCATCTGCTCACATACCATTTATCTTTGTAGAGGAATTATCCTGCAGAAAATGGCCAGGGTATTTAAGTGAGGAAATAACGAGGCAACTTTTTGACACACAAACCATTTAACTCTCACCTCAAGGAAATTTGCCAAAATTTGTCCAAAATTTGAAAAATCAACAGTTAAGGAGGAAAATGGCTGGTGATAGTTGAGATGGAACAGGGTGGCTATATAATTTTTGAAATGTACCATTTATACAAAATATAAATGTTAATTGTGTTGAATTGTTTCATTTTCCCTTATGTGCATTTTAGGCAATAATTCTAAAGAGAAATGAAATTCAAAAACTGGGAGTATCTAAACTCAACTGCTGGGTAAGATTCAATGTTTTTAATGCAGTTTATTTAAATTCTGCTTTTTATTTCTATAAACTGAACACAGTTAATATGCTTTAAAATGCTAATGATTTATAGTTAATAAATAGCTACTGTCTTAAAAATAGTTACTATCTAAGGTAGATAGATATGTAAGGAAATAGTCCTTAGCAAGGACTAGAAATCATTTTCAAGAAGTTAGCTCACATATTTCACAACTAACTTTCAGGCCACTCTTCCTTTATGTTTCATTCTGCTATATCCATACAGCCTTGCTTTTTAAAATGTGTTTGTCTTGAGTTTCTCTCTTTAGCTTCAATTAACCTTCCCTTCACCATAACTCAAGTTTGTAGTTTCTTGCCAGCTTTCTCCTTTTCTTTCCTCTGCATCTATCCATCATCTGTCTCTCTTTCCTTCTGCTTCCAACTTTAGACTCTATTACTTTTGTCCTTTTAACATTTTCCTTACGGTCTCCCAGCCCCTTCTAATTTGAATTCAGCCACTACCTAATTTTTGCTTGGCTTCTTCCCAAATATGCAGATGGATGGCCCATATTACCTCCATGGTTTCCTAGTAAAATAAGTTATTAGGCAGGTAGTGCAACTCCTAAATTCTCTTAATATGAGACAGACAATATTCTTTTTCTCTGGTCTGTGATGTTCTTCTATTAAAAAATAAACCCTGGGCCACACACACTGGCTCACGCCTATAATCACAGCACTTTGGGAGGCCAATGTGGACAGACAGCTTCAGCCCAGGAGTTTGAGACCAGCCTGGGCAACATGGCAAAACCCTGTCTCTACAAAAAATAGAAAAACTAGTTGGGCATGGTGGCATGAGCCTGTGATCCCAACTACTCAGGAGGCTGAGGTAGGAGGATCGCTTGAGCCCTGGAAGGTTACAGTGAGCCATGATTACCCCATTGCACTCCACCCTGGGTGACAGAAGAAATGAACTATATGTTTACATGTTATATATTGAAAGGGTAAGTCTGGAAATGTTACAAGTTGAGGAGGTAGGTTCCTACCCACAATACAAGAGAACAAAATGGAAGGAGTTGCTATTTTCTCCTTGTTGGAGGCATTCTCCCATCCTTTATGGTGAAAATATAGAAAGATTTGTCCACTAAGTTGTTGAATGAATGGCATGATGCTTTTTTTGTCTTTTTATTATTCTTTATTGGTTCTACCAATTTGACTCTTTACCCAGGCCACCTGTCCTTAGGCATGCAGGCTTTGTAGAAATTCACATATCGACATTACACTTCTAATATATAATTCTTTCACTTCAGAAAAATTGAGCAATTTAATAACTCAAAAGAAGGTCAGAATTTCAGTTGCAAACTATTGAAAAATGACAATAAATAGTAGTGTGTCCATAAACATCAAAAAAAAATTCTGCCAAGGCTGCACTCAAAGGAAAATTAACTGTCTTCATTTTCAACAACATTTTCAATAGTAGACTGGAAAGAACATGAATTGACTAAGTTTTAAAATCAAGAATATCAAAGAAACAAAAAATCTATGGAGGGAAAAGTTGAGATTTAACCAAATGTTCAGCTTACATGTTTTTTAAGCCTCCCTAGGTATTATTTTCTGTTTTTAGCTCTGTATATCTTTGGCAAAAATAAGTATTTATTACACACAACCTGAACAAGGTATTTTTAGATCTAAGTGATTCATTTTAGAGTTTAACGTCAATAGAAGCAAATTCACTGTTTAATGGGAGATGCCAATTTTTGGTGACAAAGTAATTATTGAATTGAGCGCATGCTGAAATTTACAAAATTTACAAAGGGGAACTTTGTGTGCACCATGAGACATGAGAATCATTACAAGAAGGGAAATGGAACCTCCAAGATAATCTAAAGCTCAGTACTAAGGCCAGATAAGGATAGTATGAGAAAGGATATTCTTACTCATGAGCATAGATTCAAAATTTCACCTAGATTAAAAACATTCCTTACACACAAAAGTGTAAAAGATTAGTAACTGAAGAGCAGCCATATATCTGATAAAGATAATCCACTTGTGATAAATCTCGCTTATTCTAGGAATCCAAAGATGTTTCTGGAAAATCCAAAAATGTAAATTATCATACTAAGAGATTAAAAGAGAAAAATGTCTTATTATCATCCCATTAGATGCAGAAAATAAAATTGATAAAATTGAACACCCATTTATAATGAAAACATTTAACACAATATAAATAACAGTTTTCTCAACCCAGTAAAATTCTTCAGCAGTCATTAGTCTTACCGATAATAAGGTATTTAGAGTGTTCTGTTTAAAATCAATATAAAGATAAATGTGCTTTTTCACATTTTATTAAAGGTCCAAAGTAGCCTAGTAATGCAAGAAAAGTAAATAATAGGAAAAGGAAAGAAACAGAAAGAAGCAAAATTTATTATAGTATCATATTTAACTAGAAAGAATAAAATAATTGACAGACAAATTATTAGAAATTAGAAGAATTCAATACCATGGCTAGATATAAGTTTAATATTAAAAAATCAATTGCATTTCTATTCTTTGGCAACACACAGAAAACATTTTTTTTAAATATGCCTTATGTATTAGAAAAATGCATAGGATCTGAATGAATCTAACAAAATACATACAGTATTTGTATGGGGAAATTTATTTTAAAATTTCTAAGATATAAATAGAAAAATAAAACACATTTATATGTATGAAGTTTCATGTAATTCAGTTCTCCCCAGTTGATGTTCAGATTCAAAGCAATTTCAGCAAGATTGTCTTGCAGGTCACTTTTCACTAAATGATGCTGGAATAGTCTATCTATATGAGAAAAACCGTATGTTATACACAAATATCAGTTCCAGGCCTAGCCATTTTTAATGTTCCTAAGCTGGATGTCTTTTTGACATGTCTTTATAAATTTATAGTGCTCCAGGCTTTTCTTGATTTTCCTTGTGCTAGCCTTGGAATCAGCCATTTTCCCAAGGAGCCCTGCTTCCTTTTAGAGGAGAATGGTATTTGGAAACCAAGACCTGAGTGGTATGTGCACTCATTACTGCCAGTGTGTCCTTGTTTCTAGGCCCTTTCACTGCACGTATGTGCACACGTGTGTGTGTATGAAATCATGATTTCATAACTATAGCTCCAATCCCAGCCTAATGCTATAGAAAGGCAAACTAGTTAGGTACCTCAGAACTCACAGAAAAACACCACAGGCTGCCATCTCCTGAAACTCCATGCAGTGGCAGAAGACACTCAGAAAGAGGGTCCAGGGAAATGCTCTCCATGCTGTGGGTCTGGTATCTACTATTCCCTCCAAGAAGGCTTCCCATGCAGGTAGCAGCAGCAGGGATCTAACAGGTGCCCTGCTAGGACTAGGCAGCCCAGGAAGGAGCCCTCTGCTCTTTACCAACCTCCTAGCCCACAATCCTGGTGTCTCTCACCCTCCACCTCATGGCAACAGGACATGGGAAGTACATTCTTCCTACATTGGTAGCATGATTTGGGGCTGAGACGGAGCACCAGGGCACCAGATGAATCAAGCTGACCAGAATAGCACTAGCACTGCAAAGGCTCTGAAAACTAAACTGTCATTGTAACTATAGCAAACAGAAGTAGGCCAGGACTTGCGTGATAAACCTAAAAACAAAGTGACTGTCTGCTGAAATAGAAATTTAAAAGAGGATCCACAGTCTCTAACATAATATAAAAAATGTACTGGACACAGTAGAAAAACCACTCATCATAGCAAGAATGAAGAAAATAACAACTTGAATGAGAAAAGACAGTCAACAGATGTCAACACTGAGATGAATAGGATGTGGGGATTATGTGACAAGGTTTTTAAAGCAGTCATCATAAACACACTTCAATGAGCAGTTTTAAATACTCTGGAAGCAAATGAAAAGGCTATAAAAGCTCACCACAGAATTTCTTTTTTTTAAGAAAGAACAACTTGGTGATTATAGAACTGAAAAATACAATAACTGAAATTAAAATTTAATAAATGGACTTGGTAGCAGAGTGAATATTACAGAGGAAGCAATCAGTGCTCTTGAAGACAGAACAATAGAAATCTCCCAATCTAAATTGAGAGAAAATCACAGGAAAAAGGACAGAGCCTCCAGGACCTATGGTGTAGTAACAAAAGATCTAATATTTGTATCATCAACATTTCAGAAGGAATGGAAAAAGAGAGTGGGGCTGAATAGTATTTTAAGAAGTAATTGCTAAAACTCCCCAAATGTGGTGAAAGACACATCTGCAGAGTGAAGATAACTGAGCGATTCCCAAGTAAGACAAACCTAGAGAAATCCATGCCAAGATACATTATAAGTTAACTTTTAAAATGAAAAGAAAAAAATCTTGAAAGCAGGTGAAATGACACATCACCTACAGGGCAAAATTGAGTTGAATTGTAGCAGACTTCTTATGTGAAAGTAAGGAAGCCAGAAGATTGGGGCAGAACATTTGTCAAGATGAATTACATATCCAGTAGATGTTTCCTTTAGGAATGAAGGGGAAATAGACATTCTCTAATCAATGAAAATTAAGATAATTTGTGGCTAGCAGAGAACCTTAAAGAATGGTTAATTGAAGTTGTTTTGTAAGGTTTGTGGAAGACCAGATAGTTGTAGATACGTGGTTTTATTTCTGAGTTTTCTATTCTCTTCCATTGGTCTATGTGCCTGTTTCTGTACCAGTACCATGCTGTTTTGGTTAGTGTAGCCTTGTGATATAGTTTGAAGTCAGGTAGCCTGAGGCCTCCAGCTTTGTTCTTTTTGCTTAGGATTGTCTTGGCTATATGAGCTCTTTTTTGATAGCATGGAATCAACCCAAATGTCCATGAATGATAGACTGGATAAAGAAAATGTGATACATATATACCATGGAATATTATGCAGTCATAAAAAGAAATGAGATCATGTCCTTGGCAGGGACATGGATGGAGCTGGAAGCCATTATTCTCAGCAAACTAATGTAGGAACAGAAAACCAAACACTGCATGTTCTCACTTATAAGTGGGAGCTGAACAGTGAGAACACATGGACACAGGGAGGGGAACAACACACACTGGGGCTTGTCAGGGGAGGGTAGGGGAAGGGAGAGCATCAGGAAAAATAGCTAATGAATGCTGGGCTTAATACCTAGGTAATGGGTTGATAGGTGCAGCAAACCACCATGGCACACGTTTACCTATGTAACAAACATGCATATCCTGCACATGTACCCTGGAACTTAAAATTTAAAAAGTTCTGGAAACAAAAAGGAAATGCAAGAAGGAATCCTAGAATGTAGGGAAGAAATATAAAACAGCAAAGTAGATACACAGAGGGGTAGATATAATAGACTCTTCTTCTCATGAGTATTTCCTTTCGTGTACTTTTTTTGCTTTATTTTGTTATTCTTTATTTAGATTTTAAAGTCAAGGATTTAATTCATTTATTTTCACTCTTTCATTTTTATTGATAAAGCTTTTGAGGCCATGAATTTGCTTCTTATCCTTGCTTTAAATGTCTTCCTTAGTTTCCATATGGAAATGGCATTTGCCTGCCATGCTGCTGCCATCATTCTATTTTTCACCTTTCTGAATCTGTTTTTGTTTGTCTTTCCTGTGTAGCATAAATTGAGTCTGTCTTTGCTTTGTGAGATAATGTGAAAACCCTTGTTGTAAGTTTTATGTGTATTTGACTATATTTGCTTTGTTTCTGTATATGATTCTCTTTTATTTTAAACTTTTTTAATTTAGGAAAGTTACTGTTATTTCCTCAATTGTTGCATATTTGAAACTTTTTAAAATAACGTCTATACTTGAATGACAGATTGGCCAGATATAAAGTCCTTGGTTCTCAATTTTTAAAGTTTCTTAAAAATGCATCTACACCACTGCTTTGGTTTGTATGTTTCTTTTAACAAGTCTGATGCTAGCCAAATTCTTCTGTCCCTTATAAATTATGTGACTTTTGTGCCTGGAGGTTCTGAGGAATTTTTCTTCATTTTTCATAGTTCTACTGAAAGATGTCTTGAGTTAGTTTACCATACCAGATTAATTTTTTCCAGTACCCCCTGGATCCTTTCCAAATGCCGATTCAGGTCTTCTTTTATTTCTGGAAAGTTTTCTTGGATTATAATTTAAACACTAGTTTTGATTCATTGCTGTGGTTTTCTTTTTCAGGCACTCCGGTTATAATTATGTGCCTTTCTTGCATTTCTACCACTTTCTCTGATACTTCCCACTTCTTTCTCTGGTATCATTTTCATTCTTCATCATTGTTTTAGTGCCTTTACTTCAATTCCTTCATTATTTGAATTTTTCTTTTTATCATCTTGTGATTGTTTTTATTTTTTTGATAGTATTCTCCTTTTCTTCCATTTCCTTTCTATGTCTAATAAACTCTTTATTTCTTTCTGCCTTTTTCCCCATTTCTATTCTTGGTTTTTGAATTTCTTGTTTAAATTGCTTTTTTAATATTTCTGAATGCTCATTTGAGGATATTTAGTTCAACTTTTAATTCTGCATTATTTTCTTCTGTTTTGCGAGATTTTATCATTCAGTGGTGTGGATTTCATTAGCTGAAATATTTGACTTTCATGTTTGTTATCTTCTTAAAGAAGCTTTGGATATTTATATAGGCATTTTTTCATCTATTAATTATTTTGTGTTTTCTAGTCCAGGTGCAAACCTCTTCTGAAAATGTAGCATAGTGTGATTTTTTTCAATGAATAACTTTTTTCTTTTTTTGTGCTTGATGGCAGTAGTGATGGATAGTCTTTTGGTTTGGGTTCTCATTTTTCCTGCTGGATACTTTTTCCTTCTTGCACTCCCCTTTTTATCCTCCTTTCTTTCCAGAAATGATGCCTTTCTAACATCAGTGTTTTTGTCCCTACTCACTCTTAGGGACTGCCTAATGCTCTGTACTCCCATTTACCAATCTCCCAGAGCTCTTTTTACACATAGGATGGACTTTTCTCTTTCTTGGGTTATTTTATTTCCAATTTTGACCCCTGTCTTTCCTTTTCTTCTTTATCCTTTTATGGGTCTCCCCTCATTCTCTGCAAAGGCTTAGGTCAGGGACTTGAGGTATAACTCTATAGATTCATTGCCTCCTTTTCGATTCATAGGTAATTTGAAGTTTTTTGCCATGTATGTGGTTGTATTGCTGTACTTGTTGGTTGATATATGCAGAGATTTGAATTTAGGCTGCTATAACTTTCCCCAGGCTAACCAGAAGTACACAATTGTTCCCTTTTTAATCAAGGCTAGTCAAAAAATAAACAACAACAACACAGAAGCCTCATTGCCATTCTAGTTCATATTCCTCTTTCTTAAAGGAAAGCTTAAGTTTTCACATTTCAAACTGTTATTTCTTGAAGATGGGCTCATATATTTCCACAGGAGTGGTAGAAGAACTTTTAAGGTAGTGTTTTAAAAAATGGATTTTCAGCTGAGAAATAATATTTGGAAACAAACACATAAACACTCCCTTTTCTTAACAGAAATCAAAAGGAAGTAACCTTTTAAAACTTCCTTTAGATTGGCTGGGCGCAGTGGCTCACGCCTGTAATCCTAGCACTTTGGGAGGCCGAGGCGGGTGGATCACGAGGTCAGGAGATCAAGACAATCCTGGCTAACACGGTGAAACCCCGTCTCTACTAAAAATACAAAAAATTAGCCGGGCATGGTGGCGGGTGCCTGTGGTCCCAGCTATTCGGGAGGCTGAGGCAGGAGAATGCCGTGAACCCGGGAGGCGGAACTTGCAGTGAGCAGAGATCGCGCCACTGCACTCCGGGCCTGGGGGACAGAGCGAGACTCCGTCTCAAAACAACAACAACAACAACAACAACAACAAAACTTCCTTTAGATTTAGGATATGTATAAGCAGCCACTTCTCCGATGCACACGGGGTTTTTTCTTTGTTCAAATCCCCCCTTCCTCTGTCTCTGTACAGGGAGCTGTTTTCTTCTTCCTTCTTTCTTTCTCGGCTATTAACCTTTCACTCAAGACAAAAAAAAAAAAAAAAAAAAAAAAGATTTAGGATATGTAGAATTCTAGTGTTGCTATATATTTTATACCAGTGCCATCAGTTTTAATTCTTTGCTTTTAAACAAGATTTTCTAAAGGAACTTTTTAAAAAAACTTCACCATTTATACCTCACATAATTAAATTTTTTCTGTGTCATTTATAGATATAATTGAATACTTTAGCTGGGTGATTTGTAGTTTTAAATACTGGACTTCTATTTTATTTTCTAGCTTATTCAAGGTAGTGCCTGGTGGTGTGGAACAATCATTTTGAAATTTCTGACATCTAAAATCTTAGGCGTTTCAGACCATGTAAGTACTTTTTAGTTAAAACATAAAAGTTCTTATAAATATGTAGCTGAATGAAAACTTTGAAACCATCTATTCTTATCTCTTCATTTTACAGAAGTTAAGTGCCTTCTCTAAGGTCTCTAGACGAGTTATTGGCAGAGTCAATAATAAAGTCACTAAAAAGAAAAAATATTCATGAATGCTGACTTGCCCTTTTAGTAAAAACATATTAATAGTTTGTTAAGTAGTTATTTGTTTATATTTCAGTTAAAATACAAATAATTAGTTGTTTACATCATAAGTTATCCATTTATTGCAGATGTTAACATACGGGAGGCTGTCCTAAGCTTTGAAAATATAGAACTCTTAAAATCTCAGTATTGTTTTATTTATTTATAACTATGGACTAAAATCAATGTATGATTTGATGTTTTAAGGCCTTTCTTGTTATATAAAAAGAGAATGTTAAAAAATTTTGATCTTTTCATTTTCTAGGAAATACATGCAGAGCATTTATCTCTCATGTAGTATTTCTGTTTGTTAATGTTTTAAAGAGTAGCCCTTTTCAAGGCCTAAGTCCCTGTTTAACTAACTGGTTTAGGGAATAGAAAACAATGCATGAATCTACTTTTTATTTCTAGCACTTTCTGTTTAGAAATAAGCATACATGAGTATATCATACAATAATCAATTTTGAAATTTACCTCATTTAATGCTATCCAATTAGGGCCCTGTTTGATGCTGAAATTATGTACTTTGGCAAGGGATTATAGTATTACTTCTCTAAAAGGTCAAATGCTATCTCTATGCAATATAACATGCAACATGTTTATATTAAATAAAATTTCTAAATGTAAGCATTTGCCATTTATTGCTAGTTTTGCATGGTGGTTTATTAGTTTATTTGTTGCTGCTGTTCTCTGGCATGTCTGACATATTTCCCCATTCTCCTTTCCTTTTTATTGTTTTTAACTTTATTATATATGTCTTATGATAAACTTTATTTAGACCTTCTAAGTTATTTATTTATCTGTTAAGTTTGTTCATGATTATGTTTCTTGCCTTACTTCACATTGACCCCCAGCTCTTTACAAATCTAAATCTTCTTTTTTTTTTTTTTTTGAAACACAGTCTCACGCTGTCACCCAGGCTGGAGTGCAGTGGCCAATCTCGGGTCATAGCAACCTCCATCTCCTGGGTTCAAGTGATTCTTGTGCCTCAGCTTCCTGAGTAGCTGAGATTATAGGCATGTGCCACCATACCCGGCTAATTTTTGTATTATTAGTAGAGATGGGGTTCCAGCATGTTGGCCAGCCTGGTCTCAAACTCCTGACCTCAAGTGATCCGCCTGCCTTGGCCTCCCAAAGTGCTGGTGATTACAGGTGTGAACCACCATGCCTGCCCTACAAATTAAAAAAAAAAAAAAAAAAGCAAACACACTTCCTTGGTAGTCCTGAGTGACTTCCTTTATGTGACAGTTACGAGGAATACCTGAAATTATAGTGGTTTGGTTAAATTACTGTTAGTCACCAGGCCTATTCTAAATTAGAAAAATAAAGTGCAACTCTAAATTATCCTTGAGTACTGGTAAATTAGGAGAAATAATTGAATGAAAACCGCTCATAATCATCAAATTTGTTATAAAATAATTTCTGTCACTATAAAATAATTTGAATTAAGAGTTTACTTGCCAAATAGTTTCCTTTTTCTGGCCTTCTGAGGATGCTGTGGAAAAATAATTGTCTCACCAAGAGCAGGTTGTAAATAATCAGTAGAAAAATAGAAGTTCTGCATTGGGTTTGGTTGTTGGTATCTACTTTTAGCCTTGGAGATCAAATAGCTAAGTCAAAGATCAAAGTGGTATGTATAACTGTTGTAATTCTTATGAGGATCAGGTCTCATATTCAATGGTTTGAATATATGTCTGTAAAACATCAAGAAGTACCAAATATTGTAATTAGTCTGCAAGGCTTTGTGAAAATGACAGTGCACAGAAAGCTTATGACCTACAATGTATGTTGAAAGAGGTTAAGTAAAACAGTTTTTCATGATAAATTGTCTTATTATAAAATGTAATTAACTACATGGTGGTTTCTTCTCAGCAGATATTGATTTTAGCTCACTCTTTATCATCTCTTTATTTTTTCTGACTTCTTTCTACTTTTCATTTTTCATGATATTTCTCTTTATTTTCAGTTATCTTGAGAAGTCAGCACATCGTATATTTGGTTCACTGTAGTTTTTTGTTTTCTTTTTTTTTTTTTTTTCTTTTTTATTGATCATTCTTGGGTGTTTCTCACAGAGGGGGATTTGGCAGGGTCACAGGACAATAGTGGAGGGAAGGTCAGCAGGTAAACAAGTGAACAAAGTTCTCTGGTTTTCCTAGGCAGAGGACCCTGCGGCCCTCCGCAGTGTTTGTGTCCCTGGGTACTTGAGATTAAGGAGTGGTGATGACTCTTAACGAACATGCTGCCTTCAAGCATCTGTTTAACAAAGCACATCTTGCACCGCCCTTAATCCATTCAACCCTGAGTGGATACAGCACATGTTTCAGAGAGCACAGGGTTGGGGGTAAGGTCACAGATCAACAGGATCCCAAGGCAGAAGAATTTTTCTTAGTACAGAACAAAATGAAAAGTCTCCCATGTCTACCTCTTTCTACACAGACACAGCAACCATCCGATTTCTCAATCTTTTCCCCACCTTTCCCCCCTTTCTATTCCACAAAACCGCCAGTGTCTTCATGGCCCGTTCTCAATGAGCTGTTGAGTACACCTCCCAGATGGGGTGGTGGCCGGGCAGAGGAGCTCCTCACTTCCCAGTAGGGGCGGCCGGGCAGAAGCGCCCCTCACCTCCCGGACGGGGCGGCTGGCCGGGCGGGGGGCTGACCCCCCCCACCTCCCTCCCGGACGGGGCGGCTGGCCGGGCGGGGGGCTGACCCCCCACCTCCCTCCCGGACAGGGCGGCTGGCCGGGCAGAGGGGCTCCTCACTTCCCAGTAGGGGCGGCCGGGCAGAGGCGCCCCTCACTTCCCCGACGGGGCGGCTGGCCCGGCGGGGGGCTGACCCCCCCACCTCCCTCCCGGAGGGGGCGGCTGGCCGGGCAGAGGGGCTCCTCACTTCCCGGTAGGGGCGGCCGGGCAGAGGCGCCCCTCACCTCCCGGACAGGGCGGCTGGCCGGGCGGGGGGCTGATCCCCCCACCTCCCTCCCGGACGGGGCGGCTGGCCGGGCGGGGGGCTGACCCCCCCACCTCCCTCCCGGACGGGGCGGCTGGCCGGGCGGGGGGCTGACCCCCCCACCTCCCTCCCGGACGGGGCGGCTGGCCGGGCGGGGGGCTGACCCCCCCCACCTCCCTCCCGGACGGGGCGGCTGGCCGGGCGGGGGGCTGACCCCCCCCACCTCCCTCCCGGACGGGGCGGCTGGCCGGGCGGGGGGCTGACCCCCCCCACTCCCTCCCGGACGGGGCGGCTGGCCGGGCGGGGGGCTGACCCCCCCACCTCCCTCCCGGACGGGGCGGCTGGCCGGGCGGGGGGCTGACCCCCCCACCTCCCTCCCGGACGGGGCGGCTGGCCGGGCGGGGGGCTGACCCCCCCACCTCCCTCCCGGACGGGGCGGCTGGCCGGGCGGGGGGCTGACCCCCCCACCTCCCTCCCGGACGGGGCGGCTGGCCGGGCGGGGGGCTGACCCCCCCACCTCCCTCCCGGACGGGGCGGCTGGCCGGGCGGGGGGCTGACCCCCCCACCTCCCTCCCGGACGGGGCGGCTGGCCGGGCGGGGGGCTGACCCCCCCACCTCCCTCCCGGACGGGGCGGCTGGCCGGGCGGGGGGCTGACCCCCCCACCTCCCTCCCGGACGGGGCGGCTGGCCGGGCGGGGGGCTGACCCCCCCACCTCCCTCCCGGACGGGGCGGCTGGCCGGGCGGGGGGCTGACCCCCCCACCTCCCTCCCGGACGGGGCGGCTGGCCGGGCAGAGGGGCTCCTCACTTCCCAGAAGGGGCGGCCGGGCAGAGGCGCCCCTCACCTCCCGGATGGGGCGGCTGGCCAGGCGGGGGGCTAACCCCCCCACCTCCCTCCCGGACGGGGCGGCTGGCCGGGCCGGGGGCTGACCCCCCCACCTCCCTCCCAGACAGAGCGGCTGGCCAGGCAGAGGGGCTCCTCACTTCCCAGTAGGGGCGGCCGGGCAGAGGCGCCCCCCCCACCTCCTGGACAGGGCGGCTGGCCGGGCAGGGGGATGATCCCCCCACCTCCCTCCCGGACGGGGCGGCTGGCCAGGCGGGGTCTGATCCCCCCACCTCCCTCCCGGACGGGGCGGCTGGCTGGGCGGGGGGCTGACCCCCCCACCTCCCTCCCGGATGGGGTGGCTGGCCGGGAGGGGGGCTGACCCCCCCACCTCCCTCCCGGACGGGGCGGCTGGCCGGGCAGAGGGGCTCCTCACTTCCCAGTAGGGGCGGCCGGGCAGAGGCACCCCTCGCCTCCCGGACGGGGCGGCTGGCCAGGCGGGGGGCTGACCCCCCCACCTCCCTCCCGGACGAGGAGGGAGGACGCTCCTCACTTCTCAGACGGGGTGGCTGCCGGGCGGAGGGGCTCCTCACTTCTCAGACGGGGCGGTTGCCAGGCAGAGGGTCTCCTCACTTCTCAGACAGGGCGGCCGGGCAGAGACACTCCTCACATCCCGGACGGGGCAGCAGGGCAGAGGTGCTCCCCACATCTCAGACGATGGGCGGCCGGGCAGAGACGCTCCTCACTTCCCAGATGTGATGGCGGCCGGGAAGAGGCGCTCCTCACTTCCTAGATGGGATGGCGGCCGGGCAGAGACGCTCCTCACTTTCCAGACTGGGCAGCCAGGCAGAGGGGCTCCTCACATCCCAGACGATGGGCAGTCAGGCGGAGACGCTCCTCACTTCCCAGACGGGGTGGCTGCCAGGCAGAGGCTGCAATCTCGGCACTTAGGGAGGCCAAGGCAGGCGGCTGGGAGGTGGTTGTAGCGAGCCGAGATCACGCCACTGCACTCCAGCCTGGGCGCCATTGAGCACTGAGTTAACGAGACTCCGTCTGCAATCCCGGCACCTCGGGAGGCCGAGGCTGGCGGATCACTCGCGATTAGGAGCTGGAGACCAGCCCAGCCGACACATCGAAACCCCGTCTCCACCAAAAAAATATGAAAACTAGTCAGGCGTGGCGGCGCACGCCTGCAATCGCAGGCACTCGGCAGGCTGAGGCAGGAGAATCGGGCAGGGAGGTTGCAGTGAGCTGAGATGGCAGCAGTACCGTCCAGCTTCGGCTCGGCATCAGAGGGAGACCGTGGAAAGAGGGGAGAGGGGAGAGGGGAGAGGGGAGAGGGGGGAGGGGAGAGGGGAGAGGGGAGAGGGGAGAGGGAGCTCTATCTACCACACAGTCCTTCTGTCAGTTTTTTGTTTTCTTAGTGGGATGTCTAAATACATTGGATTTATCTGTTCTATAAACTTTGTTATTCTTACATCAATAAAGTATTACTGGCTAAGGCTATAATCATTTGTGTAATTTTAATTCATTTTACTTTATTTTCTCCCAGATTCACCTGAGTGATCTTATAGCAGCCGGAATCTTAAGGTATACAGATTTTGATACTTTAAAATACACCTGTTCTCCCGAATTTGACTTCATGGAAAAAGCGGTATGAATGTTTCTTTTTTCCTTCTCTACTATATGAGTTTTTGCTCTAGGTTTTTTTAAAATCTGAAACTCAAAATTTTTGCTCAGAAACAGTCAACTTATTTTATATTTTTTTTACTGTAACTTTTGCTAATCTACCTTCCTCACTTGTTTTTTTGTCTGTTGAAAAAAAAAAGATAGCCTCTATCTTATAGAGTTATTGATGATGGTTAAATGAGATAATCTGAGAAGAGTGTTTAACATACTATATGACCCATAATAATTACTATTATTCCAAATCAATTACTTTTAATAATCTAGGCCACTTGGAAATATGGGACCATTCAGGAAAAAGTCTAAATTCTTGTTTCTGTTTTTAAGAAATTCAGTTTTATTACAGTTAACACCCCAAATATTATAACATTGTTAACAAGGTGTTACCAAGAAAGGTATGCTACTGATGAGTTTTAATGAACATATAAAAATTCATTTTAAATTATACAAATGCAAGGTATTATTCTTTTTAAAAAGTTCATGTTATAAAGCTTTAAAATACAGGCTGGGCGTGGTGGTTCATCCCTGTAATCCCAGCACTTAGGGATGCTGAGACGGGTAGATCACTTGAGGTCAGGAGTTTGAGACCAGCCTGGCCAACATGGTGGTAACTCCATCTCTACTAAAAATACAAAAATTAACCAGGCATGTTGGTGCATGCCTGTAGTCCCAGCCTGAGTAGGAGGCTGAGACAGGAGAATTGCTTGAACCCTGGAGGCGGAGATTGCAGTGAGCTGAGATCGCATCAATGCACTCCAGCCTGGGTGACAGAGTGAGACTCTGTATCAAAAAAAAAGAAAAAAAAATTGGCCTCTTTGTAGAATCATGGAACACAAGATCAGGAAGCGCTCTTAGAGACCATGCCATATAGTTGTTTCATTTGCAGACAAAGAAAAGCTTAAAAGGTTTGCCTAAAGCACACACAAGCCAAGATCAGGACATGGATTCTAATGGATTCTAGAACTCTCAATCCAGGGCTCTTTCCTCTATTTGTAGCTTAATTTTCTTCATAGAACATAACAAAGTTGCTACTGGATTGATTATTCCTTGTGTAATCATTATGAATTCTGAATTAGTGGTAAATAATAAAATTTTACATTCTTCTCTTATCCATCCAACCAGTCATCCCATTCATTCAAAAACTATTATTGACCACTAGTTATCCATGAGGCAGTTTGCTATAGCACAACAAAGAGGAAAATGAACTGGTTTCTTGCTTTTAAGAAATGTATAATTTAGTTACATGGTAAATTACTCCTTATCACAATAACAGGTCATCAGAATTAGTTAGCCAATGTTATTTCTGTACTTATGCATAGTTTTAGTCATTAACTTTGGTTAGCTTTCTTTCTTGTTAGCTCTAGTTTCACTAATGAAAATAATGGAGCTGTGTAGTACAGAAAGTTACAATGTAGGACCCAGGGATCGGTAAACACACATTTTAAAACTTAGTATTATGTAAATAAAAAAAAGAAAAGAAAAAATAGATATAGCAATTCTAGTTTTATTAAAATAATAAATTTTTCATTAAATTTTTGGAATACTTTTTATAACTATTTTTATAATTTTAATTATTTCATTAAGGCATGGAAGACAATAAATATATATTCTGCTGATGACAAAGAAATTTAACCTTTTACTTTTAAGGAATGTTATCATGGCACTTAGTTTGACATAGATGTTTACTAATTTAATGTAAAAATTGTAACTATTTTGAATAATTTGGTATATTTCAGACTCTGCTGATATACACAAAGACATTATTGCTTCCAGTTGTTATGGTGATTACATGTTTTATCTTTAAAAAGGTATTTTTAAACAAATTATTATTTGTTTTTGGCATCAATATAAGGACTATCATAATGCAAATTGCTCAGAATTCCATGTTATTTTTAGGATGAACTCTTCCTCTCTCTAAAAGTTTGCTTTTTATTTAGATCTTTCATCATCGATCTTTTTATAAAAAGCCATGGTAAAAGGTATTCTTATTTTTTCTTTCAAAAGATATATACCAGTCACCAACTGTGTATCAAGGACTAAATTAACATTGTAGGTACACCCGGACAAATAAAACGTGGCCGCTCCTGTCTTGGAACTTACAATCCTGGATTATTGGGGGTGGGGGTGCAAACATGAAGCAAATAATCCCACAAACGTCTAAAGAATTAAAATTTTTATAGGTGCTATGAAAGAAAAGTCTAGTGACAACAATGTTAGTATCTTTCAAATATAAAGCACAGTGAAGTCTTGATCTATTTTGAGTGAGTCTGCGTAGAAGAAATCTGTATAGCTAATTAAAAAATACTTTTCTACATGTTCACTGTTTTCATGACAGAAGAAAAGAACATCTCAATGAAAAAAATAATCTTTAAAATACCACTGGTAGGTTTTCTTGGTCTGGGTGGAGTTTATCTAAAAGCATGGTTAAAGACAGTGGGTATTTTTTTAAGCAGTCTTGAGCCATCTTTATTTATATTATTTACAAGCTATGAAGTCTTAAGCCAGTATGTATTTATTGTATACTTTTAAGCAGATAACAATAATGCGATTTCCCTACCACCATACCAGTTGTGTTCTTGTTGAAAGGAGTTTTCTGTATTTACAGTCAAATTGCATATCTTCTCTATGTAGTTTTAGTTGCCACAGTTCTCACTCCTTTGTTTACACAGAGATGTGAGTAATTTAAGAGTGAGAAAGGTATCTCCCTCGACATCTCTGTTGTTTCACCCTCGATCCAGTTCCCTGCGGACCACGTGGAAAGAGTCAGGATAAAGGAAATAAGGAGGAATGAGTAAAATGTGAGCAGGTTTACTGCCCTGCATCCTTTTGGCCCATGCTGGCTTAGAATGAAGATTTTCTCTACTGGCCTGTTTCTTTTCCATTAAGGCAAAATGTCGAGTTATTCTTCTAAGGCTCCACTTAGAGGGGCCAATGCATGAATTAACTATTCAGCGGAGAGTCAGCAATGTGAGAGAAACTGATAGCTAGATCTGCAACTGCTATATTTTAAAAAATTAAGATCCAAGACTTATAAATACATTACTAGTTTCCAGACACACCACAACCTGAACTATGCATGTGCACTAGCAGGGGCATGTGCATACACACACACACACACGCACACACATGTCCCTGCAGCCAGTCAAGTTTCATACACACGCACACGCACATACATACATACAAACATCCCTACAGCTAGCCAAGTTTCATACACACATATACACACACACACACACACACACAAATCCCTGTAGCTGGCCAAGTTTCATACACACACACACACACACACACTCTCTCTCTCTCTCTCTCTCTCTCTCTCTCTCTCTCTCTCATCCCTGCAGCCAGCCAAGTTTCACTCCTTCCTTTCTGCTTTCTTATAAACCCCTCAGTCTTTATTTGTCCTGTTGTGGCTTATTTTTCACCCCAAGGATACTTCTGAAGGTCATTTAATTTTCAATGATGTGAAGTCACTTCTCGGAAGGAGAAAAGGAAGACATCTATAGTATGACCATCCTGTTCCTGAGGACTCCCTTAAACATTAAAAAAATACTTCTTTCCTTGGTGGAGTGTTTATATTAATGAATCAAAGCATTTTAAATATTGCAGTATTCCTTACAAAAGTTTCATTGATTTGATTCTATTCACAGACTGTTCGTGATATTTCGTGTGTTTTAGCTACAAAGGTTTATCTAAGGTAATTCTATCATCATTGTTTTTAAAACATACAGTATTCCATTATTAAATAATTTACTGTAGCATTAATTTTTCAAATGAATATGCATTAAACTTTAGCATTATGATTAAGAAAGGAGATATGAACCAAACTTAAATGTTTCCTTAAAAATATTATTCTTACAGATTTCTTATATGTATTTGGACTTGTTTTGGAGAAATTTATATTTGTGAACTAACTCAAAGTTTAAATTGATAAATTATAATATATCATTAGAATTTAAAGTCAGTAAGCTAAAGATTTATTTTTTTATTTTTATTTTTTATTATTATTATACTTTAAGTTTTAGGGTACATGTGCACAATCTGCAGGTTAGTTACATATGTATGCATGTGCCATGCTGGTGTGTTGCACCCATTAACTTGTCATTTAGCATTAGGTATATCTCCTAAAGCTATCTGTCCCCCCTCCCCCTACCCCACAACAGTCCCCAGAGTGTGATGTTCCCCTTCCTGTGTCCATGTGTTCTCATTGTTCAGTTCCCACCTATGAGTGAGAATATGTTTTTTGTTCTTACGATAGTTTACTGAGAATGATGATTTCCAATTTCATCCATGTCCCTGCAAAGGACATGAACTCATCATTTTTTATGGCGGCATAGTATTCAATGGTGTATATGTGCTACATTTTCTTAATCCAGTCTATCATTGTTGGACATTTGGGTTGGTTCCAAGTCTTTGCTATTGTGAATAGTGCCACAATAAACATACGTGTGCATGTCTTTATAGCAGCATGGTTTATAGTCCTTTGAGTATATACCCAGTAATGGGATGGCTGGGTCAAATGGTATTTCTAGCTCTAGATCCCTGAGGAATCGCCACACTGACTTCCACAATGGTTGAACTAGTTTACAGTCCCACCAACAATGTAAAAGTGTTCCTATTTCTCCACATCCTCTCCAGCACCTGTTGTTTCCTGACTTTTTAATGATTGCCATTCTAATTGGTGTGTGATGGTATCTCATTGTGGTTTTGATTTGCATTTCTCTGACAGCCAGTGATGGTGAGGATTTTTTCATGTGTTTTTTGGCTGCATAAATGTCTTCTTTTGAGAAGTGTCTGTTCATGTCCTTTGCCCACTTTTTGATGGGGTTGTTTTTTTCTTGTAAATTTGTTTGAGTTCATTGTAGATTCTGGATATTAGCCCTTTGTCAGATGAGTAGGTTGTGAAAATGTTCTCCCATTTTGTAGGTTGCCTGTTCACTCTGATGGTAGTTTCTTTTGCTATGCAGAAGCTCTTTAGTTTAATTAGATCCCATTTATCAATTTTGGCTTTTGTTGCCATTGCTTTTGGTGTTTTAGACATGAAGTCCTTGCCCATGCCTATGTCCTGAATGGTAATGCCTAGGTTTTCTTCTATGGTTTTTATGGTTTTAGGTCTAACGTTTAAGTCTTTAATCCATCTTGAATTGATTTTTGTATAAGGTGTAAGGAAGGGATCCAGTTTCAGCTTTCTCCATATGGCTAGCCAGTTTTCCCAGCACCATTTATTAAATAGGGAATCCTTTCCCCATTACTTGTTTTTCTCAGGTTTGTCAAAGATCAGATAGTTGTAGATATGTGGCATTATTTCTGAGGACTCTGTTCTGTTCCATTGATCTATATCTCAGTTTTGGTACCAGTACCATACTGTTTTGGTTACTGTAGCCTTGTAGTATAGTTTGAAGTCAGGTAGCATGATGCCTCCAGCTTTGTCCTTTTGGCTTAGGATTGACTTGGCGATGCGGGCTCTTTTTTGGTTCCATATGAACTTTAGTTTTTTCCAATTCTGTGAAGAAAGTCATTGGTAGCTTGATGGGGATGGCATTGAATCTTGGCAATTTTTGGAATTCCTCCCTCCCTCCCTTCCTCCCTTCCTTCCTTCCTGCCTTCCTTCCTTCTCTCTCTCTCTGTCTTGTCTTGTCTTTCCTCTTCTCTTCTCTTGTTTTTTCTTTTCTTTTCTCTTTTCTTTTTTCTTTTCTCTTCTCTTGTCTTCCCTTCTCTTCTCTTTTCTTTTCACAGAGTCTTGCTCTGTCACCCAGGCTGGAGTGCAGTGGCATGATCTCTGCTCACTGCAGCCTGTACATCCTGGGCTCATGTGATCATCTCATCTTAGCTCTGCCAAGCAGCTGGGACTACAGGTGTGCATCACCATGCCCAGCTAATTTTTGTATTTTTTTGTAGAGAGGGGGTTTCACCATGTTGGTCAGGGTTTTCTTTTTCTTTCTTTTTTTAACTTTCAGAGGGGGTAAAATTATTTGTGTTCCTGAATATTTATGAATTTTCTTCTAAACTTATTGTTAAAACTATTTATTGTATAACATTTTTGGATGGTTTTAGTAATGTCACTAGCATAAGCAGATGCCAGCAAAATATATCATATCAGTCACACATAAGTAAATCGCTACAAGGCTCAAGAAGTAAATTGTGAAGAAAATTTCCTTCTGAGGGAAATATGATCTCAAATGACATGTTTTTTAGTGTTCAACTTTTATTTTAGATGCAGGGGGCACATGTATAGGCTTGTTACATGGGTATATTGTACCCAGGTAGTGAGCATAGTACCTAATAGTAATTTTCAAGTTACATTTTATATTTGTAAATAGAATATTTGATTTTATTTTGTGACTTCTACTTTATAGAATAGTTTTAGATTTATAGAAAAATTGTGAAGATAGTAGAAAGAATTTCTATGAACTCCATACTCCATGCTTGTATTTTTAATAAACAGCTGTGTATGGTTGTCAGAAGAGCTAATTAAGCTCTTAGGTGCATCTGTTGAAATTGTTTCCAAAATAAAGGGGATAATAGACCCATTCTACATTGTTCCGGACAGATGGAGCCCAGGGAAATGTGTCTTGGCATTCTAAAAAGAATGAATGGAGAACCCTGGACACTGTTCCCATAAGGAGTGCATGAAGGGTCTTGGAATATTTAACTGGATAATAGAAGATTGAAGAGTATGTGGCAACTGTCTTCATATGTTGCAGAGGGTGTAATGTGGAAGTGACAGACTCGGAGGGATCAGTGGATGGAAGATAATTACTCAGAATATGGAAGTCTATGTATTGATTACATATTTGAAAGTGACAGGCCTGTTGTGTATGGGCAGAGGGTTCTGGGTTAAATCTCAAAAATAATAATAGCAGAGGCTAGTAGTAATACATTCTGAAAAACCAGTGTATCAAAAAGAGAGGGAATACTCCCCTCTCTTAGATCTGCTCCCCTGAGTGCTGATTGTAAGTAGCTTTGTATGTTTTATTTTAGAAAACACATATAGAAACACAATATTTTTAAAAAATAGAATTGTATTCTACTTATTCTGCAACTTGTTACTTGTATTTAATAGTGTGTCTTGGGCCTCTTCCTTGATCTTCATTATATTTTATAATGGTCTTAGGATTTTATTGTTGACCATCATGCATGACTGCCTTTCCCATATCAATGAAAGTTTAGATTATATATAACTTTTGTCATAAAAAAACCAATGTTTTGAGGATTGAACATCCTGGTTCGTGTATCTTGGTACACTTATTCTAAGTATTTCTATAGTATAAAATATTTGAATTTGGACTGCTGATTATGAGGCCTGCATATTTTAGAATTTGTTAAAACTGAGAAATTATAATGATGAGAGTGTCCATTTCTCTGCAACTCCACCAATATCGTTATCAAGCTTTTAATTTTTTCTGATAGGTAAAAACAATTCATTTTATTGTATAAATTCTATGTTAGTGGAGTTTTGCAGCTTTTCATGTGTTTGTTTACTATGTTTCTTTTTGACCTTTAAAAGTTGTTTTGTGGGTTTTTTTTTCTTTTCGTCTCGCTGCTGTGTATGCAGTGGCACAGTCTCGGCTCACTGCAACCTCTGCCTCCGGGGTTCAAGCAATTCTGCCCCAGCCTCTGGAGTAGCTGGGATAACAGGCACCCGTCATCACACTCAGCTAATTTTTGTATTCTTAGTAAAGACAGGGTTTTGCCATGTTGGCCAGGCTGGTCTCGAACTCCTGACCTCAAGTGATCCAGCCACTTGGGCCTCCCAAAGTGCTGGGATTGCAGGCATGAGCCACTGTGCCCGGCTATGTGTTATGTTTTTGCTTTTTCCATAGACGTAACATTTTGTCTCTTATGTGTATTACACAGTTTCTTCCAAAATGTCAACTTATAGTTCATTTATTGTCTCTGCTTTGTAGAACTTCAAAATTTCTGTACAATCACAGTTGTATATTTTTTCTGGGTTCATATGTTGCTTAGAAACACTTCCCTACACCAAAAACATGAAAATATTTTTTTCATATTTTCTTTCATAAGTTTCTATTTACATATAGGTTATTTATTACTCTTGCATTAATTTTGTGATATAGTGACATAGAGGAGTCTACCTTTCCCCCTCTAGTGAGGTATTGTCCCAACACAGTATTGCATAAATCTTTTTTCCAAATGTCAGCTTTTATCACTTATCAATTCTCATTGTACTTGAGTCTGTTTTAGATTGTCTGTTATATTGATCTTTTGGTTTATAGGAAAGCTGCTTTACTTTTTTTTTTTTTTTTTTTTGCAACACGTTTTTATCTAGCCATGTTACCAAACTTTCTTTCTGGTTCTAATAGTTTTTCCATTGATGCTCTGGATTTTCTAGGCAGGTTATCATATAATCTACAAATAGTAATAACTTTCTAATATTTATACTTCTTTACTTTCTTGTCTTGTGTATTAGCTACAACTTCCAGAACAATTTTGAATTGCAGTGATGATGGGCTTGCCCTTATTTTGTTTCTGACTCTAAAGTGAAGAATGCCTTTAGTGTCTCACTGTTTCATTTGCTGTTAGTATATAATAGATAGCCTTTATTTCATTAAGAAAGTTTCCTTGGCCAGGCGCGGTGGCTCATGCCTGTAATACCAGCATTTTGGGAGGCCAAGGTGGGTGGATCACGAGGTCAGGAGATTGAGGCCATCCTGGCTAACATGGTGAAACCCCATCTCTACTAAAAATACAAAAACTTAGCTGGGCGTTGTGGTGGGCGCCTGTAGTCCCAGCTACTCTGTAGGCTGAGGCAGGAGAATGGCATGAACCCGGGAGGCAGAGGTTTCAGTGAGCTGAGATTGTGTCACCGCACTCCAGCCTGGGAGACAGAGTGAGACTCCATCTCAAAAAAAAAAAAAAAAGAAAAAAAAGAAAAAAAGAAAGTTTCCTTTTGGTTTATATAAACCAGGATAATTTTAAAAATTAAATTAAAGATAGATGTTGAAAGTGTATAATGTGTGAATTGTAACTCAATAAAGCAGTAAAAAATGAATGTTAAATTTTTAAAAAATGGCTTTAAAAATATTTTGGGGATTATTATATATTTTTTCTCCTTATTAATAACTACACTTGTTTTTAAAATTTGGTAAGAATGCTTAACATGTGATCTACCCTCTTAACGATTTTTTAATTGTATAATACAGTATTGTGGACTATAAGTATAACATTCTATAGTCGATCTCTCAAACTTATTCATCTGGCTTAACTGAAGCTTTAAGCCTGTTGACTAGTAACTCTCCATTTCCCCTTGTCTCAGCCCCTGGTGACACCATTCCACTCTTTCACTCTATGACTTTGACTATTTTAGATACCTCATGTAAGTGGAATTTTGCATTATATATCTTGTGGGGTTGGCTTACTTCAGTTAGCATAATGCCCTTCAGGTTCATCCATGCTGTCTCACATTGAAGAATTTCCTACTTTTTTTTTTAGGCTGAACAATATTCCATTGTTTTTGTATGCCGCATTTTCATTATTCGTCTGTTGATGGACATTTAGTCGGTTTCCACATCTTGACTACTATGAATAGCACTGCAGTGAACATGAGAGTGCTAGTATCTTGTTGAGATTTTGATTTCAACTGTTTTGGATAAATACCTAGAAGTGGGATTACTGGATTTTATGGTAGTTCTACTTTTAATTTTTTAAAGATTTTTTTGGTGAACCTCCATCCTGTATTCCATAGCAGGTGCACCATTTGAAATTCCACCTGTGCAGGGATTTCAATTTCTCTACATTCTTGCCAACACTTACTACCTTTTGTTTTTTGGATAATGTCTATTCTGACATGTACATTAGAGTTGTAGTCTTTCTGCTGGTAGAAGGTCTTGCTTCAATGGTGATAGCTTCAGACTGATCAGGTGGCCGTGCAATTTCTTAAAATAAGACAATGAAGTTTGCCACGTTGATTGACTCTTCCTTTCGTGAAAAATTTCTCTGTAGCATACAATGCTGTTTGATAGCATTTTACCAACAGTAGAAATACTTTCAAAATTGGAGTCAGTCCTCTCAAACCCTGCCATGCTTTATCAACCAAATTTATGTCATCTTCTGAATCCTTTGTTTTCACTTCAACAATGTTCACAGCATGTTCACCAGGAGTAGATTCTATCTCAAGAAACCACTCTCTTTGCTTATCCATAAGAAGCAACTCCTCATCCATTAAAGTTTTATCATGAGATTGCAGCAATTCAGTCATGTCTTCAGGCTCTACTTCTAATTCAAGTTCTCTTGCTGTTTCCACCACATCTGGAATGACTTCCTCTGCTGAAGTCTTGGACCCCTCAATGTCACCCATGAGGGTTGGAGTCATTTTTAATGTTATATGAGAAGAAAGCATTCTAAGAAAATGACAGATAAAGTAGAAAATAAGTTGGAATCAACTGCTTCCCATCTCTTATTGATGTCAGTATTTTGACCTCCATCCACGAATCACAAATATCCTTAATGGCATCTAGAATGGTGAATCATTTCCAGAAGATTTTCAATTTACCCAAATCCATCAGAGGAATCACTATCTATGACAGCTATAGCCTTATGAAATATATTTCTTAGATAACAAGACTTGAAAGTTGAAATGACTCCTTGATCCAGCCTGCTTTCCTGCAACTTTAATCTCCTTGTCCATCTCTATCAGAGCTCTTGGGTGACCAGCCACATTGTCAATGAGCAATAATATTTTGAAAGGAATCTTTTTTTCTGGGAAGTAGGTCTCAAGAGTGGGTTTAAAATATTCAGTAAATCATGCTGTGACAGATGTGCTGTCATCCAGGCTTTGTTGTTCCATTTGTAGAGTAGAGGCAGAGTAGATTTAGCATAATTCTGAAAAAAGGCCTCAGGATTTTCAAAGTGGTAAATGAACATTGGCTTCAACTGAAAGTCACCAGCTGCATTAGTCCATAACAAGGTCATTCTTTTTTGGATTTTTCATAAAACCAGCTTTTGGTTTTATTCCTTATATTTATGAAGGTTGTTCTCCATTTTATTAATCTCTGCTTATATGTTTATGTCCTTAGTTTTTCTTTTGGTGCACTTTTGTTTTTCTGTGTCTAAAGTTCACATCATTTATTATCAGTCATTATTGTGTCCTAGTAAATACATTTAAAGTTATAACTTTTTCTCTGAAGAAAACGCACACTGTATCCCATGATGTGTGTAGCATTACCATTAATGTTGATTTCTGTGTAGTCTGTGATTTGAGTTTTGATCATTTAATCCAAAATCACTTAGAAGAATGTCTTAAAATGTCTAACTAGTTTTAGGCCGGGTGCGGTGGCTCATGCCTATAATCCCAGCACTTTGGGAGGCCAAGGCGGGCGGATCACGAGGTCAGGAGATCGAGACCATCCTGGCCAACATGGTGAAACCCCGTCTCCACTAAAAATACACAAATTAGCTGGGTGTGGTGGCACGCACCTGTAATCCCAGCACTCGGGAGGCTGAGGCAGGAGAATCGCTGGAACCCAGGAGTCGGAGGTTGCAGTGAGCCAAGATTGCCACTGCACTCCAGCCTGGCAACAGTGCGAGGCTCCATCTCAATAATAATAATAATAATAATAATTTTTAAAAGTGTCTAACTAGTTTCTTCTGTTGTATATTTTGCCTTTAAAATTAACTTGCTATTTATTGAGATGGATGTTCAGTTTTAGTAAATGCTCTGTGAGGATTTTTTTAAATGTTCATTTCTTATTTAGGGGAAGTTCAAAGTTACATGTTATATCATGTTATTAATAGTGCTATTCTAAATGGTCTAGTACATCAACTTATTTTTCTACTTTATCTGTTTTCTTAGAATGCTATCTTCACATACAACATTAAAAATGAATTTTTCAAAATTGTCTTGTAATTTTAATAGTGTTTGCTTTATATAGATAGTGCTGTTGTTCATTGCATGATTATTATAGGATTGTACTTTTATTATAAAGGATATTCTTTGCTTTACTTAGTGGTTTTTTGCTGTAAATTTTTCTTTGTATAAAATTAATATTGCCACATCTGCTTTCTTTTTTATAGATTTTCCTGGTTTACCTTTATTTATGCTTTTTTTTTTTAACATTTTTGTGACATTTTGGTTTAGGTATATTTCTCATTGTTAGATTTTTTCTATTCAAATTCCTCTAATACTCGTTTTCTAATTGGTGAATTTAACCCATTTTCATATTAACTGTGATAACTGCTGTGTTTGTACTTCTCCCTGCCATCTGATTTTATGTTTTCTATTCATCATGCTTTTCAAAAATTATTTTCTTGATACTTGCTGAATTGTTAGCTATATCCCATTTCTATATTTCCTGGTGGTTTCTCTTAAATTATTAGCAAATATATTCATCTTGATATTAAGAATTCATCAGCATCTAAAACCTGTTACCACCAATGATAGTAGCTAACAGTTATTATTTCCTGTGTGTCTGACAGTATTTTAAGCTTCTTACCAGTATTAACTCAATAAATCCTCACAGTCACCTTGTGAGAAGGGAGTCAGTTATTCCCATTATTTACAGATGAGGAAACCAGTAAGAAGGTAAGTAATTTTCTGAAAGGCACACAGCTAGTGAGTAGTGGAGGCAGAACTCATACTCAGGCTCTGTACCTAGAGACCTGCTTGCTTCAGCGCTGAGCTGTTGGAATATTTCTACTTGTCCTTGCCTAGACACCCTCTCCTTCCAGGTTATGCTGAAATTTACTTTCTAGATTGTTGTCTTATCTGTTATGTTTTAAGAAGTCTCTAAACATTTACATTAAAGACACCAGCAATCTTTGGACTTGACTTCAAATTTTACTGATTTATTTTTCCTTGACATGTAGAATTGGCATGCTTTCTGGGTGCTTTCTTACCTGAAAAATGGCTTTATTTTGCCCTCATATTTGATTGATAGATTGGTTAATAGATATTTGTGGGTTTCATTCAACATTTTTTTGACATTGCTTCTTTGCGTTCTAGCATTGAGGATTACAGACGAAAATTCCTATATAGTTTTTCTCTCTGGAAATACATAAGGTTTGGAGGGGTGATGTGTGTGTGTTGTTGTTCTCTTATTCTTTCACTTTAGCCTCTCTTTTTTGAATTTCTATTATTGCTTTTATCATATTATCTATTTCTTTTCTTTCTGTGTTCTCAGAGAATATCATCACTGAGTCTTTAATACTGTCAACTTCAGCTGTGTACATTTTGCTCTTCAGCTTTCTTTTGAGGCTTTAAATTAGGCAAATATATTTTTCTTAGAATTTCTGAAAACTCCTTTTCACTGGAGCTTATTTTAATTATATGGGTGCATTATCCTCTTAAACTTCTGTGAAAACAATAATTGGAGTTTTCATTTGCATTAGCTGTTTCATGAGAGGTCAAGTTTTTTGCTTATTTATTTTGATGTTTCCTTTTCATGATATTTGTGTCTTGGGATTTGGTTGTATATTCACATTTTTAATTAGCTACTTGATTTAAATAAAGTATCAGTAGTTACTTTCAGGGTTCTTGGTGATTATAATAATTACTTACCTACCAGGCTTCTTCCTTGCATGCAGCTCACTACAGGAATCTGTTGTGCCTAGATTTCGGGACAAGTGGGGAAACCCCACTCCGCTAACTGCATACACAGGGAAGGAGCTACGAGGGAGATAGAATAATTTGGTCTCTACTATTACCTTAAGAGACCTTCCCCTGTCTTCGATTTAAAAAAAAAACTACTGCATACAAAGGGTAGGAGCTACAAGGGACATAGAATAATATGGACTCCACTACTACCTTAAGAGACCTTCCCCTGACTTCTCTTTTAAAAAACCTATGGGTCTCTGAACCCCTGAACTTACTTTCCACGCCTATTTCTCTCTTCACCCCCAAAATCCATATTAGAATGCCCCTGCAGGCTATAAAGCCTTTCATAAAAGTAAAATACCCAGTCTTTTCAAGAGAACAATAAAATAGGCAGTCTCCTACCTCTTGTCTTACTCTAATATAAACTCCATGAAGAAAAGTATTGTCTCCATACTGTTCATGCTGCACAGCAGTTGCCCTTATCTGCAGGGCGACACATCCCAAGACCCCCAGTGGATGCTTGAAACTGCAGAGAGTAACACACGTGATTTCCACCATCGGAACACATTTCTGTTCACGTCTTCCACCCACAGATTTAATGCCTTTTCCGTCTTAACTAAGCACTCATCATGGACTGTGGCCATAACTTTTGCAGTTTTAGATGCAACAGCAAAACTAACGTTAATTTTTTCTTCTTCTTCACAATTTAATGGGTAGATTTGTTCTTACCATAGATCTTAGCAACCTCAGCATATGATGTTTTTTCTTTTGAGAACTTTCACCTTTTCTCTTAAAGAAAGCACTTTACAGCTTCTCTTTGGCATATCTCAACTGCCAGCATCACTCCTCTTGAACTTTGGGGCCATTATTAAGTCAGAAAAGGGTTACTTGAAAACAAGCACTGAGATACCACCAGAGTCCATCTGATAACTAAGATGGTAACTACATGACTAACAGGCCGGTGACGTATACAGCATGGATATGCTGGACAAAGGGGTGAGTCATGTCCCAGGTAGGATGAAGCAGGGTGACTTGAGATTTCACTGTTCAGTATGGTGCACAATTTAAAACTTAGGAATTGTTTATTTCCTGGAACTTTTCGTTTAATATTTTTGGACTGCAGTTGACTACAGGTAACTGAAACTGTGGAAAGTGAGGATCAGAGGATAAGCAGGGACTGTGGTATTCATTTCATTGCACAGTGCCTAGAATACAGTAGGTGTACTATAAATATTTTGTAAAGAGACAACTTTTCTGAAACTAAAAATATTTATGTTTTACCCAATAATTTTTCTTCTGGAAATTTATGCTAAGGAAATATTCAGAGATGCTTACAAAGTTTTATGCATGAGTGTCCGTGTTATTTGTAATTGTGAAAAATGAAAATAACTCAAAAGTTTCAGTGGTCATCTAAAGTATTGTATACACTGTATATATAGGTTGAATAGAAGGTCATCCTATTCATTTATTAATGAGAGGTACAATCTCCAGGGATCTGTAAAATCTATTTTGTCTTAACCAAAGAACAAATTTTTGACATATCTTGAATAGGATGACTATAAATTATGACTTTTAAATTGTCGTAATTTTTGTACTATTATGTGATATTTTTATTTTTATGTATGTTCCTAAGTAGTTTAGAGATAGTCACATTTTAAAAATCCAAGATCAAACAAATGAAGCTTATTTTTATGTATTCATAGTATAAAAGACCTTCAGTAAATAGATAATATTTTTGTTTTATTCTAGAAAACAGCTCCTTGAACACAGTGAGGTAAAGCTTTCATTTTAATCTCTGGTAGACTTGTGTATTAAATTCTAGTTTGAGGGTAATTGACAAAGGTATAACCTTGCTGCTGATGCACCATCAGTAGTGAGTTGTTCAGCATTGGTGATAAATTTCTGCTGATCCTTCTCACTCTTTCATCTGCTCTTACTTTTGAATAGTAATAAGGATTTAAAAGCTAGAAGGCTGATTTATGACTGTAGTACAGAATTAAATTAAATTGCATTCATTTAACAATAACAAGCATTTGGTTTCTAGCCTGCTGAGCTAATCAGCTACAGTCCATTGGGGCAGGCACCCTTGGCCCTGTGACTGGTGGCCATCTGCCACCACGTAGATTTGCTGGTCAGTCAGTGACAAGCTCAGAAGTGTTGAAGGATACAAAAGATACTAAAGTCATGTTCCTGCCCTTCAGTATGTGTAATTTTACAAAGGAGACAAATAAGACAACATTTTATGTTGTGTAAAATTATTTTGTGGCATACAAAGGAAAAGATCAGTGTGGGCTGGAAGTATTTCCTATTTGATAGAACTTTAAGTGGGTCTTGAGGTAAAGGTCAACTTTACAGGAGTGGGTAACTGAATTTGAACTTAATAGAGATAGTTTATGACACATGTTGAGTATCCCTTATCCAAAATGCTTAGGACTAGAGGCGTTTCAGATTTCAGATTTTATTGAATTTTGGAATATTTACAATGTAGTTACTAGTTGAGCATCCCTAACCTGAAAATCCAAAATCCAAAATGCTTCAATGAGCATTTGTTTTAGCATAACCTTTGAACATCATATTGGTACTCAAAAGTTTCAGATTTTGGAGCATTGTAGATTTCAGATTTTTGGATCAGGGATTCATTAGTAACTTTGTCACTTTACAGTGAGGCCCACTGTGTTGGTCCTCCGCCTCCTCAAACCACCTCCTCCTCTCCCTGGCTCCTCTGCCTGCTCCATTTTCTTGCCAACTGCACTTATTGCCTTACAGTAGACTATGTAATGGATTTATTTATTTGCTATTTCTATGTATTGTCTGTCTTTCATTACTAAATGTAGTTAAATGTAATACAAGGACAGAAATTGCTCACTGCTGTATCTGAAGCACCCTGAAGAGTACCTGGAACATAGTAGACATTCGATAAATTATTGTTGAATGAATACTGATAGGCTTATTACTAAGTTAGAAGATCCTTGTCTTAATGAATAATATAGTTTTAATGTACTTCATTAATTTAAAAATATGAAAAGTAAGAATGTGATTTTGTCTTATTTGTGTTTTTATAGCTGGCTTTTCACACATTGCAGTTGTTAGCATTTACTGCCCTTGCCATTTTAATTTTGAGGCTAAAGCTGTTTTTGACACCACACATGTGTGTTATGGCTTCCTTGATATGCTCTCGTTGGGTAAGGGATTCATTCTTGTATAACAATACTATAAAAACTATAGCAGCTATACTTAGTAGTTACCGTGGCTTTGCTGACTAATTCAAAATATAAACACACTAAGTGTTTTTAACTTAACTAAGTTAAATGATTTAAAATATTACTTCGTGATTCGCTATAAGCAAGAAAAGCAATTTCAAGTGGCTTTGAAAAGTATTTCTGGATTTTAATTGATATTTCTATAACAAGTGATTAGGCAAACATTTCCCCTCTGTTATATCCTGTCCATGAACATAACCTTTTAGAGTTCAGGTTTGTGTAAGAGTGCCTGGCACAGTGGCTCACACCTGTAATCCCAGCACTTTGGGAGGCCGAGATGGGCAGATCACTTGAGGCCAGGAGTTCGAGACCAGCCCGGCCAACATGGTGAAACTCCATCTCTACTAAAAATACAAAAATTAGCCGGGTGTGGTGGCGAGTGCCTGTAATTCCAGCTACTTGGGAGGCTGAGGCAGGAGAATCGCTTGAACCTGGGAGGCAGAGGCTGCAGTCAGCCAAGATCGCACCACAGCACTCTAACCTGGGTGACAGAGTGAGACTGTCTCAAAAAAAGAAAAAGAAAAAAAAAGAGTTTCCTGGTGGCCAGGCACAGTGGCTCACACCTGAAATCCCAGCACTTTGGAAGGCCGAGGTGGGCAGATCACTTGAGGTCAGGAGTTCAAGATCAGCCTGGCCAACATGGTGAAACCCTGTCTCTATTAAAATACAAAAATTAGCCGGGCATGGTGATGTGTGCCTGTAATCCCAGCTACTCAGGAGGCTGAGGCAGGAATATTGCTTGAACCCGGGAAGTGGAGGTTGAAGTGAGCTGAGGTCGCACCACTGCATTACAGCCTGGGAGACAGAGTGAGACTCTGTCTCAAAAAAAAAAAAAAAAAAAAGTTTCCTGGTTCACCAAAAGTACCCTGAAATACTCATCCAATACCAGAGTAGATGCAGAGTAATTGCTCTAATATGGTTCTGTTTGGCTCGAAGAATCTATAAGAAATTCTGGGGTTCTATCACTGTTATCTAACATACAAAAGAACTAGATAAATTGCTAGAATATTGGGCCTAAGGTACTTCTACAAACACCTTACTTAGTTTTTATTATGAGTGTATAGCCTTAAAATATCATAATGCCTGTTTTCCTGAGAAGAATCTATATATATCATGCTAATAGGGCTTCCCTGTCTACTAACCATGTCCACAAAAGGCAGCCAAGGATGAAAGGATTTAGTTCTAAGATGTTTCACAGTTGTGATTTGTTTATTTTAATCCTTAGTAGTAAATTAGTACTAGAAGGATCAGGTATATCTTCCTTAATTCTTCCCAGGGAAGAGAAAGTTCCGTTTTCACCTGGGCCCTGTAATGCCAATATATTTGTTGCTTTAGAAACAATCGGAGATGATAATTCTGTATACATGTGTGCTGATATCAAAGGGTAATTCACATTGGTTTGAATAACAAGGTGAGAATTTATTGTTGACCCTACAGTACTCTTCATATAAGAACTAGAAATAAATTGTTTCTTTTGTTTCAGCTCTTTGGCTGGCTTTTTCGCAGAGTTCGCAGAGAGAATGTTATCTTTGGCATTCTAACAGTGATGTCAATACAAGGTTATGCAAACCTCTGTAATCAATGGAGCATAACAGGAGAATTTAATGATTTGCCTCAGGAAGAACTTTTACAGTGGATCAAATACAATACCGTACCAGGTGTGTAGGTATTTGGTTATATGCTAGTTTTATACAAACATACTCACAGACACATTTGTGTATACTATATATAATTATTGTCATTTCTGATATATGTGTGTATGTATGTATGACAGATTTACAAATAGGCATTCATACTCTCACAGACTTTGAGCAGACTATTGCAATGTCAATCAATTAAACCCTTCCAAAAGGCAATTTTGTACTCCTTTTAAGCCCCTCCCAGATAATTATCAAAGAATTTAAATTAGCACCAGGAAATTAATGATTTTTCACAAGTTATGTCCTTTAACCCTCAGACAGCGTTATAGCATTTTAACCATAACAATGACAAATCAAAGAAGTAAATCTTTAAAAATGAAATTTCACACCTTGTGCCAGGCTACAGCAGAAGATACTTTTGATGGTGGGGAGTTAACTGGCACCGCTTCTGTCACTGCAATCAGTGCTGTCTCCTCTAATTCTGTAAAACAGGGCATTGGCAGAAGAGTTAAAATCTTGGATATTCTATTTTCTTCACTAAATCATCTCACAGAGATAGTATACATCCTACTTTTAAATACTCTAAAATTTTCTTTTTAGCTTACCCTCTTTTCTTCCTGTCTTTATTCAGAACTACCTCAAGCAGATAGATATTTTTAAATATCTTTCCAGAGAATAAGTCTATAACATTTTCTGTAACTAAATTTGTAAATCAAAGATTATTTTTGATATTTGGAAACTTACTCTGGCACAAGTTCTTCACTATGATTTATTTAAATTTTCTTATGACTCCTGAGCTTGTTTCATTTCTTATTTGATAGCCACTTTTTTTCTAATTAACCTTCATTAAGGTAAATCTTTATAAGCTTTAAGTAAGATATTTGGTCTATAGCTTTCAAAGGGTGTAGGTGACAGTGCCTCATTAAACTGCCAAGCCAGTTTAATTAGAATTTTAAAAGTAATCCCCAACTGACTTTTTCCACATAGGAGCTCAAGGTAATCACTCCCTTTCTTTACTCTCCCTTGCCCCTCCCCAGTTATAGCCATTTTTCCCAAGCTATTAAAAATAGCTGCCCTTTTAATCTTTTCTTGTGTCTTTCTTTGTTCTGGTGTTTGTATTGGGTTCCTGACAGAGAGCCTACATTTGGCAACTTATCCTTCTAAGATAACTGCCACAAACCCCTGTCTCACTTTTAGATGCCTCTTCTTTGATCTTCTTTTCAATCTGTCTTATTCTTTTTTTTTAATTTTATTTATTTTTTTATTATTATACTTTAAGTTTTAGGGTACATGTGCACATTGTGCAGGTTAGTTATTCTCCTTTTAACTACTCTTATGAGTTATCTCATGGTTACCACATATTAAAAGCTGTATGAAGTTTTGTAGTATTAGTGGAACTAGTGCTTATATTGAGGTCTGCCATATACAGTTGTATAGTTTGTGCACTGCACAAAGGTGACCAATTGAGAGGATAAGTGAAAGCTTAAATCCAGCTTGTGGTCCACTCATCAAGCCATGTATAATGGGGCTCTGTCAAGTCAGGGGAATACCTTTTTCTAATCTGTGTAGTAGGCTAAATGGAGACTTCCATACAGTGACAGGAAAATATCTGATTTTTCCTTGTTATGCTCATTTACTTCACAGCCAAAAAGACAGAAGGTGGAGTGGGAGGGTATTTCTTCCTCTCCGTCTGCCATAGATGACAACTCAGTGGGTCCAGCTCTTGCTGGACAGGTGTGCCTAGTTTTTTTTTGGAAGACCCTGGCCCTGGGCTTTCAATTCTTCTTGCTCAGCATTTCCCAACCTTAGCACAGTTGACATTGAGGCTGTCCTATGTATTATAAGAAATCCTTGGCCTCTATCTACAAGATGCCAACAGCATCTCCTCCCTCCTCCCCATAGCATGACATCGAAAAATGTCTCCAGAAGTTGATACTGCTCCCTAGGGAGCAAAATCATGCCTGCCTGAGAACCACTTCTCTAGCTTAACAGTTTGTGATCATTAATTATTGAATCTCCATTAATAAATACACATTCTTTGACTAGCTTACATATTTTCAAATTTGAGGCATATAAAGAAATTTTCATTCAAAGTTGCATTTAGAATGCTTAGTTATACTGGAAAGTAAACACTCAGGGTTCTTAAAGTTTTTAATTTATGTGGGTACAGAGCAGGTGTATATATTTATGGGGTAGATGGGATATTTTGATACAGGCATACAATGTGTAATAATCACATCAGGGTAAATGGAGTATCCATCACCTGAAGCATTGATCCTTTGTGTTACAAACAATCCAGTTATACTCTCAGTTATTTTTAAATGTTCAGTAAAATTTTGTTGACTATAGTCACCCTTCTGTGTTACCAAACACTGCATCTTATCCATTCTATTTTGTTTGTGCACATTAACCATCCTCACTTCCCCTTCACCCCCTCACTATCCTTCCCAGCCTCTGGTAACCATCATTGTATTCTTGATCTCCATGAGTTCAACTCTTTTAATTTTTAGCTCCCACAAATAAGTAAGAACCTGCAAAGTTTGTCTTTCTGTACCTGGCTTATTTCAATTAATGTAATGACCTCCAGTTCCATCCATGTTATGGATAGGATCTCATTCTTTTTTTATGAAAGGATCTCATTCGTTTTTATGGCTGAATAGCACTGCGTTGTGTCTATGTACCACATTTTCTTTATCCATTCACCTGTTGATGGACACTTAGGTTGCTTCCAAATCTAGGCTATTGTGAGAAGTGCTGCAATAAACATGGGAGTGCAGATACCTCTTCTAAATATTTATTTCCTTTCTTTGGGGTATATATCTAAGAGTAGGATTGCTGGATCATGTGGTAACTCTATTTTTAGTTTTTTGAGGAACCTCCAAACTCTTCTACATAGTGGTTGTACTAATTTACATTTTCACCAAAAGTGTATGAGAGTTCCCTTTTCTCCACATCTTTTCCTGTCTTTTGGATAACAGCCATTTGTTATTGCCTGTCTTTTGAGTAATAGCCATTTTAACTGGAGTGAGATGCTATTTCACTGTAGTTTTGATTTGCATTTCTCTGATGATCAGTGATGTTGAGCACCTTTTCATGTACCTGTTTGCCACTTGTATGTTTTCTTTCGAGAAATGGCTATTCAGATCTTTTGCCCATTTTTAAAGTAGATTTTTAGATTTTCTTTTCCTACAGAGTTGTTTGAGCTCCTTATATATTCTGGTTATTAATTCCTTGTCAGATTGGTAGTTTGCAAATATTTTCACTTATTCTTTGGGTTGTCTCTTCACTTTGCTGATTGTTTCCTTTGCTTTGCAGAAGCTTTTACACTTGATGTCATCCCATTTGTTCATTTTTGCTGTGGTTGCCTGTGCTTCCCAGGTATTTACTCAAGAAATCTTTGTCAAACCAAAGTCCTGGAGAGTTTCCCCAAAGTTTTCTTGTAGTAATTTCAGAGTTTGAGGTCTTAGATTTAAGGCTTTAATCCATTTGGATTTGAGTTTTGTATATGGCAAGAGATAGGGGTGTAGATTCATTCTTCTGCATATGGATATTCAGTTTTCCCAGCACCATTTTTTGAAGAGATTGCCCTTTCCCCAATGTATGTTTTTGGGACTGCTGTAAAAAATGAGTTTACTGTAGATGTATGGATTTCTTTCTGGGTTCTCCATTCTGTTCCACTGGTCTGTGTGTCTGTTTTTATGGCAGTACCATGATGTTTTGGTTACTATACTTCTGTAGTATCATTTGAAGTCAGGTATTGTGATTCCTTCAGTTTTGTTCTTCTTGCTCAGGGTAGCTTTGGCTATTCTAGGTCTTTTGTGTTTTCGAATAAATAAGGATCATTTTTTCTATTTCTGTGAGGAATATCATTAGTAGTTTGATGGGGATTGCATTGAATCTGTAGATTGCTTTGAATAGTATGGACATTTTAACAATATTGATTCTTCCAATGCTTGAACATGGAATAGCTTTCCATTTTTTGTATCTTCTTCAATTTCTTTCTCCAGTTTTGTATAGCTTTCATTCTAGAGATCTTTCATTTCTTTGGTTAATTTCTAGGTATTTAATTTTATATGTGGCTACTGTAAATGGAATTACTTTTTAAATTTTCTTTCTCAGGTTATTCTCTGTTGGCAATATAGAAACATTAATGATTTTTGTATGATTTTGTATCCTACAACATTACTGAATTTATCAGTTCTAATAGTTTTTTTTTGTGTGGAGACTTTAGGTTTTTCTAAATATAAGATCATATCATCTGTGAACAATGATAATTTGGCCTCTTCCTTTCAAATTTGGATGCCCTTTATTTCTTTCTCTTGTCTGATTGCTCTAGTTAGGATTTCCAGTACTATGTTGAATAATGTGGTAAAAAGTGAGCATCCTTGTCATGTCCCAGATCTTAGAAGAAAGGCTTTCAGTGTTTCCTCACTCAGTATGATACTATGATACTACTTGTGCATTTGCTGTATATAGCTTCTTTATGTTGATTAATGTTCCTTCTATACCCAGTTTATTTGAAGGTTTTTATCATGAAGGTATGTTGAATTTTACCAAATGATTTTCCTGCATCTATGGAGATGAGATGATCATATGATTTTTCCCCTTGTGTTGATATGATGTATCACATTGATTTGCTATGTTGAACCATCTTTGCGTCCCTGAGATAAATCCTATTTGGTCATGATGAATAATCTTTTTAATGTGTTATTGAATTCAGTTTGCTAGTATTTTGTTGAGGATTTTTACATTAACATTAATCAGAGATTTTAGCCCGTAGTTTTTTTTGATGGGTCTTTGTATGGTTTTGGTATTAAAGTGATATTGGTCTCATACAATGGGTTTGGAAGTATTCCCTCCTCCTCTATTTCCTGGAATCGTTAGAGTAGGATTGATATTAGTTCTTCTTTAAATGTTTGATAAAATTCAGCAGTGAAGCCATCAGGTCCTGGGCTTTTCTTTGCTGAGAGACTTTTCATTAGAGATTTGATCTCATTACCTGTGATTGTTCTGTTCAGGTTTTGGATTTCTATATAGTTCAATCTTGGTAGGTTTTATGTATCTAGGGATTTATCCATTTCTAGGTTTTCCAATTTATCGGCATACAGTTGCTCACGGTAGTCTCTGATGATCCTTTAATTTCTGCAATATTGGTTATAATGTCTCCTTTTATTATCTCTGATTTTATTTATTTGGGCCTTCTGTCTTTTTTTCTTAGTCTGGCTAAAGGTTTGTTAATTTTATCTTTTCAGAAAACCAGTTGATCTTTTATATTGTTTTCTTCATTGCAATTTCATTTATTTCTGCTCTGATCTTTATTATTTCATTTCTCTTACTAACTTTGGGTTTTGTTTGCCCTTTTCTAGTTTTTTAAGATGCATCATTGAGTTGTTAATTTGAGGTTTTTCTTCTTTTTTGATGTGGGCACTTACAGCTATAGACTTCCCTCTTAATACTGCTTTCGCTGTATCCCATAGGTTTTGATGTGTTGTGTTTTCATTATCATTTGTTTCAAGAACATTTTCAATTTCCTTCTTAATTTCTTTATTAACCCACCGGTCATTCAGGAGCATATTCTTTAATTTCTATGTTTGTAGAGTTTCCAAAATTCCTTTTGCTACTGATATCTAGTTTTTTTTTCCATTGTGGTCAGAGAAGATACATTATATTGTTTCAATTTTTAAAAAATGTTTTAAGGCTTGTTTTGTGGCCTATCCTTGTTTTGTGGTCTATCCTTGAGGAATGATCCATGTGCTGAGGAGAAGGATGTGTATTCTGTAGATGTTGGATGAAATGTTCTGTAAGTATCTGTTAGGTCCTTTTGATTTATAGTGCAGATTAAGTTCAGTGTTTCTTTGTTGATTTTCTGTCTAGATGACGTGTCCACTGCTGAAGGTGTGGTGTTGAAGTCTCAGGCTATTATTGTATTGGGATCTGTCTCTCTCTTTTGCTCTGATAATATTTGCTTTATATATCCGGGTGCTCCAGTATTGGGTGTATATATATTTACAATTGTTATATACTCTTGCTGAATGAACCCCTTTATCATTATATAATGACCTTCTTTGTCTCTTTTTATAGTTTTTGTCTTGTAATCTATTGTGTCTGATATAAGTATGGCTATTCCTGCTCTTTTATGGTTTCCATCGGCATGGAATATAATTTTCCATCCCTTTGTTTTCAGTCTATATTTGCCTTTATAAGTAAAGTGTGTTTCTTGTAGGTAACAGATTCTTAGTGTTTTGTTTTATTATTCAGCTACTCTTTGTCTTTTGATTGGAGAGTTCAGCCCATTTACCTTCAGAGTTATTATTGTTAAGGACTTGCCCCTGCCATTTCGTTATTTGTTTTCTCATTGTTTTGTGGTCTTTTCTTCCTTCCTCTTTTTCTTTCATTGAAGGCGATTTTCTCTGGTGGTGTGTTTTAATTTATTGCTTTTTATTTTTTGTACATCAATTGTATGGTTTTAAACCTGAGGTTGCCATGAGGCTTGCAAATAATATCTTATAACCCATTATTTTAAACTGATGACAACACTGATTGCATAAACAAATAAGCCAAAAGAAAGCTAGTAAAAATTCTAAACTTTAACTTCATCTCCCGACTTTTTACCTTTTTCTTGTTTCTATTTATATCTTATTGTACTGTCTCTTGAAAAGTTGTTGTAGTTATTTTTTATTGGTTCATCTTTTTGTCTTTCTACTTATCATATAAGTAGTTTATATACCATAATGACACTGCTATAATATTGTGTTTCTCTGTGTACTCACTATTACCAGTGAGTTTTGTACCTTCCGATTATTTCTTCCTCATTAAGGTCCTTTTCTTTCAGATTGAAGAACTCCCTTTAGCATTTCTTATAGGATAGGTCTGGTGTGAATGAAATTTCACAGCTTTTGTTTCACTGGGAAGTCTTCTCCTTTAGGTTTGAAGCACATTTTCTCTGGATACACTACTCTCAGGTAAAAGGTTTTTTCCTTCACTTTAAATATGTCATGGCATGCTTTCCTGGCCTGTAAGGTTTCCACTGAAAAGTCTGCTGCCAGATCTATTAGATCTCCATTGTATGTTATTTGTTTCTTTTCTCTTGCTGCTTTTAGGATCCTTTCTTTATCCTTGACCTTTGGGAGTTTGATATTAAATGACTTGAGTTAGTCTTTGGGTTAAATCTGCTTGATGTTCTATAACCTTCTTGTGCTTGAATATTGATATTTTCTCTAACTTTGAGAAGTTCTGTTATACTTTTGAATAAACTTCCTACTGCTGTCTCTACCTCCTCTTTAAGGCCAATAACTCTTAGATTTTTCCCTTTAAAGGCTACTTCTAGATCTTGAAAGTATGCTTCATTCTTTTTTATTCTTTTTTCACCTCCTCTGTGTATTTTCAAGCAGCCTGTCTTTAATTTAAGCTCACTAATTCTTTCTTCTGCTTGATCAGTTCTGCTATTAAGAGACTGATACATTCTTCAGCATGTCAGTTGCATTTTTCAGCTCCAGAATTTCTGCTTCTTTTTAATTATTTTGATTTATTTGTTAACTTTATCTGATAAGATTACTAATTCCTTCTCTGTGTTATCTCAAATTTCGTTGACTTTCCTCAGCACAGCTATTTTGAATTCTCTGTCTGAAAGGCCACATATCTCTGTCTCTCCAGGATTGGCCCCCTAGTGCCTTATTTAGTTTGTTTGGTGAGGTCATGTTTTCCTGCATGGTTCTGATGCTTGTGGATGTTTGTCGGTGTCTGGGCATTGAAGAGTTTGGTATTTATTATAGTTTTTGCAGTCTCGGCTTGTTTGTACCCATCCTTGTTGGAAAGGCTTTCCAGGTATTCAAAGGGACTTTGGTGTTGTGATCTAAGTTTCTGGTCGCAGCGGCTGTATCTGCACTAGGAGGCACCCCATGCCCGGTAATGCTGAAGCTATTGCAGACTCTTAGAGGTACTACCTTGGTGGTCTTGGATAAAATCCAAAATTCTCAGGATTAGCAGGCAGAAGCTCTTGTTCTCTTCCCTTACTCTCTCCCATATGGAGTCTCTCTCTTTCTCTCTTTCTCTGTGCTAAGCTACCTGGAGCTGGGGGTGGGGTGATATAAGCATCTCTGTGGCCACCACTACTGGGAATGTGTTGGGTCAGACCTGAAGCTAGCACAGCACTGGGTCTTACCCAAAGCTCATTGTAACTACTGCCTGGCTACCACCTAAGTTTGCTCAAGGTGTAGGGCTCAACAGTCAGCAGGTGGCAAAGCAAACCAGGCTGGTGACCTTCCCTTCAGGGTGGCAAGATCCCCCAGGTCATAGTCAGGTCCAGAGATGCTGCTGTCCAGGAGCCAGGGCCTGGAGTCAGACACCTTAGAAATCTACCTGATGCTCTACTCTACTGCAGCTGAGCTGGTGCTGAAACCACCAGACAAAGTCCTTCCCACCCTTCCTTCCCCTTTCCCCAGGCAGAGTGGTCTCTCCTCATTTCCACCACTACCACAGGCCCATGGGAGGTAATGCCTGGCTACCGCCAACATTCACTTAAGGCCGAAGGACCTTTCAGTCAGCTTGTGGTGAGTGCTGCCAGGCCTGGAACTCACCCTTCAGGGCAGTGGGCTCTCTTCCAGCCCAGGGCAGGTCCAGAAATGCCACCCAAGAGCCAAGGCCTGGAATCGGGGACCACAAGAGCCTGCTTGGTGCTGCTCCCCACTGAGGCCAAGCTGGTACCTAAGCTGATTTTTGGTTCTTATGAAAGTGCTTTTTGTGTAGATCATTATCAAATTTGGTGTTCCTGAGGGGAGGATGAACAGTGGAGGCTTCTACTTGGTCATCATGCTCCACCTCCTCTCCAACATAGTTTTTTATAGTAGATCTGAATAATATGTCTTACCTTTATTACTGATTTTATTGTGCTGATTAAAAATGATAGTAACCTTCACAATTATGTAATTGTTTTTTATACAAAAGTACCAGGAAGTAAGCATTTGGTCTTCTGGTATTTCAAGAGATGAAATGGAAGCCAGATAGATTTTGATGTATCTCTATTTATGACCAAATTTATACATGTTATTACTCCAAAAAGTACTACTAGCAAGTAATGAAATGATTTCATGGCATGTATAAATGGTGTCAAGTCAAATGGTAACTCTGAGAACTGAAAGATGATCTGCGGGAAGAAAACAATGCTTTCCTTTTTTATGGCACATCCACAGGACCACAGTGCACCAGCCATAAAAGTCATTTGAAAAAATGTCCCATGAGACTTGCCCTTCATAGCAGTCTCTCAGTTCCTGGCATTTCACATTATTGGAACAGATGTGACATTTTACATTCTTTTTGTTTCATGTGTGTCTGTAGTCCTGCTGTTAGCATGGTGCTCTAGCATAGCAGGAAGCTTTAGTGAAGCAGCTAAGAGGGCAGGCTTTGGAACTTCCTAGCTGTGCAGTCTTGGACAAGTCACTTAACTTGGCTGTGTCTCTTCATCATCTACAACAGCAGTCTGCAACCTTTTTGGCACCAGGGACTAGTTTCGTGGAAGACCATTTTTTTCCACAGAACTGGGGGGTAGGGGGTGGTTTCTGGATGAAATTGTTCCACCTCATACCATCAGGCATTAGATTCTAATGAGTGCATAACTCAGACCCCTCACATGCTCAGTTTGTAGATTCTACAAAGTAAGAACAGAGGACCTACCCCTTAGAATTCTGAAAATTAAGTGATTTCTTGTTAAAATATGGAGCACAATTTCTAGCACCCAGATAGCATTTAACAAAAGTCAGCTATTATTATAGTAGATAATGAATAACTATTGAGTTAATAAAAAGAATGAGGTCCATGATCATGTAAATAGGCATCATCCTTCTTAATTTGGGTTCACAAATTAGAGGTAAGTTTAACTTCTGATTTTCTTTAAAACATTTAATTGAAGAATATATCCTTTTTTTTTTTTCAGATGCTGTCTTTGCAGGTGCCATGCCTACAATGGCAAGCATCAAGCTGTCTACACTTCATCCCATTGTGAATCATCCACATTACGAAGATGCAGACTTGAGGTTGGCAGCTGATGAGTATTTCTTCAAGACTCACTTGGCGACTCCCAATTCTTAGGAACTGGGAAAATTTTTACACACACACACACACACACACACACACAAACTCATCCTCATTTTCATACTGGAAGTTAAAAAAAGTGACAATAACCATCCAGAAATGACAATACGTACCTGTTGCCTCTGGAGCAAGCAGACCTCTGAAAACTGAAAAATGCAAAAGCCAGTTTTTCCCAAAGTGACAAATGTGTCACATATTTATGATGTGTGTGTGTATTCCAGTAAAACTACTAGGTAGTTGGAAGAGTAGGTAGGATGGATTTTACTCACAGCCATGGTTTGCCAACCCCTGCTCTACACCAGAAGCCCCACTCTGATTTAAGAAATGATTTCTAGATCTTACTGGTGGCCAATGACTAGCTTTTTGTGACAGGTAGAAAAAATACATGAAATTTGCTATTATATATTACGTGCTTTCATGAAAATTTAGAGTATTTTTGCTAGTTGATTATGAGAACTCTAGTTTCCATTGATGTCTACAAGTTTTGCTTACCTTAAATGGCTGGTTTAAAAAATTATTTTGGTTATTCTAGTAGTTGTCAGGGTAATCGTTTTTAAAAGTGGATTTTTGGCCTATTGTTAGAGGCAAATGTTTAAATTATTTAAAAGTTTTAGGTCTGCTGTCTAGGAGCCAGGGCTTGGAGTCAGACACCTTAGAAATGTACCTGATGCTCTCTCTGTTCTACTGCGGTGAACTGGCATGGAAACCACTGTGGTGACTGAGCATTCCATATGCTTGAAATTCTAAGCAACATCCAATGCATAAGTGATAGTTTGTTAGGATTTTGTAAGAACTCCCACTACGGTCAAATCACCTATTGTACCATATTTTGGTGACCATCCCCATTTCTCAAGACTCTGTGAAGGTGCTTTTCCTACCTCTTCTGACACCCTGGATGCCCATTGTCTAAGTGTTCTACTTGATACACTAAATTTTAATTCATGTATTTGTCAGAGCTTCTTTAGATGAAATTAAGCATTGAAAGATGTGTTTTCACTACATTCAGTCTCTGTCAGAATATATTCTCTGAAAACTGTGTGAATTATGAGAAGAAAATTGTATATCCTAAGCTGCTCTCTGCTACCCAGTACAACTTTACACTATCTTATACAGTAATGAGCAGTATATGCAAAATTAAATTGCTGTAAGTTTTATTACATTCAAAATATAAGTAGGAATGTGGAAACTGCCATCCCCAAAATAATTGATGCTGTTTTGAGTCATGTATATCAGTGTTCCATCCAGTGAGTATTGAGATTTCAATTTGCTAGTAAGTTTTTTTAGTCTATTCTATTATCATTTATTTTAAAATCTTTTAAACTATTGTTTAAATTTAAAGGGCTTGGACAAAAATAGTTTATTCTACATATAGTGGAAAATCTGCCAAAGAAGTAAGAGATAAATTGTTGGAGTTACATGTGAATTATTATGTTTTAGAAGAGGCATGGTGTGTTGTGAGAACTGAGTATTAACCCTATGCTATCTGATATGGTATATTTTTGAGCAACAAATGTTTCACTTTATTACAGTAGTCCTGATTCTTTAAGAATTTTTATTTTAAATTTATTAAAATATTATCCTGGTACCTTAGTTTAAATTATTTCATCTAGAGACATAAAACTATACTATCAATGAAGTAGAATTTAATTCCAAACATTATAGTATATTTAATATCCTGATTTTTCAATTTAACATCTTCCACTTAGCTTTTTTCATAATTTTTGAAATATTTATGAAAATTTTTATTAGATATCTGAAATATGGATTTGAATTTACAACAAAGTGAGATATTGGCATTCTGTATTATAGCTGAATTATATTGGATTTGTAAGACTTAAAAGTGACAAAACCCAAAATGACCTAAGGAAAACATTCCTAATTAAAATTTTTTAATTTCTGAATTTTGAATCTCTAAAAATCATAAAATTCTAAGATGTGTAATTGATCTTATGAGTCCTTTGTTTAGGCTCCTAAGCACAGATATTAGCTGCTGCACATGACAGGAAATTCAGGCACATTAATTGTCTCCTAGAATGACACATTGGCAATCAGAAGAACAAAACAGGTTCTACGGTCACTTCAAAGTATCATTTAAAATGTGCAAAAAGTTTCAGAGATTCAAACTAAAATGAGAAAGTATGACCAATACTCTGAAAAAAATAAGTTAATAGAAACCGATTCAAGTAGGTCCAGATGTTGGATTTAGCAGCCAAAGACTGCAAAGCCACTATTACAAATACATTCAAAGGCTTAAGAAAAATGTATTCAATGAATTAAAAGAAAACATGGTATCCATGAGTGAAGAGCTATGGAATCTCAGCAGAGAAATAGAAACACTCCAGCCCCCGTGGAAATTCTAGAGCTGAAAAGTATAATAAATAAAATGAAAATCATTTAAATGTACTCAACAACAATTTTGAGATGAAAACAGAACATTTGAACAGAAAATGCAGTGAATTTGAAGATAGATGAAGAGAGAATAGTTAATCAAAAGAACAGGAGCCAAAAAGATTGAAAAATAACCAAAGTCACAGACCTATGTAACATTAAGTAGTTCAACACATGCATAATTTTAGTATTAGATGTAATGAAAAAAAGAACATGACCGAAAAAATATTGAAGAAATGTTGGCCAAAAATTTCTCAAGTTTGATAAAAGCTACTAACTTAGAGATCCGCTAAGCTCAACAAATCCAACTGGGTGAAGCCCAAAGAAAACCAAAGCAAGGAACATTACAGTCAAAACGGTAAAATCAAAGATTAAGAGAAAATCTTGAAAATAAGAGAAAAAAAGATATGCTATATAAACATCTAACTTCCCAACATAAATAGTGGAAATTATCCGACACTGGAATGATAATTCAAAGTGCTGAAGATGAAAAATCAAGAATTCTATATTTAATGAAACTATCTTTTTAAAATGGAGGCCAAAAATACATTTTTCAGATCAACAAAATCTAAGATAATTTGTTGGTAACAGATTTATACTTCAAGATGGACAAGAAGTTCTATCAGCTGATGAGAAATGATGCCAGATGGTAACTCAGATATACAAGAAATACTGAAATGTGCTGGAAATGGTAAATATGTGGATATTAATCACTATACGTTTTTCTTCTCTGAAAATCTTTAAAAGACATTATTTAAGGCAAAAGTGATACCATTATATTTTTTAGTTTATGACAGAAATTAAATATACATGACAATAGCACAAAAATTGAGTAAACCGTGGAAATGTACGATTTACTAGAAATAACCCAATTTAAATGGTAAGTAAATCATGATATGTTAAAGATGCTTGTTGTCATCCCTATCAAAACCACTCAAAAAATAAATAAAACAGTGGGGAAAAAAAGAGCATAATGGCAAGCCTAGATATGGATGAGCCTGGATACATTAAGTGAAATAAGTCAGACACAGAAAGATGAATAGTGCATGTTGTCACTCATGTGGAAGCTCAAAGAAGTAGCTCATAGAAGTAGAGTAGAATTGTGGTAATTAGAGGCTGAGTGGGAAGGGTAGGGAGGAGAAGAAGATAAGGAGAGGTTGGTTAAGAGATACAAAACTACAGATAAATAGAAGGAATAAGTTACAGTGCTCTCTGGCACTGTAGAGTGAATATTAGTTAACAGTAATTTATCGTTATATGTCAAGAAAGCCAGAACAGAGGATTTTGAATGTTCCCAGCACAAACAGATGGTAAACGTTTGTGGTGATGGATATCCTAATTACCCTGATTTGATCATTACACATTGTAATTATGCATTGAAATATCACTCTATACTTCATAAATATGTACAAGTATTACTTGTCAACTGAAACTAAAAGGGAAAAAAACCTAAACATATAACTAACTTAAGACCCAGCAATTGTATTGGGCATTTTTTCCCAGAAAGGTGGAAAGTTGTGTTCACACAAAATTCTGTAGAAAAATGTCGATAGCAGCTTTATTTGTAATAGCCTAAACCTGAAACAACCCAGATGTTTTTTGCAAGGTGAATGATTAAATAATAGTGATCTATTCATACCATGGAATACTGCTCAGCAATAGGATCAAACTATTGATACACTCAAGATCCTGGATGAATCTCCAGAGAATTGTTTGAATGAAGAAAAGACAATCCCCAAAGGTTACCTACTGTATGATTCCATTTGTATACCTGTCTTCAAATGACAAAATTATAGATATGGATGATTTGTGGTTGCAAGGGGTTAGGGTGGGGTGGGAATGTGGGGGAAGTATAGTATGTGTGGCTATACAAGGGATCTCTATGGTGATGGAAATGCTCTCTATCACCATTCTATCAATGTGAACTATCTGGCTGTGATATTATACAAATGTTCAAGATGTTACCATGGCGGAGGACACTGTCTAAAGACGGTACAAGAGCTACTTGTATTATCTCTCACTTAATGTGGATCTCCAAATGTCTTGAAATAAAGTTTTTTTAAAAAAACAAAAGAGCACTATAGCAAGCCTATATCAAACTGTATCAGTAATTTCAAAGTGAAAGAGGACTAAATTCTTCCTAACAAAAGGTGGAGATTGGCAAACTGAATACAAGAGCAAAACCTCTCTATGGACTGCCTGCAAGAGGTGCATTTTAAATATAGATATGTATATTGGCTGAAGGAAAAAGAATGGAAAAGATATCATGTGAGTAAACATTAGAAAAGCTGAAGTGAAAAATGTATAAATATCAGAGAAGATAGATATTAAGACAAACTATTACTAGAAACGACTATATTTTATAATGCAAAATAGTTCAGTACAGGAGAAAGATACAATAATTTGAGTGCATATGAACTTAAAAGAGAATTTCAAAATATATGAAGCAAAAATTGACAGAACCCAAAAGGCAACAAACAAGATTAAAATGGAATTATAAAAATCACTCAATCCAAAATAAGGCAGAAGAAGCGGAAAAGGGAGATGAAGATCAGATGGAACAAAGAGAAAACACTGAGATGACAGACTTAAATCTAACCATATTAATTATCACATTAAGTGTAAATGGACTTGTGGTAGGCTGAATAATGAGCCCCCCACGATGGTCATGTCCTAATTCCCAGAAATTGTGAATTACGTTACTCACATGGAAAAAGGAAATTTGCAAATGTGATTAAATTAATGCTCATAAGATGTGGAGATTATCCTTATTATCCAGGTAGGACAAATGTAATCACAAAGTCTTTATAAGGAGGAAGCAAACGAGTAAGAGATCAAAAAGGCGATGTGATGGTAGAAGCAGAAGTTCGAGTGATATAAGGCCACAAGCCAAGGAAGGAGGCCAGCTTCTAGGGCTGGAAAAGACAAGGAAGTGGATTTTCTTCTAGAGCCTCCTGAAGGATTGGAGTCCTGCCAATACTGTGATTTTAGACTTATGAGCTCCAAAATTTGAAAGAGAATAAATATATGTTGCTTTAAGCAACTGTTTGTGGTAATTTGTTATAGCAGCAATAAGAAACGAATATAGCTCTAAACACCACAAATGAAAAGCAAGAATTGTCAGATTGCATAGCAAAGCAAGACCCTACTATAGGCTACTTTCAAGAAATTTACTTAAATATAAAGAAATGAAGAGGTTAAAAGTTAACAGATAGGAAAAGGACATGAGATGCTACTACTTGTCAGTGAAAGCTGGTGTGACTGTAATAACATCACAGTACATTTGAATGCTAAGAATATTATCAAGGTTAAACAAGGATTTTTAAATGAAGAAGGGATCTGTATTTCAAGAGGATGTGGCAACCCTGAACATTTATGCACTTAGATAACAGAGCTTCAAAAATATGAAACACAACTGATAGAACTTTAGGAAAAAATAGACAAATCTACAGTATAGTTAGAAATTTTAATAGCCTTGTCTAAATAATTTGTAGAACAAATAAAAAGAAATTTGGCAAGAATATGGAAGACTTGAATGACGCCATCAACCAATATGACCTAATTGACGTTTATAGTACACACCACCCTAGAACAGCAAAATAGACATTCAAGCACACGCAGACTATTTATCAAAAAAGACTATTTTGTAGGCCACAAAGCAAGTATTGACACATTTAAAATACTTTAGATCATGTAAAGTACAATCTCTGACTACAATGAAATTAAATTAGAAATCAGTAACAGAATTCTATACGGAAATTCCCTCAAATGTTTAGAAACTAAGTAGTACACTTCCAGATAATCCATGGTCAAGAAGAAACAAAAGGAGGGTTAGTTTCAACGTATGTTGACCTAAGGGAAAATGAGAACACCATCCCGCTGTTTGTGGGATGCAGATACAGCAGTAGAGAGATTTGTTTTTATGTTGAATGCCCATAATAGAAAAAGAAGAAAGGCCTCATATCAGTCACTCAGCTTCACCTTAAGGAACTAGAAAAAAAAAAGAATAAGTAAACTCCAAAGTAAGGAGAAGAAAAAGAAAGCATAAAGATTAGAATCAAAATCAGTGTGTATTTCCTCCCCAAACAGGGAAAAGTCAGTAAAACCAAACACTGATTCTTGAGAAGATTAATAAAATTGATAAATTCCTACCCAAACTAAAAGATTGAAGACAGAAATTACTAGTATCAGGAATAAGAAAAATTTTATCACTACAGGATCTGAAGAAATGAAAAGGATAATGAGGGAGTTTTAGGAACAACTTTATTCCACTAAGTAGGACAAAATAGATAAAATGGACAAGTTCCTTGAAAGATGCAAAATCAAAGCTCACTTAAGAAATAGAAAATCTTATATCTATTACCTTATTATGAATGACCTTGTATCTATTAATAAAATTATATTTGTAGTAAAAAGAATTGTCACAAAGAAAACTTTAAGACAGATATCTTCACTGGAAATAATTCCAATTCTACAAACTATTCCAGAAAATTCAAAAGGAGGGATTACTTCCTAACTGGTTCTGTGAGGTCAGCATTATCCTGATACCAACATGAGAGAAACATTACAATAAAAGGAAACAACCAATCAAAATTTATCATGAACACGTGTGAAGTTTTTAAGTAAAATTGCAACAAATGAATCCAGCAATATATTAAAGAAAGACAATACATAATGTGCAAGTGGAGTTTATCCCAGGAATGCAAAGTTGTCTCACTATTTGAAAACCAATCAAATGAATTCACCATAGTAACAAACTGAGAAAGAAAGACCGCATCATCACGCATCATCCTCTCAGTACATTCAGGAAAAAGTATTTGACACAATTCAGTATCCATAACTGATTAAAAACCCTCAGCAAACTAGGAGTAGAAGGTAACTTGCTACTAAGAATCTAAGAATATAAAATTTCTAGAAGAAAATATGGAAGAAAATTACTGTAACCTTGGATTAGGCTAAGATTTCTCAGATACAGTAACATAATCATCATAATCTAGAAATCATAAAATTTCTAGAAGAAAATATGGAAGAAAATTATTGTAACCTTGGATTAGGCTAAGATTTCTCAGATACAGTAACATAATCATCATAATCTAGAAATCATAAAATTTCTAGAAGAAAATATGGAAGAAAATTATTGTAACCTTGGATTAGGCTAAGATTTCTCAGATACAGTAACATAATCACGATCCACAAGAGAACACATTGATAAATAGGACTTCATTAAAACTGTAAACCTCTGCTTTTTTATAAACAGTATTAGGAAGAATTAAAAGATAAACCACAGTCTGGGAGAAAATATTTTCAAAGCCTATGTCTGATAAAGGACTTTTTCTAGATGTATAAAAAACTCTCAAAACCCAATCATAAGAAAACAACCCAATTAAAAATGGACAAAACAGGCCGGGCGCAGTGGTTGGCTCATGCCTGTAATCCCAGGATTTTGGGAGGCTGAGGCGGGTGGATCACCTGAGGTCAGGAGTTCGAGATCAGCCTGGCCAACATGACTAAACCCCATCTCTACTAAAAATACAAAAAGTTAGCCAGGCGTGATGGTGGGCGCATATAATCCCAGCTACTCGGGAGGCTGAAGCAGGATAATTACTTGAACCCAGGAGACGGAGGTTGCAGTGAGCCGAGATTGTGCTGTTGCACTCCACTGGGCGACAGAGCAGGACCTTGTCTCAGAAAAAAAGAAAAGAAAATAAAAAAAAAGGGACAAAAGGACAGATGGCAAATAATCACACAAAAAGATGTGATTTCATGCTAATCCAAGGCAGTTTATGCTAAAAAATGTGAAATTCATCAGGAATTCGATTAGGTTTTAATTTGTCTTTTTTTTTTTCTTTTTTCTTTTTTTTTTATTATACTTTAAGTTTTAGGGTACATGTGCACATTGTGCAGGTTAGTTACATATGTATACATGTGCCATGCCGGTGCGCTGCACCCACCAACTCGTCATCTAGCATTAGGTATATCTCCCAATGCTATCCCTCCCCCCTCCCCCCTCCCCACCAAAGTCCCCAGAGTGTGATATTCCCCTTCCTGTGTCCATGTGATCTCATTGTTCAATTCCCACCTACGAGTGAGAGTATGCGGTGTTTGGTTTTTTGTTCTTGCAATAGTTTACTGAGAATGATGGTTTCCAGTTTCATCCATGTCCCTACAAAGGACATGAACTCATCATTTTTTATGGCTGCATAGTATTCCATGGTGTATATGTGCCACATTTTCTTAATCCAGTCTATGATTGTTGGACATTTGGGTTGGTTCCAAGTCTTTGCTATTGTGAATAATGCCGCAATAAACATACGTGTGCATGTGTCCTTATAGCAGCATGATTTATAGTCATTTGGGTATATACCCAGTAATGGGATGGCTGGGTCAAATGGTATTTCTAGCTCTAGATCCCTGAGGAATCGCCACACTGACTTCCACAATGGTTGAACTAGTTTACAGTCCCACCAACAGTGTAAAAGTGTTCCTATTTCTCCACATCCTCTCCAGCACCTGTTGTTTCCTGACTTTTTAATGATTGCCATTCTAACTGGTGTGAGATGATATCTCATAGTGGTTTTGATTTGCATTTCTCTGATGGCCAGTGATGATGAGCATTTTTTCATGTGTTTTTTGGCTGCATAAATGTCTTCTTTTGAGAAGTTTCTGTTCATGTCCTTCGCCCACTTTTTGATGGGGTTGTTTGTTTTTTTCTTGTAAATTTGTTTGAGTTCATTGTAGATTCTGGATATTAGCCCTTTGTCAGATGAGTAGGTTGCGAAAATTTTCTCCCATGTTGTAGGTTGCCTGTTCACTCTGATGGTAGTTTCTTTTGCTGTGCAGAAGCTCTTTAGTTTAATTAGATCCCATTTGTCAATTTTGGCTTTTGTTGCCATTGCTTTTGGTGTTTTGGACATGAAGTCCTTGCCCACGCCTATCTCCTGAATGGTAATGCCTAGGTTTTCTTCTAGGGTTTTTATGGTTTTAGGTCTAACGTTTAAATCTTTAATCCATCTTGAATTGATTTTTGTATAAGGTGTAAGGAAGGGATCCAGTTTCAGCTTTCTACATATGGCTAGCCAGTTTTCCCAGCACCACTTATTAAATAGGGAATCCTTTCCCCATTGCTTGTTTTTCTCAGGTTTGTCAAAGATCAGATAGTTGTAGGTAAGTGGCGTTATTTCTGAGGGTTCTGTTCTGTTCCATTGATCTATATCTCTGTTTTGGTACCAGTACCATGCTGTTTTGGTTACTGTAGCCTTGTAGTATAGTTTGAAGTCAGGTAGTGTGATGCCTCCAGCTTTGTTCTTTTGGCTTAGGATTGACTTGGCGATGCAGGCTCTTTTTTGGTTCCATATGAACTTTAAAGTAGTTTTTTCCAATTCTGTGAAGAAAGTCATTGGTAGCTTGATGGGGATGGCATTGAATCTGTAAATTACCTTGGGCAGTATGGCCATTTTCACGATATTGCTTCTTCCTACCCATGAGCATGGAATGTTCTTCCATTTGTTTGTATCCTCTTTTATTTCCTTGAGCAGTGGTTTGTAGTTCTCCTTGAAGAGGTCCTTCACATCCCTTGTAAGTTGGATTCCTAGGTATTTTATTCTCTTTGAAGCAATTGTGAATGGGAGTTCACTCATGATTTGGCTCTCTGTTTGTCTGTTGTTGGTGTATAGGAATGCTTGTGATTTTTGTACATTGATTTTGTATCCTGAGACTTTGCTGAAGTTGCTTATCAGCTTAAGGAGATTTTGGGCTGAGACGATGGGGTTTTCTAGATAAACAATCATGTCGTCTGCAAACAGGGACAATTTGACTTCCTCTTTTCCTAATTGAATACCCTTTATTTCCTTCTCCTGCCTGATAGCCCTGGCCAGAACTTCCAACACTATGTTGAATAGGAGTGGTGAGAGAGGGCATCCCTGTCTTGTGCCAGTTTTCAAAGGGAATGCTTCCAGTTTTTGCCCATTCAGTATGATATTGGCTGTGGGTTTGTCATAGATAGCTCTTATTATTTTGAAATACATCCCATCAATACCTAATTTATTGAGAGTTTTTAGCATGAAGGGTTGTTGAATTTTGTCAAAGGCTTTTTCTGCATCTATTGAGATAATCATGTGGTTTTTGTCTTTGGCTCTGTTTATATGCTGGATTACATTTATTGATTTGCGTATATTGAACCAGCCTTGCATCCCAGGGATGAAGCCCACTTGATCATGGTGGATAAGCTTTTTGATGTGCTGCTGGATTCGGTTTGCCAGTATTTTATTGAGGATTTTTGCATCAATGTTCATCAAGGATATTGGTCTAAAATTCTCTTTTTTGGTTGTGTCTCTGCCCGGCTTTGGTATCAGAATGATGCTGGCCTCATAAAATGAGTTAGGGAGGATTCCCTCTTTTTCTATTGATTGGAATAGTTTCAGAAGGAATGGCACCAGTTCCTCCTTGTACCTCTGGTAGAATTCGGCTGTGAATCCATCTGGTCCTGGACTCTTTTTGGTTGGTAAACTATTGATTATTGCCACAATTTCAGGTCCTGTTATTGGTCTATTCAGAGATTCAACTTCTTCCTGGTTTAGTCTTGGGAGAGTGTATGTGTCGAGGAATGTATCCATTTCTTCTAGATTTTCTAGTTTATTTGCATAGAGGTGTTTGTAGTATTCTCTGATGGTAGTTTGTATTTCTGTGGGATCGGTGGTGATATCCCCTTTATCATTTTTTATTGTGTCTATTTGATTCTTCTCTCTTTTTTTCTTTATTAGTCTTGCTAGCGGTTTATCAATTTTGTTGATCCTTTCAAAAAACCAGCTCCTGACCCCCGAGCAGCCTAACTGGGAGGCACCCCCCAGCAGGGGCACACTGACACCTCACACGGCAGGGTATTCCAACAGACCTGCAGCTGAGGGTCCTGTCTGTTAGAAGGAAAACTAACAAACAGAAAGGACATCCACACCAAAAACCCATCTGTACATCATCATCAAAGACCAAAAGTAGATAAAACCACAAAGATGGGGAAAAAACAGAACAGAAAAACTGGAAACTCTAAAACGCAGAGCGCCTCTCCTCCTCCAAAGGAACGCAGTTCCTCACCAGCAACGGAACAAAGCTGGATGGAGAATGATTTTGACGAGCTGAGAGAAGAAGGCTTCAGACGATCAAATTACTCTGAGCTACGGGAGGATATTCAAACCAAAGGCAAAGGAGTTGAAAACTTTGAAAAAAATTTAGACGAATGTATAACTAGAATAACCAATACAGAGAAGTGCTTAAAGGAGCTGATGGAGCTGAAAACCAAGGCTCGAGAACTACGTGATGAATGCAGAAGCCTCAGGAGCCGATGCGATCAACTGGAAGAAAGGGTATCAGCAATGGAAGATGAAATGAATGAAATGAAGCGAGAAGGGAAGTTTAGAGAAAAAAGAATAAAAAGAAATGAGCAAAGCCTCCAAGAAATATGGGACTATGTGAAAAGACCAAATCTACGTCTGATTGGTGTACCTGAAAGTGATGCAGAGAATGGAGCCAAGTTGGAAAACACTCTGCAGGATGTTATCCAGGAGAACTTCCCCAATCTAGCAAGGCAGGCCAACGTTCAGATTCAGGAAATACAGAGAACGCCACAAAGATACTCCTCGAGAAGAGCAACTCCAAGACACATAATTGTCAGATTCACCAAAGTTGAAATGAAGGAAAAAATGTTAAGGGCAGCCAGAGAGAAAGGTTGGGTTACCCTCAAAGGGAAGCCCATCAGACTAACAGCGGATCTCTCGGCAGAAACCCCACAAGCCAGAAGAGAGTGGGGGCCAATATTCAACATTCTTAAAGAAAAGAATTTTCAACCCAGAATTTCATATCCAGCCAAACTAAGCTTCATAAGTGAAGGAGAAATAAAATACTTTACAGACAAGCAAATGCTGACCGATTTTGTCACCACCAGGCCTGCCCTAAAAGAGCTCCTGAAGGAAGTGCTAAACATGGGAAGGAACAACCGGTACCAGCCGCTGCAAAATCATGCCAAAATGTAAAGACCATCGAGACTAGGAAGAAACTGCATCAACTAACGAGCAAAATCACCAGCTAACATCATAATGACACTTTCAAATTCACACATAACAATATTAACTTTAAATGTAAATGGACTAAATTCTCCAATTAAAAGACACAGACTGGCAAGTTGGATAAAGAGTCAAGACCCATCAGTGTGCTGTATTCAGGAAACCCATCTCATGTGCAGAGACACACATAGGCTCAAAATAAAAGGATGGAGGAAGATCTACCAAGCAAATGGAAAACAAAAAAAGGCAGGGGTTGCAATCCTAGTCTCTGATAAAACAGACTTTAAACCAACAAAGATCAAAAGAGACAAAGAAGGCCATTACATAATGGTAAAGGGATCAATTCAACAAGAGGAGCTAACTATCCTAAATATATATGCACCCAATACAGGAGCACCCAGATTCATAAAGCAAGTCCTGAGTGACCTACAAAGAGACTTAGACTCCCACACATTAATAATGGGAGACTTTAACACCCCACTGTCAACATTAGACAGATCAACGAGACAGAAAGTCAACAAGGATACCCAGGAATTGAACTCAGCTCTGCACCAAGTGGACCTAATAGACATCTACAGAACTCTCCACCCCAAATCAACAGAATATACATTTTTTTCAGCACCACACCACACCTATTCCAAAATTGACCACATACTTGGAAGTAAAGCTCTCCTCAGCAAATGTAAAAGAACAGAAATTATAACAAACTATCTCTCAGACCACAGTGCAATCAAACTAGAACTCAGGATTAAGAATCTCACTCAAAGCCGCTCAACTACATGGAAACTGAACAACCTGCTCCTGAATGACTACTGGGTACATAACGAAATGAAGGCAGAAATAAAGATGTTCTTTGAAACCAATGAGAACAAAGACACAACATACCAGAATCTCTGGGACGCATTCAAAGCAGTGTGTAGAGGGAAATTTATAGCACTAAATGCCCACAAGAGAAAGCAGGAAAGATCCAAAATTGACACCCTAACATCACAATTAAAAGAACTAGAAAAGCAAGAGCAAACACATTCAAAAGCTAGCAGAAGGCAAGAAATAACTAAAATCCGAGCAGAACTGAAGGAAATAGAGACACAAAAAACCCTTCAAAAAATCAATAATTTGTCTTATTTTACTACAAATGGGCCTTATGTTTAGATGGTGATGGCACTTGGAAATTATATTTATGTTTGTTTCATCTTGAAAGTGTGCTTTTACATATATATTTATGAATGTATATTGAAGCTTTATTATTAGGATATGTCTTTCATTTGGTCAAATGAGATGCGAAAATGCAACGTGCTTAATTTCATTCTATTTTTTAAATTTCTAAACATTGAAATTGTTTTTTGAAATGACGCTTTAAAATATTTAACTTATGAAATAAATTTGTCTCTGAAAATCTAGATGTTGTGTTATGTATCTATTTTCTCTAGACAGGAATACATTTCTAATATGGATATATATGTCTGTCTTTTTTCAGGCCTGGTTGCAGTATGCTTGAAATCTGGGATGTGGAAGACCCTTCCAATGCAGCTAACCCTCCCTTATGTAGCGTCCTCCTTGAGCCGAGATTGTGCCACTGCACTCCAGCCTGGGCGACAAATCAAGACCCCGTCTCCAAAAAAAAAAAAAACAAAACTTGATTGGGATCCAAAATCATACAACTATACACTAAAATCAGTGAATATTACCTTATGTAAATTAAAAATTAGGAAATCAAAAGAAAAGCATACATATAAAAAATAGTTTTTTCTAAGCATTTCTCATTTGTAGGGTGTTTGAATTATGTTGTATGTTGTCTCATTTCACCCCCATAACAAATCTATGAAAGAGGTACTTTTATCCCCATGTTAACGTGAATAAACCCAGGTTTGGAAAAGTTGAGAAACATACTTACTGTCATATAGTTAACAAGTGACCGAGCAGGGATGTGAAGCCAGATTCCTCTGACTCCAAGGTCTGAGTTCTTCCTCCTGCACAGTGGTCAATTGGCTAGATCCACATAAACAGCATGCACAAACTCACCACTCACACATACATACCCACAGACACACACCACACAGATGGGATACATCTCACAATCACATATATGGAATGAGTGATATGCAAATATAAAATTGCATTATTTTTATATTCTCATTTTATATAAATCCTACCACGAGGCATAGTCTGTCTCATTCATTCATTCATTTATCCATCCCTTCATTTATTTCCTCATTTCCTCAGGAAATAGCTTCCTTTGTGGCAGGTGCTATTCCAGACTCTGGAGATACTACAGTAAGCAAAACAGAATAAACTCAAAAACTCTAAAATGCAACAATAAAAAACAAGGAAATTTCAAAAAGGATCAAAGTTTTGAACAGACCTTTCAACTGAAATATATATGTAGTTAATACACACACAAAAAAACAAGTAAATAACAAGTGGGATATTTGGTAGTGATAAGTGCTATGAAGAAACACTAAAGCAAAGTAAGAAGAGTGAGTAAGAGGAGGAACTGTTTTAGAGACAGTGACCGGGGAGGCCTCTCTGCGAAGGGGAATTGAAGCAGAGAATGGATGGAAGAGAGGCAGGGAGTATTGGGAAGGTCTGGGAGAAGGTTTTTCCCGGACACAGGAATAACCAGGAGAAGCCCCTGAGGCAGGAGTTGCTTGGCATGTTTGAGATACAGCCAGTGGGCTGCTCGGCTTGGGTGAGCTTGCAGGGCTGAGAGTGGGAGGAAGCCGGGGAAGCTGTAGAACTTTCCTACTTACAGTGCGTACTTGTAGCTGTTCTTCAATTCTCCAGTATAAGTTTATCTCCCTGGTTAATTGCAAATTATTTACAGGACCATGCTTTCTATTTTTTAAATGAATCTCAGTCTGTACCTGGCACTTCACTGGGCATGGAGCTAATGCCAGATAAAAACGTGATGGTTGATGAGTGCTGTTCATACACATTTCCCAGTGGTTCTTCCCCCGGAAGGCAGCTATGTGATCAATAAATAGGACGCTAGGAGAGTGGGAATTTCCAGCAGTGCTTCATACTGTCACCTTTGAGACCTATAGAGAGTTCTGCTGAGGGCAAGGTTTTGTGGTATAGGAGGTCATCCTGATGAGGGTTTTTGTTTTTGTTTTTTAAATGGTGGCTTTTAGCGTAAATTGGCAGGGATTGATCAGGTGTTTCCTCTGGGCTAATGCTCCTTGGGGATCATGGGATGTGGTCTGCACACTCAACTGAGAAGGTCCAGTAATGGCAAGGCAGTCACCAGGGGACCCATGTCCTCAGAGGACCTGGCTCCTCAGAGAAACCGCAGGTTCACTGGGGGAGATTATCAGGACTTTAGACCTCAGGATGAAGAGACACACTCCAGGAGGGGCTGTGGATAGTTACCATGGTGCCCCAGAAAGGTGTCAGGGTAGTGCATGGGGAAAGCCCCCCAGGGTCCTGGCCAGCTTAGAGGCAATGGGGAGGAGCATGCTGGGCAGACTGTGCGGGGTCCAGTCATGATCAGCCTAGCTCCTGAGGGGCTTTGCGTGGCACAGGTGTGACAATAAGAGCAAAGATTCCAGTAAGGAACAAAGAGAGAGTGAGTCTCTAGGAAGCCTGGACTTTTGATTTAGCCAGACTTGGGTTTGCAGCCTGGCTCCTGCCCAGGGTAGAGTAAGCTCCTGTCACCACCACCGCCATTACAGGGGAATCCTAGCAAATCTATGAGAGCCAGAAGCTAGACACAATGCCTGGTGCGTAGTGCTCACCATATACTTGTCCTTGGGTAGCCAATATCAAGTTAAATTTTCCAGAATTGTCACTCTGGGCCAGAAAGAGCTGTGTCCTGGCAATGGTGGCAGGGAGTCACCAGCAGGATCGGGTAGGACCCATGGTCACCACAGTGGCTAGTGCTGTGAGGAGGATTGAGATGCGGGAGAGTTTGCTCCCATAGGCCAGCACCATGGTGGGGCCACTGAGACTGAGACCAGCGCACTGAGGGCTGGGCCTGGCAGTGGCCCCTTTGCACAGGCAGAAGAGCCTCCTGGAAAAGGACTCAGTCTGGGCCCACTATGGGGGCTGACTGCTTGTAAGGAACGGAATAGACCACCAGGGGAGAACACCTCCCACATGAGGTAGTGCCAGAGCAAGACGCTGGACCTGACAACAAAGCCTTCAGTGGTGAAGACAGCAGAGACTCCAAGCTCCCTGTGAAGGAAGTGACTCATCCCGTCCCTAGCCCAGCTCCTTTCCTAAGGAGGAAAAAGGTGAGAATTCCAAAAAGAAAAACTCTGTCAGTAAATTCTAACATGGGAGATCTCAAGGAGCCCTACTTGGCCCCCGTCCAACAGCCAGTAACACAAAAAGCTGGCTGCTCAGAGACCACAGCACTGTCTGTTCTTAGGACAGAAGAGCAGATGGGTGGCACACAGGCCATAACTACCAACATGGAGTTGCTGTGCCAGGTGGAGCCAGGGCCTCACTCCTGCACCCCGTGGAGCTGTGACAGCTGGTGGCGGGCATTCTGGTGACAAGTGAGCCATGAGCAGGCTTGTGTGGCACAGAAAGCGGGCTCATTCTTACATACCCATGAGACACCCTCCGGAGAGTCCCAGAAATACTGTCCTGGAGCTTACAGGTGGAGAAGGTGTGAAGGTCTGCAGGTTCAAATGAGGCCAAGCAGTGAGATTTAAATTGGTCCTGTTAACCTGACCTCATTTGTATCCTCAGTATGGAGGTGCTTTGGGAAGATAAGGCAAGAATAGTGATGATCAGTAATAGCATCTACTTGTTGAGCACCTATTGCAGGCAGGTACTAGGCTTAACACTCTCAACATATTTTTTTACTCTTTATCCCAACCCTGAAATAAGGACATTTGAGACAGGAGGAAACTGAGGCTGAGCATTCATGTAAAGGTTGCGGCAGCATCTGGGAGAGATGTGGGAAAGAACAGGAACAGGACCCAAATGTTCACAGCAGAAGCAGTCCCTAGCAGGGGCCCGTCTCTGGCATGCTCGCTGCTCCCTCTGGACTCAGCAGGAGTCTCCAGGCTCCAGGAAGGACATGGAGCAAAGCTCTGCTTTTTGACCTGGGCATCTCCTTTTGAGGGAGTGGTGAGTTAGCCAAATGGGGCATGGAAATGACTGTGAAAATGGAATGGCAGCTGAAAGGTCATGATCCAGGAAAGGGCATGAGGAGGGCAAACTGCAAAAGCCTGAGGCACTGCAGGGATGGGAATGTTGAATGGTATAATGGCACATCAAGGTTTCTATGACTTTGATGCAAGGGGAAAGCGATTTTCACCTCAGACTCAAACTGGAAGTTTTTCTCCCTACCAAAAGGCAGGATGCCAGAGAAACAGACCCTTTCCCTCCTGGGTAAGAGTTTGGTGTTTCTCCAGTGCTCCACTCTGACCTAGCAGGGAGCTAGCAGAGACCATCCCACAGTCACCTCATCCAGCAGAGGATTTTCCACATGTGCCATGGGCTCTGTTCCTCAGCAACTTCAATAACAGAGGTTCAGCATCTGGGGGGTGCCAGGCTAAAGGAAGTCAATCAAGCTTCTTGTTTTGTGTTTCATTTTGCTTTTACCCTAGCATTTTCCAGAGCCTTTAACATGCTAAAATGAATTGTCACTCACCAGGAGTGGAGATGCAGCCGGTCCTGAATTTATCTGAAAAATGAAAATCTTTATTTGGAAAATGCTTATTAACATCTTAGCGAATTGGTGTTCTGGGGAAGATGATTTAGGAAAATCTGCTCTATGCATGTCACTGCCTGCTTCATGATTGCTTACTGCTTAATTTGATGCAACTTTTTTTTTTTAACCAAAAGTCAAATAATAACCCAGGTTTACCATTTGCAAAGCTTCCCCCTACTCCCAACACACACACCTTCCTCCTTCTTCCTCTTCTCCCTTTCCCTCTCCCTCTCCTTTTCCTGCCCTTTACTGTACAAGAATGCCTTGAATAAGGAAAACCTATAAAACAGAAATATAAATTTGGAAGTGATTATTTAATTGGCCTTTGATTTCATGACAGGCAAAAATAAGTTGGCCCTCATATTTTTTTTTCAAAAAATGATACTTTAAATACTAAAGGATTTAAAGGATACTTGGTAAATATTTGTTGGCTTAATTCATGGAACGTGTGGCTGTTATGTGAAAATACATTATCTGTATCCCAGAAATAAAAAAAAAATCCTTTTTCTGGCCTAGAGCATAATACTTCAGCCCTGAGGACCCCACTCACTCACCTGGTATTCTATGTATATGGTGCTCCCTGCGGCAGCGCTGGGCTCATTACAAGTAACACTGATTCTTAGGTGTTTTATGCCTTTTTACCAATCTCTTTAGAAGAAGCAGATGAACATTTAGAATTTTAACAGGGAATGTTTACCTGAGGACAGAAGCTAGATGAAAAGATCAGCTGGCACCCAGAACACATATTTTTCCTGACAATCCAGCCAAATGTGAATCCAGGGACTCGGTGTAATTCATCAGAACAAAGCAACACTGCAGGCAGGTTGTGTGGTACCCACTTGCCTTTGTAATACCGCCATGCTCAATTCCAAACACAGCCTGTCAACTCATCAGAGCAGGACTGGTGAGAAAGCCAAGGCTGGCAGCAGGTTTGGTGCTACCTCTTGGTACCAGAGCCACCTGCACACAGTATGGAGCAAGGGAATAGCCAGGGTGCCCTGGAGCCAGTTCCTTCCAGAAGCCAGCAGCCCTAGGGCTCCTCTATCCCACTCCCAGCAAGAAGAAGCTGCCATGAATATGAAGGTGGGAAGAGGAAGCTCAGACCAGGGGAAGGCTTGGGCTGTGTGTTAATTCTCTGGTCCCCAGGGCCCAACACAGTTGTCTGGTTAATACTGCATTAAATGCAGTGAATTAATTCTAGCCCCAGTTCCACTAAGAAATTCCTGAGTGCTCTCAGAAAGTTACTTCTCTTGGAGCCTGCAGCACAACAAACCACTCAGAGCTTGGTGCTATAAAACAACAGCAAGCATTTGTCATTACTATCTTTCACTTCTTTAGGGGTTGATGGGGCTCAGCTAGGCAGTTTTTGGTCCTCATGCAGTGACAATCAGACAATGGCTGGGGCTAGAGTTCTCTTGAAGGCCTTTCCATTCATACTCTCTGGTGCCTGACTTGGGAAGACCTAAATAGCTGGTGGCTGGAACAGCCGGGGCTCCTCAGGCACCTCTGTCTATTACAGTGTGCTCCCTCCATGTGGACTCTCTGTCAGGGTAGCTGGACTTCTTACATGAAGTCACCTGTCCCCGGAGACAGGCTGGTGGAAGTCAATAACCCATTGTGATCCAGCTTCACAAGTCAAGCAGTGTCACTTCCACCATATTATATGCACGGAGACAGTCAAAAGTGCTGCCCATGTTCCAGGGCAGGAGATAGATCTCTCTTCTTGATGGGAAGAATGTTAAAGAATTTACAGACTTGCTTTGAAACAGAGCCTTAATTTCTCCATATCCTCTAAATGAGGATAATAATACCTCATGGGCCAGATTTTTTTGATGGGGGGGATGGAAGGATACTTGGGGCTAATGCAGATTAACTCATGTGGTGAAAATTAAGGTGCAGTCCAAACATAAGAGATGGACAATTAGAGCTGTCTGGAGTTACAAATTCTTAAACCGGAACATGTTATAATCTTTCAGAGGCCGAAAAAGTTTTCTTGTTGGCATTCTTCTCTTCAATAAATAAATCACCTGAGTTGCAAAAGTACAATTTTCCCCATAAGATCAACAATAAAGCCATTTTGAATGAGAGAGAAATATAGCCTCTCATTCAAAAGCAAAAAGTAAGTAATTTTTGCTTTTTCCTAATTTTCTCTTGATCAAAATAAGGTTGCCCACCATTGCTATGCATCTTGTTACACTCACTGCCAAGGCTCAATGTCTTGCAAATGTTGCTGTGCATAAATGTTGACAGTGGAAAGGATTTAAGAACAAAAATGAGTTGTCATTGGCCTTTTAACATTAAGTACAATTGACATCTGTACTCTATTTGTATAAATAAGATAGGTTAAAATTTGTTCTGTACCCACTTCCATTATAATGCCAATAACAAGTTATTACACTGATTTATTAGCTGGAACTCTTGGTTGCAAAGAAAAAAAAATCAAGGCTAAAACCACAAAAAAGGAAATGTAGGGGGCCTCAAGCACTGGGGTGTTGGAATGCGGCTGGAGGGTCTGGAACCAACAACTGGTGGGAAGCAAGGCTCTCCAGGATTCATTCAGTCATCTAATTATTCTTTCTCTCTCCCTCCTCCATCCTTGTTTCTCACTGTCTGCTGCACTCTACTCTGCACACTGATTATTTCTATATTTCTACTTCTCGGCCAACATGACAAGCAGAAGTGGCTGCTCCATAATCTTCAGTTTTGAGTCTGTCATTCACCAGGCTTGCCCAGGCTAAATTAAAACTCTTAGTTAAAGGTTCAAATTCCTGGGAGAGACAATGTTGCCTGGTTGTGCAGGGGCCATTATCCATTCAGGGCTACGTCACATAATACAATTGTGCTGCAGGCTCCTGGGCATAGAAGGGGAAAGAGTGCTGCTGGGGAGGGCCTAAGGGATTCTTGGTGAAATGGAGAGCCACTCTAGAGGGTGGCGGCTACAACATATTTACACACACACTTTCCTGCTCTGCTAGACTTGTTTTGTTCTTCTCTATCCTCAATATCAAGCCCAATCCATAGTAGGTAGTCAATGCATGCTAAGCTTCATGAGTGGAAGTTTTTACAGTCACATTTCTTAAACAGCAAAAGCACCTAGAGCTCTGGCGCACTTTGAGAATCTTGTGATAATTAGCACACTAAATGGTATTATCTCTTTTAAGTCCATCTTCATAATTTGAAATGTAACCCAAAGGCACATGTTGATGTCTGAAAACAAACTTCTCTAATGTAATTATGCCTCTTTAAAGAAATATCACAAAATGCATTTTAAGTGGTAATGGAATGGGGAAAAAGTACATAATGATCAGGGAAAGTATGCAAACACAGTATTTAGATATATAGATATGTCTTTGGCTTACAATTTAATAATGCTAATGTATGTCTTAGTGTCTGCGGACTAGAGATGCAGTAGGGCTCTATGAAAAGTCTATTCATTTGAAGTAATAAAGATTTGGGGGTAAATTATTGGGAGATAATTGAAGGACAGAGGAAAATATGCAGTGAAAATCTAGCAATCAGAGCTAGACATTCTCAAAGGTAATCAGAATTTTGTACCAATCTCATTTTATTCAAAGTATCCCATATTTTTTGAGTTGGAAGGGATTCAGGGAAACATGTATTTCATCCCCTCTTGGTAACAACCAGTGACTTGGCCAAAGTCACATCGATGTCTTGGAGGGTTAAGGGACCAAAATGCCTAAGTGGAGGCACACATGTCCTAGAAGCATTGGCTCATTCTTTCCCCCATGGCTTGCCATTTATTCCTTTAAAGGGGGAAATTCTCAGCTTGGAGTGATTTAATCTTATGCAACAAATGCTGTGGCTCCTGGGACTTATGTAGTCTTGGCAGGCAGCAGAATGCCCCAGAACTTATCTCTGCAGGCTTACGCATAATACTGATGTGTTTGTTTTGTCACCGTCTATTTTTCCTGCCCATTTTCCAGGAAGGCCCTAAGCTGTAGCACCTGACACACACTGCCAATGTCTAGCTTCATGCACCTTCCAGCTACCTTCTTCAACTCAGTTACATAAATATCTTTCTGCCTAGGTCTATTTTCCAGGCCAATGGTTCCCAGCCATGGTGGTATCACAGCACACTGGGGTGTTGCAATGAGCTGGGGTGTAAGCCATTTGTTACTAACAACAGAGTTCCAAAGTCTACTAATGACTTACTTTGTAATATATAAAGAGAATTCAAGTTAATCCCCATAATTTGCCACACTCAATTGCACTGAACATACTTTCTTAGGATGGGCTGTGATTCTTAGGGTCGGCTCTAAGCATCTTTATTTTCAAGGAAGCAATTTTTAGTTTTAAGGGAAAAAAACTCATGTTGTTATCTTTTATGAATTGTCCATCTCACAAGACAGTGTAGTGTCAAGGGTTAGGAACAGTGGTCTGAGTTCATACCCCAGCTCCACCGCTAACTAGTGATATAACCTTGAGCAAGTTTCCTCAGCCTCTCTGAGTTCTTTCTCCTACAAATTGAGGATAATGAAAGGATGCATCTTGTAGGCGCCTGTGAGAATTAAACAAGGTAGTATATGTGATATCCTTAGACAGTCCCTAGAACTTGGTAAAGGCTAGTTTTGTAGGGCTCTTTTTATTTGCTATTGTAAGGCTTTTCCCTTTTCTGGGGGTTTTCCTTGATGGTGTATCAGTCTTCTTATTTTGGGGCATAAAGAACAAATGTATCATTAATGCTTTGTATCATGCCCATACACAAATCTATAGGCTGGCTAAGCCTGGATTTCTTTTGTTTTCTTGACTCTTAAAATTCCATGGGCCTGTTTCTTGGCTGACTCCAGACATGTATCTTGTGCTTGAGTAACTCCAGGAAAAAAGGGTATTTGAGAAAATTTTCTCCAAGATATTTCATGACTCTTCATCAGCTCTCAGTCTTGCACCTTGATTCACTTCTCCCTTCCTCCAACCATCATCATCACGCTCTTTCTGTTTCTCTTCCAGGGAGAGGGGAGATAGGGTGAGTCCTGCTCTGGTTGCCTGCACTGCAGCCAAGCTGGGGCCAAGCAGAGGAGACAAGCGGGGGTCTGGGAGGCAAACCTCTGGCATCCCAGGTTAAACTTTCAAATCATTTTCTAGCCATTACTGTATATCTACTGTGCCCTGTGGGATAAATTAGCATTCATGAGCTAACCTAATTGTTGTAGAGTCTACAAAAGAGGAGCTCAAATAGAGATCAGTGCCAGGAACGAAGTCCCACCTTTGATGTGTGAAACGCACTTCCACATTTTGACTTGTGATCAGAGAGACATTCTGCATTACTTGTTACCTCATTATCTTTTCCTTTTACTGTACAGACCCTGGGTAAAGATAAATTTACTTTTAGATAGATATGTTAAAAATCTATCATATCATAAGGAATGAGCAAAGAGGTCATTTCTCTTTTCCCTAAAGCTGTGGGTCTCGGGCTCCCCGCTTGGCAGAATCACCTGAGAAACTTCTAAAAGGTACAGATGCCATCCTTTTCTGATTGCATTCGCCTGGAGTGACATCTGGGCACCAGCATTTCTCAGAGCCTCCCAGGTAATTGTTATGTTGCCAGAGCTGCAGGGATGAGAGGCAGCAGCCTATGGGCATCCACTGAGCAGTGTCATTACTCCTTTTCCCCCCAATTTCAGGTTCCAAAAAAAGGGTTAGATGACACCAGCTCTGAAATAGTCTAACTCCACAGATCCCAAAATAACATATCTGTGTAACCTCTTAATAAAGTTTTATAAATAGTACATGTTCTATTGTTACCTACCTCATTCTCTTGGCAACATTTTTAAGACTTGTTTCCAAGATTCATCTTAAACTACTAAAACAGAATTATGATGGACATTCAATAGCTATTCCTCCAAAATATGATTCTAAAAAAAGGGGGGGTGCTGGGCACAGTGGCTCACGCCTGTAATCCCAGCACTTTGGGAGGCCGAGTTGGGCAGATCATGAGGTCAGGAGTTCAAGACCGGCCTGGCCAAGATAGTGAAACCCCGTTTCTACTAAAAACACAAAAAAAGTTAAACAGGCATGGTGCTGGGCGCCTGTAATCCCAACTACTCAGGAGGCTGAGGCAGGAGAATCGCTTGAACCTGGGAGGCAGAGGTTGCAGTGAGCCGAGATCACACCACTGCACTCCAGCCAGGGCAACAGAGTGAGACTCTGTCTCAAAAAAAAAAAAAAAAAAAAAAAAGCAAAAAAAAAAGGATGAAGGATAAACTGGAAATATGAGTCTATTTTTTTCCCACGATTTCTTAAAATTTTGTTTACTTTTTCTGAATGTGTCCTTCACAAATGTATAGATTATTAAATATTCCTAATACACGAATATGAGAAAATATTTGTCCTCAAAAAATGGAAAACAGGAGCAAAAAGTTAAAAAAAACTGAAAAACCTTTGCCAGGTGCAGTGGCTCATGCCTATAATCTCAGTACTCTGGGAGGCTGAGGCAGGAGGATTTCTTGAACCCAGGATTTTGAGGCCACACTGGGCAACATAGTGAGACTCCATATCTATAAAAACACACATACAAAACAAAAAAAAACCCCTTAATTTAGTGAGAAGTGTGACCTCCAAACACTCAGAACTGATTCCTTTGGAGTAATGACCCTTAAACCACCTTTCAGGCCAGCATTTTGCAAGGTGTGGTCAAGATCCATGTGCATCATAGTCCTCTGGCTAGAAATGCAGACAAAGACCTCACCTGAAACTCATTCTCTAGGGACAGGAGCTGATAAAGCGCATCTTAAGCAAGCTTCCTAGATATTTTGCTTGCTTTTATTTTTTATAGCAGCATTGCCATCTTTAAAATAAAATTGTGCCTGGAATCCCAGTGAAGGGATGATGCAGGCTTGGGGTTCAGCAGTGGCCCGTTCTGGGGCTCCAGAGAAGTTTCCCTGAGGCATCATACCCAGCCACATGAGGGACTTCAAACATCAGTGTCACCTCTGCCTCCAGCTTCCAATGAGCTGCCCATCCCTTAGCTTTCCTCCTCTCCCTCCATCATGTCTTCATTCCCTGGGCTGCCTTTGTTAAGGTCCTTGGTCCCCTGGTCTCACTATACTCTTTCTCCTTTAATCGTCTTATTTGTTCCATGGTTTCTGGATTACATGCATTTGTCCAAAATAGTCACAGCAGAAAAGAAACTCAGAATACTTAAGGTTGGAGTGAGACAAATTAATTTTTTTGAACGTTTGCGTTTAACACACTGAACAGTGGAAGTTTAGCATCCCATCATTTCATTGTTTACCCACTTTGGCTGGAGTGGGCTTCAAAGATAGCCAAGCATTCTCTGGCTGTCCTGGATTGCTATGGAGGGCCAAATCTTATATTACATGGTTGTCTGCCTTATGTAAAGTAACTAACATCAGATTCTCCATGCAAGTCTAATTCTCATGAAGAAAATAATATTGCAGATTAGAACTTTGAAGCTGACATTGAAGGAACTGTGTGTCGGTTCTTACAGTCCTAGTTGTGTTTTTTTTTCATGAGAGATGAGGAAAGGAGAACAAACACCAAGTCTGCGTGTGAATTGCAGTGCTATGATAAGCATAGATTGGGCAGTTCCAACTAGCTCTCAAGGCTGTTTAAGATCCAAGTGTGACTAAATGCTGATTCACACAAAGCAATACACATCATTTGAAACAATCACTGGGGGGTATTATTGTGGCATCTCTTTGGGGGAATCCAGAGGCCCAACTTAACCCTCACTAATTTCCACACATTGAACAACTGAGTATTGAGAGAGGCTCAGGATGAGGAAAAGCACTGGCCGTAAAATATCATTAACATCATTACCCAGCCCCACAACCTCAGTCACCCCCAACCAGAGGTGGAAACCCTCAAAACATGGGTGGAAGTCCATGGACCAACCATGGAATTTTGGGCTGTGCATTTAGCTGATGCCACTTCTTCCTCTGTGTGCTTAGCTGATGCCATTTCCTCTTTTGTCCATTGCATCCATAAAAGAAGCCATTTTGGGTAGGCCAGAAAGTATGGGACTAAGGTCTTTTTTTTTTTTTTTTTTTTTATCTTCTATCCTCCAATTCTCTCATTAACTCAGGGCCAATGGCAACTGGGAATCACTTGTTTTGATTCCTCCTGAGACTGCACAGAACACACATGGCATATTCCTCCCAAAGCTGCTAGAAACCTAGTATGGTGTACACTGCTCTGCAAGCAAGACGCCAATGCTAGAGCACAATTTCACTGCACTTTATACTTCAGCTCTTGCCAGAGCAGCCTTGACTCCTTCAGACACGATGTTCATAGTCCAGGTGCAAAAATCAGGTGCTGGAATTCATGTCAGTTAGTTTTCTTTTAAAAGCAAAAGACTCCTTACCAGCGACTCCTCCCTAATCAGTTGCCTGCTACAAACTGGATACTGTAACAACAGGGAGCTTCTTGGCTGGCAAAAGTAAAAGTAGGGAGTTCACCCACTCCAGCATTGCTGAGCAGTGTGTGCTTCAGGTCATCTTGCCAAGGCAATGAAATGTTTCCAGCTATTTCCTTAAGGTTCATTTCCTAAGAACAAACCATGATTCATGGCACTAGGGGGACAGGGGGTGAATTGAATTAATGCCTGATTGGTAAGTAAAACAACTAAATCTCTTAGTTTTAAAATATATCTGCAAGATTACTCTAAAGTAACTATAGTTTAGAAATGTACAGTGAATACTTTGAAGGTCTAGACTTACACCAATCTGTTTCCTAATCATTAGGAATCTGTATTAGAGTTCTGTCAGTCAAGATTTGATTCACTTATTTATTCAACAAATGTACTATGCATGTAGTGTGTGCAGCTACTGCCCTAGGCACTGGGGATGCAGTATTGCCTTCAAGGAATTTACATCTAATCTATTACTTAATATATTCAAAATGGGAGAATCTTTGCTTGAACCTATTAATAGTAATGAGGTCAAGTACAATCATACATATTTTCCAAAGAGTTAACCTTTCAGCTGGTCTCATATTTGTCCTGTCATGCTCTAAACATTGTATTACAGGCGTGCCATACCTCATCCTTCCTGTTAAAGCAGCAGCCTCCCAGCCCCTAGGATTTCTTCCCGTCCACATTCTTGCTGTCATCTCAGCCATCCACACCGCCCACGTCACAAATTTACTCCCTCATAACATATCTACTTGCACAATGTTCCTCAAATCCTGTTTAAAATCCATTAGTGTTTTGCTCAAGAACCTTCACTAGTTTTTTATTTCTAAATAAAACATGTGCCCTTCTTTAAGGCCCTAAATCTCGAGTCATTTAACGTAATTAAACTTGTTTTCTGTGATTTAATTAATTCATTTAATCACATAATCAATCATTAACCAACAAAGATTTAATAGGCACCTATGCTGTATCTGGTGGCCCTGAGCCACCAAAGGTATTGGTAGCAGATGCTGTGGTGGCCACCCAGATTCCTCCTTCAGGTCTGAAGCCCTCCTCCCCTCAGCATGACAAGGGTGTTGGTGGCTGAGGGCTCCCAACTGAGTCCCTCTTTGGCAATTGCTCTGGGCTGAAGGGAGCTGCCTTCCCGAGGTTACTCCCGCTCACTGGAAGCAGTCAGCACTGATAATAGGTTGATGTGAACGTCAAAGGTTTGGGACCCTTACTGCAACTTGCAATGAGTTTGAAGGGGCATCCTAGCTCCAGAGTTCCCTATTGGATTGGACTGAAGTTCAACTTCTCTCAGCCCAATTCCACTTTCCTCACCCCATAACAGGCTCAAGAAGCTTACAGTATAACAAAGAAATCAGACAAATAAGTGGACAAATAAAACAGTGTGGTAAGGCTCACGCCTGTAATCCCAGCACTTTGGGAGGCTGAGGTGGGTGGATCACCTGAGGTCAGGAGTTTAAGACCAGCCTGACCAACATGGTGAAACCCCGTCTCTACTAAAAATACAAAAATTAGCTGGGTGTGCTGGTGCGCGCCTGTAATCGCAGCTACTCGGAAGGCTGAGGCAAGAGAACCACTTGAACCTGGGAGACGGAGGTTGCAGTGAGCCAAGATTGCACCATCGCACTCCAATCTGGGGGACAAGAGCGAGACTTCGTCTCAAAACAAAACAAAACAAAAACAGTGTGGTAAGACATATGACAGGGGAAGGTCTAGATTACAGGAAGAGAAGAGAGTTCCTTCAGGATCTGAGTTCTAAGTGAGATGTGAAGACTGAGCCAGAGTCATCCAGGAGAACTGGCAGGGCCTGGGCAGGACAGAAGGGTGGCCATCCAAGATAACAATATGTGGGCATGTCCAGGGAAGAGAGGGCATCGGGCACTGAGGAATGGTGAGAGGCACTGGGAAATGGTGAAGAGCACTAGGGAATGGTGAGGGACACTGGGGAATGGTGAGAGGCACTGGGAAATGGTGAGGAGCACTGGGAAATGGTGAGGAGCACTGGGAAATGGTGAGGGGCACTGGGAAATGGTGAAGGGCACTGGGGAATGGTGAGAGGCAAGGCTGGAGAAGAAGGGGCAGGAAGACGGTGTGTGACATAGATCCTGAAGGCCTAGTTAGCCATGTCGACAGAGTTGGAAGTGTTGAATGGTTTTCAAAACAAGGAGTGACAGGATTCGATTTGCATATTGGAAACAGCTCTCTGGAAGATTGATGGGCAACAAGAGAAGATGCAAAGAGGCCAGTTAGAGCTGCTGCTGAAGACCATGGGAAAAACGACTGTGGATCATGGCATTGAGGGTGGAAAGCAATGAATTGATTTGAGGACCATTAATGAGACAGAATCAGCAGGATGACTGCCTGGATAAAGGAATAGGGGGAATGGTAGTGCCACTTGCTGGAGTAAGGAGACTGAAGGAAAAGCAGGCTTGGGGTTTCAGGTGACTAAAAGACACCCCATCACAAGGAGGAGCCCCTCTTCTGGACACAGCCAACCTCTCTTCCAGGGGATGGTGCTCCCTCTACTAACTAGCTGCTTGGTCATCTCTCCATTCTTCTGGCTGCCTTTCTACAGTCTTAAGCATGCCCAAATCACATGGCTGTTATCTTCATTAGAACTCTCCACTAAACCAGCATCTCCCCAAGGCAACCACTAGATCTCTCTCCTTCCTTCGTGCATAGACATCCTTGGCAGAGTCCCTTATACCTGCTATCTCTGCTTCCTCAGAGGTTTCTAGGAGTCTTTGTGCTTTCCTCAGAAGGATTTTCCAGTCACACTCAAGTTCACAGAAGTCTGGCATCTTCATCTAATACTGCACAGAACTGCTCTCACCAAGATGGTTAAAGACCTCCATGTTTCTGGTTCACAGTACACGCCAGTCATTATCATGTCAGCTGACCACTTCCTTCTGTTGGTTTCTCTGACCCACATGCTCCTGGGTTTTGTGATCTCTCTGGCTGCTCTTTTCCAGTCTCCCTTACAGATATCTCTTGTTCACAAACATTGATGTCCTCTAGAGTTCAAAAACTAGGCTCTTTTTACCTCACACACATTCCCTGGGCGATCTCATTATTGTCTTTTTGTTGAAGATTTCCAAACCTGTGTCTACAGGCCAGCTCTCCTCAGTCTCAGACCCATACGCCCACCTGCCTGTTCAGTGCTTACACTGGGGTAAGAAGCAGACTCTTTGGTGAGTCTGAGGGTATGTGGCAGCTCCTTCTGATGGTGCCCAGTTTCTCCATTGAGTAGGAGGCAAGGCCATGTTTAGGGGTGTGGGAGTTGGTGACAGGGTAGCAGGTTTAAGAGACTAGTGGACATTTGCTGTATCTTCTTGGGAGTTTGGAATTAGGAGAATGTAGAAGCCAGTATGTGGGATCCAGTTGCTAATGGAAACTATGAATCCATAGGGTTCCTGCCTTCTAAGTTGTGGGATTTCTCCAGCACTCCAGTAAATAGCATGGGTATGGATCCAAAGTTGGATAGTAACATTCTGTCACGTGAACGAGACAGAAGGACCAAGCAAGGAAAGATCCTGGCAGAGGGAGTTGCAGTGACAGGCCCTGGGATGAAGACAGAATACCAAACAGACTTGGAGGCAGTAGAGGATTGGATGTTTGAATTTTAAAATGCAGAGGCAAAGCCAGACTGGGGTGATGATATGGTGCAAGGTGAGACCATAAGTGTTGGTCAATGACATGAAGTGGGAGTGCAGGTCCCTGGAGATGAGGATGTCAAGGGGCTGACAGGCTCAGTGTTGAAGTCATTCCTAGCACTGGTAGGAGCTGGAAGGACTTGGGCCAATGCTGGTGAGGTCAAGGGGGAGCTGACGGGCAGTCTGCACAAGACACTAGTGACAAAGAGCGGAGATAAAAAGGAGTTCAGAGGAGTTTTCCAGGAGGGAGAAAGAAGGCTTGGGGAGGGAGGGAGTGGAGCTGTGGGAGAATGAACCTGTCACAGGAGAAGGGTCCTCTGGGAAGGGGTGGAAGCTACAGAGAAGAGCTGAGTGTATCAGGAACAGATCGCAGACCCCAGGAAGCATAAGGCAAGGTTGAGTAGAGGGAACAGCTTAGGAGTGAGAAGATACATTGTGTGAAACATCCAGGTTCCCACCCTAGATAATGGAGGTAGGAGATCGACCATACGATGTCCAACTGAATTGGTCCCAAATCTTCCTGTGTCTGGGGGCAGGTGAGAGGAAGGTTCAGGCCTCTGAAAAAAAGTCAACAGAAGCAAGCTGGAGGAAAGCAAGTTCTGGCCCAAAGAGGAGGCCAGAGGTAGAATTTTTGCCTCCCAGTATTCCTAAAGCCACCTTCATAGTAGGGGGAACTAAGTACCCTTGGGGGAGAAGCCTGCTCTGGCCCAATTAGATTTGGGGAACTCTGAAAGCCAGGCTTCAGATTGGGGTACTCTAGGCATTTCATGTTCCACTCATTAGTTTCCTCATTCATTCACTCTTTAATCCATTCACTTATTCCTAAAACGTACATTAGTTGTTTCTTCCCTTCCTTCCTCATCTGAAGAGGCTTAAAGTGTTCATATTAGCACCGACTGTGTGCCAGGCACTGAGGAAGGGTTTTTAGAAATATATAGCTCCCTGATTATAATTCCTTTGCCATGTTCCCTTCTATTAAAACAAAATCTAGCCTTCCAGCATGGCCTAGACCAAATTTCGCCTATTCCCTGAAAACTAAATCATGTTGGCCATCATCTCTTCCCTTTGGAAATCTTTTAGTACTTATTCTCTGAATCACATATTTTGCTATATATATATATTTTTAACTTACCCTGCCTGTCCAATGAAACTGTAAGCCCTTGGGGATGGGGACTTAGTATATGAATTTTAAGTGTATGATTCGGTTAATCATGTAAATGGGAGTCTGGTATCCTCACGAGCCGTCTGGTGCCTAAGTAGCAGGCCTCTAACATTGTATGATTCTCTCAGGGGGTTACTTATCATTTTTTCAATTTCCTATAGCTATGCTTCTCTTCTCATGGGAAGCATAGACAGGGAAGCCTAGAATTTCACCTGTTTTTATGGGCAGTAGGAAGAAACATGGTTTAATAGTGCCAATAACACAACTACCTGCCTACTGGTCAGGTAATTTGGCATAAGCTCTATGTCTATATATGCAGTATAATCCAGTGGGGGCTATCCAGTCCCGGTGGGACTCCAGGTGGGTCCACATGGTCTGCAACTTTGGGAATTTACTAAATGGATTTCTCACTGTGTGATGTGAACTCCACCAAGAGACTATTTTTGTGGTACCATTACACAGTTTCTGTCTCAGACAACTAAGTCGTCCTACGGGGTGAGTGAATTCTTTTCCTTCTCTAGCTATGCAATATTGTCCAATAATGGAGGCTTTTAGGGCCTAGAAATTATCAGGGTGATTCTTTTGAGCCAGGAATTCATCAGGAACTGGGTCTGCAGGTACTAATTCTCGGCCTTCCTATGGACATTGATCTCCTATTACAGTTCCTCCACATACATAACATGAAGTGACATTGAGAGACTGGGCTACATGCTCGGCTAATTGCAAAAACAAATTTCTTGTTTTTCTTGTAATTTCTGGTACTGGCATTTAGTTCATCATAGAAAGTTTGAAACACTGGCTCAACTTATTACTCCAGGCTGTAGAATCCTGGAAAACAGCTACCATGCAGCCCACACCTGGCCAACTGGAGGACCACCTTAGTGGAAAGGGGACAATTTGGGCCTCTGGCCCTGCCATGTGCACAAGCATAACAACTGCTTTTGTTTAACGTGCAGATGGAATATTTGATCCATTTTAACCAGGCATTTGCATCTTGGTATCCTGTCTTAATTGCTAAAGTTTGTTTTAAGCCTTTAACTTCTATCATCCTCTACTAAAATGAATGTATGGGTTTAGGAAATTACAAAACCAGCTGGGGCAGTCCATCCTTGCTCTTTAGTGGTCCACAGAACGTTGGACCAACTACGGCATGAAAGCTCTACGTCGGGGGGCAAGACTCCTTGTTGGCACTGGGGTCTTTATCGAAATCTCCCTGGATTAAATGGTCCTAGTTTACTAATGCCCAGTCTGAGGAGAGTCAGGAGGGACAGAAGTGCTTTTCTGAAGTAGAGAGCTGTCTTTGACTTGGCAAGTCCTCACAGACCACGCTTCCACTCAAATGGAGTAGGCAAGTTCCCAAGACCAATCCTGTCAAGCTATTCAAACCAAGTCAAAACCAAAACCAAAGTACCGATAAAGGCATGCCGTGGGTGATCAGGCCACACTTCCACTCAAATGGAGTGGGCAAGTTCCTAAGACCGGTCCTGTCAAGCAATTCAAACCAAGTCAAAAACCAAAACCAAAACCAAAACCAAAACCAAAGTGCCGATAAAGGCACGCCATGGGTGATCAGGCTATGCTTCCACTCAGAGTGGACAAGTTCCCAAGACCAGTTCCCAAGGCAAGCATTAAATGCAATAGTTTGAGGCGAAATCTACTTGGTTATGTTAATAACTAGATGGTCAGCAATAGAACGAGGAAAGAAGAAAGAGCAATAGAATAGATGAAAAGAGTTAAATTTTTCTTAGCTTTAGTTTGGTAGGGTTTTCCCCTGGGACTATGGCCTATGACTCTGGAGGGGGTAGCGCTTTCTTGACTCGGGTGTGACGAATCCATCCTTTTTTTTTTTTTTTTTTTTTTGCTGTACGAACAGCAGTCTTGGTGGTTAGCAGCACAAGGTAGGGTCCTTCCTAGGCTGGCTCCAGTTTTTCTTCTTTCCACCCTTTGATGATAACGTGATCTTCAGGCTGGTGCTGGTTTACCAGAAATTCTAGGGGTGGTACCTGTGCTAAAAGACTTTCAGTTTTTTTTTTTTTTTTGCGAGAAAGGAAAGTGGAAGATAAACCAAGTATATAATTTTTAAGAAATTGACCTTTTGTTTTAAATATGGGGACCTTGGCAGTGGACTTTATAGTCCTCAGTGCTTTTTCACTGAGAAATTTCCTTTAGAACCTATTTTTATTAGTTTTCAAACCAAAGAAAGCCAAATACCATTTTACATTTAACAATGCTTCTCACATGATTTTTATACCAGATAAGCTAAGTTTTATCTTTATATTAGTGTGTTATGAATGTTAAACCTAATTTTAATAAAACCTTATAGACATATTTACTTAATTTTTTAATGTTTGACTATTAGGTAAGATTTTATAGACTCTTTAACCTTCTATAATTTTTGCTAAAGAGCAGGTTGGTGCTTTAAGAAAAACCTGTTATGCTTTTAATTTACTGTCTAGTTCACAGAAAAACTGGATGATACTTCTTTAACTTTAGCTAATATGTTTACAAACAGCATTTTCTTTACAATTAACGTTTTAAAACTTGCTTAAACCTTCAAAACAATAATTTTTAAAAACTTTTTAATGTAGGTAAAAATGTACATTCTTAGGCCTCCTTATAATCCTTTTACCAAAGGTATATTTTACTTTTCTTATACACCTTGCACATAAACTATTTTCTTTTTTTTTTTTCAATGGTTTTACATTCAGGAGGCCTAGTTACTTTTAAATTATACAATATTTTTTGCATAAATTTTTTATAACTTTTTTTCATGACTTTCGCAGACAATTCTTCGACATGCCTCAACTTTCTGACTTATTACAAATATTTCTTTCTTTAAACAACCAGTTAATTTATTTCAGGACAAGAATTTACCATATAATACTTTTTTTATATAAATTCCGCCCCCGCTTTTTTTTCCTTTTTTTTTCCTTAGGATACTTCTGAACTGGTGAGGTGTGATCACAATGAGGTTTCCCCTAAAAGTTATTTTTTTTTTTACCTTTTTTTTTGTTTGTTAGCAAAGCAGTTGCCGCTACAGATTGGATGCATTTGGGCCATCCACGGGTTACTGGGTCAAGGATTTTTGATAGGATGGCCTCAGTGCTTTTGGGATATGCCCTTGTTTACACTGACAACAAAGTGGTATTGGAGTGTTATAGGGTTACGGAGAATACCTTCAATTATCAATTATAGGTTTTAAATTTACCTTGGCTTTTAAAGGAATAGGGTACACTTTTTTTTTCTCAACTACTTGTGTATCTCTCTCTTTGACTTTTCCTTTTGCCTCTGTCTCTTCTCTCTCTCTGCCTCTCTCTTTCTCTCTCTCCTTAAATCCCTCTTTGTCTGTCTCTTCCTCTCTCCCTTTGCCTCTTTTCCTCTCTGTTTCCTTTCTCTCTCTCTGCTGTTCTTTCCCTGCCTCTGCCAGCCCCTTATGCTGCTGTTCTCTCAACCACTGTGTGTTGGGGGCGGGGGTCTAAAACCAGCTGTAACCAAGTGTCTGTGTACGGGAACTGGTCTAGGTTCCCTGGCTTACAGGTTACCCTGTGCCATACCTTTGAAACAAGGGACTTGTCCAGGCTTCCTTCTAATGGCCAACCTACCTCTAACGCTGGCCAGCCTAATTAACACAAAGTTTTAAGTTTTCCTAGTGTCATAGTACTCCATAGTCTCCTTTACATTTTGTTTTGAAAATTTTCAACATAGTTCCTGGTAGGGTGGGCTTATTTGTGCCTGACCTATGCTTCTTCGAGACAAAACACCACACTCACGCCACACGCACACCAGAAAACAAAGAACAGGTAAAAAGGGCACATACACACTTTTGCAGTTTGCACCAAACAAAATCAAAACCAAAATCAGAGTATCCAGAAATCCAAGCCAGGTCAAAACCAAAACCAAAGTATCAAGCAATCCAAGTCAAGTCAAAAACAAAAACCAAAGCGCGGGTACAGGCAAACCGTGGGTGATCAGGCGACGCGTCCACTCAAATGGAATAGGCAAGTTCCCAAGACCAATCCTGTCAAGCTATTCAAACCAAGTCAAAACCAAAACCAAAGTGTCGATAAAGGCATGCTGTGGGTGATCAGGCCACACTTCCACTCAAATGGAGTGGGCAAGTTCCCAAGACCAGTCCTGTCAAGCAATTCAAACCAAGTCAAAACCAAAACCAAAACCAAAGTGCCGATAAAGGCACACCATGGGTGATCAGGCCACTCTTCCACTCAAACGGAATGCGCAAGTTTCAAAGATTAGTCTTACCAAGTTTTAGATGTCCAGACTCCAAGTGCCCATTCCTTCCCGGTGTTCAGCCACTGCGTTGATTCTCCACGGGGGCCTGCCACACACTGCTGTGGTGAGGTGTCCCACCGGGGCAAATGCCTACCCGGGAGCGCTCTCGGGATCCGTGTTGCTTGGGCTGGTCAGAGTCCCCCGCAGGGATGTTCCACAGGACAGGCTTAAGCTGCCTAAGGAGCTGCCTCCACCATCCACCAATCACCTCGCTTCCCAGTCAGGGAACCAAGAAATGTAGCAGGACGAGCCACAGACAAAACTCCTCAGACACCGAGTTAAAGAAAGAAGGGGTTTATCCGGCCAGGGGCATTGGCAAGACTCCTGTTTCAAGAGCCGAGCTCCCCGAGTGAGCAATTGCTGTCCCTTTTAAGGGCTCACAACTCTAACGGAGTGCGTGTGAGAGGGTCGTGATCGATTGAGCAAGCAGGGGGTACTTGACTGGGGGGCTGCATTCACCTGTAATTAGATCGGAACAAAACAGGATAGGGATTTTCACAGTGCTTTTCTATACAATGTCTGTAATCTGTAGATAACATAACCAATTACGTCAGGGGTCGATCTTTAACTACCAGGCCCAGGGTGTGGTGCCTGGCTGTCTGCTTGTGGATTTCATTTCTGCCTTTTAGTTTTTACTTTTTCTTTCTTTGGAGGCAGAAACTGGGCATAAGACAATATGAGGGGTGGTCTCCTCCCTTAAGAAGAGCGTCCCCGGGAGAAACAAGCTTGACCACTATGCTATCACAGAGTTTCCTCTGACCACTGAGTCTGCCATGAAGAAGACAGAAGACAACAACACACTTGTGTTCACTGTGGATGTTAAAGCCATCAAGCACCAGATCAAACAGGCTGTGAAGAAGCTCTATGACACTGATGTGGCCAAAGTCCATGCCCTGATTAGGCCTGATGCAGGAAGAAGGCATAAGCTCCACTGGCTCCTGATTACAATGCTTTGGATATTGCCAACAAAATTGGGATCAAGTTTGTTGCTGACCCAACAAAACTGGCATATTGCCAACAAAATTGGGGTCATCTAAACTGAGTCCAGCTGGCTAATTACAAATACATGTATCTTTTCACCAGGTTCGTGCCTCTTTGTCAACTTCTGGTTGGGCCGGGAAGGCCATTCAAGGTACTGAGGTTGTAATAGGGCCTGGGCAAGACTCCTGTTCTACTTATCCTTTTGGAACACTCACTCTGCCACTCCACCATACTTGATCACTCCAGAGATCTTTATGACCAGAGCTAGTTGTCCTAAGAAAACCAGAACTTGTCTCCATGGTAGAGGTAAGAAAACAAGAAGCTGCCAGGTGGCGGTGGCTCACGCCTATCACTTTGGGAGGCCCAGGCGGGCAAATCACTTGAGGCCAGGAGTTCGAGATCAGCCTGGCCAACATGGTGAAACCCCATCTCCACTAAAAAGACAAAAATTAGCCGGGCGTGGTGGTGGGCACCTGTAGTCCCAGCTACTCAGGAGGCTGAGGCAGGAGAATCTGGGAGGCAGAGGTTGCAGCAAGCCGAGATCTGGCCACTGCACTTCAGCCTGGGTGACAGAACGAGACTACGCCTCAAAAAAAAAGAAAAGAAGAGGCTTTACAAGAACCCCTTCTTTTATCCCTGGAAGAGGCTGTGTGTGAAACCAATGCCCACAGTTTGAAGGGCATTAGCATTCATCTCAGGGGAGTGTGGGTTGGCTGGCTTTCAGGTAGCACTTTGACCTCACACACCCATCTACTATGTCCAACTGGTCTGTCTGCTTCCCTCAGCCTTAACCAATAAAGGATAAGGACTTAAAAAAAAAGAGTGGGAGTGAGGGGAACAAAGGGCATCTTTTTTTTTTTTTTTTGAGACAGAGTCTTGCTCTGTCTACCAGGCTGGAGTGCAGTGGTGCCATCTTTGCTCACTGCAACCTCCATCTCTGGGGTTCAGGCAGTTCTACTGCCTCAGCCTCCCTAGTAGCTGGGATTACAGGTGCGCTCCACTATGCCTAGCTAGTTTTTGTATTTTTACTTGAGACAGGGTTTTGCCATGTTGGCCAGGCTGGTCTCGAACTCCTGACCTCAGGTGATCCTCCTGCCTTGGCCTCCCAAAGTGCTAGGATTACAGGCGTGAGCCACCGCTCCCAGCTTTTTTTTTTTTTTTTTTTTTTTTGGGAAATGGGGTCTTCTCTGTTCCCAGGCTGGAGTGTAGTGGCGTGATCACAGCTCACTGCGGCCTTGATCTCCCAGGCTCAATCGATCCTCCCACCTCAGCCTCTGGAGTAGCTGGGACCACAAGGGCGGGCCATCAAGGCTGGCTACTTTTTTTTTTTTTTAATTATTATTTGTAGAGATGAAGTCTCGCTATGTTGCCCAAGTTGGTCTCCAACTCCTGGGCTCGAAGGATTCTCCTGCCTTGCCCTCCCAAAGTGCCGGGATTACTTCTCCGTTGCTTAGTCAAGAACACTATGAAGAACTTTTGAGTAGTAACTTCAACTTACCCTTTGGGTTTGTATGTATGCTGTTACTTTTTTTTTTCTTCTGTTGCACAAAGGTATTATTCACCTTGGGCAGTTTCAGCTCCACCCAGGCGCAAGCAGCTCTTAATCACCCTTAAGTTCAGCAGCCACTCTAAGCTAGCCTGAGGAGATAAAGTCCACACTTGACATACAGTTCTTTACATTCCTCCAATGTCACACAGGCACATTCACTTTCAAAATGCAGAATAGTTTGGTCTGCATTTTTCTGCCAGTCTTATCTGCATTTAGAACCTGTGGTGGTGGTTTCTTTTTTGCCAAGATAACCCCAGGGACAAGCTTTTTTTTTTTGACCCTGGCACACCCCAGGACTTTTATAATCTTTTTGCCCAACAACCCATTGTTGAATTTTACTTCGACCTGCCTGTACTTTACTTCTTGAAACAACTAATTTCATTCTGCAGTTTAAAAAGCAAATCCAGTAAGAAACTCAGAATCACAATTGTATGCTCTTTCATAGTTATCCTAGCGTTAAAAAAGATGCAAATTTAGATGAGAACCGTGTGTACCAGGGGGCTGTGATATCATTTTAAAAGTAAACGATCACACAGTGAACAATGCCGTGCTCCCATTAATATTCAATACCTACTGTACAACATTTCAAATTAGAGTTTAGTTTCTTCTTTACCAGGATCCTAGCGCCATAGGCTGTAAGTATTCAAATGCTTCTCGACTGTGATTGAGTTGGCTATGACAGTCCGTCAATGGGTCTGCAGGATCCCATTTAGTTTTAGCAACTGTGGCTGGTGTCCAGGAATGCATTCATGCGATCTGAAAGTAAGCCACTGGCTTAGGACAGCGGGGGGAACCAATTTGATCTTAGGAGGGTCCCCGCAGAGTGTTTGAGTCGCGAGGCGGGCCGGGGCAGGCCGCATGCTCCCAGGCGCTTCCTTTACCAAGATGGCTTCGGCGCCCCGGCCCACAGGGGCGGCCATCTTGGTAAGCGCTGGAGAGGCAGCCTGAAGGAGGCCGCTGCTGGCCCTGCTGTCAGATTCGAAGGTCATAATAAGGGAGTGACCCGGCGACGACTCGCCCCAACGATGGCGAGGCGGCGAGCGCTGAAGCGCTGCCTGCAGCTGCTGGCGTCCTCGGCGGAACCAGCGCGGCGGGCTCGGGTTAGGAAGAACCCGAGCGCCTGCCGCGGTCGCCCCTCCCGCTACGCGGCGGCGCTTTGCGCGGGGACTCTGTGGCCGGAAGCCGCGGAACTGAGGCGGCGCGCGCTCCCGGCCGCCCCAAGCGCGAGGTGAGTCCGCACCCCCGCGCTCGCACCCCGCCGCTCTGGCCGCGCGCCCGCGGCCCGGGATCCCGAGTGTCCGGAGCTCCGTGGTTTCTGTGGGACCTCGCGGGAGGCGGTTTTCTCCCGCCTGCTGTGCTCTGTGACCTCTCTGCTGCCTCCTCCACGGTCTCTGGGCGGAGCAATCCACACTGCTGAGCCTGGGGTGGTTTGGCATTCTTCGGCGAAGTGGAGCGGGCTGAGAGTGGGTTTCCCGTCCCCGAGCCCTCCCTCATCTCGGAGATGCCGCACTTGTGAGCGACAGGGCTTCATTTGAATTTTCGCACCTCGCGAGTTGCGGAGCCTGTATCTCTGAAGCTGCCTCGGTGAAGAGCCACAGCATTATTTTTTTTCTCTTTGGGAGAGTAGCTGTCTGGGATTTGAGATCCTATCTTCCCTGCAAATTACCAGGTTGCATCTTCACTGATAGGAATACATGTGGGTTTATCTTCTTTTGGTTGTATGTAAATGAATGGGTCGACAACTTCCTCCGAGCAACTTATTGTTGCTTCATCTATAGTGTTTATCTTCTAAAAATCCATTCCAACAGGTTTCTCCCCTTTTATTTTGGAATAAGTGTACTTATTTAACTATGGAATGGAAATGAAGAGCAAAAAAAAAAAAATGGGGCTAGCTGGGGAGGGGTGGTGGAAGGCTGTGCTTTCTTGAGTTTTCTGTTCTGTGGTTGTTTGCTTCTTATAAATTGGGTATTATTGCGGGCTTTTCAGAACACGTATTCAGATAGGTTTTTGTTGTTGTTGTTTTGTTTGTTTGTTTTTTGCTTTTTTTTTTTTCAAGCTAGAGCTCGATATGGTCCTGGTAGTTGAGGTAGATACTCTTCCATGGGTTCCGGGATCACATGCATTCATTATACGTCAGTTAAACCTGGAAAATATTAAGGGAGTGAGTAAAGTTTAACAGCCTTTTAAAAAGTCATTTAGTTCTTGTCTTTGCCTTTACTGTACGTTGTTATATATACATGTTATAATATGACTGACTCACCTGGTTGGCTTTGGCTTAGCATGAAATGTTTGCTACTTGATAATTCTGATTAATTTGTCCAGGAAGTCATTCCTGAGATGCAGTTCTTCAAATTGAGAAATAATTCCCATGTTTGTTAAAAAATGGAAATCTCTAACATTTCCATTTCTATTTTCAGTTACATTGGTTATGAATTAGCCGCAGACATGGACATCGTTTAGAAAGAAGTTATGTAATCTTTAAAAAGAAAAGATTACCTATATCCCACAATAGTGTGATTTTTGTTGCAAGAAAATACTGGGTCTGTTAAAGAAGAAATTTAGGGTAAAAGTACTTATTTAAAATAATAATTTAAGAGAGAGATTGAGGGGTTAAACTTGTTTCAAGTCAACTGAAAATATAGTCAGGATTTTCAGAGATTTTATTTTGTTAACATTCTGCAGGCTTTCCTGCTACAAGAATTATGGTAAGTCTCCAAGAGATAAAAATACTTAGTGTATTTCTCATACCCTTATTTTCACTCAGAATTCCAAATTATATTGTAGAAATTCTGTTACAAAATTCTAATTTTAAAATTAGTCCAGTTATAACTATATGAAGAACATTTTAGCATAAGCATTCCATCACAGGGTTTTGGTTATACTTTAGTTGATACAGTCATTCTTGTGTTTGTTCGAAAGGGGTATTATGTTACTTTGAGTATTTGTGAGTTTGGTAAACTGAGGGGATTTTTATGAACATTTAGTCTGTGTTTGGAAAAGCAGTATTTGCCTTTAATTTTGTTGTTTCATTCTGCTTTTTCTTTGTGGTGATGGATAGCTGTGGATATAGTGAGTTTTTCCATTGCTTTCTACACTTTGTAAATAAGAATATAGCTATAGCTGGAGGACTGTTGATCTGGGCTTTTTAGGTTGAAATGCATACACATAAAAAGTGTTTTCATTGAAGTATTATTAGGGAAATGAACTGTATGTATAATTAATCGTTAAAGAGCACTTTTATTCTGGAGGCCAGTGAGGGCATGCATAAAACTGGCATTAAAATATCACCCATGTGATTTCCAGCATAAGGTTCAGTAACATTTCATTCTAACACCTATACTACTGAATAATTCTGTCTACAATTTATAGTGCTTTGCTTGATTTGTCTTTTGAATTTATTAACCATTTATTGTGTATTTAAGTATTTTACTAACAGACTTTGGAGACAGATTGCATACGAACTCATATATCCCCAGGGGCAGTTTTATGTTAGAGATAGTCTTCTGCAACCTCAGCTGGTTAAATAATGTATTATAACTTTATCATTTACAAAGCTCTTTCAAGTATTTTAAATATATGTATATATAGAGAGAGAGTTTGATTTTATAGACATAAAATATGAGCCTTGTTCCACAGATGAGGAAAATAGGACACCAAGAGTCTGGGAGAGTCTGGTGATTTGGCCAAGGAACCTTAGCTCAGCAGCCCCAGCCTTCAGCAGAATATATACACTGCAGACTCTTGTTACAGCGGGGTTCCAATGAAGTGAAAGTGGAGGGGTGTGCATCAGCAAGCGTTGGTCAGCAACACACTCACAGATTGCACCCCTGCCTTTGGGTAACAGGTTGTGAATGGCCAGTGCTGTTGGCTCTGGAGGCACAGGTCTGGCATATAGATGGATCAGCATAATTCAAAATCTTGATTGAAAAACAACTCAGTTTGTGCCTGCTACCTGGAACAATCCATTTTTCCCCTTGAAGGTGCAGCCTCTTGTGTTTATCTAATTTGGGCACCTTCCCAGATTAAGGGACAGTAATATATTGATTTAACACTGAATGCCTGTAGGCTTCTGCGTGATTTTGTAATCTCTCTCAATTACAAGAATGAATAGAGAAACACCAAGCTTTCTCATTGTCACTAGCACTCTTGAACTGGTCACATCTTTTTTTTTTTTTTGAGACGGAGTCTCGCTCTGTCACCCAAGCTAGCGTGCGGTGGGGCAATCTCGGCTGACTGCAACCTCTGCCTCCTGTGTTCAAGCGATACTCATGCCTCAGCCTCCTGAGAAGTTGGGATTACAGGCATGTGCCACCACGCCCAGCTAAAACTGGTCACATCTTAATAGGACACCCGGATGACAGCAGTCATTAGTTTTGAAAGTTATTATTTTCTGTATTTTGAAGGTCCTTCAATTACAAAGATGTTCCCTGTTCAAGTTACTGTGTTTGTTCCTTCGGTTTGTTTAGAGAGCTCATGAAAAGCTCTCTAAACTAAGCTGTCTATATATTCTGAACATATATGTGTGTGTGTGCGTGTGTGTGTGCGTGTGTGTGTGTGTTTTCCAGAATGTTGTGGTATTTTATGGTTAAAGTAGCCAATGAAAGCTTAAAGAGTTTCTGGACTCAAATTCTTTTTTTTTTTTAAACTTGAAGCCAAACTAAGTAAAATACCCCACATAAAGTAAAATGTGTCATTCATTTATCTTCCTATGCTGATTGTATGCCCCTTCGGTTCCAAGTGTTTTTAAGCATAATTAGGGTGACAGCATGGCTGATACGTAGTCCAGGCTCCATCATCAGCCAGAGCTAGATCCTTGGAATGTCATGTAACTCTCTGGCCTGACTTGGTTTACCTATTAGGTAAAAGGGTCACACAAGTGATGACTTCTGTCATGGAATGTTCAAGTTGGAAGGGACCTTAGAGGGAATGTACCTGGTCCAATCTCTTTAATGTGCAGATTTTTAATTTCTGCTGTCACAGGGGTTTAGCCTGTCATGATTACCTCAAAATTGAAACATTGAAATTAGGCTTTTCCACCATTTCACAGATATGAAATACTTTACAATTCTTGGCTGAAAGTTGATTTTCTTTCTCAATCTTTCCTCATATAGTGTCTCACTTTTATGTGTAGACTAAATGCCCATTGTATATAAATGTACATGTGCTGTTTGGAGCCTCTTTTTTAGCTGGGTGAACGCTAATACTGATGCACATATTGAATATCATCAGAATGAAGAATTTGACCTAATAAACTTTTTTGGTATTCTTAGCGACATTGTCTTAGTTAAGCCTGATTATGTATAGCATTATAATTTTTTTTCTTTTGCTTAGCCACCCGAATACCTTCACATCTTACTTTATAATCTTCATCTTCAATTTAGTTTAAACTGCGCACACATTTATAAATTTTTTTGAAGATATGACTATGCATTTATATGGTCACCTGAGGCATAGAATGATCAACCCTCCAGGTTTTCACAGAACCAAGGGAGTTCCCAAGATGCAGGAATTTTTTTTTTTTTTTGAGACAAGAGTCTTGCTGTGTTGCCCAGGCTGGAGTGCAGTGGCTCAATCTCAGCCTACTGCAACCTCCACCTTCAGGTTCAAGCAATTCTTGTGCCTCAGCCTCCTGAGTAGCTGGGACTACAGGCATGCACTACCATGCCTGGCTAATTTTTGTATTTTTAGTAGAGACAGAGTTTTGCCATGTTGGCCAAGCTGGTCTCGAACTCCTGGCCTCAAATGATCTGCTTGCTTCATTCAGCCTCTGAAAGTGCTGGGATTACAGGTGTGAGCCACCACACCTGGCCTAAGATGCAGGACTTTAAATGTTAACACTGGGAAATCCTCAGGCAAACCAGATACGTTGATCCTCCTACCTGACAGTTTCTCTTTATGGGACTTGACTAGCCATTCTCCCCAGCTTGAAAGATAACATGTTAGGTGGTTTTATGCTGGATAAACTGAGACACCTTTTGAAAGCAAAGGAAATGTCTTCAAGGTACCATGTGTGTTTTGTTTATGTGACTAAAATACAGAACCAATTATTTGTTGATGGTTCTTTTCAATGTAACTGTAAATTAGAAAAATTGAGTAATGAAAGTTATAGCATTTGAAACCTTCTTTGTGTAAAATTAAAGGGGCGATTATATTTATAAGAGAACTAGTATTTATTGAGCATCTCCCAAGTACCTTTTACTTTGAAAAAGGGAAGAAAATTTTGTTGAAAGCCAAAAAAACAAAACGAAACAAAAGGTGAGGCTTGTCAGTGAGACCATAACTGTTTGCTAAATGCTACTGACTTTAGAACCTAGGTATCTACTCAAGATAAGTTTATTGAATTTTCCTTGTAGATTCAACATGATTAGTGGAAAGAGCATGGGCTTTGGCATCTGGTCAACTTGGGTTTCATCCCTAGATCCAACTGTTAACAACTTTATTGCTTTATGGAAGCTATTAAACTCTGTGAGCCTCTTTTACATCACCTATAGCATGAGGATAATAATTATCTAAAGTGCTTGGTACATAGTAAATGCTTAGTAAATGATAAATGGACCAGGTGCCGTGGCTCCTGTCTGTAATCCCAGCACTTTAGGAGGTCAAGGCAGGAGGATTGCTTGAGGCCAGGAGTTCAAGGCTGCAGTGTGTTGATCAGGGCACCCACATATGGATTAGGAAAGCTGTATTTTGGGCATTTGTTACCATTGGTGTTTTTATAGCTCCCCTAAACCTGAACCTCCCACTTAACGGTAATCGTATCAGTTAGGATTAATTTGCTGTGATTTGAAAGATTGCTCAAATATGTTTTTCCTACACATGAAAGAAGTCCAAAGTTGGACAGTTCAGGCTTGGTATGGTGGGCCCTGAAGTCCTTCTGGCTCTCCTCGATGCCATTCCTTGGATGTGGCAACCTCCTGGCTCAAGATGGCTCCAGGTAGCCAGATGCAGGACAAATCGAGAAGAATGCCTCTCTTTCCCTTAAGGAGACTTCTGGAAGCACCATAAAAGGCTCGTATCACATTGTTCAAAGTGTCACCAACCTGGCCATCCCTAGCTAGAAGGCTGAGAAATGTCATCATTTAGCTGATGCATAGTTACCGTAAGTAAAACGGGTTCTGTTACTGAGAAGAAAAGGAAGAGAAGATTTTTTTTTTTTCTAAATACATGACAGATTAAAGAACACTAGATTTTATGGTAGGCATCTTTTCATCTTTACCACTGTGCTATCACTTTACCACATAGAATTTAACTACTCAATTATTCCCCAAGACTTTTCTATTTTTATTTATTTATGTTTATTTCTTTATTCTTAGACAAGCTCTTGCTCTGTCACCCAGGCTGGAGTGCAGTGGCATGATCACGGCTCACTACAGCCTTGACCTCCTGGGCTCAAGCAATCCTCCTATCTCAGCCCACCACACCTGGCTAATTTTTGCGTGTGTGTGTGTGTTTTTTTTTTTTTTTGTAGAGACAGAGTCTCACTATGTTGCCCAGGGTGGTCTTGAAGTCCTGGGCTCAAGTGATCTGCCTGCCTTGGCCTCCCAACGTGTTGGGATTACAGGTGTGAGCCCCTGTACCTGGCCAGTTTTAATTTTTGTTAGCAGAGTTGGTGGGGATCTCCACTGTTGACTTTTGTCTCTCTGTCTTCTGGTCACTTTTGCTTCTATTATTTGACTCCTAGCAGGAGATCTTTTAAAAAACAATTAACTATATCCCAATGAAGAGTGATTAGGAGTTTAAGCTCTGGTTTTTTCATTTATTCATTCCATAAATATTGTGCACTCATTGTGTACAGGCTGCTTTGTGTTATTGACAATGTGAATCATTACTGATTATATTTCCCTTTTTTTGACTTGGCTTCCTGGGGGCACAGAGTCAAATTTGTGACTCAGTTGGATTGAGTACAAGCCTTGCCCTGTCAAACTTTCTTTTTTTCTGTCACCCAGGCTGCAGTGCAGTGGCACGATCTTGGCTCACTGCAACCTCTGCCTCCCTGGTTCAAGTGATTCTCCCACTTCAGCCTCACAAGTAGCTGGGATTACAGCCGCCTGCCACCATGCCTGGCTAATTTTTGTATTTTTAGTAGAGATGGGGTTTCACCATGATGGCCAGGCTGGTCTCGAGCTCCTGACCTCAAATGATCCACCTGCCTCGGCCTCCCAAAATGCAGGGATTACAGGCATGAGTCACCGTGCCTGGCCCCTGTTAAACTTTCTACCTAGCAATGTGGTTAGTCTTCCCATCCCACTGTATAGCAGTTTCAGGATGATGCTGCCTCTCTAACTTGGAGTGCTGAACAGGAAGTAAGAGTTGGCTTTACGGTAGGCAGCTGCCAGGCTAGTATAAATTCTGGCATACCAGAAAATCCCTTTGATCCTTCCTAAATGCTTGTCTTACTTTGTGCCAAATGACTAATGATTTAAAGCAGTGGTTCTTAACCCTGCCTGTATATCAGAAACACCCACAGAACTTTTAAAAATTATCTGGAGAAACTGCCCCACCTGACATTTTGATTCAGTAGCCTCGGGTGTAGTTTAAAAAGCTCCACAGGGGAGCTCTTTCCTTTCGCTGCTGTGGCCGCAGCCTTGAGTATGCTCAGGCTTCAGAAGAGGCTTGCCTCTAGTGTCCTCTGCTGTGGCAAGAAGAATATCTGGTTAGACCCCAATGAGACCAATGAAATCACCAATGCCAACTCCTGTCAGCAGATCTGGAAGCTGATCAAAGATGGGCTGATCATCCGCAAGCCTGTGATGGTCCATTCCCCTGCTTGATGCCGGAAAAACACCTTGGCCTGCCGGAAGGGCAGGCATATGGGCATAGGTAAGTGGAAGGGTACAGCCAATGCCCGAATGCCAGAGAAGGTCACGTGGATGAGGAGAATGAGGATTCTGCACCGGCTGCTCAGAAGATACCGTGAATCTAAGAAGACTGATCGCCACATGTATCACAGCCTATACCTGAAGGTGAAGGGGAATGTGTTAAAAAACAAGCGGATTCTCATGGAACACATCCACAAGCTGAAGGCAGACAAGGCCCGCAAGAAGCTCCTGGCTGATCAGGCTAAGGCCCGCAGATCTAAGACCAAGGAAGCACACAAGAGCTATGAAGAGCACCTCCAGGCCAAGAAGGAGGAGATCATCAAGACTTTGTCCAAGGAGGAAGAGACCAAGAAATAAAAGCTGCCCCTTTGTGTGTACATACTGGCCTCCGTGATTACATAGATCAGCCATTAAAGTAAAATAAGCCTTTATCTGCTTGCAAAAAAAAAAAAAAACTCCACAGGTAATTCTGATGTACATTTGAGGTTTAAGGGCTTGTACCCATGTGGACTGGAAATGATCTAGGGAGGATTTGCACTTTGTTCCTTATCTGTCACACACTGGAAATCAGATCTTTCTTGAAAACCTGTTTTGACCATGGAAAAAGCAGATGGGGGGAACAATATGATAGTAGAGTCACTTGGGTAAGAGAGGCAAGAATACTGAAATGCTTTAGGGGAAACTTATTTACTCGTGATTTATGTAGAGCTGGCCTTGCTTGCCTATTTTGCCAGCTCCCATTGTGGGAAATTTTTCCTTTGAGCAAAAGAATCTGTTTAACTGGAGCTTCAAGCTCTGGGAAAAGTGCTGAGTCTGCATGTGGCCACCATTAGTATCATGAGTTTTCAGCTTCTGCTCCTTGGGCTAGGTGAAGGGAGATAAAGGGAAGTCAGGTAGATTATTATTTTCAGAATCAGGAGACTATCAATGAGTCTTCTGAGCTAATGAGAGCCTTCTGGTGACTCCAGGAGGATTAGTGAGGCCACAAGGAACTATGAGGTCGGGTAGGAATCCTGTTTTGAATTAAGAGTTCTGCACTTTGGGAGGCCAAGGCGGGCGGATCACGAGGTCAGGAGATTGAGACCGTCCTGGCTAACATGGTGAAACCTCGTCTCTACTAAAAATACAAAAAAATTAGCCGGGCGTGGTGGCAGGCTCCTGTAGTCCCAGCCACTAGGGAGGCTGAGGCAGGAGAATGACGTGAACCTGGGAGGCGGAGCTTGCAGTGAGCCGAGATCACGCCACTGCACTCCAGCCTGGGCGACTGAGCAAGACTCTGTCTCAAAAAAAAAAAAAAAAAAAAAAAAAAAAAACTGTGAATTCCAAGATCAGGCCTTCTCTTACTCAAATAGAACAAAAACACATTCCAGAGTTTATTCTGTTTCAGTTTATTCATACCATTTCCCTCAGCTTCCTTATCACATTAGTGTAGAAATGCAAAAATGGTATACATGTATATCCTACTATCTCATTAAAACTGTTACTGTTTATAGCATAATGAAACAGTGGCTTAGTTATTCAGTGTTTACTATGTACTGTGTGCCAGAGACTGGGCTAGGAATTATGAAACTGAGGTTTAGGATGATGAGGGGCAAAGTTGGGAAGCATTTATTTTAAGATGTTTTCAATTCTTTTGCCCCATCTTCTGGTAATGTGGTTTTTCCTGATAACCCATTCAAGCATATTTTAGTTATATTCATTTTTAATATGCTTTTATAATTTGCTACAAACTTTCTGCTATTCTTAAACAGAGGCTACTGAATTGAACTCAGGGATCTTAAAGTCCCTTTGAACCTCAAGATTCTATTAACCTTTTGGGGATGTCTCTAGCCTCACTCTGACCCTGTTATTTACAGTGTACTGAAGACTCAGGAGATGGCTGAACAGGGTCTGATGTAGTCATGTCCTGGGCCTTGTTTCCCTGTAAAAGTCTCACTGTTCGTTTATTTTTTTGTCATTTTTTTACCTTTTTCTCACAGAGGATGGACCACGCATGACACTGCGGGCAGAATAACATGTCTGCCCCTTTGCCAAATTCATTTGTGAGTGAATCAGGGGTTCAAGTAACCTCTCTAGTGACTTTGTTTCTTTCCATCACCCTCTCTGTTGCCATCAGGGCCCTTTAACTTGTTGGCTGAATTCAGAAAGTTCTGAGCTTTTCAGTGTCTCTGACCTGCTGGATCACAGGACTCTTGCTGTCACTGTGGACCGCTCAGCACTTAAGGAAAAGTATTCCTCACCATCTTGAGAATTTGGCCAGTATGTTTTGGAAATGCCTTATTCTAAAATCTATACCATTTTCATTAATCAGAGCTGACACTTCTGTAAACGTGATACTGAGCCAAAATCTATATGGTTTCTTATGATTTTTTTCCCTAATGGATTTTGAATCCCTGGAGGTCAGGGGTTCATATTCTCCACAGCAAACTGGAGAGCTAGGACTTAGATAAAGTAGACATTCTAACAATGTTTGTTAAATGCAACTTTTAAAATGCTTTAAGTAGAAGCCCTTACAAGTAATATCTGGAATCTTTTTAAGTTTGAAAATCTAATGGCTATTTGTATCAGATTTATATGTCCTGGCTCTTAATAACCTCCTAGCCTACCTGATAAACCTGTGAAATTGCACTTTCTTCCAGTAGATAACTATGCTGTTCTCAGGTGAAATACTTCGCTTATCCCTTGCCAGTCCAGCCTGGGGAAGGTAGCTGGACCTGAGCTGGGAATTTTATTTGAGGGAGTGGAAATAGGAGGGGTTGGCCAAGGCTGAGTTAGAGGGGACAGCTCTTTAGTGGCCTGAGCTGGCTCTTTGGTGCAGCCGAAGATTGTTAGAATTTTAGAGGTGGAGAGACTTTAGAGGTACATCCCAGTCCTCTATTTTACAGATGAATGAAAGTGAGTCTCGATGTTAAGTGACTTTTTAAAGGCTACAGAAGGCTGGGTGTGGTGGCTCACGCCTGTAATCCCAGCACTTTGGGAGGCCGAGGCGGGTGGATCACCTGAGGTTGGGAGTTCAAGACCATCCTGGCCAACATGATGAAACCCTGTCTCTACTAAAAATACAAAAAATTAGCTGGGTGTGGTGGTGCGTGCCTGTGATCCCAGCTACTCAGGAGGCTGAGGCAGGAGAATCGTTTGAACCTGGGAGGTGGAGGTTGCAGTGAGCCGAGATCGCACCACTGGACTCCAGCCTGGGCAACAAAAGCAAAACTCTGACTCAAAAAAAAAAAAAAAAAAAAAAAAAAAAAGGGCTGTAGAATTCAGTAGGGTCAAAGTTGGAACTGGACTGAAGTCAGAAAGAAGTGAAAAGTGTGCTTTTTTCCCTCTTTCTCTGTCCTATCCAGGAGCTATGAAGACATGTTTCTCCTTTCTGTTTCTTTACAGGTTATGCATTAAATTGGAAGGTTTTCTTTTTGTATACTTAATTATGAGATGGAGATAGTAGAGAGAAAGTAGTCCCATTTTGGAAGCTTTTTTTTGGTTAAAATCTTGGCTCAGGAACAGTAAATGAACATTTAAGATCATCTACCTGCCTGGCCAACATGGTGAAACCCCATCTCTACTAAAAACACAAAAATTAACCAGGCTTGGTGGCGCATGCCTGTAATCCCAGCCACTCGGGAGGCTGAGGCACGAGAATCGGTTGAACCTGGGAGATGGAGGTTGCAGTGAGCCGAGATTGCGCCATTGCACTCCAGCCTGGGTAACAGAACAAGACTCCGTCTCAAAAAAAAAAAAAAAAAAAAAGAAAGATCATCTGACATATTTAGGACGCATTTCAAGTTCCACAGGCATCAACTTACTGTTCCTCCTACCTTGTCCTACCCCAGCCTTTTCTTTTTTGGTTTTCTTTTCTTTTCTTTTTTCTTTCTTTCTTTTTCTTTTTTTTTTTTTTTGAGACAGCATCTTGCTCTGTCACCCAGGCTGGAGTGCAGTGGCTCAATTACAGTTCACTGCAGCCTTTACCTCCTGGGTTCAAGCAGTCCTCCCACCTCAGCCTCCTGAGTAGCTGGGACTACAGATGCGCACCACCACACCTGGCCTGACCTTTTCAATTAAATACTTATGTATATCATTTAGGTGTAATTGATTATACCGGAAATGAACCTGCACTTTGTGCTTGCTATTATTTTTTAAGGTATTAAAGAGATGATAACTATGTTATTTTAATAAATATTTTATGCATGTTTTCCAAATTTGCCGTAACATGATATTTTAATTTGATCACCCTAAGGATTCCAGTCATAAAAGGTATTCATAAATAGGCTTTGTTCTTAAGCCAGCTGTTTCTCGTTTCATTGTTTTTGATTCTAATGAAAGCTTTGCTTTCTTACTTACATATGGGGAAAACCTCTTATTATAGAGGAAGCTTCTAGATTGTTTATGTATTTTGGTGACTTAAAGTCTGTTAATATACTGTATCCCAAAGATTCAAATTGCGTTTTGCATTCTTTCCTCTCAGAACTATTTATTTGGGGCCGGAAGCAGTGGCTCATGCCTGTGATCCCCAGCACTTTGGGAGGCCAATGCGGGCAGATCACGAGGTCAGGAGTTTGAGACCAGCCTGGCCAACATGGTGAAACCTGTCTCTACTAAAAATACAAAAATTAGCTGGGCATGGTGGCGGGCACCTGTAATCCAAGCTATTTGGGAGGCTGAGGCAGGAGAATCACTTGAACCTGGGAGGTGGAGGTTGCAGTGAGCCAAGATTGCACCACTGCACTCTAGCCTGGGCAATAAGAGCAAAACTCCATCTCAAAACAAACAAACAAACAATTTATTTGGACTCTTAAATGCTTTTGGTTGGTTGGCATTTCTTTGTGAATTATTTGTCAAAATAATTTTTTGTCTATAATTGGATGAATGCTTTGTGACAAATTTGAAGTTTTAACAAAAGAAAATACATTTTTTTAAAAGGTAACAAAACTTACTTTTATAGTCTTGTTACGTAAAATTAAGGAAAGAAAAATGAAAAAAATTCAGTAACTTAGGCTTTTAAAGCCATATGAAATTCTAGAATGTTTTATCTTTCACCTGAAAAACAACTCAGTTGGATCAAAAGGTCCTATTTATCATATATTCTTTACTCTTCAATTTGCATTTTTTTTTTTTTTTTTGTGAGACAGAGTCTTGCTCTGTCGCCCAGGCTGGAGGGCAGTGGTGCAATCTTGGCTCACTGCAACCTCTGCCTCCGGGTTCAAGTGATCCTCCTGCCTCAGCCTCCCAAGTAGCTGGGACTACAGGTTCGGGCTGCCATACACAGATAATTTCTTTTTGTATTTTTTTTTTTTTAGTAGAGACGGGGTTTTGCCATGTTAGCCAGGCTGTTCTCGAACTCCTGAGCTCAGGCAGTCTGCCCACCTCGTCCTTCCAAAGTGCTAGGATTACAGGTGTGAGCCACTGCTCCCGGCCTCAACGATTTGCATTTTTTTTTTTTTTTTGAGGTGGGGTCTCACTCTGTCACCCAGGCTGGAGTGCAGTGGCATGATCTCAGCCCACTGCAACCTCCACCTCCTTAGTTCAAGTGATTCTCCTGCCTCAACCTCCCGAGTAGCTGGGGTTACAGGCACGCACCACCACTCTTGGCTAAGTTTTTTTTTTTTTTTTTTAATAGGGTTTTGCCATGTTGGCCAGGCTGGTCTCGAATTCCTGTCCTTGGCCTCCCAAAGTATTGGGATTACAGGCATGAGGCACCACAACTAGCCAGCAATTTCCATATGTATAGCACTTTGAACTACTAACTCATGGTCTCCTTAAATGACTAACAGACATTTAAAACAACGTTTAGGAGTTACAATCTTTACTGAACAGATGAATAAGCCCAAGTTTAGAGAGGCTGAGTTACTCCCCGCAAGCTAACATCTCTAGTTAATAGTAGAACTGGAGTCCAGTTTTTCTGACTCCTAACTAGTGTTCTTTCCACTCTTGTGAAGATAAATTGTTTGGTGATATATATATATATATATATAGATTTATATGTACATATATCTTAATGTATATTATGCGTGTATGTTCTATTTTTGACGCAATAATTGTTATTAAATGTTGTCATACTCTCAGATCCTGTATATTAAGCTTCTGTTTGCTTTGTTTTCTTTTAGCTTCTTAGCAAAACTGGTTGTTTTGCTAAGTCAATAAAGTGTGGTAAGAATGAAGCTCAGTGATAACAGTGCAATGCTTTTTTGGTTGATGAATGTTGTATACATACCTCCCACAGAACATTCCCCTTCTTATTATCCAGTGTACTTCCTGTGCTTGGACGTATCTGCCCTCCCACTGGTTCCCTAAATGCCTCTGGGAGTAATACCAGTATTGCCTGGAATCTTATTGAATGTGAAGGATGGGAACAGTTTAATTTTACCCCCACTGAAGCTCTTTGCAGACATTTCAGTGAATTGACGTAGTTTCATTAGCCATGTTATCTAGCATTGTATCAAAAGGGCCCTTTCTCTTCAATGAGGATAAGGAGAGCAAATACAGAATAGTAAGTTTAATGTTATTTAGTCAGAGATATCTGAAAATACACTTCTGAATACTTTCCAGATTTAACATCAGCATCTTTGTTGTTACGTAATGGACAGGAACTCAATTAGTATTTATTAAATGTCTACTCTGGGAATGATTTGCCGCTTCATAATTTATGAGTATGTTGAAATCCCAAATGTATGTTGTACTACTGTGATTTTTTTCTTTAGCTGTTTACATGATAAAGCAGTGCATTCAATTCTAGGCAGCTGGCAAATCTTAAATGTTGAAAAAAGAAAGCATGAAACATTTGCTTTTGAAATAGAGAATTCTTATTTTTTGAAAGCATTTTACCCATATGTGCAGTTATTGAGAGAAAATATTTGTACTTGGCTGACTTGTCTTCACCAAATGTCACAGCTCAGACCTCTCTTTGGTTGGAGACACAGGGATAAGTCCTTCTGCTCTTAAATAGGCAATTAATCTTCAAAAAATGTAGAGAATGTCCTTGATAATTACTAGATGGACTTTATGTTATCCTTTTTGTAATACATTGTTCTTTAAAAAAGAACATTTGTTTTATTTTTTATTTTTATTTATTTATTTATTTTGAGACGGAGTCTCACTCTGTCGCTCAGGCTGGAATCTCGGCTCACTGCAACCTCTGCCTCCTGGGTTCAAGCGATTTTCCTGCCTTAGCCTCCTGAGTAGCTGGGACTACAGGCATACACCACCATGCCTAGCTAATTTTTGTATTTTTAGTAGAGAGGGGTTTCACCATGTTGGCCAGGCTGGTCTCGAACTCCCGACCTGAGGTGATCCACCTGCCTCGGCCTGCCAAAGTGCTGGGATTACAGGCATGAGCCACCGTGCCTGGCTAGAACATTTGTATTTTATATTTAAAATAGAATTGTCACAGGGGTTTGTTACCTTTAAATTTTCTTCTGGATTCTACTTTTCTAGAACAAATTTAGCATTTGGTATGTTTATAACTAACTTGTTCACAGAGGGAAAGAGGATGAGCAATTAATTATGCTTCTGATTATATTTAATTATCAAGAGCAATGTTTTCACTCCTGTCCCAACGTATTTATTTTCCAACACAAAATGCTATATTTCATCCATTTTGAGATAGACATTTTATTCACATTTTAACACCACTGATATCACTATATGTCATGTATAACGTGTGACCTAACTATAACTGATAACATTTTTACTTCCTTAGTGGCACATGACACATCAGGGTGCCTTACAATTCATGGTATTTGTACTTATTTATTACTTATTTGTTTAGATTGCTCTTTCAGAATTCATGGATCTTAAATTGAATCAAAATCAGTACAATGGAAAGATCTTTATCAAGTTTTAAAGCACTTTTTGAAACACAGGTTGTTTACAGTGTTTGTGTATTCATGTACACATCTACTTGCAGTTGGTGTTGGCCTGAAATCAAGGGTGGATTATTTTCATTTACATTGTTAATTTTGGAAACAGTTACATAACAAGAAATAGTTTGAAATTTGCCACATTTAATTACAGGAACTCTAGCTAGATATGTTAAGGGGTTTGTCAAGCTTGAAGAGCTCAAAGCTAGTTAACACAGGACCATACAGACAACCCACTCTTCCTCATTCCTACTTTTTCTGTCATTTTATCTGTGGTCTTCTGAGTGCCCAGAAGACACTGGGCATGAGGAGCGTTCTTGTGTGACCCACTCTCGGGCTGAGGCTCCTTTGTCACTGGAGCACCTGTTGGCAGAGCGTGTCATTTTGCACATTCAGCAAATGGGCTCCCAGTATTTTTCCTCCAGAAAAACCAGTCCAGAGTTTGAAGGCTCAGGTTTTATGTGCTTCTGCTCCTTCTTGCCCTTTCAACAGTGCATCGTGTGAAATGGTGCTTCATAGTTTGATCATTTTGTGTTGCTTTAACATCTGTCATGGATGGCAGTCCATAATCCTGTGACTGTACATTTCCCCGTAGCCCAAGGATATGACAATGTGGCCGTTGGTCGTCCTGAAGTGGGTACATGATACATCTGAGGAAATAGTTTCGGGCCGTGTTTATGGAGCAGGGGAGAGTGTGGAGAGTGTGGGTAGGGTTAGAAACACAGACCCTGTGAACCATCATGCTGACCTTTGCCCTCAAAAAACCCTTTGGAGGTTTTTTCATTTTGTTTGTATCAGATTTTTTTGTTTTTTAAAGAGCATTTCTGAAAACTGGACTTTGTGTGTGTTAGGGGAGGGGGTTTGTTAGGAGAGGATGGTTATTTGGTAATGAGACCTGTTTCCACAGATTGATTGGGGTGAAAGACTGAGTGGATGGAAGGTGAGGAAATGGAGATAGTGTGAATAGACAACTTTGAAAAAGCTTATTATTTAGAGAGAAGAAAGATCACTGCACCAATTTTTTCTTTTCTCTTCTTTTTGTTTCTTTTCTTTCTTTCTTTCTTTGAGACGGAGTCTCGCTCTGTCACCCAGGCTGGAGTGCAGTGGCATGATAACAGCTCACTGCAGCCTCAACTTCCTGGGCTCAAGTGATCCTCCCAGTAGCTGGGACTACAGGCCTGCAACACCACCGTGGGCTAATTTATTTATTTTTATTTATTTATTTTATTTTTATTTTTATTTTTTATTTTATTTATTTATTTATTTTTACCCCTAAAGCAGCCTGAATCCATTTCCTTTGGGTGTCAATGAGGACTTTCTCTTGGGTTCTTGCTTTCCCATGACCTCAAACCCTTCTCAAACTCACTGGGTCACAATCCACCTTGATTAGTGGTGCTGCCATTTCTGACTCTTCCCACTCTCCTCCTGACCAACCAGCCCTACAAAGTCCAAAATTTGTGACTGTCCAAATACTCTCAAGTCTTATTGATTCATCTTCTTTATTGTCTCTTGGATTTATTCTGCTTTTTCTCATTGCACTGCCTCCTCATCTTTTGACTGGGTTGCTATTCACTATTAAAAAGTGGGGATTATAATACCTACCTTGAGGGTTTGCTAGGAGCATGAGTTTAAATGAAATAGGTGAAATATGTGGCATGGTGGTTCAGTGTTATTGGGTGTTCTAGGCTTCTGTTTTCATTCAATCCATCTCCCAAGCTCCAGTTTTTAGCCACTTCCTTTCTTTTTAATCCTGCTATCAGAGTTGTCTTCCCTAAGTACATCATTTTTTTTTTTAGACGGAGTCTCCGCAACCTCCGCCTCCTGGGTTCAAGCAATTCTCCTGCCTCAGGCTCCCAAGTTGCTGTGACTGCAGGCATGCGCCACCACGCCCGACTAATTTTTGAATTTTTAGTAGAGACGAGCCTTCACTGTGTTGACCAGGCTAGTCTCGAACTCCTGACCTCGTCATCCACTCGCCTCGGCCTCCCAAATGGCTGTGATTACATGCATGAGCCACTGTGTCCAGCCCTTAAGTACACAGCCTTTTAAGTGTGTTCAGTGTTTCCCCATTGCTTGCAGTGTAGCCTAACCTCCTTAGAGGGAGTCCAGGCTCACAATCTAGTCCCATCTTTACTGTCCAGTCTTTTAACCCTTTATTGTCTTGACTTTCACAAACCTTCCTTGCTTTTTTTTTTTTTTTTCCTTGAGACAGAGTCTCACTGTCACCCAGGCTGGAGTGCAACAGCGCGATCTCGGCTCACTGCAACCTCTGCCTCTAGGGTCCAAGTGATTCTCCTGCCTCAGCCTCCTGAGTAGCTGGGATTGCAGGCACAGGTCCACCACGCCCGGCTACTTTTTGTATTTTTAGTAGAGACAGGGTTTCACCATCTTGGCCAGGCCAATCTTGAAGAACTCCTTGTCTCAGGTGAGTCATCTGCCTTGGCCTCCTGAAGTGCTGGAATTATAGGCGTTGAGCCACTGCGCCTGGCCCTTCCTTGCTTTTTATGTCCTAGCTACATTAGACCACTAGATGTTGTTCAAAACCCTATTTTGATGTTGTCTTTGTGGTCTTTGAATCAAAGTGTCCTTTTTTCCTTTCTCCCTTATCCCTTCATTGTTTAAAACAATGAGCCAAACATTTATTAATGTATTTGGTAGAATTGTGATATATATGTGTATATATATACATACATATGTATATGTATATGACAAATACAGATATCTCATAAGCTGTTTTATCATGACAAGGAGTAGCATGAGGTCACTTCTGCCATCTGTTGGACATATTGTCTTTTTGAGAAGTAACTTAAACTCTCTAAACTTGTACATTTTCATCTGTTAAACGAAGTGAGGTTCAGATGGATGGTCATTGTTTCTGCTCTTTGTAAAGTCCTTGGCCTGAACTTAATTATAACCCAGAAAAAGTGATTCTATGAGAGCTTACTCTCCGAGACCACTTTAAGTTCTAGAATAACTTAAAGAATTTAGCTATAATCCTAGCACTTTGTGAGTCCGAGGAAGCAAGCAGATTGCTTGAGCCCAGGAGTTCCAGGTCAGCCTGGGTAACACGGTGAAACCCCATCTCTACTAAAAAATAAAAAAATTAGCCAGGCATGGTGGCACACACCTGTGGTCCCAGCTACTTGGGAGGCTGAGGTGGGAGAATACCCTGAGCCCGGGGAGGTTGAGGCTGCAATGAGCCGTGATTGAGCCACTGTATTCCAGCCTGGGTGACAGAGTGAGACCCTGTCTCAAAAATAAAAAAAATAAACAATTTAGATGTATGGCCAGTTAACAAGATTAGGGAAAAGAAGAATGAGCATTTGTGAGTGCCAAGTACATTATGTACCTGTGCCATTTGATCCTTTGAGAGAAACCTCCACAGGTAGGTAGATAGTTTACCGGGAGAAAATGGAGGATGAGAAAGGGTAAGCTATTTGCCCAAAGTATAAATCTTGTTAGACTCTCTCTTAACTCTTGAGCTCTCCCACATACAGCGATGGCTGAGCAACAGCGTGTGCTTTAGCTTTAGTCAGCTGGGGTTTCTTTTCTTCACAGTGATTCTTCTCTAGATTACAGACTGCTTACTCTAGACAGTTTGGAAAAAAAGTTTTGGTTCTGTGTACGTGTTCATCCTAGGGTTTGTGTTTTTTCCCTTTCTTTCTGGGGCAGTATTTCTATTTAAACACCATTGTAGCCATAAAAATAATATTTGGCTTTCTGTTGCTGTGCTCATTTCCTTATTTCCACTTATAAAATGTGCTGTGTGTGTGCACTGTATTTAAACTAATGAAACAGAAAGCAAATGTTTAACAGAATAAGAAAGAAATGAAATTCATGGCAGATACGTTACTTATCACTTTTGTGTATCTGGAGTCCTATATAGGTCAAAATCAGGGATTTTAATGCCTTGAGTTAAGCAGTAGCAGTAGTAGCAGGAATAACAAGGTCAGCAGCAACAGCTGACATTGATTGAGCTGTGATGTTGGGTTTATGTGTGTGTTACTATGTTTCCAAGTGCCTTACTTGTATTACAGGTCCTCTTAATAAACCTAGGAGGCAAGTAACGTTCTCTCCATTTTATAGGTGAGGAAATCAGGGTACAGAGAGGGTGGGAAACTGGCTCAAGGTCGTATAGCTAGGATACATACTCACTGACTTGGCAGTTCTCATATATTTAAATGTATTTTATTGATCAGTTAAATACATTATTGAAATGTCTCTCAGTTAATGTGTTATCTCCTTTCCAGGGATTTGGACTGGCTGTACTTTCTGGGGGCATTGGTTACAGAATATCTTCAGTGTAAATATGACTAAGCCTAGTGGTGTATATATTCGACTTGCTTGAATTACTAAATTCCCTCAAGGAACTGAAGCAGTCCTTACTATGCATTGTTAACAATAATATTTTCTAAATACATGTATGAAAATATTATAGATTTATGAAGGTGCCTTAATTTATTCCACAGAATGTCATTGAAATGGAAAATTTAATATGCTTACATGCTGGCTGGGGAAATATGTTGTTTTGGATTACAGGAGATAAAGGATTTTTTAAGGGCTTGGCAGTTATGTTAATAGGTAAAGCAAATATCCTTCTTTCTTTCGTGTTTTTTGTTTGTTTGTTTGTTTGTGCAATGGCGTGATCTCAGCTCACCACAACCTCCACCTCCAGGGTTCAAGCGATTCTCCTGCCTCAGCCTCCTGAGTAGCTGGGATTACAGGCATGTGCCACCATGCCTGGCTAATTTTGTATTTTTAGCAGAGATGGGCTTTCTCCATGTTGGTCAGGCTGGTCTCGAACTCCCGACCTGAGGTGATCTGTCTGCCTCGGCCTTCCAAAGTGCTGGGATTACAGGTGTGAGCCACTGCGCCTGGCACATCTTTCTTATTTAGCAAGAAGTAATACTGTATTCTAAAATTGTGCCTTGCAGGAAGAAAGTTTCAGCTAATACAGACATAATATTTTTATAAGTTTAGAGAAATTTTTATTGGCTAACAAATAGTACCTTGTGTTGTGTTTGAATGCCTTTATGTTCAACTCAGTATTTTTCCCCCTTGTTTTTTTTAGTTCTTCACCAAAGGACATGGATGAAAATGAAAGCAACCAGTCTCTGATGACAAGCAGCCAATATCCTAAAGAAGCAGTAAGAAAACGTCAAAATTCAGCACGGAATTCCGGAGGAAGTGATTCTTCTAGGTTTTCTAGGAAAAGCTTCAAACTGGATTATAGACTAGAAGAAGATGTAACTAAATCCAAGAAAGGAAAAGATGGGAGATTTGTGAATCCGTGGCCAACATGGAAAAACCTCTCTATTCCAAATGTTCTCAGATGGCTGATAATGGAGAAAGATCACAGCAGTGTTCCAAGTTCTAAAGAGGTAGCGTTTGGCTTTTTTGAGTGCTTTATATTTGCTCTTCATATATGACACTCTAGTTATTTGAGCCCTTGTATATCATAAGGCATAGAATTAGGTCTGAGGAGATAAAGTGGATAGGTGTAACCTAGGCCCTAAAGTTCATCGTTCAGTAGCAGAGTACATATAGGAATAACCAACCCTGATCTGGTGGCAACTAGAGGTAGGAACAGAGTGCTTTAGAGGTACAGGAAAGAACGTGATGCTGACAGGAAGAGCTGGAGATGGCTTCACAGAGGAGGTGAATATTTCAGCTGGGCCTAGACAACTAAAAAGTATTTTGACAGTGATTTTCCAGGTAGATGATGGCATGAACAAGGTCATGAAGGTGAGACAGTGTATTACATGCTCTGGAAGGTAGTAGCCTGGTACGTGTGTGGAATATGGATCATGAGGGTGAAGGCATGGCCTAGAGTGCTTGGCTTTTAACCCTTGGATAAGGCTACCAAAGCTGTGAAAGGGAGCTTCAGATGACCTTTCCAGACCTTGAAAAGTTGACTTTAGGTTCCTAGCCTTTAAATGTACTAGTTTTACTTAAGATGATTCTACTTGGCCTTCTCCTATTCTGTTAGAATAGACAGATCACAGTTTTGGGTTAAGTTGATTTCATGGTTTACATTGAGTATATCAATATTTTTCATTGGTGAATGAAGTAAGTACTATGACTGTGTCTCCTTTCCTTATATACCTCTCCCTCTGCTGTGTTAACAACATCTCTTTCATCTGCTTGACTTTCTGTGTATTTATGACGATTATTTCCCTGCCTCCTATGGCCTCTCAATGCCATTTTCCTGAGGGAAAGACTCTCAGGTGGTCGTTCAGCAGTGGGCTGTAGTCTGAGCTGATGCCTTCCCAGGGTCTCTGCCGACTTCCATTCTAGGGCACCCTTCACCAGCCTCCTGGGCTCCCTTGTGTCTTCTATGGTCACCCTTGTTTTCTGCATCCCACTTGTTCCTCTTTCTGTGTCATTTTCTCATTTTGGTGGAGCATATTTTCAGTGAACTTCCTGAGAAAGGGTACATGGAAAGTAAGTTTTTTGAATTCTTGCTTGTCTGAAATGTCTTTATTCTCATTCATAATTGATAATTTGGATATAGAATTTTTGTTTAGAAACAGTTTTCTCTCAGAATTTGAGAGTATTGCCTCCATAACTTTATTTCTAGTATGGCTGTGGGGAAGTTCAGTGCCATCCTTACTCTTGATCCTTTGAACAGGCCCTTTGTTTTCTCTCTAGAGACTTTGAGAATCCTCTCTTTGGCACCAGTGTTCTGAAAATTGCCATGATGTGTAGTTCTTTATTTATTCATTGTGCTCTGTGTGTGGTGGGCCCTTTCAGTCTGAAAATCCATTTCCTTCAGTTCTAGGAAATTTCATCTGTATCTTTGAAAATGTCCTTCCCTATATCTTTTTATTCTAAAATGACTATTAGTTATAGTAGTTCTATTTTGGACCTCCTGGATCAATTCTCTGTAATTTAAGAAAATTTCTTCTATGTTTTATCTTTTTAAAAATATTACATGGCTAGGTGCAGTAGCTCATGCCTATAATACCCACACTTTGGGAGGCTGAGGCAGGTGGATTGCTTGAGCTGAGGAGTTCGAGACCAGCCGGGGCAACATAGCAAAATGCCATCTCTACCAAAAAAAAAAAAAAAATACAAAAAATACAAAAAATTAGCCAGGTGCAATAGAGTGTGCCTGTAATCCCAGCTACTTGGGAGGCTGAGGCAGGAGAATCACCTGAGCCTGGGAGGCAAAGGTTGCAGTGAGCCAAGATCGTGCCACTACACTCCAGCCTGGGTGACAGAGCAAGACCCTGTCTCAAAAAACAAAACAAAACAAAAAAAAATTGCATTCTGAGGAGTTGGCCCCTGGGAGGAATGATGCTAGGTGCAGATGCAGTGTGGCTTTTGATGGTGCCTTATGGACAGTTGTGTCCCAAAGGAGGGATGAGGATAACTGCTGAGGTCCTAAAGAGCAAGCCTAACTTTAGCCGTTGGCACATAGGCATTAAACAGAAGCCTGGAAGTTGAAATGATAGAATCGTACTTGTCTAGACTAGCTTTATGGTTTTATTACTGGTAACGTTTTTATCTGTTGATTGAGTGCAGATTTTTGGAGACCTTTTAAAGGTATAGAGAATCGGCTTGACAACAGTGCACATGGAGCAAGTTTTAAAGAAGCAAAGAACTCAAAATTCATGCTTGGAGAAGTGCAGGCAGACCTGATTTCCTAAAGAGGTCTAGGGTTTTTAATGACCACAGATAGCAAGCAAGCATGCAGCTTACCCCTTGATAGGGTCTCACTCTGTCACCCAAGCTGGAGTGCAGTAGCCCTTTGAGGCTCACTACAGCCTCAAACTCCCGGGCTCTAGTGACCCTCAGCCTCCCAGTGGTTTTTGTACACAGCCTGATGGAGTTTCATGGCAGAGAAGATTAATTAAACAATGTCTTTCAATTTTAATAAATTTCAGCAATTTGAAAAAAATTTGCATTCTGAAAAATTTCCTCAAGAATTTGTTTCATTTTTATTTTTTATTATTATTATTATTATTATTTTTGAGACAGAGTCTCACTCTTTTTGCCCAGGCTGGAGTGCACTGGCGCCATCTTGGCTCACTGCAACCTCTGCCTCCCGGGTTCAAGTGATTCTTCTGCCTCAGCCTTGTGAGTAGCTGGGACCATGGGCGCCTGCCACCACGCCTGGCTAATTTTTTTTTGTATTTTTAGTAGAGATGGGGTTTCACCATGTTTGGCCAGGCTGGTCTTGAACTGCTGACCTCAGGTGATCCACCCTCCTTGGCTTCCCAAAGTGCTGGGATTACAGGCATGAGCCACTGTGCCTGGCCCTATTTGTTTCATTTTTAAACCTTGTGTCTCGTAGAGTCGTAGGGATGACTGAAAATGTCACCATATACAATTTTTTAATAAAACTAGAAAATATGAATACTCTGATTGCAACCATTCATAAAATAGAACTACAAGTACAGATCATAATGTTAACAGTGGTTATAATATCTGCATGTTGATATAATGATGGCAACTATTTATATTTTTCTGCATTTTCCACATATTAAGAGCATTTTCTCTTATAATCAAGGAGTTTAAAAATACTAAGCCATTTTGATAGATCTTATACTCTTAATACACATGGCAAAAATGTCAAACATTGGCATCAATAATTAATTGAATTGGAGTTATTTTGGTAACATGTATCTTTATTCAGTGTTCACATATATCTTACAAATGTGAAAAAGAAAAATGTTATTTTTTAATTTAAAAAATCTGAGTTGCAGATTACAGTATAGGTAGTAAAGTTTTCTAAGATGGTGAAAATGTACCTTCAGTTGGAAGAAAAGTATTACTGTGTCTTCTTTAAAAGTGATATTTTAAAAACATGGTTTAAATGGATTTGAGTCACATCTTTCTTTTTTGTCTCATTAATACACACAAACACATACTCTTAAAATAGTAAGTATGTTAAGAAGATATGAGTTTCATTGTTTAATTTTAATGTAAGTTAATATTTATGCCATCGAAGGAGCATGGCTTAGTGAAAGAGAGGTCTTTTGAGTCAGGAAGACCTAGATTTCACTCCTGATTGGGTACTTACCTCTTGCATGACTTTGGCAAGTTTCTTAGTGACCCCAGTCTGCCTTGGTCTGGTCATCTGTAAAATGGCAGTAATATTTGCTTCACAAATTTAGATGACACAGTATACCTAAAGCACCTTGCAAAGAGTAGCTATTGAACGAACGTTAGGATTTTTCCCTTTTCCCGAGAAAAGTAAAACATTAACTAGTGTACTGGTTAATTATGAGTCTTGGGATTTTCCGTTTTGCAGCTTTCAAAAAGGAAGACCAGCCAAGAAAGTCTTGATCTAGCCATGAAAATGCCACGTGAGTGATTAGTTTCCTCAAGTAAACAAGAGTCCATCCTCTCCCCACCCCTTTTTCTATATGCTTTTTCTTTCTTTCTTCCTTTTTTTTTTTTCTAAGACGGAGTTTTGCTCTTGTTGCCCAGGCTGGAGTGCAGTGGTGCAATCTTGGCTCACTGCAACCTTCGCCTCCTGGGTTCAAGCGGTTCTCCTGCCTCAGCCTCCCGAGTAGCTGGGATTACAGGCATGCACTACCACACCTGGCTAATTTTGTATTTTTAGTAGAGACAGGGTTTCTCCATGTTGGTCAGGCTGGTCTCAAACTCCTGACCTCAGGTGATCCACCCACCTTGGCCTCCCAAAGTGCTGGGATTACAGGCGTGAGCCGCTGTGCCTGGTCTATTATTATTTTTTAATTATTATTTATTATTATTTTTAAATAGAGACAGGATCTCACTATGTTGCCCTGCTGGTCTCAAACTACTGGCCTCAAGCAGTCTTCTAGCCTAGGCCTCCTGAAGTGTTGGGATTACAGGCATGTACCACAGCACCAGCCTTAAACTTTTAAAAATCATTTTATTAACATGATATAGGCTTCACATATTTAAAATGCATAATTTAATGAGTTTTGACATATGTATATACCCACGAAAAGATCACCACAATCAAGATAATGAACATATATATTATCCCCAAAAGTTTCCTTGTGTCCTTTTGAAATTCATACCCCCTTATTCTCCCAACCTGGACCCCAGGCTGTTACTTTTTACGAAAACATGTTATTAAATGAGATTTAATGAGAGGAAGTATGGTTTACTACAGTGGGTCTGGCTGGGTGACCTTGCCTGAGTGCTGTAACTTCCCTAATTCATTGTATTCTTACCTGCAGAATGGAGCTGGTTTACAGGACCTACTTCCAGTGTTGTGGCTGTAGCCAGTAGCTGTTAGTACAGTGTCTAGCACATAATAAGCACTTCATAAATGGTAGCTGTTGTTAATAGTATTTTGTTTTGTGTTATGCTAAAGTACTTGATACATTAGGTAGTTCATCATCATTATGTGCCCAATATGATGCCAAGTACGAGTACTTAGTAGGTACTCAGTTTATATTCATTCCCTCTCCCTTTCCTCATTAATTCTGGATAAGTATACCTCTTGGCATATGTCATTGTTCACTAACCCTAACTACCAAATTTAAGAACTGATTGAAATTTGACATTCATTCATTTACTCATCCATTCAACAAATTTTGTTGAGCACATGCTGTGTTTCATTAATCAAACTGAGCACTGAATGATTCCACCTTTCATAAGACATGGGACAAATTCTGTGTACACATAACCAGAATATCCAGAGGAGATGTGTGAATAGGGAGATATGGAAGTTGAGAGGCAGGAGTAAGTGCTTCTAGCTGTGGGACTCAAGAGATGGCCCGAAGGGATAAGGGGGAAGATAATTTAACCTGAGAAATGGGATGAGTACCGTGCAGGGTTCTTGAGCTCAGTCTAGGAGTGGGAAGCAGTCTCCATGTAGGTGGGGCACAGCACATGTGGAAGAGGAGCATGAAACAGCCCGAGAGAATTGGGGCAGTCCCTGGGCAGCTCACTGCTGGGCTGAGGAGGTGAGACAGACTTTGTCAGGCAGTAGAGAGCCAGTGGAGATTTTGCAGCAGAGGAGACTTAAGTTATACCTTAAGTTGGCTGTTTTTGAGGTGGCTCTTGTGCATGGATTGAGTTGACAGGCAGATAGTTGAGCAATCTGGAGAGCTTTGAATGTCTGAATATTTCTTAGCATCTTAACTAGGTTAGTAGCTCCACGGAAATGCAAAAGATTGGTAACATTGGTGCCTGGTTGGTTGTCAGGGTTGGAACTTTCTTGCTTTTTCTTTTGGACTACTTGTAGAGTGCTTATTATGTCCCAGCCACTCGTAATTCTATCCTCACAGGAATGAAGCATAGGTACAATTATTACACCTGTTTTCCAGATGAGGAAACTAAAGGTTTAAGTGGCTAAGAGAAACCTTTTTGTCCTCCACCTGTGCTGCTCCTTCTCTTCCTGTCCAGGCCTTCTTCCCATTCAGACTCACTCTCTCATTGACCTCTCAGTTTCCCTTCACCAGCATCTCCCCATCTGCCCTCTTTTGTCTGTGTCTACCGGTGTATCCTTTGCTCAGGTCCTCATCTCTTCATATCTTGGCAACTGTTGTGACACTCTCCATGCCATCATTTGGACTCTAGAATTGTTTTATCTAAACATAATTGGGTCATGTCTGTGTGTGTGTGTGCACACGTGTGTGCACATGCACGCATGTGTACGTGTGTGTGTGCACGTGTGAGGGCAAAAAGATACCTCCTAGGCCTGGCGTGGTGGCTCACACCTGTAATCCTAGCACTTTGGGAAGCAGATCGCTTCAGCCCAGGAGTTCGACGCCAGCTTGGGCAACATGGTAAAACCCACCCTGTCTCTACAAAAAAAAAAAAAAGATGCTTCCTCATTGTCTTAGAGTGAAGCATGATGCTCAAGGCTCTTACTGTGTTCCCATCTTTATAGATTTAGTTTGTCCCCTGCCCTCAAACACCACATTCCTGTTTGGCTCTGTACCTTTGCTTGGGTGGTTTCTCTACTTGAAATGCCCTTCTTCCTTTTCTCTGCATCATGAGTTTCTCATCATTCTTCAGGAACTCACACAAGTCACTGTGTCTGTGATGCCTTTGGCAACTGGGCTCTTCATTCCTTCTTATCAGGCTATAACATGACCTGTATTTTAACTACTTATCCAGTACCACACCCTTTCAAAGTTGATTTAGTGGCAACTTACAAACATACATAAAGCAGTAAAAAAAGAATTGGATGAGGTATAGAATTACTATACCTAGCCAGTCTAGGAGCAAAATGGACTATTAGACTAGAAAAATAAAATAAAGCCAAGAATAAAGTTAATAAAGAAATATGTTCCATCATGTGCTGCACGTTGCTGCAGGTGGCCTCAGCTTTTCCTCTGAACTTCCTAGTTAAAGAGAGAAGTAGCATGAAATCTTAAGAGTTTTCCCAGTGACAGAAATGACAAAGCCAGGTGCTCTGGAGAAGAATTTTTCCTGAAACGAGATGGGAGAGAAATGTTTCTGGGGTAAGTAGGAAGGTGGAGGTGGTACCAAGTCTGCAGCCTGAACACATACATGGCGAGTATCATGAGGTGGCTTCCTATGAGAGACCTCCATGCAGCTATATAGCATGGTACCAGAGCACAATTCAGTAAAAGAGCTTTATAAAAGCCAGGACTGTGATGCTGCAACCTTGCCACTTTTTGTTGGCCTAGCTTAATCCAAGTATAAAATGTAGAATAACCAAGGAATAATACTCTTCACGCTTTGTTATAGTTATTGTTTTATATCCATTTACGGCCCCCCCTTATCTCAGTGATCAGCTTCTCACAGGAAGGGATCATATTCATGTTGATTTGATTAATGGTAGAAAATCAGAAAGGTAAGGAATGAGGAAAACAATTTATGACTGTGATTTGTCCAGGAATCATCACAGCGCTCCATTTTGAATTATAGGTACTCAGAAAGTGAGATTCAGGCCAGGCACAGTGGCTCATGCCTATAATACCAGCACTTTGGGAGGGCAAGGCAGGATGATTGCTTGAGCCCAGGAGTTCAAGACCAATCTGGGCAACATAATGAGACCCTGTCTCTACAAAAAATAAAAAATTAGCTGGATATGGTGGTGCTGTGTGCCTGTGATCCCAGCTGAGAGGTTGAGGTGGGATGATCACTTGACCCTGGGGGGTTGTGGCTGTAGAGAGCTGTGATTATGCCACTGCACCCCAGCCTGGGTAACAGAGCGAGAGCCTGTCTCAGACAAAAGAAAAAAAAAAAAAAAGAAAAATATCAGATTCATGATTCATGTCTGAGAGCCAAGAGCTACAAATAAATGGTCATAAGCTTTCTTTACTATTTCCAGGGACTGACCTGCTTTTAGGGCAGTTTTTAGCAGCAAATACATCAGCTGAGTAGAATGGCAATAGAAAAATGACTGCATCTAGGCCAGTCTACTTCTGGCAGTACTGAAGAGAGCCTTTAAAAAATTAATACATTTAGCAGCACTCAAAGTTTTAAATTTAATTTTCTCTTTTGCATTTGGGAGGAAGAAGATTACCATATTATCATGATTATTAAGTCAGATTCAGAAAGAAGTATGCATTTTCAAGAAAAAAGCAAAAGTGTAGCAAGTTTATTGAATGACTTTAGTTCTCTAAAAACAGCGCTTCTTGCCATTATTTAGGTCAAAATGTGGACTATGATGATATAATACTTTTTTTTCTAACTACTCTTTTGTCTTGCTTTCTTTATACACAAAGGAACTAGACAAAGAACTCCCAGTGCTTAAGCCATATTTTATCACTAACCCTGAAGAAGCTGGAGTGAGGGAAGCTGGCTTAAGAGTCACATGGCTGGGACATGCCACGGTAATGGTGGAAATGGATGAGCTCATATTTCTCACGGATCCCATCTTTAGCTCTCGTGCTTCACCATCGCAGTACATGGGTCCAAAGCGATTTCGTCGTTCCCCGTGCACAATAAGTGAACTCCCTCCAATAGATGCGGTCCTTATCAGTCACAACCACTATGACCATCTGGACTACAATTCTGTCATTGCTTTGAATGAGCGATTTGGTAATGAGTTGAGATGGTTTGTGCCTTTGGGTCTCCTTGACTGGATGCAAAAATGTGGCTGTGAGAATGTGATTGAGTTGGACTGGTGGGAGGAGAATTGTGTCCCCGGACATGATAAGGTCACCTTTGTCTTTACACCTTCCCAGCACTGGTGTAAAAGGACTCTAATGGATGACAACAAGGTGCTATGGGGCAGCTGGTCTGTCTTGGGGCCTTGGAATCGATTTTTTTTCGCAGGAGATACTGGTTATTGCCCTGCTTTTGAAGAGATAGGAAAAAGATTTGGACCTTTTGACCTTGCAGCTATTCCCATCGGAGCTTATGAACCGAGGTATGTAGACTTCCAAAGAAAACATTCCTGCTATGTGATAAATTAACTGAATTTAAAAGTAAAGCAATTATGATTTTTGTGACACTGTAATTTATGATTTTAATGGTGGACTTTGTTATACATGATTGGGGGTTGGTAGGTCAGATTCAATTAGATTTTATTTTTAAATATTTTAAATTAAATATTTTTTAAATTGACAAGTAAAAATTGTGTATGTGGTGTGCAACATGATGTTTTGATATATATATGCATTGTGGAATAACTAAATCAAACTATTTTACATGTGCATTATCTCACATACTTATGTTTTTGTGGTGAGAATTAAAATATTTTAATTATAGTCATATGAGTTAAAAAAATTACTCAAAATCAGGGATGATGTTACCATAAGAAAGGGATCAAGGTTTAAAGAATTACTATACCTAGCCAGAAGTTCACATACCATTCAACTAAACTGGTCAGCCAGTAATAAAACCTACTCTTATTCTTTCCCATGGAGAATACTTTCTTTATATAACCACCTTTTGCTCCATAACTTGAGTGCCCCAATCCCCTGTCCTACAGCTCTCCTACGTTTAGCAAAGAGAAAAAGCAAGGAATTGGCCTATAGCATTAGTCCCTGGTGAGGGTTTTATTTCAGTCAGCACTGAAGTTAATCTGGTCATGGTGTTGTTGTACTACTCACCACTCATCCTCCAACCTTGACATACTATTGACCTATTTCAGAGCAGCGAAAGGTCACACTCTCATTGGACACCTAGGAGACTCATCCACTGTCTTTGTTTTCCTTAATATTCTCTGTTTAGGGAAAAGAGAAGTGATTTCAAAGAATTAAGTTAGATTTCAGTCAACTCTGGTTTATATGTGCAAATAAAGAGAAAACAAAACACTAATAGTAACAAAGCAATGGATAATTTTAAAAATATTGTATTCTATAGTGCCTGGACAGATACATACAACAACATTTTGTTTAGGTAATTCCATAAGCGGAAGAACAAGTATTTCTCTAATACATAGATGAATTGAATGAATCTAAACTTTTGTTTTCATCTGATTTTGTTATTTGCTAAATTTTTACATTCACTGAAACGATTTTGTCCCTATTTTTATTTACTAATGCTTATTTATCCCTTTTTGTTTTTTGCTAGTTTCCTTATTTGGAGGGGCTAGATATTTTTACCCTTTTTTGGTTCTTGATAATTATTAAAATGATTACAAATCAGTATTGGTGCTTGAATTTTACTTTTCTAATTAAATAGTTATAATTCTAATGAAACCTCTCAAAACCTGTCAACTTATATATTTTTAGAACTGTTACAAATCAGTTATGTATTTGTAACATAAAATTGGTCTTTACTCAATGTATGTTCCTTTTTTGGTTGGTTGTTTGAGATGGAGTCTCACTCTGTTGCCCACGTTGGAGTGCAGTGGCACGATCTCGGCTCACTGCAGCCTCTGTCTCTGGGTTCAAGTGATTCTCCTGCCTCAACCTCCCAAGTAGCTGGGACTACAGGCGCCTGCCACCATGCCTGGCTAGTTTTTTTATGTGTGTTTTTAGTAGAGACAGGGTTTCACCATGTTGGCTAGACTGGTTTTGAACTCCTGACCTCAAGTGATCTGCCTGTCTCGGCCTCCCAACGTGGTAGGATTATAGGTGTGAGCCACCATGCCCGGCTTGATGTATGTTCTTAATAGATTAGAACATCTTTTATTTGTTATGAAAATAAGTTTTCATATGTAGTAATATATAAATTTGTCACATATATTTGTGATGATAAAATATGTACAACCAAATTTACTCACATAATCCCCCTTTCCTGCTTGCATTGCAGGCAAACAGGAAACAACTAAGATGGGAAAAAGACAAGGAGGCTATTATTTGCCCTAAGAGAGTTAAATTGTGGTAGCCTCTAATGTGTAGTGTGTTTCTTTGGTTACTATTAACGGCTTTAGAAATAAGATATTGAATAACGCTTGAGAGTGCTCTATAAATTTAAGATGTTTACACCGAAAACAACTTTCAATAATATGCTTGGAATGTTTCATTCTTACTTTAGGGAATCTCCTGTCACCAGGTATTCTATCCAAGTCAGTTAAGATTTTAACTTTTTATTTTAATTGTTATATCACAGTAAAAAATTTAAATCTATTTCAGGTGGAAAGGAATATATCTATCCCTTTGATTTGCACTAGGATTTAAAAAAAATCAAGAGAGAAACACCAAAAACCATTTTCATCTTTCCCTGAATCCCAAGAGTCAGGAGATATGGCAGAACAGTGCTGCTCTCATTTGCTGTTGAGGAGAACACAGTGGCTTTGTTTTCAGCCTTCTGTAGGACCCAGCAACTCCTAACAGTAAATATCTGTTGCAGATGGATAAACTTCTCCATGATGTCTTCTGTAAAGTGTGGAAGCTCCTGTGCTGAATCCATGTCTGTTGGTCTTCACTGTAGTGTTAGTTGTCACTGGCAGACTAGGATGTAAATAATGTGAATACAGTGTTGTTTTTCCTCCTTGAAACTGATGGCTTGGAAGGCAAAGGATTTGCTTGTAGACAGTACACTTTCTCCTTTATATCAGGAATAATACGTCTTTCTTCTGAAAGTGTTGGTTTTGTTTACTGTTTTGGGAGAATTCTATGAAAGTAGATGATGTTCTCTATGCTTTCCTAAGCCTTGTCTTGTTTAATCCTCACAATACCCTCACATAATGGGGTAAAATTTATATTTCACAGACAAAGAAATAGCAGCTCAGAGAATTTGAACAGACTTTCCAAAGGCATTCTAAGCACTGCAAGAGCTGGGATTCACACCCAAGCCTTCTGCCTCCTGAGCCCTCGCTCTTCCCAAGGCATTAGGCACCCTTTCATTATTTCCTTAATCATTTACCCATTAGTCTGATCTTCTTGCCAAACCGAACACCTCATTGTTCAGTTTTATGATTAAATAAAATTTCTTGAATAGTAATTGGATATTTGGCTCCTGGTCTTTAAATTTTATGTACTAGTTTTTGTTTATTTTTGCTTTAGCAGGTTTTTACAAATTTGTATCAGCAGGACATACAAATTCTTTTGTAATTGGAGCTTTGGTTTTTATTTCTTTACCAATTATTCAGTTTCTTTGATTCATATCGAGGACTGTAAAATATCTACTTTTTTTTTTTTTTTTTTTTTTTTTTATTATACTTTAAGTTTTAGGGTACATGTGCACATTGTGCAGGTTAGTTACATATGTATACATGTGCCATGCTGGTGCGCTGCACCCACTAACTCGTCATCTAGCATTAGGTATATCTCCCAATGCTATCCCTCCCCCCTCCCCCCTCCCCACCACAGTCCCCAGAGTATGATATTCCCCTTCCTGTGTCCATGTGATCTCATTGTTCAATTCCCACCTATGAGTGAGAATATGCGGTGTTTGGTTTTTTGTTCTTGCGATAGTTTACTGAGAATGATGGTTTCCAATTTCATCCATGTCCCTACAAAGGATATGAACTCATCATTTTTTATGGCTGCATAGTATTCCATGGTGTATATGTGCCACATTTTCTTAATCCAGTCTATCATTGTTGGACATTTGGGTTGGTTCCAAGTCTTTGCTATTGTGAATAATGCCGCAATAAACATACGTGTGCATGTGTCTTTATAGCAGCATGATTTATAGTCATTTGGGTATATACCCAGTAATGGGATGGCTGGGTCAAATGGTATTTCTAGTTCTAGATCCCTGAGGAATCGCCACACTGACTTCCACAATGGTTGAACGAGTTTACAGTCCCACCAACAGTGTAAAAGTGTTCCTATTTCTCCACATCCTCTCCAGCACCTGTTGTTTCCTGACTTTTTAATGATTGCCATTCTAACTGGGGTGAGATGATATCTCATAGTGGTTTTGATTTGCATTTCTCTGATGGCCAGTGATGATGAGCATTTTTTCATGTGTTTTTTGGCTGCATAAATGTCTTCTTTTGAGAAGTGCCTGTTCATGTCCTTCGCCCACTTTTTGATGGGGTTGTTTGTTTTTTTCTTGTAAATTTGTTTGAGTTCACTGTAGATTCTGGATATTAGCCCTTTGTCAGATGAGTAGGTTGCGAAAATTTTCTCCCATGTTGTAGGTTGCCTATTCACTCTGATGGTAGTTTCTTTTGCTGTGCAGAAGCTCTTTAGTTTAATTAGATCCCATTTGTCAATTTTGTCTTTTGTTGCCATTGCTTTTGGTGTTTTGGACATGAAGTCCTTGCCCACGCCTATGTCCTGAATGGTAATGCCTAGGTTTTCTTCTAGGGTTTTTATGGTTTTAGGTCTAACGTTTAAATCTTTAATCCATCTTGAATTGATTTTTGTATAAGGTGTAAGGAAGGGATCCAGTTTCAGCTTTCTACATATGGCTAGCCAGTTTTCCCAGCACCATTTATTAAATAGGGAATCCTTTCCCCATTGCTTGTTTTTCTCAGGTTTGTCAAAGATCAGATAGTTGTAGGTAAGCGGCGTTATTTCTGAGGGCTCTGTTCTGTTCCATTGATCTATATTTCTGTTTTGGTACCAGTACCATGCTGTTTTGGTTACTGTAGCCTTGTAGTATAGTTTGAAGTCAGGTAGTGTGATGCCTCCAGCTTTGTTCTTTTGGCTTAGGATTGACTTGGCGATGCGGGCTCTCTTTTGGTTCCATATGAACTTTGAAGTAGTTTTTTCCAATTCTGTGAAGAAAGTCATTGGTAGCTTGATGGGGATGGCATTGAATCTGTAAATTACCTTGGGCAGTATGGCCATTTTCACGATATTGATTCTTCCTACCCATGAGCAAGGAATGTTCTTCCATTTGTTTGTATCCTCTTTTATTTCCTTGAGCAGTGGTTTGTAGTTCTCCTTGAAGAGGTGCTTCACATCCCTTGTAAGTTGGATTCCTAGGTATTTTATTCTCTTTGAAGCAATTGTGAATGGGAGTTCACTCATGATTTGGCTCTCTGTTTGTCTGTTGTTGGTGTATAAGAATGCTTGTGATTTTTGTACATTGATTTTGTATCCTGAGACTTTGCTGAAGTTGCTTATCAGCTTAAATATCTACTTTTAAAAGTAACAGTGAGGCAGGACTTATTTCCCAGTCTCAATTGATAAAGTGAAAAAACTGGCAGCTGGGCGCAGTGGTTCACGCCTGTGATCCCAGCACTTTGGGATGTGGAGGCAGGCAGATCACAAGGTCAGGAGATAGATCAGTACCATCCTGGCTAACACGGTGAAACCCTGGTTCTACTAAAAATACAAAAAATTAGCTGGGAGAGGTGGTACGTGCCTATAGTCCCAGCTACTCGGGAGGTTGAAGCAGAAGAATCACTTGAACCCAGGAGGCGGAGGTTGCAGTGAGCTGGGATCGCGGCACTGCACTCTAGCCTGGGCGACAGAGCGAGACTCAATCTCAGAAAAAAAAAAAAGAAAAAAAGAAAAAACTGGCAAAAACCAGCAGATGGTGACAAAAGTGATCCCTAGCTGCCCTCATTGCTCATTAGCCTAAGACTCTCCCACCATCACCATGACAGTTTACAAATGGCCATGGCAACAACCTAGAAGTTACTGCCCCTTTCCATGGCAATGACCAAGAAGTTACCACCCCATTCCTAGAAAGTTCTAAATAATCTGCCCTTTAATTTGCATTAACCCATTCCCTAATTTACATATAATTAAAAGTGGGTATAAGTGAGTGTAAATACAGTTACCAGCCCCTCATATGTTGCCAACTCTGAGTGCACTTACTGCCTATAACTTAGCACTGCTCCTCAAGGAGCAGTATCATTTAATAAAAATTGCTGGCCAGCACCACTGGCTTGCCGTTGAATTATAATTATTTCGTTTGTGAGGCCAAAAACCCTCCTGGGCTAAGCCTCAATTTTGGGGCTCGCCTCCCCTGCATCATCAGTAAGTTGTATCTTCAGATAGATCCAGTAAAATCAAAATATACATGAAACAAAAATCTCACTATTCAGAGGGGAGTTTGCTTGAGACTTACTTATTTTATAGCAATTTGTACAAAAAAGACTTTTGCTTGTTTTATTTTTCAGCAGAAAGTGTACTAAAGGGAGATGGTTTTGCCTCCTGTGACTTATTCCTGTGCAGAATTTATTTTGTTTTTACAATCTAGCCTTGACCTGGCCTTCAGACTTGGTTTCTAGCTCATCCTCCCCAAAACTGCATGTTTTATCCCAGTGGTTCTTAATTCTCAACATCCATAGTCCTGCACAGAATCTTAAAGTTTGGTTAAGTGAAACAGATTTTAGGATTTAGTGTATATCTCAAAGGTCAGAATTAAGAAATTGCCATGTTTCATCAGGTGGTTTATGAAATACCAGCATGTAGACCCAGAAGAAGCTGTAAGGATTCACATTGATGTCCAAACAAAGAAATCTGTGGCAATTCACTGGGGAACTTTTGCCTTAGCAAATGAGGTAAGTTTGATTGCGATAAAAATAACTTTGTGTGTTTGACCAATGATAGGATTCAGGCATCACTGTTCCTTAGTTTTCAGACCCAAGACTCTGGAATCAGATACTGCACAGTCATCACAGTCACTGCATGAATTAGGGTGGTAAATCATACTAATTAGTAGAACAATACACACATATACAGTCAGAAAAAAAAAACAACACAACCTCATTGTGTTTTCTTTTGGCTTATTTCTGAAGTTAGTAAAGCTTGTATTTGTATAACCAAAAATCTGTATGTGGTCTGGAGACTAGAAAAGCAAGCCATCATGTCTCACCCCTCAAGCAGGCTCTCATGCTAGCAGAAGACAGAAGTCATGTATGTGATACAGATGTTAGAAGGGGAAAGTGCTGTAATGTGGAACAGATGAGATGGTCTCAGAATCAGGATGTTTGCTGATGGCAGGGATCAGAGAGGGCGTGATGGAATAAGTGACATTTGAACTTGGCTCTGAGAGGGCAGGGAGGAAGGCATTTTCAGAGGAGGAAAGGGCAGAGCATAGGCTCGGAGGCAGCTAATGTGGGGAATACTTGAATCAGTTCAGCAGGAGAGTGGAGGGCAATAGGGAGAAGTAAGGCTAGTGTGGAACTTTCTAGAAATATATTCAGTAAACATTGACTCGGTGTCTGCTATGTGCCAGGCATAGGGATAAATGTGATTTTATTCCTAGATTAAAACAGAAGAGATAATTTTTCCTTAAGGCAGATGGACCCTAGAACTCTGCCACTAGCCTGGGTTCTGGGATCAAGCAGAGGATAGTATAAAGCTTTCTCTCCTTTCCTGGATCCAAGGTCTTCTCTAAACAAAACTTAGAAATGTATGGTTAGGCCCAGTGCGGTGGCTCACACCTGTAATCCCAGCACTTTGGGAGGCTGAGGCAGGTGGATCACTTGAGGTCAGGAGTTTGAGACCAGCCTGGCCAACATGGTGAAACCCTGTCTCTACTAAAAATACAAAATAGCCAGGCGTGGTGGTGCGTGCCTGTAATCCCAGCTACTCGGGAGGCTGAGGCAGGAGAATCGCCTGAACCCAGGAAGTAGAGGTTGCAGTAAGTCGAGATTGTGCCACTATACTCCAGCCTGGGCAAAACAGTGAGATTTGGCTGGGCACCTGTGGCTCACATCTGTAATCCCAGCACTTTGGGAGTCTGAGGCGGGTGGATCACCTGAGGTCAGGAGTTCGAGACCAGCCTGGCCAACATGATGAAAACCCATCTCTAATAAAATTAGCCGGGCGTGGTGGCAGGCGCCTATAATTCCAGCTACTTGGGAGCCTGAGGCAGGAGAATAACTTGAACCTGGGAGACAGAGGTTGCAGTGAGCCGAGATTACGGCACTTCCTTCTAGCCTGGGTGAAAGAGCGAAACTCTGTCTTGAAAAAAAAAAAAAAAGTGAGACTCTGTCTTTAAAAAAAAAAAAAAGTGTGGTTAGGACTTGGCTTCTTTACTTTCTGTGGCATCTTCCACATCTCAGAGCCTCTCTGCAGGAACTCAGTGTTTTCTTGCGGTTTTACTCCTCTGTCTCACTTATGGCCTGCCCTCTCCCAAAGATGCAGTGTGTTCCAAAATTACCTAATACACTGCCTGCCCATTCCCCCACTCCCTAATCAAAATTCCTGTGCCATGAGGCAGCAACCCTGAGCCACAATGCAGCAATTCTTGGCCACTGTTGGGAGAAGGAATAGAATAATGACTAACCGTAGGGTTGTGGGGAGGATAAATGAGAATATAAATGTGGGTGTGTGGGTGCGTATTTGGAGAGGGGAGAAGTTTAAGACTGGTTTTCAGTGACAATTTCTTATTCCATCTATATATGTGTGCATGTATGCACATATTCCATATGTATATTCCATATATATGTGACTTAGATGAAGTAATGGTATTTTATTAAACCTATGCAAAGAAAGGAATCAAGGTTGACTCCTAGATTTTTAGCTTCAATAGCTGGTTAGACAGTTGTGCTCTTTACTGAGATGGGGAAGATGAGAGAGGATTAAAAAATCCTGTCTTCGAGAATTATTGTGTTATTCAGCCTTCAAGAATTATTCCTGTTATAAACCTAACCTCCATCTTTATTTCTTAACGAGAATGTTAATAAAAACTCATTTAACTTTCAGCATTTTGGAATTTGTTCATGTTTTGATGTTGAATAAACCTCATAACTATGAGTTAGTTGAATTATAAAGCAGATATAATCTTCAGAGAGGATATGTTACCCATTACTTCTTCTTTTTTTTTTTTTATTATACTTTAAGTTCTGGGATACATGTGCAGAACATACAGGTTTGTTACATAGGTATACACGTGCCATGGTGGTTTGCTGCACCCATCAACCCTTCATCTACATTAGGTATTTCTCCTAATGCTATCCCTCCCGTAGCCCCCCACCCCGACAGGCCCCAATGTGTGATGTTCCCCTCTCTGTGTCCATGTGTTCTCATTGTTCAACTCCCACTTATGAGTGAGAACATGCGGTGTTTGGTTTTCTGTTCTTGTGTTAGTTTGCTGAGAATGATGGTTTCCAGCTTCATCCATGTCCCTGCAAAGGACATGAACTCATCCTTTTCTATGGCTGCATAGTATTCCATGGTGTATATGTGCCACATTTTCTTTATCCAGTCTATCATTGATGGGCATTTGGGTTGGTTCCAAGTCTTAGCTATTGTGAACAGTGCCTCAGTAAACACACGTGTGCATGAGTCTTTATAGTAGAATGATTTATAATCCTCTGGGTATATACCCAGTGATGGGATTGCTGCGTCAAATGGTATTTCTGGTTCCAGATCCTTGAGGAATTTCCACAGTGTCTTCCACAGTGGTTGAACTAATTTACACTCCCACCAACAGTGTAAAAGCATTCCTATTTCTCCACATCCACTCCAGCATCTGTTTCCTGACTTTTTAATGATCACCATTCTAACTGGCATAAGATGGTATCTCAATATGGTTTTGATTTGCATTTCTGTAATGACCAGTGATGATGAGTTTTTTTTTTTCATTTGTTTGTTGGCTGCATAAATGTCTTCTTTTGAGAAGTGTCTGTTCATATCCTTTGCCCACTTTTTGATGGGGTTGTTTGTTTTTTTCTTGTAAATTAGTTTAAGTTCTTTGTAGATTTTTGTTATTAGCCCTTTGTCAGATGGATAGATTGCAAAAATTTTCTCCCATTCTGTAGGCTGCCTGTTCATTCTGCTGATAGTTTTTTTTGCTGTGCAGAAGCTCTTTAGTTTAATTAGATCCCATTGTCTATTTGGCTTTTGTTGCCATTGCTTTTGGTGTTTTAGTCATGAAGTCTTTGCCCATGCCCATGTCCTGAATGGTATTGCCTGGGTTTTCTTCTAGGGTTTTTATGGTTTTAGGTCTTATGTTTAAGTCTTTAATCCATCTTGCGTTAATTTTTGTATAAGGTGTAAGGAAGGGATCCAGTTGCAGCTTTCTGCTTATGGCTAGCCAGTTTTCCAAACACCATTTATTAAATAGGGAATCCTTTCCCCATTGCTTGTATTTGTCAGGTTTGTCAAAGATCAGATGGTTGTAGATGTGTGGTGTTACTTCTGAGGCCTCTGTTCTGTTCCATTGGTCTATATATCTGTTTTGGTACCAGTACCATGCTGTTTTGATTACTGTAACCTTGTAGTATAGCTTGAAGTCAGGTAGCATGATGCCTCCAGCTTTGTTCTTTTTGCTTAGGATTGTCTTGGCTATGTGGGCTCTTTTTTTGTTCCATATGAAATTTAAAGTAGTTTTTTCCAGTTCTGTGAAGAAAGTCAATGGTAGCTTGATGGGGGTAGCATTGACTCTATAAATTACTTTGGGCAATATGAGCGTTTTCACAACATTGATTCTTCCTATCCATGAGCATGGAATGTTTTTCCATTTGTTTGTGTCCTCTCTTATTTCCTTGAGCAGTGGTTTGTAGTTTTTCCTGAAGAGGTCCTTCACATCCCTTGTAAGTTGTATTCCTAGGTATTTTATTCTCTTTGTAGCAATTGAGAATGGGAGTTCACTCATGATTTGACTCTTTGCCTGTTATTGGTCTTCTGCTCGCTTTTGAGTTTGCTTGTGATTTTTAATTCTGTATAGGAATGCTTGTGATACATTGATTTTTGTATCCTGAGACTTTGCTGAAGTTGCTTATCAGCTTAAGGAGATTTTGGGTTGAGATGATGGGTTTTTCTAAATATACAATCATGTCATCTGCAAACAGAGACAATTTGACTTCCTCTTTTTCTAACTGAATACGCTTTATTTCTTTCTCTTGCCTGATTGCCCTGGCCAGAACTTCGAATGCTATGTTGAATAGGGGTGGTGAGAGAGGGCATCCTTGTCTTGTGCTGGTTTTCAAAGGGAATGCTTCCAGTTTTTGCCCATTTAGTAGGATATTGGTTGTGGGTTTGTCATAAATAGCTCTTATTATTTTGAGATATGTTCCATTAATACCTAGTTTATTGAATAACTTGAAGGGTTGTTGAATTTTGTCGAAGGCCTTTTCTGCTTCTATTGAGACAATCATGCAGTTTTTGTTATTGGTTCTGTTTATGTGATGGATTACATTTATTGAGTTGTGTATGTTGAACCAGCCTTGCATCCCAGGTATGAAGCTGACTTGATCATGGTGAATAAGCTTTTTGCTGTGCTGCTGGGTTTGGTTTGCCATTATTGAGGATTTTCGCATCAATGTTCATCAGGGATATTGGCCTGAAGTTTTCTCTTTTTTGTTGTGTCTCTGCCAGGTTTTGGAATCTCTGCCAGGTTTTGGTATCAGGATGTGGTATCAGGATGATGGTGGCCTCATAAAACGAGTTAGGGAAGATTCCCTCTTTTTCTATTGTTTGGAATAGTTTTAGAAGGAATGGTACCAGCTCCTCTTTGTACCTCTGGTAGAATTTGGCTGTGAATACGTCTGGTCCTGGACTTTTTTTGGTTGGTAGGCTATTAATTGCGACCTCAATTTCACAACTTGTTATTGGCCTATTCAGGAATTTGACTTCTTCCTGGTTTAGTCTTAGGATGGTGTATGTGTCCAGGAATTTATCCATTTCTTCTAGATTTTCCACTTTATTTGCGTAGAGGTGTTGATAGTATTCTTTGATGGTAGTTTGTATTTCTGTGGGATCAGTGGTGATATCTCCTTTATCATTTTTTATTGCGTCGATTTGATTCTTCTCTCTTTTGTTCTTTATTAGTCTGGCTAATGAATCCAGCTCCTGGATTCATTGATTTTTTTGAAGGATTTTTCGTGTCTCTGTCTCCTTCATTTCTGCTCTGATCTTAGTTATTTCTTGTCTTCTGCTCGCTTTTGAGTTTGTTTGCTCTTGCTTCTCTAGTTTAGTTGTGATGTTAGGGTGTTGATTTTAGATCTTTCCCGCTTTCTCTTGTGGGCATTTAATGTTATAAATTTCCTCTACACACTGCTTTAAATGTGTCCCAGAGATTCTGGTACATTGTGTCTTTGTCCTCATTGGTTTCAAAGAACATCTTTACTTCTGCCTTAATTTTGTTATTTACCCATAGTCATTCAGGAGCAGGTTGTTCAGAAGCAGGTTTTTCAGTTTCCATGCAGTTGTGTGGTTTTGAGTGAGTTTCTTAATCCTGAGTTCTAATTTGATTGCATGTGGTCTGAGAGACTGTTATGATTTCCTTTCTTTTGCATTTGTTGAGGAGTGTTTTACTTCCAATTATGTGGTCAGTTTTAGAATAAGTGCCATGTGTTTCTGAGAAGAATGTATATTCTGTTGATTTGGGGGTAGAGAGTTCTGTAGATGTCTGTTAGGTCTGCTTGGTCCAGAGCTGAGTTCAGTTCCTTGATATCCTTGTTAATTTTCTGTCTTGTCGATCTGTCTAATATTGACAATGCGGTGTTAAAGTCTTCCACTATTATTGTGTGGGAGTCTAAGTCTCTTTGTAGGTCTCTAAGAACTTGCTTTATGAATCTGGGTGCTCCTGTATTGGGTGCATATATATTTAGGATAGTTAGCTCTTGTTGCATTGATTCCTTTACCATTATGTAATGCCCTTCTTTGTCTCTTTTTGATCCTTGTTGGTTTAAAATCTGTTTTATCAGAGACTAGGATTACAACCCCTGCTTTTTTTTGCTTTCCATTTGCTTGGTAAGTATTCCTCCATCCCTTTATTTTGAGCCTATGTGTGTCTTTGCACATGAGATGGGTCTTCTGAATACAGCACACTGATGGGTCTTGACTCTTTATCCAATTTACCAGTCTGTGTCTTTTAATTGGGGCATTAACCCATTTACATTTAAGGTTAATATTGTTATGTGTGAATATGATCCTGTCATTATGATGTTAGCTGGTTATTTTGCTTGTTAGTTAATGCAGTTTATTCATAGTGTTGATGGTCTTTGCAATTTGGTATGTTTTTGCAGTGGCTTATACTGGTTGTTCCTTTCCATGTTTAGTGCTTCCTTCAGGAGCTCTTGTAAGGCAGGCCTGGTGGTGACAAAAATCTCTCAGCATTTGCTTGTCTGTAAAGGATTTTATTTCACCTTCGCTTTGAAGCTTAGTTTGGCTGCATATGAAATTCTGGGTTGAAAATTCTTTTAAGAATGTTGAGCTGGGCATGGTGGCTCACGCCTGTAATCCCAGCACTTTGGGAGGCTGAGGCGGGCAGATCATGAGGTCAGGAGTTCGAGACCAGCCTGACCAACATGGTGAAACCCCGTCTCTACTAAAAATGCAAAAATTAACTGGGTGTTGTGGCGCACGCCTGTGATCCCAACTACTCAGGAGGCTGAGGCTGGAGAACTGCTTGAACCCAGGAGGTGGAGGTTGCAGTGAGCCGAGATTGCACCACTGTACTCCAACCTGGGTGACAGAGCAAGACTCCATCTCAAAAAAAAAAAAAAAAAAAGAATGTTGAATATTGGCCCCTACTCTCTTCTGGGCTTGTAGCGTTTCTGCTGAGAGATCCGGTGTTAGTCTGATGGGCTTCCCTTTATGGGTAACCTAGTCTGATGGGCTTCCCTTTATGGGTAACCTGAAGTTTCTCTCTGGTTGCCCTTTACATTTTTTCCTTCATTTCACCCTTGATGAATCTGACGATTATGTGTCTTGAGGTTGCTCTTCTTGAGGAGTATCTTTGTGGTGTTCTCTGTATTTCCTGAATTTGAATGTTGGCCTGTCTTGCTAGGTTGGGGAAGTTCTCCTGGATAATATTCTGAAGAGTGTTTTCCAACTTGGTTTCATTCTCCCCATCACTTTCAGGTACACCAATCATGTGTAGATTTGGTCTTTTCACATAGTCCCATATTTCTTGGAGTCTTTGTTCATTTCTTGTCACTCTTTTTTCTCTAATCTTGTCTTCTCGCTTTAATTCATTGATCTTCAGTCTCTGATATCCTTTCTTCTGCTTGATCGATTCGGCTATTGATACTGTATATGCTTAATGAAGTTCTCTTACTGTGTTTTTCAGCTCCATCAGGTCATTTATGTTCTTCTCTAAACTATTTTTTCTAGTTAGCAATTTGTCTAACCTTTTTTCAAGGTTCTTAGCTTCCTTGCATTGGGTTAGAATATGCTCCTTTAGCTCGGAGGGGTTTGTTATTACCCCCCTTCTAAAGCCTGCTTCTGTCAATTCATCAAACTCATTCTGTGTCCAGTTTTCTTCCCTTGCTGGTGGGGAGTTGTGATCCTTTGGAGGAGAGGAGGTGTTATGGTTTTTGGAGTTTTCAGCCTTTTTGTGCTGGTTTCTCCCCATCTTTGTGGATTTATCTACCTTTGGTCTTTGATGTTGGTGACCTTCAGATGGGCTCTATGAGTGGACGTCCTTTTTGTTGATGCTGATACTATTCCTTTCTGTTAGTTAGTTTTTCTTCTTACAGGCCCCTCTGCTGCAGGTCTGCTGGAGTTTGCTGGAGGTCCACTCCAGACCCTGTTTGCCTGGGTATCAACATCGGAGGCTGCAGAACAGCAAAGATTACTGCCTGTTTCTTCCTCTGCAAGCTTTGTCCCAGAAGGGCACCCGTCAGATGCCAGCCAGAGGTCTCCTGTATGAGATGTCTGTCGGCCCCTACTGGGAGGTGTCTCCCAGCCAGGATACACAGGGGTCAGGGACCCACTTGAGGAGGCAGTCTGTACCTTATCAGAGCTCGAACACTGTGCTGGGAGAACCAGTGCTCTTTTCAGAGCTGTCAGGCAGGGACGTTTAAGTCTGCTGAAACTGCGCCCACAGCACCCCTTCCCCCAGTTGCTCTGTCCCAGGGAGATGGGAGTTTTATTTATAAGCCCCTGACTGGGGTGCTGCCTTTTTTTTTTTTAAAGAGAGGCCCTGCCCAGAGAGGAGAAGTCTAGAGAGGCAGTCTGGCTGCAGCGGCCTTGCTGAGCTGCAGTGGGCTCTGCTCACTTTGAACTTTCCAGTGGCTTTGTTTACACTGTGAGGGGAAAACTGCCTACTCAAGCTTCAGCAGTGGCGGACGCCCCTCCCCCTACCAAGCTCAAGCATCCCAGGTCAGGGTCAGACTGCTGTGCTGGCAGCGAAAATTTCAATCCTGTGGATCTTAGCTTGCTGGGCTTTGTCGGGGTGGGCCCCGCTGAGCCAGACCAATTGGCTCCATGGCTTCAGCCCCCTTTCCAGGGGAGTGAACGGTTTTGTTTTGCTGGCATTACAGGTGCCACTGGGGTATGGAAAAAAAAAAAAAAGCTCCCGCAGCTAGTTTGGTGTCTGCCCAAATTGCCACCCAGTTTTGTGCTTGAAACCCAGGGCCCTGGTGGGGCAGGCACCGGAGGTAATCTCCTGGTCTGCCGGTTACGAACACCACTGGAAAAGTGCAGTATCTGGGCTGGAGTGCACTGTTCCTCCCGGTACAGTCTCTCATGGCTTCCCTTGGGTAGGGGAGAGAATTCCCCAACCCCTTGTGCTTCCTGGATGAGGCAATGCCCCACCCTGCTTTGGCTCACCCTCCGTGGGCTGCACCCACTGTCTAACCAGCCCTAATGAGATGGACCAGGTACCTCAGTTGGAAATGCAGAAATCACCCACCTTCTGTGTAGATCTCACTGGGAGCTGCAGACCAGAGCTGTTCCTCTTCAGCCTTTTTTTTTTTTTTTTTTTTTTTGAGACAGAGTCTCATTCTGTTGCTCAGGCTGGAGTGCAGTGGCACGATCTCGGTGCACTGCAACCTCCGTCTCCTGGGTTCAAGCAATTCTCCTGCCTCAGCCTCCCAAGTAGCTGGGATTACAGGTGCCGGCCACTATGCCTGGCTAATTTTTGTATTTTTAGTAGAGATGGGGTTTTGCCATGTTGGCCAGGCTGGTTCAAGCTCCTGACCTCAGGTGATCCGTCCGCTTCAGCCTTAACTGGCATGAGCCACTGCACCCAGCCAGTTACCCATGACTTCTAAACACTTTAACACTCTTTGCATATATGCTGTTATAGTAGCTGCCTCGTGTAATATAAGCAGATTAAGGATGTCCTTAACTTGGCAATACTCTAAAATTGCATATATGGTAACATCTAATTTATCTAGGGAATGATGAGTGCATTTCCTACATATATTTAAGCACTAAGACTTAAATTACTAGTTTTGATGGAAACGAATTTCAAGCATTACATAATATGTACATTGCCTTTCAAGTGATCAGGGTCTTTACTTTGAATATATTCTATTGTTGTATATCATGAAACTGACCCCTTTAGGAATTTACGAGTTGTGTGTGGCTAGCTGCCTAGACCCTAATGGATCCAGAATGCTCGTTGTCTTCTGCTTTTCCCATTTACTCATATTGATCTCTGATCTGCTGTTTTGCTTTATATGTAGTTGTTTTGTCCCATGGTTATGGGGCATTTTTATCTCCCTTCTGGACTAAAGTGCTTGGACTGTGAGCTCTCAGTCACTCAGACGCCTTTCAGACCTACCTCCAGGGTTATCTTCCAGATGGTTGAAAACAGCGAAGAATTGGTCTGTGAAGAAACTCAGAAAGATACTGCTAAATCTAGGCAGATTAAAGACAGAGGGTCTACTGCCAACTCTAACATATCAGAATTCTCACTAAATGCACACATCGCCCTCCACACTGAAGTTATAGCTTAGCAAATAAGTTACTGACGTAGGGTGATTCTGTGAGTGTGTACTGTTAGCCCAGACTTGTACAGCATGGGAGAAAGAGAATTTAACAAAAGAAGTTATTTTTCAATGGGAAAAAAGCTCATCATTTTGAAATCTCTTAAAATAATTTAGGAAATTATTTCAGGGGAAATTTCTTGACTTAGGGTATAAAGTTAAATTTTATTTGTAATATAATTAGTGATCTTTTTTCTTTATATATAAAATAGACTAAAAGTAAATTCCTGTTATCAACTATCCATTACTAAGGGGTTAGCTCTAGGAATATTGGATAACCAACATACAGTTAAAACCAAACTTACTCAGTAGTCAGTTGAAAGGTATCCTTTATCTTTAAACATAGCCATAAAACCTGGAACTGAGCAAGGGGGAAAAGGATGACCTGTGTGTGGCCAACAACTGTTACCAAACCTGTGCATTTAAGGGCTCAGGAAACTTGCCTGGTTTTCCTTGCACATCATTGGCTGTCCCTTATTCTCTGTTGCTAGTCCCTCCTCTCCGCTTGCTCTGAACAGTGCGTGCCGTAGCAGTCAGTCCACGGACCTCTTCTCTTCTGTAGTTGGTTTCTCCCTTGGGAATCGCATTCAGTCTTATGGCTTCAAATACCACCTATCTGCTGTTCCTCTCTAGCTCAGATGTTTTTCTTCTATAATCCACATTTATATATCCAACTGTCTCCTTCACATCTCCACTTGGATATCCATTAGGTACCTAGAACTAAAGTCTGAAATTAAACTTTCTCATCTTCCCTCAAGCTTACTTTTCAAACATCTCAGTAACGGGTGACTCCCATTTAGCAATTCCTCAGGGCAAAATCTTGACTCCTCTTTGCCACACAGAGCTCAACCTTCATATTCTCTGGGATCCTCTTTCATTCTGTAGACTGTGGTTTCTGTATGTGACTAGACTTTTTGAGGATAACAACCCTTCTTCAGCAAAACAATTTGCTCTAGCATTTGGTTACACACACACACACACCACAATTTGATTTCTATATTTTTCAAAAATGTTAGTAACATGTAATTCTCTAATAACATCATCTTTGGCACTGATTCCATCTAGATTGGAATTTCATATGGTGAAACCGTGATGATTTCATGCAATCCAGTGATGTTCAAAGTAAGATGGCACCAAATTTCACATACATGGTGTTGGCATGATTTCTATCCAACCAAATACCTGTTGACTTAATTCATGACTCAAAACTGTATTAGAAAATGTGATAGACCCATTTGCTAATGCTTCAATTAAAAGAAAGGGCCTTATTCTAACTAGGCATCTGTTGGTTATTTTAGTTTGAACTGTTATTTGGAAAATCTCCAAATATATGTTAAATCTTTTTCTATTTTTCTTCTTTCTCTTTGGCCAGCATTACTTAGAGCCTCCAGTGAAGCTGAATGAAGCTCTAGAGAGATACGGACTTAATGCTGAAGATTTTTTTGTCTTGAAGCATGGAGAATCAAGATACCTAAATAATGATGATGAAAACTTTTAATAAATGTGAGCACAGGCACTTTTAATGAAAAAGGCATCATCTAAGTTTAAAAACAAATGAAAAGACTTAGAAATTCATGAATATTGTGATTATTTTACATTTGGAAACAACTTCTGCAAGTTTATGTTTTATGTTTTGTGTAATAACTTGCTTCCTAGTATGATCAGCTCATGTACACTATGAGAGGGTTCAGGGGTGGGTCATTTAAATAACGAATTGGCTAATGTGGATTTTAAATTTCATATCATGATATAAGCACTGCAGTGGAAATGTTTTTACTAAAACATTATATTTTTGTGGTACTAGAATTTCCTGAGGTGAAAAACTGATATTGAAGATTCATTTTTCTTTTTTCCATTCTTCAGGACCTTCGGCAAGGTGAGTCAAGGCTCTCTACCTACCTAGATGTTTTTCAGAGGCCTACAAATACAAGTATCTTTCTTATATGCACATTATAATAAATGATGAAATTCAGTCCAACATGCTTATTATAAATGTAGCAATTCTTGCTCTATCAAATTAGCTTATATGCCAAATATTAAATATGGTTTATTTAGGTAAGCATAAAAACATAGGGGCTATCATTTTTAAAGACTTGATTTTCTCTATTGTGGTAAAATATATAAATACATATTTACCATTTTAAACATTTACCATTTTAACCATTTTTAAGTGTACAGTTCTTTCGCATTAATGCACCCATGACCACCATTCACTTAAATTTTTAAAAGAACAGTATATTCTTTTTTTCCTAGAGCCTTCAGATGAGAGGGAACAGTATATTCTATTGCATGTCTACAATTCCCAAAAGACCTCTTACTTTGGGAGGCCAAGGTGGGTGGATCACTTGAACCCAGGAGTTTGACATCAACCTGGGCAACATGGTGACCTCCCATCTCTCTCGGAAAAAAAAAAAGAAAAAAGAAAAAGCCGGGTGAGGTGGTGTGTACCTGTAGTCACAGGTACTTGGGAGGCTGAGGTGGGAGGATCACTTGAGCCCAGGAGATAGAGGCTGCAGTGAGCTGTGATCGTACCACTGCACTCCAGCCTGGGCGACAAAATGAGACCCTGTCTCAAAAGAAAGCCCTCTCCTTAGCTGCGCAGAGGAAGGGAAGGAGTGTGGCTATGAGAATATGATTTATGCCATTTTCTGTTTTAAAATCTAGAAGATCTTGTAAGCACAAATACAGCTACAATGAAATATTTTACAGACAAAATGTTAATAGACCATATTCTTTGAATTAAATTTGCTTTAATTTTCTCTACACATTTTTTTTTTCCTGGAGTCTCTTAGCTCTAAATATATCAATCAGATTTATAATTTTTTTTTACCTGATTCAGATGTCTTACATTTTTATATTAAATGAACCTTAAGCATGATTCTTTTGGTAAGCCAGTATGAATGCCAGTGGTTGGTGGGGGGAGTCAGTTGACATAAGATTTAGTCCTAATAAGGACTCTGTATTCACTTGATTATTCTGACCCTTCCTAAGGGAGGGAGTTGGATTAGACACCACTGGAGGCCCATTCTGTATTCCTAATCCAGTCTCAGCACTTTATTCATACAAAATAATCAAAATAGGTTTTCTACACCAAATGCTACCCAGGCAGTGCTCTATAATTTATTTGCACACGTGTATGTGTGGTGCCACGTTACCCACTAAATCTGAACTTTTACCCTGCGTTCATCATGGATTTTTCTGTGTAACCTGAAACAAGTCACCAATGCTCACTGTGCCTGTTTCCTCATTTGCAACAAGAGGATAATTCCGACCTACCTCTGAAAAATGTGTAGAATAAATGAGTTTTTAAAGCACTTTAGAAAATATAAGGGAGAAAATGATTTCTTAAGATATCACTGCCTAATATAGACAGGTATATTTGAAAGCTAAATACAGGTTAATGCTTTTGATAATGTATTGTTCCTGTTGCAAATTTAAGCATTATATATTAGGAGACTAAACATTGAAAACTTCACTGATTTTTAAATTGGAGTAATAGCCTAAATAAGTGTAAATAATCTTTATCAAAATTTAGTGTTTATCTACAAAGATGCGAATCAGTCAAGGGGAAATGTGTATGCAATGTTTGTGTATATGATGTATGTGAACATATGTGATTTTGGGGTACTAAAGCACAAAAAAATCCCCCATAAAATAAACCTTCCTGAAAAGACTGATCATAAACTTTTTCACTCCAAGCAGATGTGAATCAAGATGTTAGGTTTATGGTGAGTTAGCTTTGAGGTGTGTTGCCCTAATACTAGCCAGCGTTGTTGTAGCCATATTCCCTGCTGCTGCACGCCGAATTGAAAATCCATCTCTTACCTCTTCTCTATGAAGCAAGCCAGGTATGTCTTGCTTAAGTATTTCTTCTCCATGAATGGCCTTAACATTATTTTGTATTCACGTGTACTGTTTAACTGAGGGTCTCGAAGCACTTTAAACTGTTGTGTTCTATTTCCACTCGTCTGGCCTGCCTCATTTTTCAAGGCCCTTTTGTAAGCTGTAATTTTTTATTACCACTCACGTTCTTTCTACACTGACACTATTCATTAAGAACATCAAGCTTCATCTCTGCTTACAGAATCTCACCTTACTGAGTGGGTTCCACTTTATTTTTCATTTGTTATCTACATTTTGAAGGGTTTATGTGCAAAGTGAAAACAAATTTTGAAAAATAAGACAAATCCATTCTCTTCTTCAATTCAGTCTAATATGCATTGTAGTGTCTTTTAATCAGTCTTATCCTCTAAGTCAACTTCATTTTCCTCTTTGTGAATACCCATAGCAATATGTAAGATTTTATTGAAGTTTCCTGTGATAACTGAGGAACACTTTGCTATGCCTCACTGCCCAATAGGGTGGGTCATCAATTAGGAGAAATCCCAAATTATAAAAGCCAACATATGCCGTGACCTACGTAGGAAAAGATGTATTTGTGCATCTTCTTTCTGGGTAGTTAAAAATTACTCCCTCTTTTCTCTAGCATTTTGACATTTCAGACTCAATGCTCTGATCTCTAGGGAGTGTGATTATTCAAACTAATGAGAGAGGACAGGAAGACACAGTTTTAGAATCTACTGCTGCTAAAGCACATTAGAAACAAATCCTGGTTTTTAATGTATGCATAGTTTCATATTTAATGAATATACTTTCATTAAATAGGGAGGTAGATTTGAAAAAAACTGTTATAAAGAAATGTGCCTTTTGGGGAATGAATACTTTTGTTCATGTCTAGCCCACTGGGAATTTTGTTTTCACCTTATACTGAGTCCTTTTTCTAATGTAAAAATATTTCTTCCAAGTTTGATTTCTGTATCACGGTAACATTGAGAACACACATATTTCTGTTTGAGGATTTGTGACTTCCTATGGAAACAGTCTTGCATCTATGTATTTACAAATGAAATTTAAAGTATTCTTAAAGCTTTGCCTTAAATACTGCTTGCATACTGATTTACTTAATGCTAAGCATGGCAGGGGTTATAAATTTAAATATTATAAGACCTGGCTGAATCCCAGATGCATCAATAAATTGTTGTAGTAGCTTATGGAAAATGCTATTAAAGATAACAAATTTTCATACATTGTATTTTTAGTCAAGTAAAATATGGATGAAAATTAATAAAGTACTGTCAAGGGAAAAAATATGTATAACCTTGTAAGTGATTTTTCTCCCCTTTATTAAAAAAAGATTATACAATTTGGGCTCATAGTAAAAAATTCAAACAGTAGAACAGTGTGTACGTAGAAGGCATTCCCCACTCCCACTCCAGGAGTTTGGGTATCATTCTAGAAGTGTTCTGTCAATACATAAGCATTTTTCATTCAAACACACACACACACACACACACACACACACACACACACACACACACACGGGATCCCATATTCTATAATTTTTGTGTTTTAAAAAACCACCATATTTCATAGATATCTTTCCACTTAAGCACATTCGGAGCTCCATCATTTTTTTTTTTTTTTTTGAGACAGAGTTTTGCTCTTGTTGCCCAGGCTGGAGTGCAATGGCGCTATCTCAGCTCACTGCAACCTCTGCCTCCCGGGTTCAAGCAATTCTCCTGCCTCGGCCTCCCAAGTAGCTGGGATTACAGGCATGCACCACCATGCCCAGCTAATTTTGCATTCTTAGTAGAGACAGGGTTTCTCCATATTGGTCAGGCTTGGTCTCAAACTCCCGATCTCAGGTGATCTGCCCGCCTCAGCCTCCCAAAGTGCTGGGATTACAGGCAAGAGCCACCATGCCCAGCACAGTCTTTTCAAAGACCAGATAATTTATTTAACCAACTGTCTAAAGATGGACATTGTGATTGATCACACTATTTTATATGTAACATTGAATGGAGTAGGTGAGTCCTAGGAAACATTCTCTCCTAAAAGTTTACATTTTTCATTGACTAGAAGTGACCAAAATAGATTCTACTGATGAGAAAAGACTTTTGAAAGCAGTATGGTCAGGTTGGCAGGTGAATGGCCTCAAGAGCTTAGGATTTCATTGCTACTGAAAGAACAAGACTATTCAGTTGTGAAACAATGATTTAGTCAAATACTGATGCTGTCTCAGATGAGTAACTGCAAATCACTTCAAAAGGTAGAAGGGTAGCTTAAATGTGAAAAAGGTTACTGCCACTTCATGTAGGGAAGATAACAAGCATTTGCAAATAGCAAAATAGAAAGAAATAAATGGTTTCAGTACAAGCTCTTATACTCACTTGGCATCAAAATAGTCCAAAATAAATCTGAGAACCACGGCAAGTTATAGCTGTGTTAATGACAAAATGTGATATTTACTGTTTAAATTCAGCAGCTGGGAGAATCCCCTTATAAGGAAGACAGAAAATACGTTTATATCCAGACTGCATTACTCTTTGGAAAAATATGACCAATCAGATTTTGGGTATTATTGTTACAACCTTTTCCTTCACCTCTGCATCATGGTGATCAACTAAAGCTCTTATTTTCTGGGCACATTCTTCTCCATGTAACAGGAAAAACAATGAACCTTCAGTGAAAGTAGGCTGCGCAGCTAAATGGCCTTCTATTTTGAGGCAGTTCTTTATATTCTGAAATAGTGTAAGTACTCGAAGAAGAATCTCCTTTGCTACGTGGCTGTCATAAAGGGAAAGGAATGATGAATCCACCTGAAATATGAAACAATGAGTATTATTTTATATTAATAATATATGAAAACTTTTTCATGTATATTTTTAACATTTTAAAACTACATTGAATAACTCACATTTAAAAATTTTTAAATTCACATTTAAAATGTATCTCACATTAAAAAAATTTTGTCATAGAAAACCCAAAATTGCATAACTTAGATGTATAAAACCTTATGTACCCCCACGCTGTAATACTAATGGAAAAAAGGGAGTGTTTCAGCTGGAAAAATACAATTTCCTTGGAATTTTAGAATGTGGTTATTTGGGAAAAACAACCATTTTCTTTTTTAAGATCATCATACGGTTTTCATGGGAACTCATTATTTCATCAAACATTTAGTGCCCATACACCACAGGGCACAGAGCTGGGTGGGGAATAGGGATGAGCAGATGAATACGATGGTTCCTCTTCTACAGGAGTGGAGCTCCATTCTATCCCAGCATTCAGAACACTTATCACAGCTTTTAATTACCTTGTTCACTTGTTATATATTTTTGTCCCTCCACTAGACTGTAAGCTTCATGAGGACATGTACCATGTCACGCTGTGCTCACTGGTGTGTCTCATCTAGCATATGCTGGGGACTCAGTACTGCTGTTTCAGTGGATACTAAGATACATGTAAACACAAACAGTTCAAGTATAAAATATGGGATGGCACAATTGTACCCAAAATTGGGTAGAGAAAAAAGTTATAATTTATTGTTGCTAGGGTGAATTTTTAAAAATGTTTTTCAAAAGTAAAAGAGGCTCATTGCAAAAAATTTAGGAAATTCATACATACAAAATGAATTTAAAAAACCACCTTTAATACTGCTCCTCAGAATCCCTGTTAACATTTTAGGCTAAATCTTTCCAGATCTGTCTGTCTGTTCAAATGTATATATGTGTATATTTACAAAATAAATATATAAGCTATTTACTTGGGCACGGAGAAGTCCTTCTGTCATGGCTGGATTTTCAGACAAATTCAAAAGCAGTTTCAAAACTTGCACCTGAAAGAAGATGATACTGGCTTATCTCAGACTGGCAAGCATGAATTTTCTCTCTCAGGCATGCTGTTCTCTCACCATGTCTTCCTGTTAAAGTCCTGCCTAAGCTTCCAGGCCTGGCTCAAATTCTCTCTACTCCAGGAAACCTTCTCCGTTCATTCTAAAGGTCTCACTCTGAACTCTTATAACACTTGGCACCACTCTTAGAGAACCTATCATAGAACAGTGTTATTTAAACCTCATTTTTCCAATTACACTGTTAGGGAGATAGAGAGAATATTGCAAATGTCTTGTACCACTCTTAGAGAACCTATCACAGAGATACAGGTTTTCTATCACACTGTTATTTAAACCTAATTTTTCCCAATTATAATGTCAGGGAGATAGAATATTGCAAATGTCTTCACCATCTACCCCCAACTCACATGCACATCTGAACAGTTGGTAAGCTTAACATCTGTTAAATACACGATCTTCATTATGATTACTGGTAAGTGAAGTATGGCCAGGCATGATGGTGTCGGCCTGTAGTCCTAGGTACTTGGGAAGCTGAGGGGGGAGGATCTCTTGAGCCTTCCCATCTCAAGGATGTTCAAGTTCAAGGATGTAGTAAGCTATGATTGTGCCTGTGAACGGCCACTGCACTCCAGCCTGGGCAATATAGTGAGACCCTTAGACCCCATCTTCACCCCCCACAAAAAAGAAATAAATATAATCTTTAAAACAACAACAAAAAAACTCTCAAAGCTCAGCTCATTTCTACTTAAACTGTAAAAATTTTGGAACTGTTTGGTTACCAAGACTAAATAAATAACAATATGGCCCCTTTTGGTAAGCTACCATGAATTTTTGAGGTTATCTTAATGTGAAAGTGTTTTACAATCATATAAATAAGCACAGTGATAAAAACTGATAGATCGGTTGATTGATTGAGATGGGGGTCTCACTATATTGCTGAAGCTGGTCTTGAACTCCTGGCCTCAAGCAATCCTCTCACTTTGGCCTCCCAAAGTAACTAGGATTACAGGCATGAGCCACCATGCCCAGCAATGATATAAATAATAAGCAAATAAATGTTATCTAATGGGTGACTAGCTAAAATATCAGCATTCTTATCACTTATAACTGAAAAGTCAGTAATAACAAGACTCAAATAGAATGCCTCTTTTTTATTTATTATTCTTAAGTTTTAGGGTACATGTGCACAATGTGCAGGTTAGTTACATATGTATACTTACGCCATGCTGGTGCGCTGCACCCACTAACTCGTCATCTAGCATTAGGTATATCTCCCAATGCTATCCCTCCCCCCTCCCCCCACCCCACAACAGTCCCCAGAGTGTGATGTTCCCCTTCCTGTGTCCATGTGTTCTCATTGTTCAATTCTCACCTATGAGTGAGAATATACGGTGTTTGGTTTTTTGTTCTTGAGATAGTTTACTGAGAATGATGATTTCCAATTTCATCCATGTCCCTACAAAGGACATGAACTCATCATTTTTTATGGCTGCATAGTATTCCATGGTGTATATGTGCCACATTTTCTTAATCCAGTCTATCATTGTTGGACATTCGGGTTGGTTCCAAGTCTTTTAAAAACAAAGGCCATGTGAAACCATACTTTCTACAAGATACCTGGAACTAAAATAAGCATAGAGGGGGGTACTAACTCAGGGAAATGGGACAAATGTGCTCTTCACTAGAGCTGGGAAGGAACCTGGATATTATTTTAGAAAAATTTTTTATTACAAAGGCAACAGATGTTTACCATACCACTTTCAAAAAAATAGAAAACCAGAAAGAAAAAGAAAATTTACCCATATTTACATAACCAGAAATGATCACGATTAAGTTTTGGTATTTTCGGCCAGGTGTGGTGGCGCATGCCTGCATTCCCAGCACTTTGGGAGGCCAAGGTGGGCAGATCACTTGAGCTCAGGAGTTCAAGAGCAACATGGGCAACACGGCAAAACCCCGTCTCTACCAAAAATACAAAAATCAGCCAGGCGTGGTGGCATGTGACTGAAGTCCCAGGGAGGCTGAGGTAGGAGGATTGTTTGAGCCTAGAAGCTCAAGGCTGCAGTGAGCAGAGATCATGCCACTGCAATCTACCTGGGCAACAGAGTGAGATTCTGTGTCAAAAAAGAGAAAGAAAAGTTTTAGTATTTCCTTTTTGGTCTTTTATGCAAATATCCTGTATAGTCACAATTCCTTTGATCATGTTGTAGATACTAATTTATTTGAGGATGACATAATACTTTGCTTAATTTTACTGTTTTTATCAAATATTTCTTTATTTTTAGAAAATTACTACTTGGTCATCATAAAAATTTTAAGTAATGCAAAAGAGAACAAGGTAAAAACAAAAGCCACCATGCTTTTGGCCCCTTCCAATCCTCAGCAGTGTCCACTGGTAACATTTCTTGAATATGCAGAGATTGTCTTTTTCAAAGAGATGCTGTTAATAAATTAAGGCCTCTGGGGGTGAAAGAGTAAAGGAGACTTCTGACCCTTCTTTAGTGCACTCCGTGGAGGTCACTATCAGATCTCATCTGGCCTGACTGGCTATCAGCAACACTAGGAATAAGTGTTAGGAAAAAAACACCTGGCTCCAATGTCAATGAAGTTTCAATTAGAAAAATAGGAACAGGAGGTATGAAATAGGATGGTCCTGAACTTATGAAATAAGCCTGGATGAAGTCAAAATCTAAGACCCACTAATAGTCAATGAGGGCAGGTATACAACCAGGGAATAGCAACAGCAATAGCTATTTGGTATCCTGTATTAAAATCTGATGTTGCTATTCTTTGTAGAAGGGAGTTAAATATGAGAAAAATATATATAAACAGTTAGAGTACAACTACAGATTAAACAAATATATGGATTTTGGTTTGAAACCATATTAAGACATTTTTTTTTTCCTCGTCACATGCACCATCTTGTGGTGACACTAGGACATTTTAAACCATTAGTTTTGTTTTCATTGAGGATGTAACAAGCACACAGTTTATTTATGTTAATCCTCCACGATCTGCATTAAGTTATCAATCAGTGGTGTACCCAAACGGTTATTACAGTACAGTGAGATCCCTGACTTAAGCAAAATAAGATATTTAAACATTCATTTTAGTGGTTATTTACTAAGAAAATACCTAAATCAGACACACTTTCCCACTAACAAATGGATGACTATCCAAAAGTTCATTTGCAAGTTGGAACTTTAAACTCAATTTTTATGGAAAATCAATGTTGTAATTGGTAGGTATGTTCCAAGGCAGACCAAGAAAGCAAATTTTCTATCCTAGAAATACTGTACTAAGCAATGTAATGGAAAAACACAACACAACAAAACAAAAATAGAACATACTATTGTGGTCTGGGTCATCTTTTAAAAAGTCAAAAAATATATGAAAACACAGACGATGTCTGAGACAGATATATACAGCCCCAAGGCCAGACTTGCCTGGCTGAACTCAGCCTGGCTCTGGACTCAGAGTTCCTCCTGAGGTTCTGGGTAAAGCAGCTGCAGAGTCAGGCAGAGGAGAGATTTCTCCTACAGTGGCAACAACATACAGTAAAGAGGGAAGGAGTTTCCCCAGGGGTTCAGGGGCTGGAAGTTATCTTGTTCCACTGGAGACAGACATGTTGATGCATGTTGGAAACTGCCTGGGAATGGTGCAATATTGCTAGAAGACGACTCTTACATTTAATTTTCAATACCTTTTGGTACATCTTGGATCACATCCAAACAAGTTTGGCTATTGGAAAAGAGGAAAGTCCATGTACAAACACCTTGGAAACATAAAAGCAGGACTACAGTAAGACTCTCCTGTAATCACATCTTGATAAACTCAAAAATAACTGCAGTGATGTTGAATATTTGGAGTATGGCTTCACATTTGGTCTTTCTAAAATGCTTATGCATTTGTCTCTCAACTGTTCCAGAGAACACAGACTAACATGGTAAAAAGCCTTGATGAACAATCAACCCAACTTATCAGAACTTTTAATTAGCCTACAATCTATTTTTATGCTACTTTTTCTTGAAAAATGGCAATTGATAAGAATGCACACTAATATGAGAGATTTACTTAAGAAACTTTTTATAGGGCATCTCCTAAGGTCCTACTTAATTCAGCTCAATATCTGTTGCCTCTTACATCAACCTAACTGGACAGAGTGAAGCACTGAGACATCTTTCATATATTCAATACACTTCATTTACTACAGCTTAAAAGTTGTTTTAGAAATATTTTTCAACAAATAACTGAATCAAAAAAATGATTTGTTAACCCTGAGGTAAGCAAAATATTCAACTAACCACTACTATTACTCAGACTCCTTTTAATCACAATGTTCCTATATTTGGTGGGGGGAAGCTAGCTTCTCAGAAAACCAAATGAACAGGAATCTGTTGATAAGTGAAACAACAGATGGTTTTCACAAGTTAATTTTGCAATGGAATATTTGGGACTAAAAATAATATACTTTCTTGGGCCCATGTGAGTTTTTAATAAATCTTCCTCTTTGAGGCACATCAACTTAAGATAGGTGGCCTGCAAATACTATTTCAATGTTAATAAGCTTGACACAATAGCTCTTCATACCTTCGTGTTTCCATTTCCAGTAAGTAACACCTGGAACAGGTCTGTAATGTAACTGTGAAGCATGTGCTGGTGGTCATTGGTAACAGTCATGTTTGTCAACAATCTCAGTCCGGCCAGCTGCACAGCAGAGTTCAGAGGACCAGAGAAGACATCCTCACATACTTGACTGATGTATATCTGAAGGCAGGGGAGGAAAATGAGCATCTTAGAATCTCCAAAATTTTTCTACTGAACAGCCACTTTTCTGCACAGTGGAGTAGGGCTACTGCTCAGGATGGAACCGACTCCTCAAAAAATACATTTCTTTTTTTTTTTTTTTTTTTGAGACGGAGTCTCGCTGTCTCCCAGGCTGGAGTTCAGTGGCGCAATCTCAGCTTACTGCAAGCTCCGCCTCCTGGGTTCACGCCATTCTCCTGCCTCAGCCTCCAGAGTAGCTGGGACTACAGGCGCCCGCCACCATGCCCAGCTAATTTTTTTGTATTTTTAGCGGAGACGGGGTTTCACCATGTTAGCCACGATGGTCTCGATCTCCTGACCTCACGATCCGCCTGCCTCGGCCTCCCAAAGTTCTGGGATTACAGGCGTGAGCCACCGTGCCCGGCCAAAATATGACATTTCTATCTGGCCCTCAAAAGTTGTTGACTTTTTAAAAGCTTCCTTTGGTAATTCCAGGCACAGTGCTTAGCATTTTACAAATACTCCTCACTTAATCCTGAAGACAACTCTAATGAGTTGGGTGTTGTACTATTACGGCTATCTTGCAAACAAGGACTTTTAAGTCTTTAAAGAGCTCGGGTCCCCTGCCCAATGTCAGACAACAGGTGGGGATGCAATAGCCAAGCCCAGAGATCATGCTGTTAATACCAGTGGCTTCTCCCTAGTTGGAGGCCTCCCATCTTAGTCCACCTTTCTGTTTCAACTGGTCTGCGGTCTGCGCACACTGGGATCAGGGAAGAAGATGTGAGGCTATTTTGTATCATAGTAATAAGTACCTTAGCAGTAGGGTCTAGAGAGCTACATCATTTCAGAAGTAAAGAATGGGAGGATAATGTGAAACAGAATCTTTCCCTAGAATTAATCCTATCAAAAGTAAGCAGAACAAAATTATACTTGGCCTAAGGTTCTTATTTACCTAGGGGTGTGTGTGTGTGTGTGTGTGTGTGTGTGTGTATATATATATATAAAATTCACTCCTTCATAATATTGTTAACTATCACTGGTAAAAAGTAATGCAATGCTGTAGTACTCTTGTATCATACATGACACAACTAAACTCAGTGTGATGGAAACTTTTCTGAAACTCTACTTTCTGTGTCTGGCCATGAGCTTTCTTTTTTTCTGGGGGGACAAGGTCTCACTGCCGCACAGGCTGCAGTGCCACCATGCCCAGCTAATTTTTGTATTCTTTGTAGAGACAGGGTTTCACCATGTTGCCCAGGCTGGTCTCAAACTCTTGAGCTCAAGTGATCTGCCTGCCTCAGCCTCCCAAAGTGCTGAGATTACAGGTGTGCACCACCATGTCCGCCCTGGCCATAAGCTTTCTAGCTTACAAAAATGATGTTTTACAGATAACTGCTAATCACTTAAGCAAATCTGAACTCCACCAAAAGTTCTAACTGCTAAGAAAATTTTCCTAATTTGAAGTGGTAAGTTACCAATTGTCCCATAAACAATTATTAATTTAAAAAAAATCCCAAATGTATCCATGTTACCATAGAAACTAAATGGCAGTAAAGCAATGAGAGATTAAACTTTTAATCTGGTTTCAAGATCTAAATTACATTTATTTTTAGAGACAGGGTCTCACTCTATCACCTAGGCTGGAGTGCAGTGGTGTGATAACAGCTCACTGCAGCCTCAAATTCCCCGTCTCAGACTCCTGAGTAGCTGGGATTACAGATGCATGCCACTATGCCCAGCTAATAAATTTTTTTTTTTTTTTTTTTTTTTTTTTAGAAATGGGGTCTCACCCAAACTGGTCAACACGGTGAGACCCCATATCTATTAAAAATACAAAAAATTACAAGCGTGGTGGTGGGCACCTGTAATCCCAGCTACTCAGGATGCTGAGGCAGGAGAATTGCTTGAACACAGGAGGCAGGGGTTGCAGTGAGCTGAGGTTGCACCACTGCACCCCAGCATGGGCAACAAGAGTGAGACTCCATCTCAAAACAAAAACAAACAAAAATAAAGAAATGGGGTCTCACTATGTTGCCCAGACTGGTCTTGAACTCTTGGCCTCCAGCAATCTCCTGTCGTGGCTCCCAAGTGTTGGGATTACAGGTGTGAGCCACCACGCCTGGCCCTAATTTACATTTGAAAGTCAACTGGTTCTCTTTGGTTACAATTTAATTATACATCCATCCTTTAAAAACATGGCATTTATTTAGCTCTTTATAAATCATATACTTCTGTAAGATGCTGATGTCTTTCAAAGCATTTCCTAAAATGTGTGGACTGTTTACATCCTTATTATATCTGAATCTTTTTACCATTTCAATTATAATAACAAGATTACCAAATAGACCAGCTTAGTTATTCCTGCAGCTGTGTCCACCTCATCTTGTTCTGTTCTCTTGGAAATCTCTCCTTCCCCAACTCTACCTGTAGGGTAACATTCTCAAGAGCCAGGTCAGACTCCACCTCTTACAGAAACTTTTGGATGAAATCTCTCCTTTCTATGTACTCAATCATGTTTTACTTACATTTTTCTTTAAAGGACTTTATTATGTTCTGCCTTGACTTACAATTATTTAAGGACTTGCCTTATCCTTCCTTCCACCTTTCTTAGAACAAGAGTTGCATCATGCTCATTTGTATACTCTGCACCACAAAGCAGGAGGTTTGATAAATATTGAATTGAAATAACATAATTTCCTAATATTGCATTTTTCTGCTGACATTATCTGACCCTGGCCTGGTTCCTTTAGCACCCTTAGATTAAACTGAACCCCAACTCCAAAAGTCTTGTTGGCTGCAAAAGTTAGAAGCAGCCTGGCCAGCCTCCTTCAGTGGAATATGAAGGAGCCCTTGCAGATTTTGATTCCCACTCTAGAGCTTTTATCTAGATGACCATGGCAACTGAAAAAAAGATGATGAGAGCTGTTAGAGTGTTTGAATTTGGTAGACCAGAAGTCCTGAAACTCAGTCAGATGTTGCAGTACCAGTTCCAAAAGACCATTAGTTGTAATCAAGGTTCATGCGTGTGGTGTCAACCCCATGGAGACATACATTTACTCTGGTATTTATAATAGAAAACCACCTTATTCTATGCTCAGATGTAACTGGGGTAATGGAAGCTGTTGGAGGGAATGCATCTACTTTCAAGAAAAGTGACAGTTTTCACTACCGGCACAATCTCTGGGAGCAGATTACGCTGTTTCCAAACTGCCTGAAAAACTGGACTTTAAAACAAAATGCTGCCATTGGTATCCCATATCTTACTGCATATTGAGCTCTGATTCACAGTGTCTGTATGAAAGCTGGAGAGTGTTCTGGTTCATGGGGCTAGTGGAGGAGCTACAGTAGTAACACGCCAAATTGCTAGAGTTTATGTCTTAAAGGTTTTGGGCACAGTCTTTTTGGGACAAAAAGACTTTTGCAAAATGGAGCCCACAAAGTGTTTAATTACAAAGAAGTTAACTATGTTGATAAAATTAAGAAATGTGTGGTAAGAAAGGAATTGATGTGATTATTGAAATAATAGCTAATATAAATCTTAGTAAAGATGCGAATTGTTTGTCATATGGAAGATGAGTAATAGGTGTTGGCAACAGTGGTACCATTGAAATAAACCCATGGGACACTATGGCAAAAGAGTCTAGTAAAATTGTCGTTACTCTATTTTCCTCAACCAAGGAGGAATCTCAGCAATTTGCAGCAGCCTGTCAAGCTGGAATGGAAATTGGTTGGCTGAAACCTGTAATAGGTTCTCACTATATGTTGGAGAGGTGGCCCAGGCTCATGAAAATATCTCTCACGGCAATGGGGCTACTGTAAAAATGATTCTTCTCTTTTGATGATTAATTCTTTCATGGATTTCAGAGGTTGTCTTTTGCCCAGTTTTACTTACACAATCTTTTGTTTAATTAACATTCATTTGATCCAGTGAGTTTCTTATGTGAAAAAAGTAAGATTTTTCTTTGGAGAACTAAGCAAGTAGAGTAAAATTTATTTTATGGCTGGCAATATTTTTTTTTACCTTCTATTTCAAATCAGGAAATCTTCATAGTACAAAATAGCATGCTAGTGGTCTTTTGGCATTGGAGTGCATTCCAGAAATTCTTAACTGATACTTGATTAATTCTATACCTTTGATTAAAACATGCTAATTCAAAATAAGCGTTCTCAATTTCCAAGGACTTCCAATCCTACTTACTTTCATAAAGGTTCTTTAGTCTCTGATTAGCCATAACTGTATTGGACTCTAAAGATTTTCTGGACTAAAAAAAGACCCCTATTCCAAACTAATCTCATCTGGATCTATACGTCTTGTGGAAGGGCAAGAACACATAATTTCCAGGGCACTTTGCTAGTTTTCCAATATTTCTCCAAATATTAGAATATCCACTTCATTGGATATTCTAATTGATTGTCAATGACCCCATATATTCTGTGAGGACAGCAGCCTTATCTTTGGTATGACACTTGGTACATAGCCTCCAAACTGGTAATACTTCTTGACTGATCAGATTTTCAAAGTAGATTTAGAGTTACCTGTTTGTGTGATGGGGGTCATATATTTTTATTGAAATTAATAAGCTCACCAATTTGACACATAAGAATGGTCTGCTTTTGCTTCATAGCATAGTAATCTGTAATTCTGTAGAAAATTAAATTTTCTAGTCTATATAGTACTTGCCTCTCATCACTTCTGCATAGCTCCTCACAGTTACTGCTTAACAGTGTTTTGGGCTGGAAGTCTTTATCTAAACTAAATACAGAGATTACCTCTTACAAATCTTGCCATCAACATTATATTCAAGGAAATAAAGTTTGGTTATTTGTAGTTTTTTTCTTCATATGAGCACATCCTCCTGTCTCTTGTTTCGTGATTGTCTTGACCTGATTTGTTCTGTTGACTGATAATTTCTGGTTTGAACATGGGAGTCCTGTTTCAATAATAAACATAAAACACTGCTCTTTTCTATAACCAAGGGGTATCACTGGGTTCTGGCTATATATGCCATGGCTGAAGTGTTTTAACTGTTGGCATTTACCAAGTTAACTATTTTTTTTTACAGGTTAACTGCCTCATAAATAACATTTTTGAAAAAGCATTAAAGCAATGTCAGTAACGTAGGTTAGCATTTTATGTGCATCCTAAAATGGAGGATTTCTCCCCATACAACAAGATAAAGGAACAGTTATTCTGTAAAAGTCAGTTTAATCTATTTGCACATTTGCCTCATCCATTGAAAGAGCTAAAGCATACAGTGACTTAACATTTTGCAATACACTCATACAGTACACTTAATTTCAAAGGCAAAACTAGCCAAACTGTATGCATTAACAACCATATTTATGAATATGTAGCATCGGATATGCTCCCTGAATGAATCTCTTGTAATACTAGTTCTAGTTCTAGCGCAGTCTTGTCCCAACTTTCAGCCAACTATATTCACTATTTGGTTGGTGCCTATAGCCTTAAGGCTATTACTGTCACCAGTGCCTGTCCCTGATGTAGAGGATAACCTGTAGAATAAACAAGCATTATTTTACTGAAACAAAAGTCTTATTGTACCTCTTATTGGCTAGTTCAGGTCCCTCCCTCTTCTGTCTTATTCTCCATTCCTCTAAAGGTAATCCTTGGCTGTAAAATTACAAAGGATAGTCTACTAAAGTTTCATTACTCATCTTTTTGTTATTTTTTATTTATAGAAAACCTTATACATTTGTGATTTTCAGTCAACTTACCTTTATCTTGATTTGATTTTCAACATTCACACTCAGGTTATTTAGTGCATTTAAAGCTTTCTCTTTAATACTCTGGTTGGAATGGTTGATTTTGTTTGCAACAATTGGAATACCACCCAATTCACGAATAATAGCCTACGAGGGGAAAAAAAAAAAAAAGCAGGACTGGGACTTCAGTATGCATCTCCGTTCACTGAATTCTTTGCATCCACAAATACAATTAAAAATCAACGGCTTTTTGGGAATATCTTTCCCATATACAAATATTTAATTCATATTTTAAAAAAATCTCACTACCCATACTTTTATAGGTAAAGAAAATCCATTGAAAATAAGATTATTAAGATATATAATTATTTAAACTACAATGTTGAGAAATACAATAAAAATTTATAGAGATACTATAACGATCTTGAAGCAACTTACAAATAAAATTATTTTTCTTTGAGATGAGTTATATGACTTCTCCATTATAGGCAAAACTGGAAAAGTGTTATAATTTAGAATACTAAAGTTAGTGTTTTGGATTTAGAATACTAAAGTAGTGTTTTGCTAACACGTATTATTTGAAACACTAATCCCTCAAAATGTTAAGAGATGTTCCATAAAAATAAGGGGGGGTGGTTTCCCATGGTTAGCTAAGTTTAGGAAAATCTGAGTATAACAAGAGTAAGCATGTTTCTTTAATATGTCCATGTGCATTGGGAATCTTGAAGAGGGGTGTGTTGACGATAGTATGTCTATGAACTAAACACAAAAAAAGGGTCATTTTTTCAGCAGTGGAAGTGGTGGGAACGCACTGATATCTTGCAGAATCAGGTTCCACACAGTTTGAAAAATGGTACCCAGGGCCAGGCGCAGTGGCTCACACCTGTAATCCCAGCACTTTGGGAGGCCGAGATGAGTGGAACACTTGAGGTGAGGAGGTAGAGACCAGCCTGGCCAACATGGTGAAACCCCATCTCTACTAAAAATACAAAAATTAGCCAGGTGTGGTGGCCGGTGCCTGTAATCCCAGCTACTGGGGAGGTTAAGGCAGGAGAATCGCTTGAACCTGGGAGGAGGTTACAGTGAGCTGAGACTGCACCACTGCACTCCAGCCCGTGCAACAGAGTGAGACTCTGCCACAAAAAAAAAGAAAAAAAAAAAAAAAAGAAGAGAAATGGTACCCAAATATTCAGAGGGAAAATAATCTGGGATGTCTTACAGTTAGTTGCAATACTATGTTACCATGTGCTTTTGGCTCAAACATTGAAAGAATTAAATTGCTTTAATTCTTGTAAGAAAAATATGCTAAAAATTATTCTTGTCAAATGAAGACATGCTATTCTAGCAGGAAAAAAGAAAAAGACTGCCAAAATCTACTTCTTAGAAATAGCTCAATACTCCATTTTACCGTTAAGGGTGATCTTAGCATTAAAAGAGAAATAAACTTTCCCTTTACAATTTCAAGTTCTTTCGAAGGACTTGCAGTTACTAGAAAAGTTTTTTTTTTTTTTAACTATATTGTTAAAGCAGATTAAGGTACTATAATTGATGGTGAGGGCACTGACCCCCGCTGCTCAAGAAAGTACTTCTTCTCCAGTGGGTACTGGCCTACTCTGACTACAACTTATTTTAGAGGAATACAAAATTATGCCATCAGAAATACTCCTTTAAAGGCAGGCTAACACATTAATCACTAGCTATTGTTTTTGCTTGTCTAGTGGCTCTCTTTCCACGGGGGCAGATGTGGCATCTCCTCTGTCCCACACAGTCCCTGCTGGGATTGTTGTTCACTTGTATTCACAGCCATCCCTGCTACTTAGCTGCAGGATGCTCATGTGAACCAGGCCTCAATAAATATGGGCCATGGTCCCTCGACTGATCCAGAAATTGCCCCGGAGATTGATCCAAAGGGTTAACACTGGATCCTAGAAGAACAACTGTACCTTTTGGATAATGAGCTACAGAGATGAAGGCTTAGAGAGGCTAGTGGCTTTCTTTCAACCCTGGTGAAGAAAACCACTTTGTGGCCAGAAAGATAAAGACTAGTACATAAAATTGAGCGGCCATAAGCAAAGCCAAAAGGTAGAGAAAGAGAGAACTCTGGGAACTCTGCAACCTTGAACTGGACTCAGTTGTGCCTGAAATCAATGCTATTCTTCGCTGTCCAAGTTAGCTGAGCTCAATATTTTCCCTTTTAGGCTTAAAATAATTTAAAGTGAATTCTGTCATTTATAACTGAAAGAGTACGTAATGCACAAAGATTCTCTATCTCCCTATACATTTATAGGGCTTTACAGTAAACCTTGCCATTCTGGAGAAAGCTGGGCTAAAAAAAACTATAAATTCAAAATAATTTTGTACTTAAGACAATGTTAACAAAGGGCATTGGCTGAAAACAATTACGAAATTTTGTTTTAACTATTTTTTCATGCTGGAGGGTTGTGAGGAAGAGTAGGAAGAAGCACCTGTTCAAATTAAGCTCTTTAGTCTTAGTGTTAAGTCTCCATTTGCAGGAGCCATTTACATTGATTAGTGGTTATCAGAGTGTGGTCCAGGGACCATCAGCATCAGAATCATATTCATAAGACCGATATACAATTTAAAGTATGTACTTAAATGTTAGATGCATTCATTGTTTTACTGAAGCACTGCTGAATTTTAAATAATTTAAAAGGCCATGAAATGGTAAACGTTGATTAGATATACTTACGAATGTGATGCCAGTGATCAACTTCATAGGGATCTATAATCACATTAATAATCATATCACTATTAGGCTGTGTTTTTCAGAAGTAAACAAACATTATATTTTAAGTATAAGTAGCCACATTGCACAGATGAGGAAATTGAGGGTCTGAGAGGTTAAGTAATTTATTCAGGGTCACAATTACTGCTAGTGTGTAAGAATGTAAAGAGCTTGCTTGCTGAGTTGAGGTACTTACTTGGTTAACTGAAAAGGCTGCATTGTTACCCAAAGTAATCAAAGCTCTTTCAATAATTACAGGATCCTCAGCTGACTCCAGCAGGTAAAGGAGTTTCTGAAGTTGTTCAGCATTTAGAACATCATCATATGAACCATCAGTTAAGTCTTCTGCATAAGAAGAAAGTTATTTGAAGTTAAGCTAAAATCAATACGAGGTTATTTTTGAAACAGGCTCTCACTCTGTCACCCAGGCTGGTGTGCGGTGGCACAATCATGGCTCACTACAACCTTGATCTCCTGGGCTCAAGTGATCTTCCCGCCTCAGCCTCCCAAGTAGGTAGGACCTGTGGTCCTAGCACATGCACCACACCCGGCTAATTTTAAACATTTTTTGTACAGATGGGGGTCTCACTGTGTTGCCCAGGCTGGTCTCAAACTTCTAACCTCAAGCAGTCCTCCTGCCTTGGCCTCCCAAAGTGGTGGGATAACAGTATGAGCCACTGTGCCCAGCCTGTTTTTTTAAAATTTTTAAAACAATATCGAATACATACTTGTATGGCAGGCACAGTATTAAGCACTTTACATCCTTAGGAAGAAGATACTTGTAGTACTCTCAAATTACAGCTGGGAAGTGTAGGCTTATAGATACCAAGAAATTAGTCAATGGTCACTTGGCATATGGCTGTTAGTAAGACACTTCATGCAAATACTATATACCTCAAATGCTGATAACATTTTGTTTCTCCTTTTAAAAACGAGGTACACCCATCCAATGAACACTTACCTATACAGAGATTAATTAGGAAATATGATTTGCATTAAGCAGATCTTTTCTGAGCACATCAGATAGAAGGAAAGCTATGAGAGTAAACCAATCTTGTTGCTAGTGTGGCATTTTTGTTTGATTTATACAAGGCATGATGACTAGGATCCTAGAATAATAGTCCTGCTGGCGGTGATGACAAAAGGAAAGCTGACATTTTGAGGAAGAGCTAGGATAGCCAAATGCTGGATCTGCTCAATGATGTTTAAACTTATGGCTTTACCTTAAAAAAAATCCTCTTTACAGAAATCACCACAGGAAGAACAGAAGCCATTTTATAACACTCTTACTGGGGTGGTGGGGGGAGGGGAAAGGGTAGGTGAGGAGGAGGTTACACAACAATAGGTGTTACATGATCTCAAATCTGTGTTTTTTCTTAAAACACACAAAATTGTTAGGCTGGGCATAGCAGCTCATCTCTGTAGTCCCAGCACTTTGGGAGGCAGGAGAATCACTTCAGGCCAGTGGTTCGAGACCAGTCTGCACAACATAATGAGAACCTGTCTCTATTAAAAAAAATAATAAGTAAATAAAATTGTTAAAGGTGATTATTTTTGGGTAGTGGGATTATGAAGGACTTTTATTTTCTACCCTGTACTCAACAGTACTTTTTTTTTTTTTTGCAATAAACAGGTATTATTTCTGTAATTAAAATAACTAAGTATATTGCTCAAAGAAGAATCACACACACACACGCACACACACAAAAATAAAGGGACAAGTATAGATTATACATGGGAAACAATATGTGGTACGTGATACATAATATGTGATGCCCTGAGGAAGCCAAATAAGAAATGTTAAGAAAATGTCACAGCTTCAAAGCTAGAATATTCTCACTACCAAGTCTTAATCAAGACCTTTTACTTTTGAATACACTGTTGGCCTCATTAATACCTTATAAAATAGGGTTTCACCCAAAGAATACTTGAAAAGATAAAGGAAAGAATGATAAAAACACAGCTTTTTAGAATGGAAAGAATTTGGGGTTCATCCAAACCTCTTGTTTTACACAGGAAGAAACTGAAGCCAGGATTGTTCAAGGATCTGCCTAAAGTCACAGGGGTAGCTAGTAGCAGAAACCACAGAAATGAAAAATCAAAGTTACAAGTAAGTCACTTACTATTTTTGGGGGTCTCAGTTTTCTCATCTGCAAATAAAAGGGTTGGCTTAATACTGTAACTGGCTCCAGAGTTTCCTACACAGCCCTGAAGTTGTATGATTTCATATACACATGCATACATACACGTGCACATGCATGGCAGAAATGTGATAAATTTAACTCATCCATATTTGAGATATTTCAAAATCATACCACTTTGTTATATGTTATCTCATGAAGTCATTTTTAAAAAGCTTATAGACTGGGTGCAGTGGCTCACGCCTGTGAACCCAGCACTTTGGGAGGCTGAGGCGGGCAGATCACTTGAACTGAGGAGTCTGAGACCAGCCTGGCCAATATGGTGAAACCCCATCTCTACTAAAAACAGAAAAAAATTAGCCGGGCGTGGTGGAGGATGCCTTGTAATCCCAGGTACTCGGGAGGCCGAGGCGGGAAAATTGCTTGAGCCTGGGAGGCAGAGGTTGCAGTAAGCCCAGATTGCACCACTGCACTCCAGCTTGCGTGACAGTAATGAAACCTTGTTTTTGTTTTTGTTTTTAAAAAAGAGAGAGCTTATAGATGTATAAATTCTTTATAAATAGCCATTTAAAATTTTTCTAGGGATTAAATCACTAACGATAAAATTTCACGGTGTTGTATCACAGAATTCTCACTTGGTGGGAAGAGGCACAATGTGGTAGTTAAAACTAAGCCAAGGCTATGGGGTCAGGTTGTCTAGTTCAAATTCCCAAATAAGCTACTTACCAGGTAAGAGACTTAGGCTCTCTCAGCCTCAGTTTACTCATCTGCTAAGTGGGAGTTAATAGTGCCTACCTCAAAGCACTTTTGTACCTAGAATATTTAAAGTGACTAGTATATTATTTTCATTAATGGGACACATAGCTGATTAATAGCAAAAGTGGCTTTAGAATCCAGATCTTTTTACTCCTACATTACTCTTTCCTCTCAACCATTATTCCTCCTAGTATATTAAAATAATGAGCCTAGCTGAATGCGGTGGCTCACACCTGTAATCCCAGCACTCTGGGAGGCTGAGATGGGCGGATCACGAGGTTAGGAGTGCAAGACCAGCTTGGCCAAGATGCTGAAACCCTGTCTCTACTAAAAATACAAAAATTAGCCAGGCATGGTGGCACATGCCTGTAATCTCAGCTACTCGGGAGGCTGAAGTAGAAGAATTGCTTGAACCTGGGCGGCAGAGGTTGCAGTGAGCCGAGATCCCACCACTGCACTCCAGCCTGGGCAACAGAGCAAGACTCCATCTCAAAAAAATAAATAAATAAATAAAAAATAAAATAAAATAATGAGCCTATACTTTAATTCTATATATTCTCTTTGAATTTCTAATAAAAACCATTTATCGGCCCAGCACGGTGGCTCACACCTGTAATCCCACCACTTTGGGAGGACAAGGCAGGCAGATAAGCTGAGGTCAGGAGTTCGAGACCAGCCTGGCCAAGATGGTGAAACCCCGTCTCTACGAAAAGTACAAAAATTAGCCAGCAGTGGTGGCACATGCCTGTAGTCCCAGCTACTCGGGTGGCCGAGGTAGGAGCATCACTTGAACCTGGGAGGCAGAGGTTGCAGTGAGCTGAGATCGCACCACTGCACTCCAGCCTGGGCGACAGAGCAAGACTCCGTCTCAAAACAACAAAACAAAACAAAAACCATGTATAACTTCTTAGTAAAGAAATGTAAAACTTAAAACTCTAAAAATTTTACAGGAGGGCGATCATCAAATACTCAGCTCTTCCACTGGTGAGTTTTTGGACTGCTATTACACAGGTGAGGAGTCAAACATGTGTTCTACTTTCCATCTAGCTCTGTGCCAACAAGACTGTGAAAGAATCTTAGGCTCGGTGGTTTGTGGTCTCCTCCAGTAAATCAAGGAGAAATTACAATTCTCAAAGGGAATGAAAAGTGACTACCACATTATAACGCAGCAAGACAAATTTCAAGATAACTGTCATGGTTCAGAATCTTTCCAACTGGGAACACAATATGCCTGTTTATGTAGTCTTAGGCCCTTCAGTAAATTATCTTCTCACTACAGGAACTCCTAGTTTTTAAAGTGAATTCCTAATTTTTAAAGTTTTTATAGCTATCATGAATGATATATATTTTTTGAAACAGGGTCTCATTCTGTCAAATAAAATATTTTCAATTAAAATTTTGAATTGTTACTGCATGTATACAAGAAGTTATTGATTTGGGTATATTTACTTGTACTCAAGATATTTTATTAAACTCATTGCTTCTAGTAGTTAGTTAATTCTCTTGGATTTTTCCAAGTAAATCATTATGCCACCTACGATTATAATTCTGCCTCCAATATTTATGCATGTTTTGTTATCAAGCGATGACTCCAAAAGAACGTTGAATAGTAGCTGTGATAGCAGACACCCTTCTCTTGTTCTTGAGTTTGATAAGGATGCGACTAACTAGTGTGTCTATTAAATACGATATTTGCTTTTGGGTTTTGATGGATGTACTTGATCAACTTAAGAACATTTCCTTCTATTTATTCCTTACTTGCTGCAAGTTTTTATCAGAAATGATAAAAATTTTTTTCTTTTTTTTTCCCAAGTCTTCAGCTATGGAAAGAAATATTTTAATGCCTTTTTATTATGAGGTCATCATGTGGCTTTTCCTTTTTCTAGTATGACTCCTCCTTCCATGTCCATTTGGCCTTGGTATATTATTACTTTAATCCCCTGATAGATTTGACTTGCTAATATTTTAAGATTTTTATATCTTTATTCATAGTTGAGACAGATTTATAGTTTTTCTTACCATCCTTGTCAGGTTATGACGTTAGATTGTTGGATGAATTGGGACTGTTTCCATCTTTTTCAATGCTCTCAAACCACGTTAGTACAAAAATTATTTTAATTTTTTTTTTTATTTTTTAAGACAGAGTCTTGCTCTTTTGCCCAGGCTGGAGAGCAGCGGCACAATCACAGCTTACTGCAGCCTTGACCTCCTGGGCTCAAGGAATTCTCCCAAAACAGCCTCCTGAGTAGCTAGGACTACAAGTGCACACTACCATGCCTGGCTAATTTTTCTATTTTTTGTAGAGATGGGGTTTCACTATGTTGCCCAGCCTGGTTTTGAACTCTGGGCTCAAGCGATTCTTCCACCTCAGCCTCCCAAAGGGATTAGAGGTGTGAGTTTAAAACAAAGAAAAGATCGCCACTGCACTCCAGCCTGGGCGACAGAGCAAGACTCCATCTCAAAAAACAAAAACAAAAACAAAACAAACAAAAAACAAAAGATCATCTTCTGAAATCTAAGCATGATGATGACTGTATTAGTCCATTCTCATGCTGCTATGAAGAACTGCCCGAGACTGGGTAATTTATAAAGGAAAGAGGTTTAATTGATTCACAGTTCCACATGGCTGGGGAGGCCTCAGGAAACTTACAATCATGGTGGAAGGGGAAGCAAACACTTCCTTCTTCATAGGCAGCAGGAAAGAGAAGGAGTGCAGAGCAAAGGGGGAAGCCCCTTATAAAACCATCAGATCTCCTGAGAACTATCACCAGAAGAGCATGGGGGGGAGGGGAACTGCCCCCGTGATTCAATTACCTTCCACCGGGTCCCTCCCACGATGTAGGGATTATGGGATTACAATTCAAGATAACATTTGGGCCGGGCACGGTGGCTGATGCCTGTAATTCCAGCACTTTGGGAGGCTAAGGCAGGCACATCACCTGGCCAACATGGTGAAACCCTGTCTCTACTAAAAATACAAAAAAAATTCGCCAGGCACATGGTGTGTACCTGTCATCTCAGCTACTCTGGAGGCCGAGGCAAGAGAATCGCTTGAACCCATGAGGCGGCGGTTGCAGTGAGCTGAGATCATACCACTGCACTCCAGCCTGGGAGACAGAGTGCGACTCCGTCTCAAAAAAAAAAAAAAAAAAAAAAGATGAGATTTGGGTGGGGACACAAAGCCAAACCATACTGATGATGAAATGAGCATTTCTCAAGTCTTCTTCAATGATAAAGGAGTAGCTTCAGGAAGAAGGGACTGTGAGCAAATTATTTTTTAAGCTGCCTTACCTAAGATAATGATGATTATGGGAACTGTTAAGTTTAAGTTTAAAAGACTGTCCACATTCATCAGATTGAGTCAGTATAACTGAGAAGATATCTGAGTCCAGGACACCTTCCCAATGTACTTATACAAAGATATCTCTGACATGGGCAAAGACAACAAATTAGGCTTTGTAAATGCTATGATTTGAATGTCTCCTGCGAAACTCATGTCGAAACTTAATTCCCAATGTGGCAGTATTGAGAGGTAAGGCCTTTAAGAGGTGACTGGATCATGAGGGGTCTGTCCTCATGAATGAATTAATCCATTCATGGATTAATGAGCAGGACTGGTGGCTTTATAAGAACAAGAGACCTGAGTCAGCATGTTAACACACTTGCCCCTCTGGCCTTGGGATGCCCTATGCTACAACAAGAAAGCCCTTACCAGCTATGGCCCCTCAATCTTGGACTTCTCAGCTTCCATAATTCTAAGAAATAAATTTCTTTCCTAATAAATTACCCAGTTTCAGATATTCTATTCTAAGCAACAGAAAATGGACTAATACAGTAAGGGTAAATACAAATCTTAAAAAAAAAAAAAAGCTGAATTATACCTAGAGGCAAAAGTGAAAGAGACCTTCCCCTTCCACTCCCTTTTTCTTAAAGCATTCCCTCGTGCAAACTTGTAATTATAAATCCTTTATTGGCCAGGTGAGGAGGCTCAATCCTGTAATTCCAGCACTTCGGGATGCTGAGGCAGGAGCACTGCTTAAGCCAAGTTCAAATCAGCCTGGGCAACATGGTGAAAACTCGTCTCCTAAAAAAAATAGAAAAATTAGCCAGGTGTCGGTGTGCACCTGTAGTCCTAGTTACTTAGTGGGGTGAGGTGGGAGGAGCCCAGGGAAGTGGAGGCTGCAGCTGTGATTGCGCCGCTGCAGCTGTGATTGTGCCACTGCACCGAGCCTGGGTGACAGAGCGAGTCCCTGTCTGAAAACAAAACAAAACTCCTTTTTCTGCTTCTCTGATACAAATGTAAATCTTTTTGTTTGTTTGTTTTTTGTTTTTTGAGACAGAATCTTGCTCTGTCGCACAAGCTGGAGTGCAATGGTGCAATCTTGGCTCACTGCAACCTCTGCCTCCTGGGTTCAAGTGATTCTCTTGCCTCAGCCTCCTGAGTAGCTGGGATTACAGGCACCCACCGCCAAGCCCGGCTAATTTTTGTATTTTTAGTAGAGATGGGGCTTCACCATGTTGGTCAGGCTGGTCTTGAACTCCTGACCACATGATCCGCCTGCCTTGGCCTCCCAGAGTGCTGGGATTACAGGTGTGAGCCACCACACCCAGCCTGTAAATCTTTTTAAAAGTGAAATAAGCATTTGGCCAGTTTTACAGCCCAAGAAAGACTTTCTTAAAAGCTTTGGAGCCTACTGTTTGAAAGTGTACTCTTTGAAACCTACTCTTCCAGGAAGATAGAGCCCCAATCTCCCCAACTCTGTTGAGTTTTTAGCCTGGGCACCTGGTTCCACATCATAAAGATATTTTTATTTTTCCTCTGGATAAAGGCAATTAGATAACAACCACCCCAATTACCAGTAAATTTAGGATAAACTACATGTAGCAAATGGTACTGTCAAGTCCTCTTACCTAAGGACAAATTATTTTTTATCTTGAGAACACGTATGTAATATGAAATCGGTTCTATCTGTCCAGCTACATTTAAAGGAATTAGAATTCTTCCTGCTATCCCATTAGCAAATTGCCCGTGATGTGTGAGGCAATTTAGTTTGTGCTTATTCAACAATGAAGCTGTTTAGCTCTCTTCTACAATTGTGGACAGGAGTTTCTTGGATGGCACATATGATATTTTAAATTATTTCCCTAACAGCTTCCATGATGTGAAACATGCCTTTGGAGGGTTTTAATGTACCGATCAACTTTTGGACAGAAACCGAATCATGCATTTGTCCGCTGGGAGGGTGTGTCTCGCGCAGACAACTGTTCCCATTTCCAAAACACACACCAGGCTGCGAGGTCTTGGACCACTGTGACTCCCAGGTACCTCCCGTCTGAGGCCGGGCCGAGCGCCCGCACAACTGACCCTCTGACGTCCCTTCTTCCAGGGCACCTGCAAGCAGAGATTGACCTATGGCTCTGGGCCCCTCAACAGCCCTTCCACAATCGGGAGAACCCCTTTAGTTACACAAAGGCCCGGAGCAAGCTTTAAAATGAGAGGCCATCAACAGGTTTTTAAGAAATCTAATCCTCCGCTGTGACGCGGAGCTCAGGCAGGAAAGCCAGGGCAAGTTTTCATACCAGTATAGTCAGCAAAGGGGCGGCGGGGGCGGCGCAGCACCCTGCACTCACACAAGTACTGCCTCTCCCTCTAGCTCGGCTCCTCATTTTACCCCGAGCACACGCAAGCCACCACCCCGGCCTGGGGAGCCCCCCTGCCCAGTCCCCGCTCACCTGCCGGAAACCCCGCGGTCCCACCTGCGGACTTCGAAGAGCGTATCCCGAGCTCGCGGTCGCCCCGCCGCCGACCCCGGGTCAGCCTGTAAATGCAGTAGCAGGCGCCCGCGCCGAGCAGCAGGCCCGCCGCCACCCAGCCCGCGCCCCGGGGGCCACCCATGCTGCCGCCGCGGCAGAGCCGCAGCGCCGGGCCAGGGCAGGAGGCTCGCGGGGGCCAGCGCAGGAGGCTCGCGGGGGCCAGCGCGGAGGTCTCCAGCGCACGCGGGCCTAGCCGCCACAGCAAACGCCACCTGACCTGGATGTGGAGAAAGGAAATGGGGTCTGAGCTCCGCCTCCCGGAAACGGCCTAGCTCAAAGCCTATAACCGCCCACTCCAGCCCTGCGCGTCCCGGCGGCTTCTCCCAAGCGAGGCGGGGCGGTGCGGGGCGCTGCACACCGGGAGGGGCGGGTCGGACGGTGCGCCCCACGCGGAGACGCAGGGGCCCGCAACCCAGAGCCGAGCTTCCCGTCTCTTCCCCCGGGGCGTGAAGCAACCATTCCTCTCTCCCGCCCCTGGCAGCGGAGCGCGGGGCGGTGCCACGCCCAGCCCCGCCCCCTGGTTGCCGGGACAACGCCCGCACGCGCCCGGCCCCTAGTCCCAGCGCGGGGAGGGTACTATCGCAGCTTCTCCGTCAGGCCTTGGGCCATGGCCTCGCTACGCAATGCCAACCCGAGGCTGAAGAACTACTTCAAGGAGAACTACATTCCTCAGGTCTGCGAGGTACTGGACACGCGTGGCAGCGGACACAGACCGTCGGTGGGGAGTTAGAAGGGGGAGGAGTCAGGAAAGACTTCCCGGAGGAGGGACTAGGTTTCGGGGTTGGGGAGGAGTGGAGGGAAGGCGGGGCAGAATGCGAGAAAGTGAAGTCAAATTCGGACTTGTAGGCGATCAGGGCTGAAGACGCTAATTAGAGAGAAAACAGAGGGTGATGGTGGCTGCACGTGGGGAATGGGTGACATCTCCCAGGGGGAATGAGCACAAGGACCAGATCGGAAACCCCAAACTCAGATTTTAAGGTTTGGACAAGAAGTACCTGAGGAGTGGAGGAGTGAGAAAGAAGTGCCAGAGAGCCTGAGGAGGAAAATCAGCAGACTGGCATTATGAAGAATGTTGTCAGAAGTAGGGAGTAGGCACTAGTCACCTAAGATAACGAGCTGGATTCTGCCCAAGGTGAGCCTGAGGTTTCCATGGAGCCATGAGGGCAGAAAATAGATGGAGGTTAGCTAAGGGAAGAGTGGAAGCTGAGCCCTTTGGTCAGTGTAGTCAGCCCTTTGTGAAGGTAAGGACCCTCTCAACCAGGATTGCCTTTAGACAACAGGAAGGACTGCCCTCCTACTGCCGTTATAATAGGAGGGAAGGAAGACAGGAAGGGGATAGACATTAGGTTTTGTAGGTTTGGGGGTAGGAAGCTGAGAACATTTGCCTTTGTTGACCTCTTTTTTTTCTCTACAAATAGTTGGTGAGATATTTACCAAGAATGTGCGTGTTTGAGTGGGGATGGGGATGTTGTTGCAGTAGGAGGTTCGAGCAAAGATACGTTATGTGGAGAATGAGGGAGAGACTTGTCTAGGGAAAGAAAGAGGAGGTCCTACCTGAGGGTAGTAACGCTCCTAGGCGGTTGGGAGGGCAATTTGGTAGAGACCCCCCACCCGTCTCTTTTTTGGATGGTAATTGAGAAATATTTATTAAGATGTTAAATACATGTACCCTTTAACCAAGCATTTCTACTTCTAGGGATCTACTTTAGAGAAATACTTGTACATGTGTTCAGGAGGATGTACAAGGATATTCATTATAACTTTGTTTCATAGTAAAAATAGTAAATGACCTAGAGTGACTAAGCGAATGAGGCATTATGTAGAATAAAGTATATCTGTACCTACTAAGAAGAAATGTCCTCCAAGACATATTATTATTATCATCATTATTATTGAGACACGGGGTGTTGGTCTGCCACCCAGGCTAGGGTGTAGTGGCTCCATCCTAGCTCACTGCAGCCTCAAACTCCTGGGCTCAATTGATCCTCCCACCTCAGCCTCCCAAGTAGCTAGGACTACAGGCATACACCACATGGCTGGCTCCCAACACATATTATTAAGTAAAAAAGAAAAAGTGCAAGTTGCTTAGCAACTGTCCATTCTGCTCTAGCTGTCCATTTGATTTCATATATGTTGTATATGTGTTTATGTACATACATGTGTATATATCTAGCTTTAAGACAATAGTGCATGCATAGAACCTATGCCAAACTGTTAATAACAGATGTCTTGTGGAATGGTTTTGGGGGAGGAGATGGAGAATTCTAACTTTTTACTCTGTCCATAGCTGTATTGTTTTAATTTATTACAGTGAGTTTCGTGTTGTACCTCTATACAATTGTGCTTGAAAATACGTAGGGAGAATGGTACCCATCTTCCCGGTTGTGTGATTTTCTCAAGTAGCAGTCAGTAAATCAGATGTAGGTACAGAGATAACCAAGTTGACTTCGTCTGGGATAGGAATTTGCCAGGCATATATTAATAGAATGGAAAGTCAGTAGGTTAGGGAGCTAAGCTCCTGAGTATCTGAAGTGATGGGCCAAGGACTCTAAGGACTCAGTGGGAAATGAGAAAAGGATATCATACTGATATATGGACAGAAAGTGAAGACTCCTCTAAGAGGTGAGTGAAGAGAAGTAGAGGGAGTAATTAAGTGAGGGAGCTGGAAACACAGGAGGTGGGGGTCAGAAAGTGGAACGTTTATATTTACAATTCAGGGTGCAGCCATTCTGAGTGATGGCTCAGTCTGTGATATGGCGGTGGAGCAGGTGGCAGAAATGGACTTGAGTTGAGAGTCAGGGTACATCAAGGAAGGGATGGCCTCTTCTCATCTAGGCCGCCAGTTACTATAACATCACAAAGCTGCAATGAGGCAGTCCCCAGTTCCCCCTCTGGGTGAAAGCATTCCTTCCTTACCAGCTTACCGCATTGTTCTGCACCCATAGAGGAGGCCCTTATATGCATTCTCCATTGTCTAAGATCATGTTCTCCTGAGGAGTCCTTCACTCACCTCTGCTAGCACACTAGCAGGAAGTGCAAAGGAGCAATCTTCTGGGCCCCACACACCCACCTTAAACTCATTACCCATTTCTCCTAAGAGAATATCAAGATGAATTCCATTCTGCCTCATATCCTGTCTGTACATTTATTTATCTGACTCAATTTCCCAGGTGGGTTTTATACTTTTTTTTTTTTTTGAGACAGAGTCTAGCTCTGTCGCCCAGGCTAGAGTGCAGTGGTGCCATCTCAGCTCACTGCAACATCTGCCTCCTGGGTTCAAGCGATTCTCCTGCCTCAGCCTCCCAAATAGCTGGGACTACAGGCACCTGCCACCATGCTCAGCTAATTTTTGTATTTTTAGTCGAGACAGGGTTTCACCATGTTGGTCAGGCTGGTCTCGAACTCCTAACCTCAGGTGATCCACCCGCCTCAGCCTCCCAAAGTGCTGAGATTAGAGGCATGACCCACCATAGCATGACCCACCATGTCTGGCAGGTTTTATACTTTTCTAAAACCCATCTTCTGCAAGCCTTGGAATACATAAGTAACCTTTCATTAAAGTTTTCCCTGTATATTTAACCTCTTCTGAATTTCATCTACCTGTCCTAAATAAAACCTGATTTTCTACCTACAATATCATTTTCCTGCAAATCTCTTGAATAGAGACTGATTTTTTTAAAAATCAGGCCTGGCTTGGTGGTTCATGACTGTAATCCCAGCACTGTGAGAGCCCAAGGCAGGTGGATTGCTTGCCAGGAGTTCAAGACCAGCCTCGGTAACATAGTGAGACCCTGTGTGTACAAAAATTAAAAAAAAAAAAAAAAAAAAAAAAAGCTAACTTGTCTTAGTGGCTCACACCTGTAGTCCCTGCTACTCATGAGGCTGAGAGGAGAGGATCACTTGAGCCCAGGAATTTGAGGCTGCAGTGAACTATGATTGCACCACTGAACTCCAGCCTGGGTGATGGAGCAAGACCCTATCTCTAAAAAAATAAAAAATTAAAAAACATTTTAAACAATCCTGCTTGGTCCCCTGGGCTTACTGAATCTGTTGATAGATATTTTTCATCCGTTTTAGAAAATTCTTGGTTCTTTTCAAATAGTACTTCTATTCAGTTCTCTCTTTTCCTTTTGGAACTCCAATCGTACATATGTTAGCTTTTTTTTTTCTTTTTCTTTACCTTGTTCTACATGCCTCTTTTGATCTCTTCTGCTTTTTCCCCATTTTCTTCTTTTTGAGCTCAAGTTTGGATCTTTTTCATTGATGGTTTTCCAGTTTACTAATTTTGTTTTATGCTGTGTCCAGTCTACTCTTAAATACATCAAATGAAATCTTAATTTTAGACATGTTTTTCAGTTCTAGAATGTCAATTTGATTTTTAAATAAATTCTGATTATTAGAATTATGCATCTTTTCATTCAGTTTGCCTTTTTCTGTTTTCTTTATTTGTTCTCTCCAAATCTGTTAAAATTTGATCCCCAGTGTTGGAGGTGGGGCCCAGTGGGAGGTATTTGAGTCATGTGGGCAGATCCCTCAAGAATGGCTTTGTGCCCTCCCCTGTGATAATGAGTGAGTTCTCCTTCTATTAGTTCACCCAAGAGCTGGTTGTTTAGAAGAGCCTCCCTCTAGCTGTTTCTCTTACTCCTTCTCTTCCCATGTGACATGCTGGCTCCCTTTGCCTTCTGCAGTGAGTAAAAGCTTCCTGAGGCCTTCGCCAGAAGCCGAGCAGATGCTGGCACCATGCTTCTTGTACACCCTGCAGAACCCTGAGCCACATACAACTCTTTTCTTTATAAATTACCTGGCCTCAGGTATTTCTTTATAGCAGTGCAAAATGGATCAACACACATGTTGATGGTTGTTATTTTAAAATTATTGTTTGTTGCTTATGCCTGTAATTCTAGCACTTTGGGAGGCCGAGGTGGGTGGATCACTTGAGGCCAGGAGTTCGAGACCAGCTGAAACCCTGTCTCTACTAAAAATACAAAAATTTGCCAGGTGTGGTGGTGCACGCCTGTAATTCCAGCTATTTGGGAGGCTGAGGCATGAGAATCACTTGAACCCAGGAGGCAGAGGTTGCAGTGAGCTGAGATCACACCATTACACTCCAGCCTGGGTGATGGAGTGAGACTGTGTCTCTAAAAAAAATAAATAAATAAAATAAATACATAAAAAAATACATTAAATCATTATTTGTTAACTTGAATATCCAGATCATTTGTGGGTCTGCTTCTATTGCTTATTTTCTTCTGTTGATAATTCAAGACATTTTCCTGCCTTCGTACATACCTAGTAATTTCTTTTTTTTTTTTTTTTTTTTGAGACAGAGTCTTGCACTGTCGCCCAGGCTGGAGTGCAGTGGCAGGATCTCGGCTCACTGCAAGCTCCGCCTCCCGGCTTCACGCCATTCTCCTACCTCAGCCTCCCGAGTAGCTGGGACTACAGGCGCCCGCCACCATGCCCGGCTAATTTTTTTGTATTTTTAGTAGAGACGGGGTTTCACCGTGTTAGCCAGGATGGTCTTGATCTCCTGACCTCATGATCCACCTGCCTCGGCCTCCCAAAGTGCTGGGATTACAGGCATGGGCCACCGCGCCCAGCCCATACCTAGTAATTTCTTATTTTTATTGGACATTGTGTGAGAAAAGAACAATAGAAGCTCCAGATGATATACTCTTTCGCCAGCAAAGGTTCGTCCTTTCCTCTGTATAGGGTACAGAGCTCATGACCTCAGTCCAGGAAGGGACTGATCTGTGTTGAGCTTGGACTGTGGATTTATTTGGGTTCGGTTTACATCTGGTTCATCCCTATTCCTCAGGCATAGCTCTTCTGGGCTTTTGATTGAGAAGCTAGCCAGTCTCTGTCTCCTCAGACTGAAAGATTGTGAGAGATTTGGTTCTGCTCTTCGGAGGTATTTAAGCTTAGCTCTTTAGTTTCCCTTCTAGGCCCTCAACTTTTATATATGTATATATATTCCCCAATTTAAAACTTTTGAAAGTAAACTTTAATATCAAAAATGCAAACTTGGGGAGGGCATAAAAATCACACACAAGGCTGCCACTTCACACTTCGAGGGTTGCACAACGGCCGGGCAAAGGCGCTCCTCACTTTCCAGATGGGGCGGCGACCAGGTAGAGGTGCTCCTCACTTCCCAGAAGGTGCGGTGGCTGGGCAGAGGCGCTCCTCTCTTCCCAGACTGTGGGGCGGCCAGGGAGAGGTGCGCCTTACTTCCCAGACAGTGGGGCGGCAGGGCAGAGGGCCTCCTCACTTCCCAGAGGGGGTGACAGCCAGGCAGAGGCGCTCCTCACTTCCCAGGTGGTGGGGCTTCTGGGCAGAGGTGCTCCTCACTTCCCAGACGGTGGGGCGGCCGGGCAGAGGCGCTCCTCACTTCCCAGATGGTGGGGCGGCTGGGCAGAGGTGCTCCTTACTTCCCAGATGGCGTGGCGGCCGTGGGCCCTCAACTTTATAATCTGGCAAGTACATTGAAGGTTATGCTGGCTGTATGTTTGAGGCAGGCTTCCTCTTCCTTCCCTGAGATTATGAAAGACTCACTCTGCCTTGTAGGAGTTGATGTTCTAGCTCCTCAGCCTCCTGTGTGAACACTCCCAGAACTCACTGCCTTATGGGAGACAGTGGCCACACTTGGGGCACCTCAAGTTTCTAACCTGTCATGTTACCCCCGTGCCACCACCATAAGCCTATTGGTTTCTCTTCCCATTTGTAGACTTTCTCTGCCTGGGCCCAGCCCTGTCCTCTTTCCTACCCAGAGCTGGCACACGTTCCCAGGGAAAAAAAGCAGCTGTGCATTGTCAGCTCACTTCAGAAAAATTTCCTTCCCCTGGAATTCCATGGCTCTCCAATATCTTTTTTAAATGTGATTTTTGTAATGTGTCTTTTTTTCTAGTTGTTGTAGCAGGGTCATTGGACCATGGTGACTTTCCACATCCTACTCAGATATGAAATCCTAGGAAGACTGTCTTGTTTCACTCCTCAGTTTACCTCAGATCTAGAGATAGGTTAGGTGTCTTCCTTGGCTCCCCATTTCCACTTCCAAACTACGTATCTTCCCTCCTTTTTCTAAAGTCTCAGCTTCTTTGTAGTTCATAACATCAGATTTAGCACTCATTGTCTTCATTATGTACCAATCTCTATGTTTTGTTGGTAGCATTAGCATCTGGCTCACCATCTTCCTTTCTCTCTACTCCTGTCATTGTTCTTGTGGCCGCAGTATTCACAGGGATGTTCCGTTCACATCCTTGACCTTTCTTCCAGTTATCTTTGCTTTCACCGTTCCTCAGTCATGTCCTTCTATGGTCATACTCTTAACCATTTTATCCTAAATTGCTGTACCATCTCTGAAATCTCCATTTCTTCATCCACTTATCTCTTAATTTCTTAGCTCACTCACATTGGAGCTTCTACACTAGCACTTCTTCAACTGACTCAAACCACCATTTCATTCAATTATCTTTGCACTGTCAAATATTACTCTTTTGTCCTTATTTCTCTCTTTACCCATCTTAGATTCCTTGGTTCATCATTATTGTAGATGTCTATTACCTAAATGTCTTTACAACATTTAGTGATTTAAAATAACAGTATTCATTTTATTATTGCCTCTCACAGTTATGGGAGTTGACAGAATGTTATTGCTTGAGACCTCTCATGCACTTACATGTCAGGGTGGCTGAAGTTAAAATCATCTTGAAGGCTTCCTTACCTACATGCCTGGCAGTTGATGCCGGCTGTCGATGAGGACCTCTCCTGAGACTGACAGCTAGAACATCTATGTGTAACATCTCCATGTGGCTTGAGCTTCCTCACAGCGTGGAGGCTGGGTCCCAAAACAGGTGTCCAAGAGACAGAGCCAAGTAAAATCTCCTTTTATAACCTAGCCCCAGAAGTTACTCAACATCACTTTCACTGTATTCTCTTCATTACAAGTGGATTATTAAGACTAATCCATATTCAAGAGGAGAGGAATTAAACCCCACCTCTTTATGTAAGAAATATCATTTGCAGACATGCTTTTAAAATGCCACCATCATTATGATCACTTTCAAATACGATTATCTCCTTTACCTGTTTCTCCCTCTGTCCTATTGATGTGACAAACACCCATCCCTGGTAAAACTCAAATATCCAGCAGTCTGTGCTTACCCCTGAGCAATTGAACATTATATAAAGGAAGAACACACAATTAAACTGAATTGTGTCACTTTAAATTCAATCCTCAGTTGTCAAATGGGCTCTCAATATCCATAGTCCTACATTTCCTAGTATTTTCAGTTTCTGACAATTCCATTACACCCACAGTGAAAGAGTAGACAAAAAAAAAAAAAAAAATTCTTGGGAGGCCGAGGCGGGCAGATCACCTGAGGTTTGGAGTTCAAGACCAGCCTGACCAACATGGAGAAAGTTCACTAAAAATACAAAATTAGCTGGGCGTGGTGGCGCATGCCTTTAATCCCAGCTACTCGAGTGGCTGAGGCAGGGGAGTCTCTTGAACCCAGGAGGCGAAGGTTGCGGTGAGCTGCGATCACGCCATTGCACTCCAGCCTGGGCAATGAGAGCGAAACTCCATCTCAAAAAAAAAAAAAAAAAAATCCTCACAAAATTCTTCCACTGAATATTAAAAAATCAATTGCATTTCAATTCACTAGAACCAAAGTTTTAAACAGTAGCTTTTAAAAATTACATTTATAGGCTGGGCGCAGTGGCTCACGCCTGTAATCCCAGCACTTTGGGAGGCTGAGGCGGGTGGATCATGAGGTCAGGAGCTTGACACCATCCTGGCTAACAAGGTAAAACCTCGTCTCTACTAAAAATACAAAAAAAATTAGCTGGGCGTGATGGCGGGCGCCTGTAGTCCCAGCTGCTCAGGAGGCTGAGGCAGGAGAATGGCGTGAACCCAGGAGGCAGAGCGTGCAGTGAGCCGAGATCGCGCCGCTATATTCCAGCCTGGGCAACAGAGTAAGACTCTGTCTCAAAAAAAAAAAAAGAAATTACATTCATAATAGCCACAAAAAATATAAGGTTTCTTAGGACAAGATGTGAAAGACCTGTTTGGAGGAATTTGTAAAATTTTATTGAAAGACGTTTAAGGTGACCTAAAGAAATGAAGTACTCTGCCGTGTTTATGAATGGGAAAATAACAACATGTAATGTCTTCCCAGAAAATGTATAAATTCAGTGCAATTTTAGTTAAAGTCTAAAATTTTTTTCCCCATAAAACTAGACAGCTGATTATAATACTGCAGAAATATTGAGGAGGAGAAAAGTAGCCCTTGACACCTAGAAGCTGGACTGGTGTCATGATCTAGACCTTGGCATTGCTTTGGGCTAGCATGTTGTTAAGCCTTGTCAGTGCTGGAGGGACCCTGGAGGGAGATGGGGCTTCAGTTCCTGGTTCCTGTGTGCTTCCTCACTTCTTGTTCACATGACACAGCTTCCAGGAGCATGTGTGTGGTGCACCCAGTGGTGCCCACTCTTCAGCAAGTTTTGCTCACCAGCCTCAACCCATTGGCACCCCAGCAGGGGGCGTCTGCTCACTAGTGTGAGCTGGTGGGGTCCTGTTCACCAAGCCTTGGACCATCATGGCTGAGAACTACCTCTGTCTCAGGGCAACCTAATGGACTTCCCCACTATACCTCAGCCACACTCCACATTCTCTGAATCTCAGCCTTGGGGAGGTGGCTGCCCTCCTTCCAAGGTTATTTCATCTTTGGGTACTCTGTCTGAGCCACAGGGTGTCCTTTAGTGTTCTCTTTTGCTCTTAGTAGTTACTCTCTTTTTACTAGTTAGTAATTCTTTGAATTGCATTCTTTATTAGAATCTCTTTATTTATGAGATAGAATAAATTGTTCTTTATTCAAAACACGGGTGTGATTTCTGTCTCTTGACTGGACTCTGAGTGATACAGGAGGATTAACTGGAGAGGGACATGAGAACTTTCCAGAGAGTTGGAAAGAAACCACACCCGGGGTGTGGGTATTTTCATTATCAAAATTATACTAATAAGATTTATGCATTTGAAATAATATAAATTTTACCTTAAATTATAATTGAGAATAAGTAGAAATGGGTGGATATATAGATGATACAAAAATCACAGAATAATTATTGTTGAAACTGGGTGATAGGTACATAAGTGTTCCCTATACTACTGTTTCTAAATGTTTGAAATTTAAAAATCTAAAATGAAAGATAGTTATGGCTAGGCTTTTTCTTTCAGAATGTATGTTGCTAGGGATGGATGGAATGACAGATTTGATTTGGCTGTGTAGTCATTTTCTGTTTGTTTGGTGTATCAATTATCTATTGCCATGTGACATGCAACCAGTTAAAGCACTTGGTGGCTTACAACAACAGGAATCACTTAGTTTGCTGAAAAATTTGAAATTTTGGCAAGGTTTTGCAGGGGGTGGAAGATCCACTTTTAAGATGATATCTTCTTTTGCATGCCTAGCAAGTTGGTGCTGGCTGTTGGCTGGGAGTTCAGCCAGGTCTGTGAACCAGTAGGCTTGGTTCCTCTTCATCTGGACCTGCCCACGGGCTGCTTAGACTTCCTCACAGTATGGTAGCTGATTTCTAAGACCAAACCTCCCCAGAGTGAACCAGGTAGAAGTTATACCATTATTTATGATCTAGATTTGGAAGTCAACATTATTTTCACTTAGATTCAAGGGGAGGGAACATGCAACCCATTTCATGATGGGAGGTATAACAAAGGCACATTGCAAAAAGAACATGGAGGATGGGAGATACTGTTATGGCCATTGTGGAAAATATAATCTGCCATACTTGGCTTGTTCATATAAGGGGAGTCAGATCAAGTTGGATCTCAAAGCAGTCTCTAAAAAGATATAGATCACAACAGCATCACTCAGTAAGTGGATCTCAATTACTGTAATTACCCCCTTTTCTTCTTCCTTTCCCATATTCTCCAGGAGCAGATGTCTACTGGGCATTTACAAGTTGCCTACGTAGCATCTACTTCCCCTTCCTAATATTTCCTACATTCTTATTCTATATGCTGTCTCTTCCCTCACCTAGCCCATTTACTTCAAGAAAACTGTCTATCCCCATCTCTGGGGTTGGACCCCAACTGGCTTGCAACAACCGGTGCATTCAGTTTCCCTGGCCATAATGTTTGTAACGACAGGGAGGCAGAAGGTATAGGGTCATGGGGGAGGGCAATATGTAATCCAAGCTGATTTAGATCAGGATGCTGGTTGGATATACCCTCTCTGGATGTTGATGGGGAAGCACTTAGTCCTGGGAACATTGGCAATTACCTGTGTGGCCACAAGGAGAGAGAATTTTAGCATGAAGTGGATTCCACAAAAGGCCAATTGGGGAAATGGAAAGAAACCAGGCCCTAGTGACATCAGTAAGCCACTGGATTAAACCCACACTGAAGCTTCATCTACCTTTGAATTTCTTGTAGGAGCTAATAGAGTACATATTAAGTTGAGTTTGTTACTTGAAACCTAAAGCATCTGAAGCAAGATGAGGGGATTATTTCTTATTTGTAAGACCTTCCTAGGCCCCACATGATGGCTCATGACTGTAATTCCAGCACTTTGGCAGTGTGAGGCAGGAGGATTGCTTGAGGCCAGGAGTTTGAAACTAGCCTGGGCAACATAGTGAGAGACTGTCTCTACAGAAAAAAAAAAAAAAAAAAAAAGCCTAAGTTTGATTCTAGGCTTCACCAATTGTTAACTGGGTGACTGAGAAAATTTCCAAATCTCTCTGCTTCAGTTTTCTTTATAGTAAGATTCCAGATGGATGTGATAGAGGGCTTTATTTTCTAGAGTGGGAGGAAGAGCCATTGTGAAAGAGAAAAGTAGGAAAAGAAAATAGCAAACTGTGTCCTCAGGCAGATCAGTTTAAGTAAAGAATACAGTAATCCCTCAGTATCCATGGGAGATTGGTTCCAAGAC